>NC_087348.1:52770833-53395833 GCF_030014295.1 Loxodonta africana | reverse complement strand
TGTTATTGACTTCCTCTTTTATAGCCTTATGGTCAGAGAGGATGCTTTGTAACATTTCAGTGTTTTGGATTCTGCTAAGGCTTGCTTTATGACCTAATATGTGGTCTATTCTAGAAAATGTTCCATGTGCACTAGAAAAGAAAGTATACTTGGTTGCTGTTGGGTGGAGTGTTCTGTATATGTCTACGAGGTCAAGTTGGTTGATTGTGTCTTTATTGAGCTTCTTTCTGGTGGAGTGTTCTGTATATGTCTACGAGGTCAAGTTAGATCTTCTGTGTCTTTATTGAGCTTCTTTCTGGATGTCCTGTCCTTCACCAAAAGTGGTGTATTGAAGTCTCCTACTATGATTGTGGCACTGTCTATCTCACTTTTCAATGCCGATAGGGTTTGTTTTATGTACCTTGCAGCCCTGTCACTGGGAGCATAAATATTTAATATGGTTATATCTTCTCGGTGTATTGTCCCTTTAATCATTATATAGTGTCCTTCCTTATCCTTTCTGATGGATTTAACTTTAAAGTCTATTTTGTCAGAAATTAATATTGCCACTCCTGCTCTTCTTGATTGTTGTTTGTTTGATATATTTTTTTCCGTCCTTTGAGTTTCAGTTTGTTTGGGTCTCTAAGTCTAAGGTGTGTCTCTTGTAGGCAGCATATAGATGGATCTTTTTTTTTTAATCCATTCTGCCACTTTCTGCCTCTTTATTCATGCATTTAGACCATTGACATTCAGGGTAATTATGGAGAGGTATGAATTTAGTGCTATCATTTTGATGTCTTTCTTTGCATGTTGACATTTTCTTTTTCCCACTTGATTTTATGCGCTGAGCAGATTTTCTTTATATATTTTACTTTCCTCATATTTGTTGTTGTTGATTTTGTTTCTGCTGAGTCTGTGTTTTTCCCTTGTATTTTATTTTGATGAGTAGGATAGTTTGTCTCCTTTGTGGTTACCTTATTATTTACCCCTATTTTTCTAAATTTAAAATTAACTTTTATGTCCTTGTATCACTGTATCTTCCTGTCCATGTGGAAGGTGTATGATTACATTTCTTAGTCCCTCTTTATTATTTTAATGTTGTCTTCTTTTATATAATAACATTGCCATTACCCTGTGTTGGGCTTTTTTTTTTTTTTAATCTTGCTTTGTTTTTTTGGATTTCCCTGTCTGGGTTGACTTCTGGTTGCTCTGCCCAGTGTTCTAGTCTTGGGTTGATACCTGATATTATTGATTTTCTAACCAAAGAACTCCCTTTAGTATTTCTTGTAGTTTTGGTTTGGTTTTTATGAATTCCCTCAACTTGTGTTTTCTGGAAATGTCTTAATTTCACCTTCATTTTTAAGAGACAGTTTCGATGGATATATGATTCTTGGCAGGCAATTTTTTTCCTTCAATTTTTTAAATATGTCATCCGATTGCCTTCTTGCCTGAATGGTTTCTGCCGAGTAGTCCGAGCTTATTTTTATCGGCTCTCCTTTGTAGGTGACTTTTCGTGTATCCATCACTGCTCTTATAATTCTGTTTATCTTTGGTTTTGGCAAGCTTGATTATAATACGTCTTGGTGACTTTGTTTTAAGATCTACCTTATGTGGAGTTCGATGAGCATCTTGGATAGATATCTTCTCAGCTTTCACAATATTAGGGAAGTTTTCTGCCAATAAATCTTCAACAATTTTCTCTGTATTTTCTGTTATCCCTCCCTGTTCTGGTATTCCAGTCACTCGTAGGTTATTTCTCTTGATAGAGTCCCACATGATTCTTAAGGTTTCTTCATTTTTTAAATCTTGTATCTGATTTTTCTTCAAATATATTAGTGCCAAGTGATTTATCTTCGAGTTCAGAAATCCTGGTTTGTACTTGCTCAATACTGCTCCTCTGACTTTCTATTGAGTTGTCTAATGCTGTAATTTTATTGTTAATCTTCTGAATTTCTGATTGCTGTCTATGGATTTTTCCAGCTTATTAAACTTTTCATTATGTTCCTGAATAATCTTTCTAATTTCTTCAGTTGCTTTATCTGTGTGTTCCTTGGCTTGTTCTGTGTATTGCCTCATTTCCTTCCTGATGTCTTGAAGGGTTCTGTATATTAAACTTTTATATTCTTCATCTGGTAATTCCAGGAATGCACGTTCCTGTAGAAGATCCCTGGATTCTTCGTTTTGAGAGCCTGTTGAGGTGATCATGGTCTGTTTCTTTATGTGACTTGATATTGACTGTTGTCTCCAAGCCATCTATAAGTTATTGTATTAGTTTATGCTTGCTTACTGTGTTGTAGCTGCTTGCTTTGTTTTGTTTTTATATACCCCTATGGGTTGCCTGAGTGAGCTTGCTTGGTTATTTTCACCTTTGGAGCTCTGGTGCCCTGTACCCAGCTGGCTAGAGCTGTTATCAGGTATATCAGTCTAGGAGTCCATTCAGTTTTCTTGTATGAATTCAGCTCAGGTGTCCAGGTAGCTGATATCAAGTGTGCGGTACAGACTCTATCCTACAGTCTTAGAGGGGCAGGGGTGATTGGCATATATACCAGTATCTGATTGCAGCAGGGGGTCACACTCTGAACAAGGCAGGGGGCTGAGAACCGACCCCCAAGTGTCTGTAAGGAAAACGCATCTCTGTTCCCTAGAGCGTGGTGGTGGGCGTGTTCTGCAGAGGGACCACAGGCACCCAAAGTGTTTGGTTGTAAGGACTGGGAGGTACCAGTTATCTTTGGACCCTGCCATGGGTGGCTGGGTGACCTAAGTGGAGCTACCAGTCCTTAGGTCCCTGATGTAGGTAGGTGAGGACCTTCTTTTAATAGGCAAAGCAATGTCAAATGTCAAACACGCACCTCTCCACCACACAGTTAAAATGGTTGGAGTTTGCCAACAAGGGCCTATTCTCCCGAAATAGGCCCACAAATGTTCATGCAGAAGGGAAAGGTGCTCAAGGTCCGTGAACGGTTTATGCCTAGACAGGAGCCACTCCTGTCCTGATCTCCCTTGGTTAATGGAGCTAGCAAATTATCCTCCCCCCCCCCCGCCCCACTGCAAATTTTTTTCCTTCCCCAAGGCCGGGAGGATGGCTCTAGGTGCTCACCAGGGTCTATCTTAGGCCCAGGGATTCAGCTGCTGAAGCCGGCTTGGGGGTGGGGGGGGGCGCTGTAAAATATATGCAAGTACTTAGCTTTGGCCAAGAGCACCGTTCTCCTCAGGTTCCGGAGGTGTGAGTGGGCTGTGTGGCTGGCTGCTTCTCCCTGAGGAAACTGCGGCCAAAGGCTAGTACCAGCCTGCCACCCACTCTGCCGCCACCGCCGCTCCAGGAATGGTGCCTGAAGGCTCCCCGCTATTCAGGTCTGGTAACTCCTCTTCACTTCTGAAGGGCTTCTTCCTCCCTGTGCCCCTCAGTTTGTTGTCTAAGCTTGCCGTTGATGCTCAGGGCTCCCAGCTTGTCACAATATACTCATTTCGCTTCTTTTTTCACGTCTTTGTTGTAAAGAGGGCTCGACGGAAGCGTCTGTCTATTCCATCATCTGGCTCTGCCTCAACAATACTTTTTTTAAAGGCTAAAAAAAAATTAAAGAAGCAAACTTTGCTATTGAGTCTTTACCTTGTCTCAGGAATTAGTATAAGCACTAAAAAGCAAATGGTAAATGAAGATGAAATCCATGTTCTCCTACAAATGAACAAAATTATCCCAGACAGCAATAACTGTTATGAGAAAATAACAGTTACTGCTGTCTGAAATGATTCAGCAATTACCCGACTAAACTTCAGTGGGGCAATTAAGGAAAGCCTTGCTGAGAAGATGACATTTCAAATGAGGCCTACCTGACAAGAAAGCTTGTCATGTGAAGATCTGGCCTGAAAAAGAAAGGATACCAGCCAGGATATCAGCAAATATGGTCCAAAAGTTGAAAATTTGGGACACTGGTGGTTAGACAGCAAAAGCTTTCCTATAATAAGCCTCAAAAACATGTAACATCTAATGCACAGAGTCTTAGTACGATCTATTTCCACCACCTTAAAACCAAATCCATTGTGTGACGTCAATTCTAACTCATAGTGACCCTATAAGACAGAGTACAACTGCCACATAGGGTTTTCAAGGAGTGGCAGGTGGATTCAAACTGCCAACATTTTGGTTAGCAGCTGAGTTCTTAACCACTGCACCCCAGAGTTCCAATTCTACCACACTACTACCTAATATGATTCCAAATCAGGATTCCAGAAATGCATCTCTCCATTCCTCTCTCAGCCCCAATTCCAGACTTAGTCACTTCTCTATATGTCTGGGACTGGATGGGAGGGGAGCCCCCTAGGAAGTTGGGGGGATAGTCCTGGGGAAGTGGAAATAATTGGTGTCCTACATCTTCTACATCAGAATACCTCTCATATTTACCTAAAAGGTGGAGGTGACAGTTATGCCTACTCCCCTCCAATCCCCCCACCACTGCCATCAAGTTGATTCCAATTCATAGCTACCCTACAGGACAGAACAGAGTAGAACTGCCCCCATTGGGTATTCAAGGCTATAGGCTTTATAGACATCCATTTTTGTCTTTTCTTTCTTTCCAGTCTTTCTAATGAGCTCTTGCTTTCTTCGTGTATGATATCCTTGTGTCTTCCCACAACTCATCTGGTCTTCATTCATCAGTGTTTAATACATCAAATCTATTCTTGAGATGGGCTCCAATTTTGGCATTTCTCAAGCTGAAAGAAGTGAAGAAAAAATTCAAGCCTCGAGCTGCAATTTTGAAGGATTCTACAGGTAAAATATTGACTGACGCAGGAAGCATCAAAAGGAGATGGAAGGAATACACAGTCACTGTACCAAAAAGACTTGGTTGACAGTCAACCATTTCAGGAGGTAGCATATGATCAAGAATCGATGGTACTGAAAGAAGAAATCCAAGCTGCACTGAGGGCACTGGCAAAAAAAACAAGGCTCCAGGAATTGATGGAAACCAATTAAGATGTTTCAATAAGTGGATGGAATGCTGGAAGTGCTAACTCATCAATTCCAAGAAATTTGAAAGACAGCTACCTGGTCAACCAACTTTAAAAGATCCATATTTGTGCCCATTCCAAAGAAAGGTGATCCAACAGAATGCAGAAATTATTGAACATTATCATTAATACCACACACAAGTAAAATTTTGCTGGAGATCATTCAAAGGCAGTTGCAGCAGCGTATCAATAGGGAACTGCCAAAAATTCAAGCTGGGTTCAGAAGAGGACGTGGAATGAGGGGTATCATTTTTTATGTCAAATGGATCTTGGCTAAAAGTAGAAAATACCTGAAAGATGTTTACTTGCATTTTACGGACTGTTTGAAGGCATTCAACTGTGTTGATCATGACAAATTATGGGCAAAATTGGAAAGAATAGGAATTCCAGAACACTTCATTGTGCTCATGCAGGACTTGCACATAGACCAAGAGGCAGTCCTTCAAACAGAGCAAGGTGACACTGTGTGGTTTAAAATCAAGAAAGGTTTACATCAGGGTTGTATCCTTTCACCATATTTATTCAATCTGTATGCTAAACAAATAATCAGAGAAGCTGGACTATATGAAAAAGAATGTGGCATCAGGATCTGTGGAAGACTTATTAACAACCTGCAATATGCAGATGATACAACCTTGCTTGCTGAAATTGAAGACTTGAAGTACTTACTGATGAGGATCAAAGGCTATGGTCTTCAGTATGGATTACACCTCAACATAAGGAAAACAAAAATCCTCACAACTGGACCAATAAGCAACATCATGATAAAGAGAGAAAGGACCGACATTGTCATAGATTTCATTTTACTTGGATCCACAATCAACACCCATGGAAGCAGTAAATCAAAAGACGTGTTGCATTGGGCAAATCTGCTGCAAAATATCTCTTTGAAGTGTTAAAAAGCTACAATGTCACTTTGAAGAATAAGGTGCATTTGGACCATGCCATGATATTTTCAATTGCCTCGTATGCATGAGAAAACTGGACAACAAATAAGGAAGGCCAAAGAAGAATTGATGCCTTTGAGTTATAGTGTTGGCAAAGAATATTGGCTATACCATGGACTGTCAGCAGAATGAACAAATCTGTCTTGGAAGAAGTACAGCCAGAGTGCTTCTTGGAAGCAAGAATGGAAAAACTTCATCTCATGTAGTTTGGACATGTTATCAGGAGGGACTAGTTCCTAGGAAGGACATCATCCTTGATAAAGTAGAGGATCAGCCAAAGAAAGGAAGGCTCTCGATGAGATGAATTGACACAGTGGCTGCAACCATGGGCTCAAACATAACAGTGCTTGTGAGAATAGTGCAGGACTGGGCAGTGTTTTGTTCTGTTGTACATAGGGTCTTTATGAGTCAGAACTGACTGGACAGCACCTAACAACAACAGCAATCTTTATAGAAGCAGACTGTTACATCTTTCTCCCCCAGAGCTGCTGGTGGCTTTAACCCACTGACTTTTCGGTTAGCCACTTAACCAAAACAATTAACCACCGTACCACCAGGGCACCTCCTGGTATCCCCGGCTGTCCTGAATTTTAACTGAGGTCCCAGATTCCTTTCTCTTGTCTGGCACTGCCTATTCTCTGAGATAGGCAGTATGTGCTATGTTCTCTTCCAATCTGTTTCATTAAGGGTTCTTTTGGTAGCAAGATATCTTACTTTTCTAGCGCTGCCATAACAGAAATACTACAATTAGTGGCTTTAACAAGCAGAAATTTTTTCTCACAGTTTAGGAGCCTGGAAGTCTGAATTCAGGGTGCCGGCTCTAAGAAAGGCTCTCTTTCTCTCTGTCCACTCTGGGGCAAGGTCCTTGTCTCTTTTCAGCTTATATTCCTAGGTTCCTTAGCGATCATGTGGTGTGGATCTTCCCCTCCATTTGTGCTTATTGCTTAATCTGCTCTTTAATATCTCAAAAAAGATGGATTTAAGACACACCCTAAATTAATACTATCTCATTAACATAACAAAGAAAATCCAAATGGGATTATAACCACAAGTAGCAGTTAGGATTGATAGCACATATTTTGGGGGGGGGCACAATTCAATCCATAACACAAATTCTGAAAGCAATTCAAGCTAGCTCATATACAACAGTGGGTCTAGTAAGGATATAATCAGCTCGCACAAGAGTCCAGAAAACAGCTGAACCAAGATTCAGCAAAGACAAAAACACAGAATTAGTCAGGTTTGTTCTTTCTCTCTTTCTCTCTCCACTCCCCGCACCCATCCTCTCTTTCTCAGCTCCAAGGATTTCCCACAATATCTCTATGCATGTGGCCCCCAATGGCCGATTTAGCCTCATAGCTACAAGATCTTTCAGTTTAATTATCCATGTATGTGTCTTCAAGCTCCCAAAAGGAAGATTCTGATTGATTTAGCTCACCTTTTGAGCCAGACCATCCAAGTCACTGTCAACCCATGTTATCAACTTAACAGGTCTAGTCACTTGGGTCACAAAATGAAGCCAATCATCTGGGGCTCTGTATAGGATAAGATTTTTCTAAGAGGCCAACACAACTCTACTGCACTAATTCTAACACCAGGTTTATGTTAAGATCTTGGTAGAACCTTGGCACTTACAGAAGACCCACTACACGTCATACCAAGCAACATTTAAAACGGTTACACATTCCACATTCGAGTTATGTAAACTATTTTACATTTGAGTTGCACCCAGCCAGTAGATGACGTTGCACTGAGATTTTGCAGGATTTTGTGGGCTTTTTTGTTTTGTATTTCAGAGGTGATAATTTCATTCTTAGAGCTCAAATATTTCATCACTCCATGGAAAGCTTATAGGCACAAGGCATTGCCCTGGAACAAACCATAATCTTGGAATGAAAAAGTATCTCCTTGATTACTCTCATGTACGTAGAATTCTTGGCTTTTAAGGAATGATTAACTAATCTCAATGACTGATATAGTAGCGGGTCTTCTATGAGTGCCTAGATTCTACCAAGGCCTCAGAATAAGCTTGCATGTTCCTGTTATAATCAGTGCACTAGACTCGTGTTGGCCCCCTCTTAGAAAAAGCTCATCCCATACGCAGCCCCGGATGCGTGGCTTCTCTTTGGGACACAGGTGACTGGAGCCATTAAGGTATGTGGATGAAAGTATCCTCACTCATCTGTTTCTTTGTCTGGGTGTGAGTATGTGCTGACATATGTGGATGCATCCTGTGTTTATGTTGTCTTACATGTTGTTTGTAAGCTATAATGGGAACCCTAATTATTAAACTCTGCAAATGTGCCCAGAGGCTACTGTGAGCGATGCATCAAAAAATCTAAAAATAACTAAGTAATAAATAACCATTTGCAGATGGGAATTGTTCACACAGCTTTCTAAACAACAGCAGGTTTCTTTATGGCATTATGGTATCTTTCCTGCTATTTTACTAGGTGTACTAAATCTTCCCTACTTAAAGGCAGATAATTTGAATAAGAGTGTGATAAAATTGACTGAATCCAAATTAAAGTTATTTTTAAGACAATATCGAACCATTGCTTTCATCTCAGAATAGCTTCATGCATGCATATTCTTCTAAGTTAGTTAAAAGCACCTAGAGAGTCATTTCTAAGAGGCATAGCATTCCAGCAATTGTTTTAGAATATTGTCTTGCCAAAAATGTAAGGGTCACTCTTCAAAGTAATATCTTGATTGCTTCGAGTTTTATTTGTTCATATTCACTCTGGAGGGGGGGGGGATAAAAAAGAAGAACAAACTAGAGCTAAAAAGTTCATTGTGGCCTGGCAACGTGTGGCAGAAATACGAAGGTGAGAAAGCTGCAGGATTAGCAGTGAGAGACTTCCTGGAAAATACAAGGGGAACTGGGAATTCTTAGCAGGGGCTACTAACAACCTTTACAAAACAATTAAAATAATATCAAATGATAGCCAAATTTAAGATCAAGATACGTAAGAGTGGGCTTGATATGTGATAAGCTGAGAGAGTTTCTTCTATCCAGGACCCAAGCAAAGCTTGGTCCAATCTTTCAAGACAGCTTGGGTCCATACGCTCTTCTGCCACCATTAACGTACGTGTAGTTAGTGGTCTGGCCATGTGCTCTGAACTTAAGAGGTTCTGTACTAATAATATATTCAATAACACACTTAATTTTCCTGCTGAAGACAGTACACATCAA
Source organism: Loxodonta africana (assembly GCF_030014295.1). Taxonomy (NCBI): domain Eukaryota; kingdom Metazoa; phylum Chordata; class Mammalia; order Proboscidea; family Elephantidae; genus Loxodonta; species Loxodonta africana. Next base: position 53,386,704 of record NC_087348.1, on the reverse strand, counting down.
TCAAATGATGGACGTTGGCCCTGGTTTTAAGCTAAAAGACAAAGTACACTCTCCTTTTCAACTCGGGGGAAGTTATTAAATATTTCATTCCTAAATTGACTGTGACATATACTAATATAATTTGACTTGCTTATGGTAATATATAGATTCCAGGTTAAGAGCACAGCTTCTAAAATCAGAAAAATCCATCAGTTACTAGCTAGATGACCAAAGTCCTTGTCTGCAAAATGAGAACAATGATACCTGCTTTACAAGATTGTTGTGAGAACTGGATAAGTTATCCAAAAGACAGGAAGCACCAGATAATTAAGGAGATGATTTTATTCAGGCTGTTGCAATATGGAGAGTGTTCATTAATGAGAAAACTCTCAAAGAAAAGAAAAGGGGTCGGGGATTTTATAGCAGCAGATAAACAGGGAAGTTGTCTTGGAATCTTAGGGGAATCTTGAGGAAGGATGGAGGTGAGTCAACTTAAAAACATGAAAGGACATGATGATCCTTTGTGATTTTTCTCCATGTGGCTCCTTGCTGAGAACACAAACCAAAAAAAACCAAACCCTATTGCCATCGAGTAGATTCCAACTCAGAGAGACCCTATAAGACAGAGTAGAACTGCCCCACAGTTTCTAAGGAGTGCCTGGTGGATTTGAACTGCTGATCTTTTGGTTAGCAGCCATAGCACTCAACCACTACACCACCAGGGCTTCCTCTGAGAACACAGGGTTCAGATAATATTGTCAGTCCTCTCTTTTGTTCAAGACAAATGAATATCATTTACCACTGAATAGCTCAGTGGAAATCATAAATGCCTGAGGGGGGCAAAGCAGGATCTAGGAAAAAGTCTCCCAAGAATTCTTGTTGGCATTGTAAAAAAAGTTGAACCATCTGTTCAGAGGTGGTGGCAAAGGTCAGTTATTTTAGGATTCTAGAGATTAAGCAAGAAGCCCTCGTGGTACAGTGGTTAAGCACTCAGCTGCTAACCAAAAGGTTGGTTGTTCGAACCCACCAGTCACCCCTTGGGAGAAGGATGTGGCAATCTGCTTCCGTAAAGATTTACAGCCTTGGAAACCCTTTGGGGTAGTTCAACCCTGTCCTAGAGGGTTGCTATTTCAGAATCGACTTGAAGGCAAGGGGTTTGGAGGTCGAGCATCTTAAAAGAAGGATGCCTAAAATGACAAAGAGCATCGTTAAAACAAAAAGGTTTCATTAAAATAAAGAGCCCAGAGCTGATGAACCCTGAGGGTAAAAAGTGCATTCCAAGAGGTAGGTGGAGGAGAATCTTTTGGTTATGTAGCGTCGCTTGTTAAGTTTCCTGATACTGTCTAGCTAAGATGTCGATGCTCGCGGTGATGTTGCCCACAGTCTTGTCTACATCTTGTTTTGGGGGTTGCGTGACCTGAACATTTCATCAGACTTTATTAGTGACCCAAATAGCAGCTTGTCCAGGGAGAAATCCATCTCACACATCATCAGCTGTGGCGGTAGATTCTTCTAGATTCATGTTAAGTTTTCGGGCTTTAGTCTGTAGGGCTTCTTTAGATCCTGAGGAAAGATCCATCTGCAAATAACCTTGAGTTCTATAGGGGCCTGGGCAGTCAGGTTTTTGGTTTTCAGTGTCCCTTTGTCAGACATAAGGTATAAAAACTGAAAATGTTAGTTTGGAAGGCCAAGTTTTGAAGAAAACTGGAAGAATTGAAAATTTGGTAATGGTTGACAACTTGAACAAGGCAACAGTTCCCAGTCTAATTTATAGGGTGGGCATAACTCAGTTATATCTCCCCCTGATAAGACAGAAATGTGCATATCCATCAGTTACCCTCAATTTAAAAATAGATGCAAAATTGCTAAAAGACAATGAAGAAATCTGTATTCTGATAACCCTTAAGTGTGTGCTAACAATGATACAGTCTTCCACTGAACAACAAAATTTCTCTACAGCCCCTCCCCTACTTTGATCAAAGATAATCTCAAAGGAAGATATTCTTGATCACAAAATAAAACTGGTCTCATTAAATTAGGTCTGATTATTTACATAGGTGCAGTAAGAATAGTAATTTACCATGTAATCAGTTGTCATCAAAGGTTTTCAATGGCTGAGTTTTTTAAAGTAGATGGCCAGGCCTTTCTTCCTAGGCATCTCTGGGTGAACTCAAACTTTCAACCTTTGAGTTAGCAGCCAAGCGTATTAACCATTTGCACCACCCAGGGTCTCCAGTTTACTGTATGAAAACCAAAACCAAACCAGTTGTCGCTGAGTTGATTCCAACTTATGGTGACCTTGTGTTTCAGAATAGAACTGCACTCCATAGGGTTTTCAATGGCTGTGACCTTTTGTAAGTAGATCACCAAACCTTTCTTTCGAGGCACTGCTGGTTGGATTAGAAATGCCAACCTTTCAGCCAGTAGCCAAGCACTTAACCGTTTATACCATTTACCACCTAAAACCAAAAAAAAAACAGCTCTATAGGGTCGATTCTGATTCATAATGACCATATAGGACATAATAGAGTTGCCCCATAGGGTTTCTAAGGAGTGACTGGTGGATTTGAACTGCTGACCTTTTGGTTAGCAGCTATAGCTCTCAACCACTGGGCCACCAGGGCTCCATTTACCACATAGGCCTTCTTAATTTGCATTGCTGGCAATTTTCATAAGGAATCTCACACTGGACTTTGAGGCTAGGAAGCCAAGCCAAGAACCCCCACCAGATTTCACCTACAGCGTCTATAAATTTGGGCAAATTGCTCTCTTCTCAAGGTCCCCACAATACCCTAAGTTTACTAGGCCTGCCAGGAAGTGACCCTCCTCACTCACCTGTAAGGCTGAGAAAATTGTAAGCCAGTTACCAGGCCAGTTTTCTCATGAGGGCTTTGTAAACTTTAGCTCCATAGAGTGAAACTTAGTTCTTTAAAAGTGTCTGGTCTTATCGGACTAAATGAGCATCGTTCTCAGATACAACATCCCAGGCAAGGTCTCAGTTGCACAACCAATGTTTCCAAGTATGTTCTAATAACAAGGACAGATTATACTGGCGTGAAAATAAGAATTCTCAAAAACAGTTTACAAATTCTAGAGCAGTCAGGTAGAGAGAACACATTACTTAAAAATATTGCATTTCAGTGCAAAATCATGTTCTACTAAATTGTTATGAGGTATATGTAACTAAAGGGGAAAGAGAAAGGGACCCCTTACATATCCAGAGAATAGAATACTGAAAGACCAGCAACAATGACATCAAAGGGGGTGTAGGGGCAGGAGTGCAGACCACACCCTCTGACCTTTTCAGAGGGTGTGACACCAAAATGACCCTAGGGTCTGAGGTGGCAGCAGTGGGTAGGTGGGCTAGTGCTGGAGGGGGAGGGGACACCAAGGCAGTGGTGTCACTAGAGTTGTTGTCACCCATCACCCAATGTGGTACCTCATTACCCCCCCATCACCTCCCCAGTCAGGGTATGTGCAGGTGGCCTGGTGGTGGTGTTGGCCATTGGGCAGAGAGGAGGGTCTCCTCTTTGGCCAGTGGGAGAGGGGAGGAGTTGCAGGGCATCATGGGTGTGGGGCCAGGAGGAGTGGGGCTGGGCCACCCCACCCCTTGGGGAGGGGGTGACACCATGAGTTACCATACAGGGTGACACCCCTAGTGATGCTACTGACCAACAATATTATTCCAAATGAGAAAGACAAGCATCCCTCATCGTTCAGCTCTATGTAATTATCACTTGTTCTGCTCATTCTTGAGTTAGCAATTTCATGAACCCACCTGCTTCTCTGCTAGAGTCATAGGAATCCTAACTCAGTCTACTGAAATGGTTTCAAAGTTAAGTGATGCTGTCAAAATTCTGAACCCAAAAGTACTTTTCCATAGGGCTCTAAGACAGTCCTCACTGGCTGAAAAAAAAACACACTGTCCTGTATCTGACTGCATACCATGGACAAGGAGGGCAGTGACAAATATCTAGGAACATCACATATATCAAACAATTCCTGAAATACCTATATTAACAATATTTCACCCATATTAATTTAGTCTATTAAAGGCTAAGCATCTCTTCAGGTTTGACACCATTTTCCGTTCAATTCATAAATAGTAACATATCACATAAACCCAATTATTGCATCTTTCTTTTTACATGGTAAAAGAACAAATATTTTGTGATTTTCCAGGGCCCTCTGAGAAATCTTAAAGCCAGTTTGGGTACAATAGATATCATTTTGGATTAGATTTTGGGAAGGCAAAATATAAAAAGCTGTCACGAGACGTGAGCATTTGATTAAGATAGAATTACAGGTTACTAAGAAACAATATTTAGCTACCTATTTAACCAAAGTGACAGTAAAAGACTGTAAAAGTATGTCTTTTTTTTTTTTTAAGAAACAATATTTAGCTACCTATTTAACCAAAGTGACAGTAAAAGACTGTAAAAGTATACAAAGAAGTAGCATAATTATACGCAACCTTAGATCTTTTCTAAGTATACCCAGTGCTGTCGAGTTGATTTCGACTCATAGCGACCCTACAGGACAGAGTAGAACTGCCCCACAGAGTTTCCAAGGAGCACCTGACGGATTTGAACTGCCGACCCTTTGATTAGTAGCCGTAGCACTTAACCACTATACCACCAGGTTTTCCTTTTTTTAAGTAAGGAACCTTGGTATTCTTAAATAATCAAGGACGTAATAAAGTCAACATAAACCATAGAAGGTTATTCTGTTAATGCACAAAATCTTGACTATCAAGGCAGATTATACGGAAGATAACGAATAATCTTTTATAACCTCTCGTTAAGAGAAGGGAGCCCTGGTGGTACAGTGGTTAAGAGCTCGGCTGCTAACCAAAAGGTCGGCAGTTCAAATCCCTCAGTTGCTCCTTGGAAAACCTGTGGGGCAGTCCTACTCTGTCTTTAGGGTCACTATGAGTCAGAATTAACTCAACAGCAAGGGTTTGGTCCAGTTCAATTAAGAGAAGATCAATAATCTTGGGAAAAAATGTCATTTTAACAGAGAACAAACCAAATTCTAATTTTGCAGAAGAATAATATTTGATACTAAAGCTTTTTCTGAAAATCTTATAAATAAACCCATAAAATCTCTTTCCACAAATGTCTTAAAACTTTCTATAGCCATATACACCCCTTCTAGCATGACTTTTCAAAGTAGCAAATATGTTCATTAACAGGGCCAAATATACACAGCGTTTCTGTAGCACATACATATAAACTTAAAACTATGCTTAGTAATTGCAGTGCAGTGAATTACTTAACATGGTCCTTTTGGCCATAGTCTTTGTAACTCCCACCCAATGATTATGTGAGGCTATGCAAATGAGGTGTTTGTGACTACCAAGGGGATTGGATAACTTGCTAATAATGTAATTAAGTTGCATGGCACCTTTGTGGGGGTAGAACCATGCAAATATGGCTTATGGAATCCTAACAAGAGAATGGATCAGTTTTGCCACGCTGCTAGGCTTAAAGGGAGACAGTGAGAGAAAGAGGAGCTGTAACACAGAGGATAGTGAGACACATCAGCTCAAGAAGGCAGGAATCAGGAGACAGGCTCAAGGCAGCTGCAGCGGGGCTTTCAGACCTATGGAGCTAAGAGTTGTCACACTTGCCTGAGAAGGCCCAAGCAGGGCCCGGCAGCAGAGGGCGAGGAGAAGCTGTCCTGATCGAGGAACTGCATCCTGAGTTGTTTCTGTTACTTCCAAGTTATGATCCCGAGTACGTACCCTGTTACTTCCCTAATAAACCACTTAACTATAAGTTCGGTTCCTGAGTTCTATGAGACATTCCAGCAAATCACCGAGCCCAAAGACACGGTAGAGAGTATTGAGGGGAGAGGTAGTAGTTGATGTTAGAGATGATGGAGTGGTACAGCAGTTTGGAAAAGTTGGATTTGGGACATCTTTAACCTCTGCCTCACAGGAACCAGCTTTGTGCTGATCCTTATAAAAGAAATTATTCATTTAGTAATTCATGTTTCAATTAGAAATGAACTATTTAATAAATACCCCTCTTAAAAAAAAAAAAAAAATATGTTGAGGCCCTAACCGCCTACCTGTAAATATGACCCTATTTGGCAATTAAAAAAACCACCACCATCCAGTTTATTCCAACTCATAGCGACCCTATAGGACAGAGTAGAACTGTCCCGTAGGGTTTCCAAGGAGCGCCTGGTGGATTCGAACTGCCAACGTTTTTATTTTGTTATGTCAATAAGGCCACATCAGAGTAGGATAGATTGTAAGCCTAATCCCTCCTGAGTGAGTCTTGTAAAAAAAGCAGAATAGATACAGACATACAAGGGAAGAGGTCATGTAAGGGACTACCTATAAACCAAGGAATGCCAAGGAACACCTGGGCTACCGCAGAGTACACTCCCCCCCTCCCCGTTAGAGCTAAGGCCTTGATTTGAATTTCTAGCCTTCAAAACTGTGAGACAATAATTCCTCTTCTTTAAAGCTACTCATTTTTGGTGTTTTAGTTATGGCAGCACTAGGTAACTAAGGCACCATAATAATTCAATTTAGTATCAGTTCAAGATTTTTTAACTTACCAAAAGATCTTGGAAATTATCACCAAGCTGACAGACTAAAATACATAAATAATGTTGAAATAAAGTTTTCAAGATAATTATCCAATTTGGTTAAACTCAAATTTACATAATGTATAACTTAAACATTAAGTAGAAACAATGTTTATTCTATCAGTAAACCTGTTAAGTTTAGGAAGAATGTACCCAAGTAGAATAAAAATCTATGCATATGTTTTACTTAACACTGATAAATCAGAGAAAATATAGCTGTTTTTATGAAACCAAACTATTAAACTACTCTCATTTGTCAGATTTACCTAAATTATTTGTTTGGAATCTTAAAATGTTCCTGAGTTTTTTTTCTATAATGATACTTTTTAAATATAACAAATTGAAAGTCTTAAGAGTTCAATTTCTGGAAATTTTAGAATATATTCAATTTACATAAAAACCAAAAAACCAAACCCATTGCCATCGAGTCGATTCTGACTCATAGTGACCTGATTGGACAGAGTAGAACTGCCCCATAGAGTTTCCAAGGAACGCCTGGTGGATTCAAACTGCCAACATTTTGGTTAGCAGCCGTTGCACTTAACCACTATACCACCAGGGTTTCCTCATTTTACATAAGTGCTTTTTTTTCCTAAGCCAATCAGAATAGAGCTCCTTTAAGATACTTCATAATTAAATTTGGTAATACTATCCAGAGGTAAGAACATATTACCCATTCACACAGTAAAAGATAAAGGCCTTTCTGAATTACATACATAAACCTACAGGCACAGAGAGAAAGAAACCTTATAGCTTCAATTCCAAAATTTCAATCATGGATCAAGCATAAACACAGAAATACCAAAGTCACTGGTCCATAACACAAAGCTGTTCTCATTCCATTGGGTACAAATGCTTAACTGACTTAAGCTCAAAATAGTGAAACAGAAAAGACTAATGAACCAGTCTGTCTTCTTTCTCCCAACAGCTACAAGATCTCTATAAAACTGTGATTTGTTTACAGAGATCACCAATTAATCAGGCCACAAAATCAAAAGAAGCCAGAAATCAAGTGAGTACTTAGAATCAAAATCAAATCTTTACCATGTTGCCAGTGGACAATAGTAGGTTACAGCTATAGACCACTGGTTCCCCAGATGACAAGTTGGGAATGGTGCCAGTGTTTTGGGAAGGCGTGTTACTTGTTTGGAGTAAATGAGGATCCAAGACAAGGTCCAGTCCTATCTGAGTCATGGTACCAAACTGTGAAAGGTAAAATACACCAGACAATTAAAGAGATTATTTTATTTAGGATGTTACAATAGAGAGAACATTCATTAATGCAGAATGTCTCAAAGAAAAAGGGAGCCTGAGATTTTATAGAGCAGGTAAACAAAGTTGTTATCTGTGAGGCATATGGGAGTCATGAGGAAGGATGAAGATGGATCTTATCTTGAAATATAACAAGGCAGAGAGGTCCTTACAGGGTGGGAAGATTTCTCAACCATCATTGCTTGCCAGAAACAGAGTGCTCAGATAAAGTTCAACATTATCAGTTATACAAAACGTAGCTCAGAAAAGGTACAATGTCAACATTATTATTGGAGAGGACAGTGTAGCCTTACGTTTAGTGGTATACTTTCTATCTAACTCCCTGGGGCCAAATCCTGGCTTCAGCCTTTACTAGCTGTATGACTCTGGGCAAATTACATAATTTCTCTGATTCTCATTTTTTTTTTTTTACCAGTTAATTGGGCATATAAACAGTGGCTTCTTCGAAAGATTTTTCTGAAGATCGAATGCAGTAATATGATAAGACCAGGCATTGGTACCTGGTCATTTCTCATATGCAATGATTAGCTATTGTTATCACCATTTAGAAATGAACACATGAGAGAATTGGTCATTGTTTTTCTAAAACTTGTTTGACAAAGTAAACATTTTTATAGCTCATTGATTCATATTTCTATTTGCCAGGTTAGTTTGGTAATTTTAGTGGAAACTTTTGATAATTCTTAATAAAATAACATTTTTATCATTTCGTTAAAATCGAGGGACATTATAAATTTTTTTTTAATTCTGTTATTGCAAAGAAAATGGAAGACGACTTGTGCTGAAATCATTAACTCAATGTTAATTAATTTGTGAATTAAACCAAAATCAAAGTTTGAATACACTAATTAGGCTGTTCTGTTCTCTGTGTTAAAACCCACAGCTCTGCTGTGTTCCATCTTAGCTGATATAAACAATCTAGACAACTATTTGCGGGTGGATTTTTTTTTTCTTAAATCTTGCCATCTTCTTTTTTGGATGAGTGAAATAAATGGTAAGGAAATCTTACTGGATCATTTTTATGTGACCATATTTCTGGGAGGGCAAAGATTTTATTACTGAAGAAGAGCAAACAGAGAAATCCTAGGAATTCTTGAGTAACTGCATAATTCGCTCCTCCACTTGCAGCCGGGAGAGCTTTGTCACAGGGTTCAGAGTCTACATCTCTTTGAGTTCTCAGTCTCCTGCTCATACTATTAATGCTACTTAATTTAATGACCTTTACAAAATCAAGAAAAAAATAATTTATGCTGATTTACTTGACTCCCTATCTGTGAAGAGGACAGACTTTAAAAAGGGAAGTGAGGTGAGGGAGTAATTTTTGTCATTTTGAGCTATATCTCTCAACCACTTACATTTGTGTTCAAAGGACTTTAGAGATTTGACCTTCTTGCTAAAGGGATCGAATAATTGCCTTTGGGTAAAGAACAGTTTAAATCATCCCGTGTTGCCATTAGAAAATAAGATAAAACAAAAATCTTTCCTTCCAAGGATTTGGCACTATTCTAGGTAATTGAGGAAAGCAGAAGTATGACTTTCAGGAGCTTCAAACCTGCCTATGTCCTTAGGAAGACAAGGGCAACCCTTGTAAGATATAAAAGCAAATATATAGGATAATATACAAGTTTATGTAGTCTCTGGTGTTAGATAGCTGGGCTCAAATTCCGACTCCATCATTTATAGACCATGAACAGTTTCTTAACAACCATAAAGTTCAGTTTTTTCATCTGAAAAGTGGGAATAATGGGAGTATGTATATTGTGCAAGGAGCCCTGGTGGCAAAGTGGTTTGGGTGCTTGGCTGCTAACCAAAGTGTTGGCAGTTCGAACCCACCAACTGCTCCATGGGAGAAAGATGTGCCAATCTGCTTCTGTAAAGATTACAGCCTCGGAAACCCTGTTGGGCAGCTCTACTGTGTCCTATAGGGTGGCTATGAGTCAGAATTGATCGAAGGCGACGGGTTTGGAATATATTACACAATTGCTTTGAGGATTAAAGGAGAAGATTTAAGTGCTTAGCTCAGTGCCTGGTCCATGGTAAAGACTCTAATGAATGTTAGCCTAGTAGCAGTGGTAGTAGTAAAATAGCCCATGAGTGGTATATGTTATACAGAAATTATATGTTGGCTACATCCATAGCCTACAATTAGTATATCTGACAGTATACAATTAAATAGTATTTATGGCAGTACAAATATAAATGTTACAGCAATTTAAGGAAAAAAGAAGAGTGGGGTACCAATAGGGACATTGATGCTTTTTATACCATGCCTGCCAAATAGCAAGCCCTTGATAAATGCTAACCACTTTTATTATTGTGGGTGCAATGGTGGTTCGGTGGCAGAATTCTCCCCTTCCATGCAGGAAACCCAGGTTCAATTTCTGGCCAATGCACCTCATGGACAGCCACCATCTGTCTATCACTAGAGGCTTGCATGTTGCTATGATGCTAACCAGGTTTCTATGGAGCTTCCAGACTAAGACAAATTACAGAGAGAGGCCTGGTGATCTACATGCAAAAATTAGCCAATGAAAACCTCATGGAACACAATGGGCCAGCCTGCAACAGATCAGATGGATGGTGCAGGATCAAGCAGTGTTTCGTTCTCTTGTGCATGTGGTCTCCATGAATCAGGGGCTGACTAGAAGGCAGCTAACAGCAACATTGATCATGGAAGGCTTTGTAGAAGAGGTTAAATTGAGTTGAACTTTAAGGAGTGGATAAGATAAAGATAGCAAAAGGATCTTTCACATGAGGACAATAGCACTAGTAAAGTGACTGATGTGAGAAATAGCATGACACAGTCCACTATGGTAAAGAGGCTAATAGTGTAAAGAGAACCAGAGGGGATATACTCAGATTTTTTTCTATCAACAGGTCATCATTATTACCCTCTTTATTAATAGCTACTCTTCTTTATAGTGTTTATATGCCAGTTACTAGGTATAGTGGGATGAGTAATGACCCCAAAAAGATACATATGTCCTAATCCCTGGAAGCTGTGAAGTTATCCTTACTTGGGAAAAAAGTCTTTGCAGAGGTAATGAAGAATCTGGAGATAAAGAGATCATCCCAGATTATCTGGTTGGGCCTTAAATCCAATGACAAGTGCTCTTATCAGAGAAACATGAAAGAAAGACACACAGAGAAGAGGAGAAGGCAATATGGCCATGGAAGCAGAGATCGGAGTGATGTAGCCACAAACTCAGGAATGCCGACAGCCACCAGAAGCTGAACAAGACAAGGAATCCTCTAGAGCCTCTGGAGGGAGCATAGCCCTACGGACACCTTGGTTTTAACTGCTGACCTTCAGAATTATGAGAGATAAATTTCTGTTCCTTTAACCACCATAAACCAAAACCAAACCTGTCACTGTCAAATAGATTCCAACTCAAAGCATCCTAAAGGACAGAGCAGAACTGCCACAAAGGATTTTCAAGGCTGTAAATCTTTATTGAATCAGACTGCCCCATCTTTCTTCCACCAAACAGCTGGTGGGTTCGAACAGCCAACCTTTAGTTAGCAGCTGAGCATTTAAACACTGCCACCAGGGTTTGTTTTAAACCACCAGAGTTGTGGTAATTCTCTCTTTTTTTTTTTTTTATAGCGGCAACAGGAAACTAATGCTAAGAGTTTATGGCAAAATTTTTCTTTACTTAACCTAAGTTTTCCACACTCTCATCAAATAAGTATTATCATCACCATTTACAGGTGCTGTGGGAATATTTAGGAGCCCTGGTGGTGCAAGGGTTAACTGCTCAACTGCTAACGGAAAGATCGGCTGTTCAAACCCACCAGTCACACTACAGGAGAAAAGTCCTGGCAATCTGCTCCCTTAAAGATTTCAGCCTAGGAAACCCTGTGGGGAAGTTCTACCCTGTCCTATAAGTTAAGTTGGAATGGACCTGAAGGCACACAACAACAAAAACATGGGAATATTTAACGGGTGCATCTAATGTAGTCTATAGGAGGAAGCAAGGAAGGCTTTATAAAGGAAGAAATGTCTAAAGTTCAGATGGTAGGACAGTGCTATGGCTTGAATTGTGTCCCCCCCAAGAAAAATAAGTGTCAACTTGGCTAGGTCACAACTCCCAGTATTGTGTGGTTGTCTTCCATTTTTTGATCCAATGTAATTTTTCTATGTGCTGTAAATCCTAACCTCTATGATGTTAATGAGGCGGGATTAGAGGCAGTTATGTTAATGACGAAGAACACAATCTACAGGATTAGCTTGTATCTCGAGTCAATCTCTTTGGAGGTATAAAAGAGAGAAGCAAGCAGAGAGGAGAGAGACCTCATTACCACCAAGCAAGAAGAGCCAGGAGCAGAGCATGTCCTTTGGGCATGGAGACCCTGCATTGAGAAGCTCCTAGACCAGGGAAAGATTGATGACAAGGACCTTCCCCCAGAGCCAACAGAAACAGAAACCTTTGCCCTGGAGCTGGTCCCCTGAATCCTGACTTGTAGCCTCCTAAACTGTGAGAGAATAAATTTCTGTTTGTTAAAGCCATCCACTTGTGGTATTTCTATATAGCAGCACTAGATAACTAAGACAGCACTGGGTGGGGAGCACTAGATAACTCAGACAGATGGGTAAGAGTTAGCTGAGACAGGAACAGAGAAGGAGCGATAGGCAGGTAGGAAGGCCCAGATGAAAGGACAAGTACCTGGACAAAGTTTGGAAAGGTAGGAGAGCACTGGGGAGCACGGTGATGAGGAGCTTGGACAGGGCACCAGAGGCTGACCAATGTTGGAGGTTCTGCCTGAACCTGGCTGGGGTTCCCAAAAACAAAGTCTGAAAGAGACTAGCCATGGGTGAGGCTCTACCTATGAGACTTGAATAGCAAATAACTTTCATTTGTTTTATCAATCAATCCACTAGCCTTTCGATGAATAACAGACCCAAACCAACTGCCATTGAATTGATTCTGACTCATGATGACCCGATACGGCTTCCAAGGCTGTAAATCTTTACCGAAGCAGATTAACCACATCTTTATTCCACGGAGCCGCTGATGGTTTTGAACCACCAACCTTTCAGTTAGCAGTCAATTGCTTTAGCCACTGCACCACCAGTGCTCTTCAAATAATAGGTAGGCCTAGATTATTTTAAACCCTTGTGGGTATGGGAGGGATGCAGGAGAGAAGAGGAGATAAAATACACATGGAAATTGGCATGTGACCTCCAGAGTTTTGTAGAAACCAGGAGGTAGCCCCAAGGGAAAATCAATAACCCCTGCCTCTATTTGTAGCTCTGTTTCCACAGAAACATGTTTGTGGATGAATTTGGAAGACAGATTTACGACGCCAAAAACACTAGCCCCCAAAACAGAAAAATTCAGTCAAATAAGCCTTTGACTGTGGTAACAAATATTTGATTTTACTAACATTTTTCCATTTAATTAACTGAATTGGAGGGGCATCAAATAAACCAAACCATGGTCTTGTAGGCACAATAATATTGAAATGTGGGAACAATATTAGCTTCAGTGTGAGTAGAATATGTGAAAGGCTGGTAATAAAATGTTTGGCTGGACTATTAAGTTAAACCTATTTGCAAGAATTATGAATATAGTCAAACTTAACTTTGGGTAGCTGCGCTAGTGAGGTTAACAATGATCTTAAAAAGAAATCTCATTGTTGTTTTTGTGCCTTCCTAAATCTTAAATGTCATGCTGTCTACATTCTAAACCAGTTGCCGTTGGGTCGACTCTGACTCATGGCGAACTCATGTGTGTCAGAGTAGAACTGTGCTCCCTAAGGTTTTCAATGGCTGATTTTTCAGAAATAGATTGCCAGGCCTTTCTTCCAAGGCACTTTTGGGTGGACTTGAACTTCCAAACTTTTGGTTAACAGCCAAGTGTGTTAACCATTTGTGTCACCGAGATTCCATGCCTATCCTAGACCCTCCATAAAAACATGTTCTTGAAATTACCTGCCAGATGATAAGATTCTTCCTGTTCACTCAAAAATGGGTAAAATGAGTAACGATGTCAAACCCACAACACTAAAAGTGTTCATAGCTTTTATTACTAAAAACTATAGTGCTATGAGCATTAATCTTCCCCAGTCTCTAAAGGAAATGTGAATCTCATTCATTTAAAGTGTGATTTAGCATTGAGTCTCAACTCTGGATCTCTCTAAATTCTCCCAACTTCTAAGGTGCCCTAGGACCTGGGATGGGGTTGAGTCTTCAAGAGGAGTAGGGGAGAGGGCAGGAGGAGGAAACAAATACCAATTTTCCTCAGCTGTGACAACCGTGGAGGACTTGAAAGAAAATGAAATAGAGATGAAGCTAGCTTGACACATCCACGAAGAAATTCCGTTCAAATCATAACAGACTATAGTCTCCATGAAATTTTAGGATGGACCAGGTTATATACTTATTCACTTCTTTAATCTAATTCCTTTTTCTCACATTCTACTATCTATCCATAGAGGACATTGCTAGTTGCTTAAGTACCATCTTCCTTCCCTCTTAGAAACAGTATTCCAAAATGAGCATCCTTGTGCCTGGCTACTATCACCCCTAGTCTGTATCACTCTCAAAGCTGCCTAATGTGATGGACTGCCTTTATTCTTGTCCCCCTAAGTCCATTCTCCTCACAGAAAAGTGATCTTTTTACAACTTAGATCATGTTGCCACCCCATTTAGATGACTTCCATTGGTATTAAGAACAAAATCCATTCTCTTTAAGATGACCCACGTGATTCCAAGTGACCACTAAATGCCTCTATCTCTAATCTCAGCTCTTCTCCCTTTCTGTCTCCTTCACTCTTACCAGGCACCAGTCACATTGGTTGTTTGGTTCCTCAAATATGCCAAACTCCTTCCATTCTCAGGCCCTCTGTCCTTGCTGTTCCTTCTGCCTGGGAGCCCTAACCTCAGTTCTTTATATGGTTGGCTCCTTCTTATCATTCGGATCACAGGCCAAATGTCATGGATCTTTCCTGCCCACAAAATCTAAAGGAATTCCACTACCCAGTTACCATCACAGGATCCTGCTTTGCCATCTTCATGTCATTGATCATCTTTTGAAATACTTTTATCCTTTTATTTGTTTAGTTTCTAGAATAAAAGCTTTGTAAGAGCAGTAAACTTTTCATTACTCTACATCCAGTTTAGTAAGTACTCAGTCAATGTTTGTTAAATGAAAGAAGAAAAGAAAGGAAGGAAAGACCAGAGAGAGGAAGAGAGGGAAGAAGGGAGGGAGGACTTAGAAAATCTGATTGCACTTGATCTATAAATAAGGTATATGTTCTTAGACTTACCAGGCCCACTAGCTGCAGAACATGAAACTAGATTAAAACCAAATCAAACCTGTTGCCGTCGAGTCAATTCTGACTCATAGTGACCCTATAGGACAGAGTAGAACTGCCCCATAGGGTTTCCAAGGGGCGGCTGGTAGATTCAAACTGCCAACCTCTTGGTTACCTACCAAACGCTTAACAACTGGTTCTACTGGGGCTCCAGAACTAGATTAAAAAAAAAAAAAAGATTATACCTTAAAAATATAATAAAATAAACATCTGAAATAAAATTTTTTTTAAACACACGATTCAATAAGTTTACTGATAACATGACGTATTACTAATGCTTGCACTGGCTTCCTACAACATTGTACCCTTGGCCAATAGAATTGCTCATGAGCGCATAGGGTTGCTATGAGTCAGAATTGACTTGATGGCACACAACAGCAACAACAAAGTAATTGAATAGTTAAAAAAGCAGGATGAGCTTCCTAGCAGAATGACTGGGGGCAAAGACTTTGTTGACCAAGGGCCTCGATTCAAATACTGGCTTTGCTATTTACTAGGTATAAAACCCTAGGCAGTTTATTTAACCTCTCTGGGTTCAGTTTCCTCATCTATGAAATAGGGATAATAGTAGTAACTCCCTCATAGAGCTCTTACTAGGATTAAACAATAGATGTTGGGTTGCTTAGCATAGTTCCCACACAAACTAAGGATTTAAGAAGTCTTGACAATTATTAAAGGGTTTCATATTATATCTTGTTATCAGCAGATTTTTTGAATGGGCGCTTGGCTCTCCCACTTACAGTATGACCAAAGGAACGAGTCATCCAGCATTGGGTCCACATGCAAAATTTGATACTATGTTCCTGAGCCTTGGCAGTGTATTCATTTCCACTTAATAATGACAGCAGTACTTTCTTCAGCTGCCAGCCAGCCATGGCTGCTAGGCCTTTATTTCCTTTCTATAAAGCACTCTTTTATCAAACCTTCACATATGCTTCTGATTTGGTCTCTGGTCTGTGTGGCTGCCAATGTGTAGAATCCCTTTGATCTTAATGAAACTATAGGGGTAGGAATGGAAATTTAACAGGATTCCACAGACTTTCTTCCTTTTCCCCTCTGATTAGGTTAGGTATCTTAGAGATAAAAATAAAAAAGCATTGTTTTCAGACTGATTCCTATGGAAAGTTAATATGAGCTCAACAGTTAATAAAAGGCACATGATGGATCACAATGCATCTTAATTATAAATATGCATTTGAGAAAACCTTATGAATAAATGCAACAACTACAAAAAAAGCAGATCACTCCCAGTCTCTAAGAGCAAGTGGCTTCTATGTATAACCGTAATATGAAATTTCCATAGAAGAAAGATAAAAAGGTTCACACTAAACTCAAGTTCTGGATTTGATTGAGCCCTAATTTTACAATTGAGTATTTTCCTGATATTTCTATGGTCTTTGTTTGTAAGCTCATGACAGCCTATCATGAAATGAGACCTAAGCTAGGAAACAAATATTTCCCATGAAACACTAAGGCCAAGAAAAGAATAAGGAAATCAAATTTAGAGGAAACTTAATTCTCTTGGAATATGAAAACACAATTTTTGTGTTAAATGACTCTTCCTCAATAATACATAGAGTAATTGTAAATCTTTCAGCTGTAGGAAAAAGTTACAGATGAATCATGCCATTATAAAAAAAAAAACCAAACCCGTTGCCATCAAGTTGATTCCGACTCAAGATGAGTATGCCATTATAGGGTGGCCTATTTGGCAATTCAGATTCAAAGAACATTTACTATATGCCAACTGCCATGCTAGACACTACCTCATGTTATTCACTTATTTCTCACAACTGCCGTATGGAAAAAATTTAATTGTCAGCTTTTGTCATATGAGAAAGCTAATGCTCAGAGAAATGAATTCCCTTATCCTTAGTTGCACAGCTTATGCATGGCAGCTCTGGGACTCAAACATGGGTCCTTGGAAAAGTGCCTGGTCCTTATGAAAAGGGATTTGACAGAACTACCATGGGAGGAAAGAATGAATACATACTGGAGAGCTGGAGGCCCAGATGTGTGAATGAAGAAAAGAGGTCTTAGCTGGAAGTAAGTCTACGAAGTTTAAAAGAAAGTTTTTTGAGAACTAGAAGAGGGATTAAGAGAGTTCCTACTCCTGAAAGAACTAGTAAACACTTCACCCTTTATGATCTATGTTGCTCCACTGCCTTGACTATCATTCCATGCCTAAACGTGAGTGACTCCCTAGGCAGTGCCCTCAGCTCTTCTCTTTACTTCCTTCATCAGGTGTATCATGAATTCCCAAGCTGGTTATCTCTACCCTTGACCTCTCATGAGAGCTCCAGTCTCACATTTCTGAAGGGGTGCTGGACATTCTCATCATGTTGTTATAACCTCCTCTCAAACTCAACATTAATAAAAGAAAGAAGGCTTCTTCTCTCCCTGTTGTTGTTGTTGTTGGGTGCTGTCAAGTCAATGCCCCCATGTAACAGAGTAGAACTACGCCATATGGTTTTCTAGACTGTAATCTTTTCAGGAGCAGATTACCAAATCTTTTCTCTGGCAGTGTCACTGAGTGGGTGTCATGGATTGAATTATGTACCCCCAGCACTCCCCCTGTCAAAATGCATGTTAACAATTTGGCTGGGCTATGATTCCCGGTATTGTGTGATCGTCCTATATGTTGTAAATCCTGCCTCTGATGTTAATGAGGGAGCATGGGTGGCAGTTGGGTTAGTAAGGTAGAACTCAATCTATAAGATTGGATTGTGTCTTGAGGCAATCTCTTGAGATATAAAAGAAAGAAGTGAGCAGAGACAGGGGGACCTCATACCACCAAGAAATCAGTGCCAGGAGCAGAGCCCATCCTTTGGACCCGGGGTTCCTGCACAGAGAAGCTCCTATTCCACGGGAAGACTGATAAGAAGGCTGACAGAGAGAGAAAACCTTCCCCTGGAGCTGACATCCTGACTTTTAACCTATTTTACTGTGAGAAAATAAAGCTTTCTTTGTTGAAGCCATCCACTTGTGATATTTCTGTTATAGCAGCACTAGATAACTAAGACAGTGTGTTCGAACTGCCAACATTTCAGTAGCAGCCAAGCGCTACGATACCCAAATATCTCTTTATCCTGACATTAGCAGTTTATGATAAACTATTCATCCAGGAACCTCAATACAAAATTCAACAGCATTGTTCTTTTTCCTCTTTTATCCCCTACATTTATCACTGGGTCATATCAATTCTATGTTTCACCCTGTTACATTTATACCTTCTCTTCTACTACAGGAAACCCTGGTGCTATAGTGGTTAAGAGCTATGGCTGCTAACTAAATGTCAGCAGTTTGAATCCACCAGGTGGTACTTGGAAACCCTATGGGGCAGTTCCACTCTGCCTTATAGGGTCACTATGAGTCAGAATCAATTTGATGACAACAGGTTTGGTTTTTTGTTTTTTTCTTCTACTACAAGTATTAAAGGATAATTATGCGGGGCAGGTAAAATCATAACTCTCATACAAATATAAAATGAACTCGTGTCAAATATTTTTATTAACTCATTAATTAATGAGGAAACTGTGAGATCTTCCAATGATTCAAAGAACCATGCATATATAAGCAATATGAAATGTTGAAATAAATTTGTAAGTACATGCAAAACTGGCTTATTCCACAGGGTGGAGGCAGGAAGGAGGAAGGAAAATGAATTATCTCTCCAGCAGACAGATGTCATTTCACGTCTATGAAAAAGATGTTTTTGTGTTGTTGCCTACTAACCCTTGAAAGATAGCTCAAAGATAAGGAAAGGCACACATTCTAGAGAATCAGATAGCCAGGAAGTTTGCACACTAGAAAACACCTAGTATTCCACTGGAAGTACCTGGTAATCTTTTGGGTGCATTTCAGAATCTTTCTCATATTGTCTCTCCTCTTTCTCATATAGTCCCTCACCTTGAACATTAGAACCTTACACATGGACTATCACCATAGCCTCTGACTCATCTCTCCGTGTTTTCCTAAGACATGTCAATGTATAACCTTCTCTTTTACCAAAATGACTACCTCCTACCCATCCCCTCCCCCGGCAGCCTTGGACTACAAATAAGACAAATGTATTTTGTTTGACCCGTATAATATTTTTAAAAATTTAAGCCAATATCTAAAGATCAGCAGAGTTTACATAAAATCTAGATTTTTTTTTCCCCCTTCAACAATCATAAGAACTAGCAACTCTGCCTGGTTTCACTTCCCAACATAGCCATAATCAGCTAGAGCTGCATAGTGAAATTCACCATTAGCCAGGGTTGATTTTCTACACCCCCTACCTCTCCCCAAAATGGCCTGTGTGCTTACACCTGACCCCTTTACTTGCTCACATAACTTGACTGGTCCCTGTAGACATTTGTGTTTTGAGCCCTGGCCAATGAGACAAAATCCAAACTCTTTAGGCTGTCCTTCAAAGTTATCCTTGCTTACGTTGACATCTTTGTCTTTTACTCCATTTTGCTATTATAGACTCCTCCCCGCCCCACTTGAATAGATTCTTCTTGGCTCATGTTATTCTCTTTAGCTGGAATATACTTTCCTCTCTAATCTTCCTACCCTGATCTCCAGCCATCAAATCCTGTTTGAGACTCAGAACCCAGCTCAGGTGCTGCCTCCTTTAGGAAAGAGTCTTCCCTAAATATCCCAACTGGATCTACATTGCTAGTCAGTTATAATTATTGTCTGTCCCACTCTCAATAGCACTTATCAACCCCCAAGGACAGGACCAAGTCTTATTTATCCGTACACCTACTCTAGCCTCCACACTTTCAGCCTCCTAAAGCACAGAGGTTGAATTGAACTGTGGTTATTTATTCACATCTGTTCTTCCCAACCAGAGAGAGCCAAAGTTACTGTCAGATCTGAAAAGTACTTTTCATCTCCTAGAGTACCTGGTCCAAATTCTTCCATGTAGTACGTAATCAATAAATGAGGAAAGGACAAAGATTTGTTGAAGGGATTTTTGTCTCAGGTTTCATAGGCACAAGCAACTAATTGGGGTTGTCGTGTAGTTACAGATGAGTAATTTTAGTCTGTACTGGAACTCTTCTCTGTGTATAAATTGTGTAATAGCAATTTTCCCCTCCTCCAAAAGTAGGATGGTTTAAACCAAAATGCATATGCATATAGAAAGCAATAACAGACACTGAGGCCAGACCACAGTCTGAAGCCTGAAATCTGAGGGAGAAAATTCCTTTTAATCCCTTTAATTGTGAAGTTCAGATCACTAGTGGTAGCATCCTTCCATAAGAGAGCACCTCAAGAATTTTATTTTATTTTTTTAGTGGCTTATGACAACACAGATTTATTATTGTGTAGTTTTTAGGGTTGTCATGAGTCAAAATTGATTCACTGGAAATCAACAGGTTTGTACTTTTTTGTGGGGTGGAAGTTAGAATCCAGTGCAACTTAGCTGGAGACTTTGGCTTTTGGTGTCCTGTAAGACTGTAGTCGATTTAAGGCTCAGTTGGGGATGGATCCATTCCCAAGCTCATTCCCGTGGTTGTAGGCAATAATCATTTTCTTGAGTGGCTCTTTGGACAGAAAGCCTCAGGAGCTGTTGGCTGGAAGCCTCCCTCAACTGCTTGCCACATGAGCCTCTCCATAGGGCAGCTCACAGCATGAGCTGTGAGCTCATCAGAGTAAGCAAGAGAGATGGCAAATGGAGTGCCAGCAGACAGAATTCACAGGTGAGTCACTAGTGTCAGCCCACATACAAAGGGAGGAAATTACACAAGGGCATGAATAACTGGAGGTGGGGATCACTGGAAGCTATTTTAGAAGATTCCTACCACACTTTTCTTCTCCACCTTTCTCTTGTTTTCACTAGGACATCTGAGACCACAATGGGCTCTTGCAAGGTGCTCTGATAAGAAGAGGGCGTGCTGGGAAAGCCATAAGGGGAAATTGGCACCAGTTGCTGCACCATTACCGTTAATGGGAATTGCTTCAGTAAATTATCCTGTTCATCTGAGGATGTATATCACACACTGAGGGCACAAATGAACATGATAGGCCATGTGAGATGTCAATCTCTTAATCCCAGCTAGTTTTCTTTTATTACAAAGATAAGATCCTAACCAGACCCAAGAAATTATGTCAAAGCCTTCTTTTTTATGTGCCTTAGTGTAACCATTTTAATTTTCCACATCCCCATCCACGTTTTGCACACATATATGCAATTTCCTATGTATCATAGAGATCATATAATTTCTTTTTTTTTTTTTAACTGAAAATCATATTATAGGAATTTCTGTGAAAGGTGGTTATACAGGTTTGAACTTAAGAGAAATTTCCTTTACCAAACTAAACTAAAACAAGCAAAAAGTAAAAATCAAAGATTTGCTGAATGCTAAAAGAGTGAATGGTACAAATATAACGCTACAAACTGAATAGTACCATCTGTTAAAGAATAATTTGTAACCAATTAGTTATGACACACAGAATTTATACGATAAAGTATCACATCATGAGATGTAGCTGCCATGAACATATAGGTGTCATTTGTGTGGTAGGCAATCAGCAAATATAAAAACTGGTAACAATAACAAAGTACCTGTATACCAGTTGTTGTTGTTATTGTTGAGTGTGTCACAAGGAAAAAAAAATGCATTTGCTATTAATACATTCCAGAAACATATTTGATAAAATTCAAATTCTCATTTTTGGACCCAGATATTCTTGAGGTCTAACAGCATTCCTGCCCCTCTTGCACTTTGATTGTCCATCCTTGACTTCCTAAACCTTCCAGTGAGTTCTCCCTTTTTGCTTAAGCTAGCCTGACATAGCTTCTGTTACTTGATGCCATGGCCCAACTAATACAAAAGCCAAAAGGATTAAATGTGCTATATTTTAAAGTACAGTTTTGATTTTCTCTTAGGCAGACAGGATACCTTCTGCCTTTAATCCAAAAAAAAGTACAGGGTAAATATATTAGTTTCCTAACACTTTCCGGAATAAGAAACCATCAACATTCTGTCTTTAAATCCAAAATAAAGTCACCTACAGGAAACCTCAGTGGTGTAGTGGTTAAGAGCTAGGGCTGCTAACCCAAAGGTCGGCAGTGCAGGTCCCCCAGGTGCTCCTTGGAAACCTAATAAAGCAGTTCTACTCCGTCCTAGAGGGTCGCTATGAGTCAGAATCAACTTGACAGCAGTGGGTTTGGTTGGTTTGGTTTTATCCTATGACCCAGGAGAAAGAAATGGGCCTTTGGTGATCATTTGGCATCTGTTGGTTTGAGGCAATCATTCATCCAACGAGATCAGTAAATGAACTGAACACCACCTCTTTCAGGTGAAAGAATGGAGAGAGCACCACTGGTAACATCTTTGGGAGATAAGTAGCCCTTCATTATCTGGACTTGGTGTACTGTTATATAACATTCTGTGACTTAACAGTGCATCATGGCTTAACAGACAAATGCTTCTTCTTGTTACAGCTGTAAATTGGTACATTTTTATTATCTTCTATGAAAACTAATATGGGTTCACAGCAGCCTTCTTCGTGGAAATAATTCCTGTTTTCAGAAATTTCAAAACTTGCGGAAGAGCACAGAAAATTCCATTCGGTTCTCATAGAATGATCCCTGCTGGAACCCTTTACAAGCAAACAGGGCTAGAGGTGCTACTGAGAGATAGAGTTAGTGATTATACTTATAAAAAAATATGCTATTACCAGGACCAGCCCTTTTGCTACAAATATTTTGAATCACCTTTAAGGAATCCTATATTTTTTCCTTTATAGGTTACAGTAATTCTCTGGTTTAATGTGATTTCTGCTTTTGAAAGCAAGTGACAGAAGCCCAATTCAAAATAAGGGAAAAAAAGTAAAGTTAAATTATATTGGCTAAAGTACCTAAGATGTCCAGAGATTATAAAGCTTTGTCTAGGCTGCACCCAGACACTCAAAAAGTGTCTCCATTTTAAAAATAAGTTCTCCTCACATACTGAGAAAAATGGCAACTGTCAGTTCTAGGCTTACATCATACTTAGAAGTAGGGACCCTAGTTACACTTTCCAGTCAGTGCCCTGAGTATTACAACCATCCTTGAACCAATTACAGTGGTGAGGGGATGCAGTATTCTCATTGGTTGGGTACTGAGAGCAACTCTGTGGCAGACCATCCCCACTGGACCACCTGGAAAGGATTCTCCATGAAAAAGAGGACTCTGGTAGCAAAAAGGTGGGAGTGGTGGTGATGAAACACAAACCTGCTGGGCAGACTCAAACTTTGGCTACCACAATCCGCAATAGTTCATTTCATTTCAATTATTACTGCGACTATTAAGGGGGGAAGCACCATTATATCCTCTTACATTAAGAACTTGTCATTTCTGAAACTTATGACCCAAGTTTTGCTCTAAGTATACAATGCCAAGCGCTGTTGTTTCTATATGAACATTTGTTGCTGGCAGGACTAATTCATTCTTACCGGGACATATCTCTTTTAGTTATTGTAATACAACAAAATATCTTATCAAATTCCCTTTGACCAATCCTTTCCTGTTTGGGTAGTATGTGATTAATGGAGAATAGATGGATCAGCTGTGATCACTGAGCAGCCTTTTTTTCTGTTCAAAATTTTCTGGACAGTGGGTGAACCCAACCTGGGGCCACCGCTCCGTTAGCACCGTACTCCAAGCCATTGAGCTAGACAGTCCAGAAAGTCAGCAATAATTAGGACCAAGATGGACCGGAGGAAGATACTGAGGAAGAAGGAAGTGGAAGATGGGGAAGAAAAATCAATGTATATCAAGCTAATTGTCAGATTCTCAGCCTATAGTATCAGACGTGCAAAAATATCTCACTCAAATGTGTTTTCAGTCAATCTAATAATGATTCTGAGTCTATTGGGTTGATGGGAGATCTAACCTGTAATTGTTGGAGAATTCCCCACCATTCTTCCCACAGTTGTGTAAAACCTCAGGATCATAATAACACTAAGACTTCACCCATCCCTACTAGAGCTCACTCAGATACCCACAATTATCCCAGCCCATGTGGTCACTTCGGGGAAGGTTGCTCTGCTGCTTTTCCATGAGGCTTGAGGAATGTGACTCAGGTGAGGCTTTGAGGCCTCAAAGATGACAGTCATTTTCCTCTCAAATCTTGCCTCATCCCAAAGGCCACCAGAGCCCTGAACATGGGTTCCCTTTCTTCTCAGGTAACATGAACTTCCCTTCCCTTTCCAATTTCTCAGAAGCTCCCTTCCTTGCTTGGCTTATTTCTGACTCATATGCCGGCTCACAGCTCTCCCTCTTTCATTAGTATAATCCTTCATGGCTTTAAGATCCTATAAAACAAAGTATACCCAGTACCATCGAGTCGATTCCGACTCATAGCATAGCAGAACAGAAAGAGTACCTCCCAAATCACCAGTTAAATATTTCATTAAATTATTCTGCTAGATCACTAGCCCTGTTTTGTTGGAAAGAGGAGGAAAAAGAAGCCGAAACTCAGAAAGTTTAAGTAATTTTCCAAAGTCCTTCAGCCAGCAAGTGATAGAGCCCGGGTGTTTTTTTGTTCGCTTGCTTGCTTGTTTTTGTTTTTGTGAAAAGTATATACAGCCTAAGATACATCATTTCAACAATTTCTGCATGTACAATTCAGTGACATTGATTACATTCCTCAATCATTCTTCAACCATTCTCACCATCCATTTCCTTATTATTCCACCACCATTATTTTAAACTCACTTCGCCCTAAGCTTCCCATCCAACCTTTCCAGTTACCCTTGTCAATTTGATCTCATAAACCTATCCCAACCTACCCCAACATTCCACACTAGACATATAAACATTAAAGTTAAATCCAAAAAATAAAATCCTCAATTGATTTTATGAGTCTTTAGTTGTTTTATTTCATCGATTTAATTGGCAATAGCTTTAGAGATAGCCATGGATTTTTCAGAAACATGTTTGATTTTAACCCTTCAATCATCTGTTAGAACTATCTTATAGAACTAAAAGTTTCCATAGGTTTCCATGATATAGTCTAGGATTCAAAATGGTGAAGATACTACAAACTTAGAAAAAATTACAAGTGTCAAAAACTGAAACCTCTGAACTTACATTTTTATAACTCCTTGGTAGAAAAGCAGGGCTTGGGGGTCTTTTGAAATTTGCAATTGTTCCAAGCTGTCTGACTTATCACTGAGACATCAGATACCTGAAACTAAGCCAGATGGCAGGTTTCCTATGAATAAATTTGTAACAACAAAGAGTCAATATGTGCATCCTCTGTCTCTACTATGTATATTCAAAGATCTGGGGAAATTCCCAGGAAGGACGTAGATTAGCTGAAGTCCAAATACAATAGGAGAGAAAACTGTGCTGTGAAGAATTGCTCAGCAACAAAGCTAAGGCCATAGGGTCATCTCTTAGGTCTTTATAATAAGGGTCTGCTTGATAGCCCCGAGCACTGAATCCGAGAACCCTTAGGACTTCTCAGAAATTTAGTACAAGGGAGGTTCTCCTTAGAGAAAGAATGACAATACTAGAGGAGAAATTAAGGCGTTTATAGACCACTCGACAGTATGTCCTCTGTAAAATAAATGATAATGTTTTTGGTTTCAAACATTAGTAAGGAAATACAGTAAAGACACATTATACAAACATTCAACTTCCTGGAAATTGATATATGCAAAAATAAAATAAATATTAAAAAAAAAAATCTTTTGACTTTTGAATTTCGAAGAAGGTTGGACCTGCTGGTGATTATTGGGATTTTCCAAAGTAATTTTGGCCTTACTCAATTTTTCCATAAGCATTGCATTTCAATCCTAATCCCCGCACAATACGATGCTGTTGCATTGCCGTAGAACTAAAATGGATGTCTGACTGTGTGGTGGGATGAAGGTAGAAAACGTGCATCCAAGATCACTCTCTCAGGTATGTGAGTCACTTAACCTTAAGAGAGATGAGCCCCGCTTTCCTCATCTGCAAAGTGGAGGTAACCATTATCAACTTTCTACCTTTATAGTGGGGTTTTGGGAAAATACAATTCTGTAATATATGTATGACTTGTACCAGTTGCCTTTCAAGTCAGTTTTGACAGATGGTGATGACACATGTCAGAGTAGAATTGTGCTCCATAGGGTTTTCAATGACTGATTTTTCAGAAGCAGATCACCAGGCCTTTCTACCAAGGTGCCTTTGGTAGAGTCAAACTGCTAAACTTACAGTTAGCAACAATTTGCACCACCCAGGGACTCCAGTATATATGATAGTTTGGCAACTTGCAAAATACCATTTAAATATTAATTATTGTTTTTTACACAGTTGTTGTTAGGTGCCGTGGAGTTGGTTCCGACTCATAGCAACCCTAGGTACCACAGAACAAAATACTGCCCAGTCCTGCACCATCCTCACAATTGTTATGAGCTCATTGTTGGAGCCACTGTGTCAATCCATCTCATTGAGGGTCCTCCTCTTTTACACTGACTCTGTACCTTACCAGGCATGATGTTCTTCTCTAGGGACTGATTCCTCCTGACAATATGTCCAAAGTATATAAGACACAGACTCACCATCCTTGCTTCTAAGGAGCACTCTGGTTGTACTTCTTCCAAGACATACCTGTTCGTTCTTTTGACAGTTCATGGTACATTCAATATTCTTCCCCAACACCACAGTTCAAAGGCGTCAATTCTTCTTCAGTCTTCCTTATTCATTGTCCAGCTTTTGAATGCATACAATGTGATTGAAAATACCATGGCTTATGTCAGGCACACTTTAGTCTTCAGGGTGACGTCTTTGCTTTTCAATACTTTAAAGAGATCCTTTGCAGCAGATTTGCCCAATGCAATGTGTCTTTAGATTTCTTGACTGCTGCTTCCGTGGGTGTTGATTATGGATCCAAGTAAAATGAAATCCTTGACAACTTCAATCTTTTCTCCACATTTATCATGATATGGCTTATTGGTCCAGTTGTATGGATTTGTGTTTTCTTTATGTTGAGGTGTAATCCATACTGAAGGCTGTGGCCTTTGATCTTTAGCAGTAAGTGTTCCAAGTTCTCTATGCTTTCAGCAAGCAAGAATGTGTCATCTGCATAACGAAGGTTGTTAATTAGTATTCCTCAGATCCTGATGCCCCGTTCTTCTTCATATAGTCCAGCTTCTTGGATTATTTGCTCAGCATACAGATTGAATAAGTGTGGTAAAATGATACAACCCTGACACACACCTTTCCTGATGTTAAACCAGTCAGTATCCCCTTGCTCTGTCTGAATGACTGCCTCTTGATCTACGTACAGGTTCCTCATGAGCACGATTAAGTGTTCTGAAATTCCCATTCTTCAAAACATTATCCATAATTTGTTATGATCCACACAGTCAAATGCCTTTGCATCGTCAATAAAACACAGGCAAACATCATTCTGGTATTCTCTGCTTTCAATCAGGATCCATCTGACATCAGCAATGATATCCTTGGTTCCATGCCTGAATTTCTGGCTGTTCTCTGTCAATATACTGCTGTAGCTGCTTTTGAATGACCTTCAGCAAAATTTTGCTTGTGTATGATATTGACGATATTGTTAGATAATTTCCACATTCGGTGGGATCACCTTTCTTGGGAATAGGCATAAATATGGATCTCTTCCGGTCGGTGGACAAGGTAGCTGTCTTTCAATTTTCTTGGCGTAGATGAGTGAGTACTTCCAGTGCTGCGTCCATTTATTGGAACATCTCAATTGATATTCTGTCAGTTTCTGGAGCCTTGTTTTTTACCATTGCCCACAAAAAAAAAAAAAATTTTTTTTTTTTTTTCAGTGCAACTTGGACTTCTTCCTTGAGTACCATCGGTTCCTGATCATATGCCACCTCTTGAAATGGTTGAACGTCAGCCAGTTATACTTGGTATAATGACTCTGTATTCCTTCCATCTTCTTTTGGTGCTTCCTGCATTAATATTTTCCCCATAGGATCCTTCACTATAGCAATGCAAGGCTTGAATTTTTTCTTCAGTTCTTTACCTTGAGAAATGCCAAGCATGTTCTTCCCTTTTGGTTTTCTATCTCCAGGTCTTTGCACGTCATTATAATACTTCGCTTTGTCTTCTCAAGCCACCCTTTGAAATCTTCTGTTCAGTTCTTTTACTTCATTGTTTCTTCTTTTTGCTTTAGCTGCTCTATTTTCCAGAGCAAGTTTCAGAGCCTCTTCTGACAACCATTTTGGTCTTTTCTTTCTTTCCTGTCTTTTTAGTGACCTCTTGCTTTCTGTTCTTCACTCATCATTGCTCGATGTGTCAAATTTATTCTTGAGATGGTCTCTAAATTCAGGTGGGATATACTCAAGTTCTTACTTTGGCTTTCAACAACTTCTTCTAATTTTCTTCAATTTCATCTTGAACTTGCATATGAGCAATTGATGGAAATTTACATGGTAGTTGTTCTTATTTGTATTCTGTTTGTTACAATCAGGTCCCTGGTTTGAGGATTTATCTTGAAAGGGTTTGCTGAGACCAAGTTTAATAAAATCCACAATTAAGGCAATCAGTCCAAAAGGGTCTGTAGGAATTCCTCAGTTCAACACTCTCAAACCAAGTCAAGGATGAAGTTGCTACTACTATCTGCTAGGCCCTGTGGAGTCCCTGGGTAGTAAAAACAGCTAACGCACTCAGTTTCTAACTGAAAACTTGGCAGTTCAAGTCTCCCCAGAGGTGTCTCAGAAGAAAGACCTGGTGATCTGCTTCTGAAAAATCAGTCACTGAAAACCTTACGGAGCATAGTTGTACCCCATCTGGAGCAAGGGATAAAGAAGCAAACCAAAGATGCAAGGGAAAGATTTGTCCAAAGGACTAATGGACCACAACTATCACAGCCTCTACCAGACTGAGTCAGCACAGCTATATGGTGCCCAGCTACCACCACTGACTGCTCTGACAGGGATCACAATAGAGGTTTGTGGACAGAACTAGAGATAAATGTAGAATAAAATTCAAACTCACAAAAAAGACGAGACTTACTGGTCTGACAGAGCCTGGAGAAACCCTGAGAGTATGGCCCCTGAACACCCTTTTAACACAGTACTGAAATCACTCCTGCGGTTCACCCTTCAGCCAAAGATTAGACAGGCCCATAAAATCAAGACAGACTAAATGGGGACACCAACCAAGGGGCAAGGATGAGGAGGCAGGAGGGAAAGAAAAGCTGGTAAGGAAGAATCCAAGGTCGAGAATGGGGGAATGTGGACACATTGTGGGGTTGGCAACCAATGTCACAAAACATATGTGTATAAATTGTTTAATGAGAAACTAATTTGCTTTGTAAACCTTCATCTAAAGCACACACACACACACAAAAAAAGAATTGGTCCCTAACCAGCAGCATTAGCATTGCCTGGGAACTTACCAGAAATGCTAATTCTCAGCAGGGGTTCAAAATGGAACAAACCAGTTTGAAGCCCTGGCGCATGTAAGTGTGTGTGTGTAGGTGGGGGGAGCGGTTTCTAAAAAAACAACTAGGAGATACTGAACATACCTGTCAGAAAGGAAGACAGGTGTCTCCTTTCCCCGTTGGACACCTGCTCATACACTGTCCTGGCTGTTCTGCCTCCCCCCACCCTTCCACCACTCCACCAAATTTGGACCTGTCACTTTGCCGACCCTATAGGACAGAGTAGAACTGCCCCATAGAGTTTCCAAGGAGCATCTGGTGGATTCGTACTGCTGAACCTTTGGTTAGCAGCCATAGCACTTAACCACTGCACTAGCAGGGTTTCCTCCAAATTTGGGCAGAGTGGGAAAAAAAAGGATTGAAGCAAGATGGCAGAGCAGAGAGCAGGAGTGACAGTAGAGTAGCCCATTCTTTCACCTTTGGTACAGCAAGAATATGTGACTTTTTCATAAGATTAGTGGAAATTGTAGAAAGTAGCTAGTGTTAAGCCACCTTCTCTGAACCCCACTTAAGAAAGAGACTAACCCACTGAGGAGAACCCAGGAGAAAGAGTAGACTGAGTCAGCCATGAGGGGTAGGAGCCAAGGGGGGACTGAAAAAAAACGAAGCCAAAGTGGTCTCCCACGAGGTGAGTCTGGACAGTGGGGAAGCCCTGAGGATTACTGAGGAACTCATACATGTACTTCACAAGAGAATTAACATGCCTAAATAATAGAGGGTACAGACAGCCAAGAGATAACCACTACAGGCGGCTACTTATGTAAAGTGACACTTAACCAACCAGTTGTGGTCCAACTCGTGGTGACCCCAACTGTGGCAGAGTAGAACTGTGCTCCATAAGTTTTTCAATGGTAGATGTTTTGGAAGTAGATTGCCAGGTCTTTCTTCCGAGATGCCCCTGTGTGGATTCAAACATCCAACTTTTTAGTTAACAGCTGAGTGCAGTAAATGTTTGCACCACCAGAGACCCTTACAACATTCTAATTCTTCCTCCCGCTCTTCAGCCCCTATTTCCCCTTCATTCATTGATACTCTGGATACATTCTGCACTTGGGATATCACAATGGTTCCTCAACTCCCTGCTGCATTTCCCCAAGACAAATTCCAGCAAGCACTTTTTCCCTGTCCATTCTTTGGGCTTCTCCTGATTCTGGCATAGCTGCTCAGCAAATCTTGTTAAATAAGCTCAAGGCCCAGTCGTGTTCAACCTGTAAGAAAAGCGAGCTTCCTTTTCTGCTTGATTTTAAATTTTAGATGTTGGGGGAGGGACGTTGTCTATAGAGAAGCTTTTATGAAGCTCAAAGTGAACCCATGATACTCTGCTCCTGTCATGAAATGTGAGTCTTGCTAATGACAGGATTCTATTACTCATCATCTTTTATTAATAAATATTTATTTATTTTATAAATACAAACTGATTATTCCTTCGAGCCAATCTCTGTCAGTGCCATGAGGTAGCAGGTATGGCTACGGGAAGGCTCATTTAGTCCCCAGTGGTAAAGGGAAGAACTTTAAACCAAAACAAGCCTGTAAGCTTCCTACAGGAAACAAAAATAGAAATGTTCTTGGAAGGAGGTTGACCTCTAAGAGGTATCTGGGATACGTTTGAGCTTCATGTATAAAGCAGAAAGCAGACGTAGGCATGACAGGCGAAGAAGAATCCGTGGTTTTATCTTCCTTAAGAAGATGGGGTGGGGGGGCAGTTTAAAAGAGATTACTTCTTTACTATAAGCAAAATATTGTTTCTTTCTCAAGGAAGGCTTTATTTTCCACATGAAAACTTACATTCTTCTGCTTTGATATTGCAGTTACAAAAATTCTAATAAGAGAAAAACATTCTACTTCAGTCCAGAATTGAGCTTTCTACATGGTTTGAATCATCCCACAGTAGCTTGCAACAACGTGGGCGCTCCAAAAAAAAAAAAAAAAAAAAAACTTTGTTGACTAATGCTCCTCCTGAAAAAAGACCACATAGTAATTATCTTCTCTCTTTTAAAAATGGAACAACCCCTACCCTTTGTAGATCCATAGCACCTACCAAGTTCAAAACATTCTTCAAGCAAATTGAAAATGTATTACAAACCTAATCAGAAATAAAAGGTAATAGTGGTCCCACTTTACTGGTACTAAAGTGAGATATGGGAAAGACCAGAGATTTCAAGTTGTTCAACTATAATAATAACTCATATTTACTGAATGCCAAGCACTGTTCTCAGTGTCTAGATACAAAGCTCACTTAACATTCATTACAGTTCTTTGAGGTTAGTACTGTAATTAGCCCCTTTTTACAGATGCATAAGCAGGTGTAAAGCAGATAAGTCACTTGCTTAATGTCCCACAGATAACATGTGCTGGGGTTGGGATTCGAACCCAGGCAGTCTGAATCCATTGCCACCATTCTTTTAACACTAACCGTGATGTCATCTTTATACGTATATAGTGAAGCTGCATCATTTATCAAGATGGAATCCAGTTCTCATGTTAACTGGCATTTAGCTCTTTAGTGTCTTTTAAGATGTAAAATTAGAATTAAAAAGTGCCCTCTGAAAGACCAGACTTGCTGACCTGACAGAGACTGGAGAAACCCTGAGAGTATGGGCCCCGGGCACCCTCTCAGCTCAGTAATGAAGTCACTCCTGAGGTTCACCATTTAGCCAAAGATTGGACAGGCCCATAAAACAAAATGAGACTAAAGGGGCACACCAGCCCAGTGGCAAGGACTAGAAGGCAGGAGGGGACAGGAAAGCTGGTAATAGGGAACCCAAGGCTGAAAAGGGAGAGTGTTGAAATGCCGTGGGGTTGTTAACCAATGTCATAAAACAATATGTGTACTAACTGTTTAATGAAAAACTCGTTCGCTCTGTAAACCTTCACCTAAGTAAAATAAAAAAAAATTATAAAAAAAGAAAAGTGCTCTCTGAGATGGAAAATGCAGAAAAAGTTAAGGAGGAAGTCAAATAAATTCTCAAAGATATAAACTGCCCTCCAGATGGGTTCAAGGTGTTCAGAAGACAAGTCAACTGCTTAGTGATACCTAGCTAAAAATAATTTATAAATTAAAACTAAATAAATAATTCAACTATAACAGACATGAGCCATCTCGCTGGGCTTGCTACTTTCTGGAGGTTATTCTTTATAAAAGAAAACCAAGGTTTTGTTTTACTGAAATACTATTATTCATTTTAAAGACCTCTGCCAATTGAATCAGATGAAATATGAACGCATGTAAGAAGAACCTACATTAATTTAATGCTTCACACAGTTTCCAAAATGCCTTCCTGTAGACATTTTATAAAAGGAGAAAGGAGATGTGTGATTTTTCCTTTTTTACAGCTAAGAAGCAGAGGGCCAAAGAGACTAAATGTCTTGCTCAAGGTCACACAGCTGTGAAGTTACTTGATTGTGATGAAAACCAATTCCATGAGTCTTTCAACTCTACATATGGAATATGTTAGCACTTTGCAATTTAGAGAGTGTTTTCATATAGGCATATTTCCTGTACCCTTCTAGCAGCCCCAAGGGGTGATGGTGTGTAGCATTTAAGAATCTGGGCTTCAGATCAGAACTAGACTGCCTAGTTTCAAATGCTGACTCTACCACTATGTGACCTTAGACAAACTATTTAACTTTCTGTGTTTCAGTTTCCTCATCTCTGAAACAGGGTTATAAAAATATCTATTTTATAGGAGGGGGGAGTGTATATAAATATTAAGTGAGATATAATAAGAAAAACTCTTAGAACAATGCCTGCCACAAAGTAATACATGTCAGTTTTCCACTTAGTGTGTGTTAGTTTTAGGAGCACTGGTGGCATAGTGGTTAAGCGCTCAGCTGCTAACCAAAAGGTGGGTGGTTCACACCCACCAGTGCAGAAGAAAGAGATGGCAGCCAGCTTCCATAAGGATTATGGAAAAAAAAAAAAAAAACCATCACCATTGAGTCAACTCTGACAGCCTTGGAAACACTATGGGGCAGTTCTAGTCTGTCCTGTAGGCTCACTATGAGTCCGAATTGACTCGTCAGCAATGGGTTTGATTTTACAGAGAAACATTATGATGTCCATTTCATAGGTGAAAGAACTGTGGCCTCAAGTTAAATGACTTGTACATTAAGCTGGAATCCAAACTCACTTCTGGTAACTCACAATCTGTTTCTTTCCTACTTTACCAGCCTGCGTTATGTAGAAACCTAGCCTTCCCTGAGTTCTTTCCAATTTAAATAATTATCATAGACAGTGGTTCTAAATCTGGTACCTGTCTGTGGACTTTAGGGTTTCTGGAAACACTCTGAAAAGGTATGAAAAATGTGTCTTTGTGTATTTTTCTAAAAAGGGGTATTCATGAAGAAGATCCAAAAAGCATAAACGTAAAGGGCCTGATTGACTGAGAAGCAGTATGGTATACAGTCTTGGAGTCCAGGCTTTGGAACAGGACTGCCTGGGTTCAAATCCCAGATCTAACACTTATTAGCTTTGTGATGTGGGCAAGGTACTTGATCTGTCTCTAACTTTATTTCCTCATCTGCAAAGAAGGCATGATAAATTGTAAGGATTAAATTAGTTAATACATATAAAAACATTTAGAACACTGCTTGGCACGTACCAAGCTATATATAATGGTTGTTATTCTATTTGTCATGATCCAGGGATGTTAAGAAACCAGAGTCAATCCACTTGGAACGTGATATCCATGAACCCTGGCACTGTACCAGGCCTCTAACATGGCCCTCAATGATCCCTGCCTCCTGGTTTTCACATTCTATGTAATACCCTCCCCTTGTGTGTAGATTTATTGACTCACTTCTAATGAATTTTATACAGCACAAGTGATGGGATGTCACTTCTGAGATTAGGTAATTAAAGGATTGTGGTTTCTATCTTGCATGTTCTCATCCTCTCTCTTTCTCTCAGACTGCTCACTCTGAGCGAAGTCATATGCCATGTTTTGAGGCAGCTCTGTGGAGAACTCCATGTGGAGAGAAATTCAGGCTCTCAATCCAATTGCCCCGTGTGCAATAGAGGTCACGTGAGCAAGTGTGAAAGCAAATCCTTCTCCAGTGGAGTTCTCAGATGAGATTTCAGACCCAACTAACAGCTTGGCTGCAATCTCTTGTGTCAGAGACACCCAACTAAGCCAAATCATGCCTGCATTCCCAACTCACAGAAGCTGTGAGATAATAAATGTTTGTTGTTTTAAGCCACTGATTGCTAGGGTAATTTGTTGTGCACCAACAGATAACTAATACATGTGCCAAGTCCTTTATATACATCATCTTACTTAGAACTCTCAAGTTCCATAAGATGTAAGGACTGTTGTCCTGATTTACAAAGAAGGCCTAGAATTACCAGCCCAAGCTGGTAGCGAATTTTGCTTGAACTTCAAAGCTCAAGCTCTTTCTTAGCTAAGATATTAAATTCTTTGTTGATTTGTTTTTGAGATTACTTTTGATTCTATATAAGTTTCGATTTTAGTAATTAAAATAAGAATTACTAAATTTATTCAACAATGGATTTCAACTTGCTTTTGAAATATATTACCTGCTTTTATTTTCACCAGAATTTGTAAGACTGAATAACTCCCACTTAGCAAGACGTTGGGTTCTGCCAGCATTGATACTACAAGAAACAGGGTCTAAGATTTTTATAAACATCAAATTCCAGAACCCAAAGTCTGGGTTCTTTATTACAACTTCTACATCACTATTATCATTTGTTTTTGAAAAGTAACTCATTTGCTTTTAAATCACTCATTGTACTTAAATTACCCTATAGGACAGAGTAGAACTGCCCCATAGGGTTTCCAAGGAGCGACTGCTAGATTCCAACTGCTGATTTTTTGGTTAGCAGCTAAGCTCAGTCATTGTGCCACCAGAGCTCCAACTAAATATAATCACCCCTCATTCACTTACTCCACCAACCTCAAATAGATTTTGCGTTATTCAGTCAGTAGTCTCTTGATATTGGGCCTTTAGACTCTTGGTCCAACATTCTGTCAGTTCTATCATTGATTTTCTAGTGCAGAAATTTACAATCCTGGGAAAATACGAAACCAAAACCAAGTGCCGTCAAGTCAATTCCAACTCATAGCAACCCTATAGGACAGAGTAGAACTGCCCATAGAGCTTCCAAGGCATGTCTGGTGGATTCGAACTGATGACCTTTTTGGTTAGCAACCATAGCTCTTAACCACTACATAACCAGGGTTTCCCCTGGGACACTAGGACTCATTTAAACTTCTAGTCAAAACTGAAGAAAGACACCAAAGAAATATTTATGACTACTCCAGAAAATAGCTCAGCCCTCACAAACCAGTTCCCTGACAGAATCCCTTCCCTCTAGCCCTTTGAAATAATTATTGACTTCAACTCAATGGAATATTAAATTTTGATCTCTGGTTACTGAGAACAAAGTGAAAATCATTAATCCCAGAGACAAAGATGTCTGTGTCTTGGACATTGAGACATTCCAGTGAAATATGTTATAAAAATGATAGAATACATGTTTTTATGTTTTAGATAACTGTATTTCTTTCTGTCTATCCATCTACCATCATCTATCTTTGTTAGAATCAGCCTTTCAATATTTAAACCATTCTTAATTTCACAAAATACACTCACTCAGAAATAAAGGATTATTGGGTTGCTAATACCCTGGTGGAATCCCTGGTGGTGTAGTGGTTAAGAGCTATGGCTGCTAACCAAAAGGTCAGCAGCTGAAATCCACCAGCTGCTCCTTGGAAACTCTAGGCAGCAGTTCTACTCTGTCCTATCGTGTTTGGTTTTTCTGGTTTAGTGCCCTGGTGGTACACTGGTTGAAGGGCATGGCTGCTAACCAGAAGGTCAGCAGTTCAAATCCACCAGCCACTCATTGGAAACCCTATGGGGCAGTTCTACTGTGTCCTATAGGGTCGCTATAAGTCGGAATCAACTTGACGGCAATGGTTTGGTTTCGGTTTTTTGGTGCCCTAAAGCAGCAACATAACCATAATTTTTCAGTGGTTGAGTTATTTGAATATTTTAAGACACTTTAGACTGTGTCATAATAAATATATAGTATAAGCAATAAATTACATGAAAATCTAGTTTTTGATACTACATGTACTTTAAAGTTCTTTTTTAAATTTAGGTTCATCATTTTAATCACTTATTCATGATCTATCCTGCTTGACTTTATTCATAGTATATGTTGAAGAAGATTAAAATTGGTTTGTGTGTATGTAGAGAGCATGCATCTCCGTGGGTGTGCAGAATAAATGATATGATGAGCCATAAAATTAGGCCCAGGAAAGATCTGCCATTGATAACAGTGAAATCATCAATTGAATATTGATGTTTATCACTCTTGCTATGTAACAGCTGAACAGATTAAATCTTAATCTTAACATTAATTAAATAAAAGTACATTCTACTTTGTATGGAGTAAAGCAGTAGAAAGAGAAATAGGCTTAGAATCACTGGATTCGGGTCCTTTTTTGTCACTGTGTGACTTAGAGTATAACTTTGGAAAAGTTGCTTTACCTCTCTAGAAGTAATCTTCTGATTAGGTGTCTCACTGTGTATGTGTCTTCTCTGTCTCTCCAAAATACACCACCTAAGTAAAAATATCCTCCCTGACACTAACTGCAAATGCAGCCCTTCTTCTGAGCCCAACCACTAGAGCTAAGTCGTATCTCACAAGTTAAAGAGCAGTTCTCCAGACTGCCAGATCTGCCCAAGGCGTCGGACACCAGCCTCAAGCTTGGGGGTCTCTATGAAACTCTTACTTCTAATCTGATGGCTATAAATTCAGGGGTTTCCTCTGTCAGGATGCCAGCTATAAATTCAAGGGATCCCAGGCTTCCCTCACTTCTGATCTACTAGCTAAAATTCAGGGATTTCCATTACCACATTGGATTTGATAATTTGCTAGAATGACTCACAGAACTCAGAAAAGCACTATATTAATGATTACATTTTTATTATAGCAAAAAAAGGTATCTGGAAGGGTTTCAATGCGTAGCTTCCATGCCCCCATTTGGGGTTTCCATTGTGTAGGCATGCTTGATTGAATCATTGTCATGTGATTGAACTCAACCTCCAACCCACTTCCTCTGAATTCAGGCTAATATCTCATGGTGGGTCCTTCTGGCCTGGCCCTCATCCAAGAGTTGTCTCATTAGTATAACATGTCACGTAGGTGTGATTTGGAGCCCCTCCAAAAATAATAAAGACACCAATCACTGGCGAAATTCTAAGGGTCTAGAGACACAGTGGAAACCCTGGTGGTGTAGTGGTTAAGAGCTACAGCTGCTAACCAAAAGGTCAGTGTTCGAATCCACCAGGTGCTCCTCAGAAACTCTAGTGGGAAGTTCTACTTTGTTCAATACAGCTGCTATGAATCAGATTGACTCAACGGCAGCTTTTTTTTTTTTTGAGAGATTACCTCTTAGTAACCAGGCACACAGAGCACATCCCACATTTTCCTTATCTTTAAAGTGATAAGATTGATCTTTAAGGCCTCTCCCAATATTAATGTTCTATACCAAATAATTACAACCCAGTCCAAAGTGCCTTAAAATATTTAAATAACCACTAAAAAGGTATGCTTATGTTACTCCTTTAGGGTGCTAGTGAGCCAATAAACATTTATTTCCAAGGATGCCTATTTTGAAATTAGGGATAGTTTAATATTGAGAGACTAATTTCAAATAATTGAGGTAGTGATGCCCAATACTTTTTAAATTCAGAGAAGGAATTTTAGCTCTTACCAAAACTTCAAGGAATCCCTTTGACACCTAATCTGTTTTACTGAAAGGCCATTTCCCTTTTACTTATCTTCCAGGGTCTTTAATACACTGTCAGAATAAATACTCATCTGCTTTACTTGTGGAAACTCAAATACAGAACATTAATAATTACACAATATAAACTAGAATTGTGAAATCTCCACTTGTAAAAAAAAAAAAACTTTTCTTTCTAAAAAATATCCTTTAAAAATTATTTAGCAATTTAATAATAGAATTTTATTTTCATACAGTGTTTCAGATCTCATCCAAGTATTTGGAGTGATAATCATAAAGTAAGGTACAACTATATATTTAGGATTCTATCATTACTTTTAGATTAGTAATACTCTTCTCTGCTATTTCTAAACTTCTTCATTTTATAACTTATTTCCACTTGAGTTGTATCTGCATGGTTCAAGATTTCATTTTATGTCACAACAGTCTTCAAAAAGATAATTTTACAAGGTCTCTCCTATTACCCAGCAAAATGCTTACCTCATTTGAGTGCACCATCTGCCTGTCTGTATTCTATCTCTAGCAATGTAATGGCATCATTTTGATAGAACCATTGCCGAATATAGTAATACACTGGAAAACATGCTTATGAAATGGGATATAGGTTTGGGAGCAATACGATTTCAAAGAGTACACTTGCTTTTCCAAAAAAAATTCAAACTTTGTGATCTGAACCATCTGTGGACAATTTGATAAACAGATACAAGAGGAAGAGTGAAAAACAAAAAAGATTGCTCTTGATATTTCACTCCTTGTGTTAACAACCAATTGCTAAAATTACTGCTTTCAAATCCTGCACATATTGAAACCCTATCTTATACCAATGGGTTTTCAAATATCGTTAACTGCAAGTTAAATAGGAAGAAATAAGCCCTATTTAATATAGAGTAATCCATATATGGTAATTTATTGGGGTATTAATTTGCATTTTATTCTCATGCCTGTTGATAATTTACGCCTCCTTGTCTAAAGATGGTAGCAATGTTTTTGGCTTTTCTTTTGCAGAAATGGAAAAAAAAAAAGTGCACCCAAAAGGTCACCCCCAACCAGAAATTTGTTTTCAAAAGTCTAGACTCAAAAGGAAATATGAAACTGGGTTTTCTGAGAAAAGATTTCAGGATTGGGAAAGGTAGTGAATTCAGGATTGGGAAAGGTAGTGAATTAGCCCCTGGAGGGGAAGGTTTTGAGAAAGTTTTTCTAGAGAATGGGAGAGTCAAGGTCTGAGGGAGTTCACAAGCAATGGGAAAGGATATGCTACTCTATCTTCTACAATCAGGGAGATGACAAGGCTCAGATGGGAATGACTACAAGATGACTTGAGAAGGTCAGTGACTAGGAGCTGCAGCTCTCAGTCTCAGCAAAGATCCAAATGACCTTTTCATGGATGAAGAAAAAGTACATGTTATACTGTTAACCAGTGGGCACTGAAGACCAGGTTCCCATCCTTCAAATATTCTTCAAATATTGTGAATCTTGTATGAATTTTAATTTTTAGTCAGGTAGGGAGGAGTTCTGAGTGTAATTCTGGTTATATTTCTTATAAGGTTGATTTGCTCATTCTTCTGGCAGCCCATGGTATATCTGATATTCTTTGCTGACACTATAATTCGACTGCGTCAATTCTTCTTGTGTTTTCCTTTTTCATTGTCCAGTTTTGGCATGCATATGAGGTGATTGAAAAGACCATGGTTTGATTCAGGCACATCTCAGTCATCAAAGTGGCACCTTTGTTTTTTAAAACTTTCAAGGGGTCTTTTGCAGCAGATTTACCCAATGCAATGCATACTATTAAACCCATTTTACAGATGACGAAAGTGAGGTACATAAAGATTAAATAATTTGCCGAAGGCCAAAAAGTTAGGAGGTAGCAGCGCTGGGCTGTGAACCCAAGCAGCCTGGTTAGAAAGTCTGT
This sequence comes from Loxodonta africana, assembly GCF_030014295.1. Lineage (NCBI taxonomy): Eukaryota > Metazoa > Chordata > Mammalia > Proboscidea > Elephantidae > Loxodonta > Loxodonta africana. The sequence goes on along the minus strand of NC_087348.1, from coordinate 53,346,442 downwards.
GCTCCTGAACATTCCACTACGCTGCTGTCCTACCATGTGGATGTCAGGCCTAACACTGGCTCTGGAAAAACAAACATGTGTGACTGTTACATGAATATGGAAGAATCAAATTTGCTCACAAAACAGACCTAAATGTCTATGTATCTTTATCTATCTATACACACAATATATAGTACATAAAACACAGATGGACATTCTGGGCAGAGCAGATTAAATGCAATAAATATTTATATTAAATGCCTCAAACAATTTTAATCACATATTAAAATGCATTTCCACTAGAGAATGCACTGATATTTTTCATTATCTATTTCACTTTATGACATCAGAGTGTGTAATGAAATGGTAAAGAGATGGGCTTTTTCTTTTTACACAGCTACTGAACTAGCCCTGAAATTTGTTTTTAGTGATATTCAGAGCTATTTTGATCGGGGAATATAAGATTTTTAAAGAGCATGTCATAAGTAATGTGGTGGGCTTTCTTACGCACCACCCAAATCCCCCTTCAGATCCAGAAGACTTCTGTTCCCGGTGGCTGAAAACATTGCCACCTGAGAGTCCTTAACTCAGCCCCCTCCAGAAATTACCCTCAGCTAGAGAAAGTGGCCTCAAGCAAAAACAAAACAAAACAAAAACCAGTTGCCATTGAGTCTACTTGGAGTTATGACACCCACGTGTGTAAGTATAAAATTGTGTTCCATAGAGTCTTCAATGGCTGGTTTTTTGGAAATAGATCATTAGATTTCCTTCAAGGCACCTCTGGGTGGACTCGAATTGCGAACCTTTTGGTTAGTAGCCAAGCACGTTGACCATTTGCACCACCTAGAGATTCTGCCTCATGCAAAGGCATGCCTTTTTCCAGAGGAAGCCTGCATCCAACAACGGTCAACACGGAAATTTAAAAGTCAGATCCCCCCATGTCACAACTCTGAAGAGACGTACCAACTTCAGGGGTAGCTGAGGCCTTCCTTGAAGCTGTATCTAAGTCCAACTTCTCTTTCTACCCATCCTTGCTTTCTTCCCCTGCCTTCAACATGTACTGATCCTGAGGGCCAATCAAATAAACTCCCTTATCGAATAAAGAAAACTAAACATACAAGGGAAAGATTAGTCCACAGGACTAATGGACCACATTTGTCATGGCCTCCACCAGACTGAGTTCAGTACAGCTAGATGGTGCCTGGCTACCACCACTGACTGTTCTGACAGGGACAGCAATAGAGGGTCCTGGACAGAGCTGGAGAGAAATTTAGAACAAAATTCTGACAAAGAAAGACCAGACTTACTGGCCTGAGAGAGACTAGAGAAACCCAGAGAGTATGGCCTCCAGACACCCTTTCAGCTCAGTAATAAAGTCACTCCCGAGGTTCACTCTTTGGCCAAAAATTAGACAGGCCCATAAAACAAAACAAGACTAAAGGGGCACACCAGTCCTGGGCCAAGGACTAGAAGGCAGGAGAGGACAGGAGAGCTAGTAGCAGGGAAACCCTACACTGAGAAGGGAGAGTATTGGCACATTGTGTGGCTGTTAACCAACGTCATAAAACAATATGTGTACTAACTGCTTAATGAGAAACTAGTTTGTTCTGTAAAACTTCATCTAAAGTACAATAGAAAATAAAATAAAAATGAATAAATTAACTTCCTTATGCTAATCTTTATTTCACAGAGTCTGCTTCTTATGAAAATGACTGGCACATCTCATTCATTCAAGTAGATGTTCAGGCTTAACTGATATTAGTATTATTTCTTTGTAGGCCTGCTCGATATATTTTCTTCCAGCTGTAGCACTTCTGTGTTTTAAGATAAGCCATGTCCGAAGATTCAAGAAACTTATCTGGCCCTGCTGTGATTCACAACATTAAAATGAAAAGACCCCTTTCTAGGCAATCATTAGATCCTCATATAAGAGTATCCATTGATTGAAACTAGAGCAACTAACATTGAGTGCTGATAATGTGTCAGGCATTGTACCAAATGCTTTGCATGTATTATTTCGTTTAAACCTCACAATGACTCTATGAGGTAGATACTGTTATTATCTTGTTTTGTAGTGAGACTCACAGTAGTAAAATAACTTTCTCAAGGTCACACTACTAATAAGTGATACAGCTTTCTGTCTACAGACTCTTACCACTGCTGTATTGCCTCACTTAGATACACAGTGACAAAGAGCTATAAAGAATTCAGTAACACATTAAAATTACTTTCCATTTTATCCACCGTAAAATAGCACCTGAATTCATTTGAAATATAATGGTGTTTAACAAGCCCTATTTTAATTCAGCTAGCAGGCAATTTTGGGGATGCATGTGCATTTGCAAACCTCTTCAAAAAATTCTGCGCTTCTCACGGAGTCTTTGCTCCTGATTTAAAGGTTAGTGGCCATTTCTCTAAAGAGTTTATATGCCACTTCCATTCAATGCTCCTGATATTTGAGTTTACAGACTCTCTCTTCTTATACCTGAAAAAAAACTACATGGAAAATAGAAAAAAGGAGGAAAGGCTCAAAAGTAGCAAATCCTATCAACTTTGAAAAATGATACCCCAAGAGGGGAAGTAGGAAACTTGGATGCAATTTGGTGATGATTCTAAGGCTTACCACCACGATTTTCCCCTGAAAACATCTTGGGGAAAGTAGGTGAGTATTCCAAACCTTGACATTTTCATTAATATCTCTTATTTTCAAAGAAGTGGACCAAAGGATAAGTAAGAATGCGGGCAAAATAGTCAAGGCAAACCTTTAAGAGTAAAAGCCACGGCAGACGATGAGTGAGCAGGAACAAGAAAGCTCCACAAGGAGACACAATTTTCCAGCGCTACATTTTGAATAGAATGAATGAACTGAAGGCTTAGTGTATTCTACCAGCAAAATAGGATATCCCTCCAGCCAGGTAAAATAAACCATAGTATAGAGTAGTTAACATCTCAGAAGAGAGAGCAAATCCCAAGTGATGGATGTAGGCAGCACAACCTAGCACTGTACAATCCACTCGGCCTCTTGCTTCCTGCCTTTGGTAAGCATTACCAAGCCCTTTGCTTACTGTGACAGTCAATGATAAATCTTGTGTTGCCATCTTTTGTCCATGCCCCTGCTTGAAGGCAAAATAATAATAATATATATTTTTCACTTCAAAAAGAAAGAAAAGAAAAAAAAAGCTTTGGTGCAATAGCCCAGCTAGTTAGGCAGTGCAGAAAGTGATGGGATGGTAGGAAAAATAGTCTCTGATATGATGGGAAGAGAGTCAAAGATAATTTACTTGGTTATATCAGAGCAAATAGAAGATCTTGGCAGAACTGTTCACGCTAAGCATGAGTAAATGAAAATGAATACAATTGCATACATATAAACATTATACTGTAACAAAAATTTGACATGCAAATGATGAATGAAGAAACCAGGCTGGAAGAAAGCATAACTCAAGGAAAGGAAGAAAATTCTCCTTGAATGTGCTAAGCTGTAGAACACAGTAAGAAACTGCATAAGATAAAACAAGAGCTCAAAGATGAGATGATTAACAGAATGTGACTAAAAGGAAAATTACAGAGTGAATAAATAAATTACAAACATGAAGGAATAGACTACACAGAGCTGAAGAACAAATTATTGTTGAAGAGAAAAGACTTGAGTTAATCACATTAAATGCCAAAGAAAGGGATGAAGAGAACAAAACAATTAAAAGATATTATAAAGGGAAGATAGGCAAAGAAAATGCAACATAAGAAAATTTGTGCCCCTCAAGCAAAGAACCTAACAAGTAGAACAAAAAGCTGTAATCCTAAAATTACCCTGAAATGAAGAATCAAACCTGTAGCTAAAAAAGGTCCAGTGTGTTCAGGATATCCCCAAAGATCACGGTCCATAACAAAACAAAATGAGACTAAAGGGGCATTCCAGCCCTGGGGCAAGGACTAGAAGGCAGGAGGGGACAGGAAAGCTGGTAATAGTGAACCCAAGGTTGAGAAAGGAGAGTGTTGACATGCCGTGGGGTTGTTAACCAAGGTCATAAAGCAATATGTGTACTATCTGCTTAATGAGAAACTAGTTTGTTCCATAAACCTTCATGTAAAGTACAATCAAAAAAAATGTGAAGGGATATGATATCAAAAAAAGAAAAATGAGAGAAAGGGAAATAAGTAAAAAAAAAAAAAAAAGTAAAGGCTATAGGAAAAAGCAAAAAAAAAGATAATGGTCAACATAAGATATATTCTGATTAAGTTTTTGGACATCTAGGATAAAGACAGATTTCTTCAGATACCCAGACAGGAAAACAAAAACCTTCTAATACAAATTGAACAAATCAGGCTACCCTTAAGGTACTCTGTGGCATTTTCAGTGACACAATTCAAAAGTAATTATCCAGCCAAGTTATCTTTCAAGTGACCCAATGACCCAAGAACTTAATGACAAGCCTAGTTATTCTTTGGTACAAAAGTAAGTCAGAAATATTCTCAGACATTAAACACATACACACAGAACTCAATATCTGTGAACATATCTTTAAAAATCTTTGAAAATGAGATAATACAGCAAACTAAGAACTGAATCAAAATAAAGAATTCAGAGATGGAAAAATATAGTAAAAGTACTAGAAGTGAGCAATGTATCCATTTAAATGTGGGTAGTTCCGATTTACAATAGGGTTCTGTTTCAGGCGACTACTCCCTTGTAAGTGGGTTCTGATGTATGTCTGCATGTCAAATATTTCTTTCTTTTTTTTTTTTTTTTTTTAGTTTTCATTATTATTGACTTTATTATCAGTATCTTTATAAATCCAATCTTTATTTGTCCTTGGGGGTTAGAAACATTATATCTGAGAATGACAGCATCAGAAAATTACACACTACAACACTATGTTGTTGTTAGGTGCCATCCGGTCCGTTCCAACTCATAGCAGCCCTATGTACAACAGGACAAAACACTGCCCAGTCCTGAGCCATCCTCAAAATCATTGTTATGCTTAAGCCCATTGCTGCAGCCATTGTGTCAACCCATCTTATTGAGGGTCTTCCTCTTTTTCGCTGACCCTCTACTTTACCAAGCATGATGTCCTTCTCCAGGGACTGATCCCTCCTGACAACATGTCCAAAGTATGTAAGACGCAGTCTCGCCATCCTTGCCTCTAAGGAGCATTCTGGCTGCACTTCCTCCAAGACAGATGATTGGTTCATTCTTTTGTCGGTCCATTGTATATTCAGTGTTCTTCTCCAACACACAATTCAATGGTGTCAGTTCTTCTTCAGTATTCTTTACTCATCGTCCAGCTTTCTCATACATAGTAGGCGACTGAAAACACCATGGCTTAGGTCAGGCACACCTTAGTCTTCAAAGTGACATCTTTGTTTTTCAACACTTTAAAGAGATCTTTTGCAGCAGATTTGCCCAGTGCAATGCATCTTTTGATTTTTGACTCCTGCTTCTATGAGCGTTGATTGTGGATCCAAGTGAAATGAAATCCTTGACAACTTCAATCTTTTCCCCGTTTATCATGGTGCTGCTTATTGTTCCAGCTGTGAGAATTTTTTTTTTCTTTTCTTTATGTTGAGGTGTAATCCATACTGAAGGCTGTGGTCTTTGATCTACATTAGTAAGTGCTTCAAGTCCTCTTCACTTTCAGCAAGCAAGGTTATGTCATCTGCATAACTCAGGTTGTTAATGAGTCTTCCTCCAATCCTAATGTCTCGCTCGTCTTCATATAGTCCAGCTTCTCAGATTATTTGCTCAGCATACAGAATGAATAGTTATGGTGAAAGTATACAACCCTGATACACACCGTTCCTGACTTTAAGCCATGCACTATCCCCTTGTCCCATTCGAACAACTGCCTTTTGAACTATGTACAGGTTCCTCAGGAGCACAATTGTTTTGGAATTCCCATTCTTCAGTGTTATCCATAATTTGTTCTCTTTCTGGTATTCTCTGCTTTCAGCCAGAATCCATGTGGCATCAGCAATGATATCCCTGGTTCCGCGTCCCTTCAGAATCCGGCTTAAATTTCTGTTAGTTCCCTGTTTATTTACTGATGCAGCCGCTTTTGAATGATCTTCAGAATTTTACTTGCATGTGATATTAATGATATTGTTCAATAATTTCTGTATTCAGTGGGATCACCTTTCTTGGGAATAGGCATAAGCATACATTGTCTTCCAGTTGGTTGGTCAGGTAGCTGTCTTCCAAATTTCTTGGCATAGATGAGTGAGTACTTCCAGCACTGGATCCATTTGTTGAAACATCACAATTGGTATTCTGTCAATTCCTGCAGCCTTGTTTTTCACAAATGTCTTCAAAGCTTGGACATCTTCCTTCAGTACCATTGGTTCCTGCTCATATGGTACCTCCTCAAATGGTTGAACGTCGACCAATTCTTTTTGGTATAGTGATTCTGTGTATTCCTCCCATTTTTTTTTTTTTTTCATGCTTTCTGGGATGTTTAGTATTTTCCCTATAGAATCTTTCAGTATTGCAACGCGATGCATGAATTTGTTCTTCAGTTCTTTTAGCTTGAGAAATGCAGAGTGTGTTCTTACCTTTTGGTTTTCCATCTCTAGGTCTTTGCACTTGTCATTATAATACTTTGTCTTCTCAAGCCACCCTTTGACATCTTCTGTTCTCTTCTACTTCATCATTTCTTCCTTTCATGCATAGTCACCATTTGTGTTGGTGAGAAAGGTATTTGCGATAAAGAAGTCATTGGTCTTGCAAAATTCTATCATGCTATCTCCATCATCGTTTCTATCATCAAGGCCATATTTTCCAACTACCGATCCTTTTTCCTTTGTTTCCAATTTTCATCTTTCAATCTCCAGTAATTATCAATGCACCCTAATTGCACATTCGGTGAATTTCAGTACACAGAAGCTGGTAAAAATCTTCAATTTCTTCATCTTTGGCCTTAGTGGTTGGTGCGTCAATTTGAATAATAGTTGTATTAACTGGTCTTCCTTGTAGGCATATGAATTTTATCCTATCACTAACAGCATTGTACTTTAAGATAGACCTTGAAATGCTCTTTTCAATGATGAATGCAACACTATTCCTCTTCAAATTGTCATTCCTGGCATAGTAGACCGTATGATTTTCTGATTCAAAATGGCCAATATCAGTCCATTTCAGGTAATTAATGCCTAGGATATCAACATTTTTGCATTCCATTTCATTTTTGACTTCCAATTTTCCTAGGCTCATACTTCCTGCTTTCCAAGTTCTGATTATTAATGGCTGTTTGCAGCTGTTTCTTCTCATTTTGAGTCATGCCACATCAGCAAATGAAAGTCCCGAGAGCTTGACTCCATCCATGTCATTAAGGTCAACTCTGCTTTGAGGAGGCAGCTCTTCCCCAGCCGTCTTTTTAGTGCCTTCCAGCCTTTGGGGCTCATCTTCCGGCACTATATCAAACAATGTTCTGCTGCTATACATAAAGTTTTCACTGGCTAAATCTTTTCAGAAGTAGACTGCCGGATCCTTCCGTGGAAGTAAAAAGGAGCTCAGGTGGTATAGTGGCTAAAGTTCTTGGCTGCTAACTAAAAGGTCAGCAGTTTGAACCCACCAGCAGCTCCCCAGGAGAAAGATGTGGCAGTCTGCTTTTGTAAGGGCAATTCTACTCTGTCCTATAGGCTTGTTAGGAGTCAAAATCAACTCGACAGCAGTGGGTTTGTTTTTTGGTTTTTACTGTAGAAGTTAGAGCCATTAAGATTGGTGTCAGATTCAAATAAGTTTAAAATCTGGCTCCATTGATTATCTGTTGTGTTTTGGACAAGTTACTCAACCTCTCAGTGCCTCAGTTTTCTTATCTGTAAGTTGAGATAATATTAGCACTTACTTTATAGGATTCTAATGAGGATTAAATGAGATAATACATGTAAAGAGTCTGAATAAACCAATAATAATCATGTCTTGTAAACCAAGGGTGATTATGATCCAGTTCTATAGATAAAACCAAGCTTAAAAAAAGAAGAAAGGAGGATGGAAGAAAGGAAGGAAATAAGAAAGAAAACAAGGAAGGAGAGAGGGAGGGAGGGAGAGAAGGAGGGAAGGAAGGACAATTTGGAACAGAGCTTGGAATGTGTGAACCAAAAACTTATTGCCGACCACTCGAATCCAACTCATAGCGACCTTATAGGACAGAGTAGAACTGGCCCAGAGAGTTTCCAAGGAGTGCCTGGTGGATTCAAACTGCTGATCTTTGGGTTAGCAGCCTTAGCACTTAACCACTACACCACCAGGGTTTCCTTGGAATCTGTAGGTTTCAATAAATGTCAGCCGGTAATCTTTTTATAGAAAATAACGTAAACGTTACCAATTTTGACAAAACAAATATGATAATATAAATAAGAAATATAAGGAGGAGAGGGGTAGGGAAGGTGGAAGAAATGTAAAAATGCATTTTTTTCTATTTTCATAGCAGGCAGGCATGAAATCCTATTTAAATTGGCTAAATCTTTCCAGAAGTAGATTGCTGGATCCTTCTTCCTAGCCTGTCTTAGTCTGGAAGCTCAGCTGAAAATCTGTCTGCCATGGGTGACCCTGCTGGTATTTGAATACCAGTGGCATAGCTTCCAGCATCACAGCAACATGCAAGCCCCCATAGTGCGACAAACTGACAGTCACGTGGGGGATCCAATTCCAGAACAGATTGAAACGTTGAACACTAATGACTGAAGACCAGAGGAGTTGTGGAATGACATCAAGGACATCATACATGAAGAAAGTAAGAGGAGGTCATTAAAAAGATAAAAAAAGAAAGAAAAGACCAAAATGGATGTCAGAAGAGACTCTGAAACTTGCTCTTAAACATCGAGTAGCTAAAATGAACGGAAGAAATGATGAGAAGAGTCAAACAGAAGATTTCACAGGGCAGCTCAAGAAGACATTGTAAATATAACGACATATGCAAAGACCTAGAGATGGAAAACCAAAAGGGAAGAACATGCTCTGTGTTTCTCAAACTGAAAGAACCAAAGAACAAATTCAAGCCTTGAGTTGCTAAACTGAAGGGTTCTATGGGGAAAATATTAAACATCTCAGAAAGCATCAAAAAAAAGATGGAAGAAATACCCAGAGTCACTACACCAGAAAGAATTGGTCAACGTTCAACCATTTCAGGAGATACCATATGAGCAGGAATCAATGGTACTGAAGGAAGAAGCCCAGGCTGTACTGAAGGCATTGGAAAAACACGAGGGTGCAGGAATTGATGGAATACCAATTGAGATGTTTCAACAAATGTGTCCAGCACTGGAAGTGCTCACTCATCTATGCCAAGAAACTTGGAAGACAGCTACCTGGACAACTGAATGGAAAAGATCTATATTTATGCCTATTCCTAAGGAGGGTGATCCCACCAAATGTGGAAATTATCGAACAATATCATTAATATCACATACAGGTAAAATTCTGCTGAAGATCATTCAAAAGCAACTGTAGCAGTATGTCAACAGGGAACTGCCAGAAATTCAAGCTGGATTCAGAAAAGGACACAGAACCAGGGATATTGTTTCTGATGTCAGATGGACTCTGGCTGAAAACAGAGAATACCAGAAAGACACTTACCTGTGTTTTATTGACTATGCTAAGGTATTCGACTATGTGGGTCATAACAACAACAGTAGTAACAATGTGGATGGTGGTTATTTCTAAATTGTGAGGTTTTTTTTTTTCTTCTTCTTTATTGCTTGACGTTTTTATAAATCATTTCTATAAAGATAATAAAGCTTCTAAAGCAAACGAATAACAAAAATCAAATCATGTGAGCAATTCTTAAACTGTTTAGGGGGTTCTTCTGAGGTGCTTCAGAGATGGCTAGAGTGATGGGGATAACAATTAGTCCCAAATTTAGACACCTCGCCCCTATTCTGACCATTGCCCTTCTCTTTTCCATTTTATATATTTGGCTCCTTCTAAGCTTTTAGGCTTTTCCTACAACACTGATTAAGAAAATATTCCGTGATTACTAAAGTTGAATAACAGGCAGTTATGTCCTATGCAACTGAGTTAGTCCCAGAACATTTTGGAATCTGGCATAAAGTGGAAACATGGTATGTGGCGCAATATTAAAAAAAAAAAAAAAAACCCACTGCTGCCGAGTCAATTAACACTCATAGCAACCTATAGGACAGAGCAGAGCTGCCCCATATGGTTTCCAAGGGACACCTGGTGGATTCCAACTGTCAGCCTTTTGGTTAGTAGCTGTAGTTTTTAACCACTATACCACCAGGGGTTCCGTGGCACAGTATAGTGAAATGCTAATAACTCACTGTTATTAGTGAAAATTGACTTAATCTCTCTGAACCTCATTTTTGTCATCTGGAAAATGGGGAAAAAATATAATAAACAATACATAACGTTAATAATAATTGCATCTTAAAAATTTTTTTTTTTTTTTAAGCATCTTAAGTTTCATAAAAGATTAACCTCAGGAACAAATTTAATCATTTTTAACCTGAAGAAAACTATCCAAGGAAATTATTACTTAATATTTTCTCTATTTCTAATTGGAAGGGTTATGTTGGTAAATGATCTGATCTAGATACCGTGGTTGTATTTGTAGTTATTTTAGTCATTATTTTATTACATTTGATTTCATCAAGATCAGACTATTCCTATTATTGATTCTAAAGACAAATTAAATAGCTTTGATTCTTAACAAAACTGGATACTCACCTTGTCTACAGATAGGTTTTCTTCAAACTGATCGATTTCCCCCTATTTTCTTTTACTTTAAGTATTATTTCTAACTCCTTCCATAACTTTCTCACCAAATTTCTTCCCTTATTTACTTGGGCAATGGAGCTACACTTCAGAGTTTATTTACCCCCAACATTTACATGCAGCACAAGAAATTCATAAAAGCTGAAACTAGCTATAAGTATCTTATTTATTCCCACATATGCTACAACTTACCCCATCCATCAGAAAGCTAGTGGTTTACATAGCTGAGGGTTAATTAGGCTTGAGTTAGAATTCCGATTTTGCTCTTCATTCTTTCTTATGACCTTGGAACACAGTTACGTACTTATCTGATATTAGTCTGTTTTTTTAACCTCTAAAATGGGGGATAATAATACCCTCTGCTTGGCTAATGCTGTTAGAGGTGTCTAGTCCACTAACAAAAGCTAAACTGTCTCCTCTGTAATTACTTGATGTAGTTGCTCTGAGGAAAAGGTTACTCTGTCTCCCCTATCAATTAAGACTATCAGTCACACTTGATTAATTCAGTCCATTTCAGTGCACTCAGCAACTGGATGTACCTGCAAAGGGAGCACCTACATACCAAGGAGCTGTGCTGCCGTTCGCTAATAGACTTTAATTTCTGGGAGTATTGCTATCCACTCAAATGTCTATTATTACCAAAGGGGGGATTAGGCTCTATAAATCTGATAATATTAAGTTTCTCCCCAGCCCCCAAAGGCAAAATGTTTCTAAACCTAGAATTAGATTCAAATAATTTTTTTTTTGGAAGAATGGACACACCAGGCTATAGATTATTTCACTTCCTTTGTTATATGATTCCCTATTCCAAATATTATACAATAAGCATGTATTTATTTATTAAAATAGTGGAGTCCCTCAGCGATGCAAATGGTTAACATGCTCAGCTGCTAGCCAAAAGGCTGGTCATTAGAGTCCACCCAGAAGTGCCTCAGAAGAAAGGCTTGGCCATTTACTCCCAGAAAATCAGCCATTGAAAACCCTCTGGAGCACAGTTCTACTCTGACACACACGGGGTTACTATAAGTCAGGATCAACTCAATGGCAACAGCATTAAAATAGCATCAAAGAAAAAAAAAAGAAAATGTCATCGCATTGAGTTTTATGACATAAAACCTTTGAATCTAAATTGCTACTCTCCTCAAAGTAGAGCCTAATTTTATATACTATGACAGGCCCTTCCTCCTGGGAGAGGAAAAGGTAAGAGAGCTGAGTAGAAGCAACTTCCCACAGAACGATCTCGAGAAGCAGAGATGCAAGCAAGAGCTCAGACCAGGCAAAGTTATCCCTGAAGAAAAATACCACATCCAAAGTCACTTGATTTTGTCTCTATAATAAACAATTCAAATATTCTGCCCTCGTCACACCTTACTGTGGCCACTTTTGTAATAAGTATATGACAAAAGTATTTGATTGTAAATCATTAATCAAAGGAAAATTCACTTTCCATCTATCTGTGTTGCTTACCAAGAGCTCCATTAACCACTGCTGCAATTTAGTTTTGATTTCCAAAAATTGGCCGGTGTCAACATTTTAGAATGTCAGCTCAGTTCAAAACAACTCCCTTTCTTCTAGAACATTCACTTTCTCATACAACTTCCAGCCTGCTGTGTTTAAACCATGTGACTCTGCCTCCCTCTTTATAAGTGATTGGACTAGAAGCCAGATATCCTTTCTTGATGTTTGATATTGATTCATAGAAAAGAGAGCCAAATAGTAAATTCACGTGGCTACATCTGAGGATACTATAAACTCTGGGTCAGTGGGATGTCCACTGTGAGCAAGGAGAAGCAGAGAATGAAGTGGACATCCAGGCTGCAGAAATAAATGAAGATTGCCCAAATGAGAACAGCAAATGCTATTTATTCAGAACTTATTATACCAAGAAAATCAGCCACCATCACTTGTGTTTGGCAAAGACTCAAAGGCAGGCAGGGGAGAAGGAAAGCTTTATAATGGGGGAAGAAAATAAAAAGAAGCCCTCAGGTATGCACTGATTGGAGGCTGTTGGCATGGGGAAACTGTAGGAGAACATTCTAGAAGTAGGACATCCTATGTGGTTGCTTAATGCTGTTGTGTGTCATTAAGTTGATTCCGACTCATAACAATCCTGTAGGACAGAGTAGAACTGCCTCATTGGGATCTTATGCTGTAATCTTTAAAGGGACAGCTTACCAGGTCTTTTCTCCCTTGGAGTGGCTGGTGGGTTCAAACCATTGACCTTTTGCCTAGCAGCCGAATGCTCAACAGTTATGCCACCCGGGCTCCTTTGTGATTGCTTAGGGGAGTATATATGGCTTTCCTGGCTGGTCCTAAATTGGAACCATAAGAAAAATTATGGAAGCTGCCACTTATTAATCAAATCCTGGCCATTTGGGGCCGATTGTTGGAGGGGTGATTTTGTGGCTTAATGGACTGGTTGCTACAGATAGTGGTTTGGCTTCCTGTGCTGCTGCAGGTTGTGGATCAGAGTTCTATTTTTAAATATGGTCTGACCACTGTCCATTGTATATTCAGTCTCTCAAGGTGGAGAGGAGAGAGATCACATAGGGAAAAACTGTGAGAAAGAACAAGAGCAAGGGAGAGAGTAGGAGATTGGGCATGTTCTCTGAGCTCCTGAGCTGGGTAGTCTCTGTAGCTTGCCCTTACTGAGGTCTCATCACTCAGCTTTTCCTCAGTCTCCTGGTCTCCATTGTCGTTGCCCAGTTCTCTCCATTTGTGGCTCAAACTAAGCTTTCCTATCAGTATTACTATTCTTTCATTTGTCTAAATCTGAGTTCTTGTAATATTTGATATTTGACTTCTACATTCTTTCCCCCCACCAAGAAAAAAAAAAAATCCCCGTATGGGATGAGCTGAAAAAAGGATATCTCACATAGTCATCTTAAAAAAAATCCTCTCCTCCTGGAACTGCACTTTGATCCTCTCCCAACTTGTGCTGGGCATACTCTCAATCAAGGACAGCCTTCCGGATGTTACAGAAGATCGATTTTCCACATGAGTGTTGACTGAGTGTTGATTTTCCTTAGAAGAAGCTGATTGGAAATCTCACATAATTTGAACGCTCAAAGATCTACCCTCCCCGCAAAGCCCTTACAGCCTTGAATCCCCAAAGGGACATGAAGAAGAAGCCCCCACTAGGGGGCCTTGTTACATGTAAAAAGAAATTCCCATCTGTTCCATTTGGCAAGTGGTTACTGTCCAGATGCCTCACTTAAACTCTCTATTCCCCTTAAGTCTCACTGGGAACTCTGGTGGCATAATGGTTAAGTGCTACGGTTGCTAACAAAAGGGTCAGCAGCTCAAATCCAGCAGGTCCTCTTTGGGAACTCTATGGGGCAGTTCTACTCTGTCCTATAGAGTCACTATGAGTTGGAATCGACTCAAAGGACCTGGACCTGGATATCTAATGCTTCTCTGAATGAGAATTCTGAAACCTGGAAGTTTCCTTGGCTGAATCGTTTCCTGCCTCTGGACCCAAGGTTTCCCTTCTTTAAAATTAGGGGGTTGGACAAGTTATTCTCTGTGAACTCTATGATTTCATGATTCTAAGGATTCTTCCTGTAGCAGAGAAAAGTCAACGGAAATAGTTCACATACTTCACTTTCAGGGAACATAGACAAGAACTTAAGTTGTAATATGTTTTTGAACTATCATTGCATATTATCTACAATCACTAAGGATATACACATCCCATTGCTCTTATTTCTCGGGCCTTAAAATAAAAAAAATTAGGTTTATTTAGTGAGAATGGTGGCATAGGGTGGAGAAAGGAGTGAGGAGTTTCAGTCGTCAGACTTGGACTTGGATATCCACCTTTAATATTTACTGTGTCTAAGGCCTTGGGCATATTCTTTGACTTCCCTTGCTTTGTACATCTGTAAAATAGGACAAATGATACAAAGTTTACAAAGTGCCTTGAGACCTTGAGGATTCATGTGATAGCATACGTAAAGCACCTAGTGCAGTACATGATGGATAATAGTAGAGATTGTAGTGATATTAATATTGCCTAGAGTCAGAATTGACTCAACGGCACTGGGGCGGGGGTAGAGTTTATAAAAACTCCAAATACCGTATTTTTCTCCTAAGACTATACGGCATAGCTCAGCTTGCAATGCTTATTTGTAAAGATTATCTGATGCTGCACAATGGGTGACAAGAGAGCCCTGACCCCCAGAAAAGACTGTCATATCTCTCCCTCCATGTCCATCCTGATATTCAAAAAAGGGAAATGAAAACATTGGATAGTCAAAGAGAAACTAATACAGTTTTTTTTTTATTTTATCAGTTTACATATATAGCATTCTTTTAAAATTAAAGTAAAAGTCAGCATTTCGATATATGTACTTGATTTCTAATGACCTCATATAAGAAGTAATGTTCCTCTGTTGATGAAGAAAATTTTTCGTTCTGACAAGATTATGCTCATCTTCCTAGATCACACTTTTATATGAGCTACTGTGGCTTCAAATAAAATATAATTATAATTATCAGGTCTACATTGAAAAAATCTATTTCCTGATGTTCATGAACTGGTTGGCAACAGATATTCACTCTTTTTAATAATATTACTTTTAAAAACTATAATTTGCTTCCTGACCAATGAAAACTAGTAAGCGTTACTGGTTGATTTCCTTGTGAAGAACTGTTTTCATTTAGGAACAGTCAGGAAAACCGAAACCAACCTTGGTCTTAAAAACAGGAATTGATTTCAAGAACTGCTTATCAGGTGATAAAGAGCTTACAAGCCGATTAAAGAGAGTTTTGCTCAATAAATAAAGTTTGTCTTTAGCATTGCCCCCTTTTAAAGAATTACTTATATGATATCAAAATGACAACAGTAACTCTAAAACACAGATGAAAACTTTAACGGGCAGAGAGTCTAAGTTAACCATGGTGAAACTATATGGGCAGAAACAGTGAGAATGGTGACACAATATGAAGTACGTAATTTTTTTTTTTTTTTAACCATTTTCGATGAACTAAACATGTAAAGATTGTTGACTGGGTGTATGTTTTATTTTGTATATTTTCACCACCACCACCACCACGCCTCCCCCACCCCCCCCCCCAAAAAAAAAGTCAATTAGGGGAGAATGAGAAAATCCAGAAGTACCATTAAGGCTAGAGGGACAATGGAAATAAGCAGATCCCAGAAGGCATGCTGAACCATGAACCTGGAACCACAGAGGAGATTCAGTTGCTGCTAGAGATGCCGCCAGAGGCAGGCTGGGGGACAGGGTGAATGGGAGTGGAGTGGGAGACTTTTCCCTTTGTCCTACCCTTCAAACTCCTCTAGTGTCTTCGTTGGCCAAACTTACCATCCCAGGAAAATACAGTTCCCTGAAAAACAGAGCAGGGCACAGAGAGGGCTGGGAATGGATCTGATATTAAAAATGGATTTGACTAACCCAAGAACCAAGTTTAAACTAAAGAGGTAAGCTCCTGGAGGACACGGACTGCATGTGGTTTGCCAGTAAATTCCCAGCACTAACTCGACACCCACTTCAAGGAGATGCTTAATATTTATTGACTAAGTGAACTAATGTAAACCGGTTGTATCAGATACCTCATAGGCTCTAACTCAGGTGCTCTCAGACACTTCTGTCTCTGGAGTCCATAGCCACAGTACTCACAGCAACTGACTTTAGTAGGCACAACTCAACAATGTGTCTTGCCTCCCATCTCCTGCCCCAGAGGACTTGTTCAACACCCACATGTGGACGTGGGAGATCGCAGCTAGCAGACAAGTTCCTCTGCCTCCCTTATGGTGATGGACTACCCTGTAGTGCTGTTGTTTTTAAGCTCTCCCAGGAAAAGATTCCATGATGTCAAGCAATCAGTTGCCCTGTGTTATGAAGTGAATTGTGCTCCCAATATGTTGAAGCCCTAATGCCTGTGCCTGTGAATGTGATCTTGTTTGGAAATAGGTTGTTTCCTTGAAGACGTTATCAGTTAAGTTACAGAGGTCATAAGAGCAGTAAACCAGAACCAAACCCGTTGCTGTCAAGTAGACTCTGACCCACAGTGATCCTATGAGACAGAGTAAAACTGCCTCACAGGATTTCCAAGGAGCAGCTGATGAATTTGAACTGCCAGCCTTTTGGTTAGCGGCCAAGCTCTTTACCACTGTGTAACCAGGGCTCCAACAAGTGCAGTAGGTGTTTAAAAAGAACAGACACAGAAGAAGAACCACACAGGGAAAGCTGTCATATGGAACTACATCTACAAACCAAGGAACATCGAGAGATGCCTGGGACTAACCCAAAAACAAAGAAGTTTCCTTAATAAACTGAACACATCAAAGCCCAGTGTAGCAGGGGCGGCGGTTTGAGGACCATGGTTTCAGGGGACATCTAAGTCAACTGGCATAATAAAAGCTGTTAAGAAAACATTCTGCATCCCACTTTGGAGAGTGGTGTCTGGGGTCTTAAACACTAGCAAGCAGCCATCTAAGATGCATCAATTGGTCTCAACCCATCTGGAGCAAAGGAGAATGAAGAACACTGAAGACACAAAATAATTATGAGCTTAAGAGACAGAAAGGACCACTTACACTAGAGACTCAATCAGCCTGAGACCAGAAGAGCTAGATGGAACCTGGCCACAACCGATGACTGCCCTGACAGGCAACTCAACAGGGAAGCCCTGAGGGAGCAGGACAGCAGTGGGATGCAGACCCCAAATTCTTGTAAAAAAAAAAAAAAAAAGACCAGGCTTAATGGTCAGACTGGGACTGGAAGGATCCCGGAGACCACGGACCCCAGACCTTCTGTTAGCCCAGGGCAGGAACCATTCCCAAAGCCAACTCTTCAGACAGGGATTGGACTGGAATAGGGGATGGAAAATGATACTGGTGAAGAACGAGCTTCTTAGATCAAGTGGTCACATGAGAGTATGTTGGCATCTCCTGTCTGGAGGGGAGATGAGAGAGCAAAGGGGGCCAGAAGCTACCCGAATGGACACAAGGAGAGAAAGTGGAGGGAAGTACTGTGCTATCTCATCAGAGGGAGAGCAATTAGGAGTGTATAGTAAGGTGTATAATGTTCTGCTGCTATTCATATGGTTTTCACTGGCTAATGCTTTTCAGAAGTAGACTTCCGGGTCCTTCTTCCTAGTCTGTATTAGTCTGGAAGCTCAGCTGAAACCTATCCTCCGTGGGTGACCCTGCTGGTATCTGAATATCTGTAGCATAGCTTCCAGCGTCACAGCAACATGCAAGCCCCCACAGTACAACAAACTGAAAAACTGATCAGTCCCTGGAGAAGGACATCATGCTTGGCAGAGTACAGGGTCAGTGGAAAAGAGGAAGACCCTCAACAAGGTAGATTGACACCGTGGCTGCAACAATGAGCTCAAACATAACAACGATTATAAGGATGGAGCAGGACTGGGCAGTGTTTCATTCTGTTGTGCATAGGGTCGCTGTGAGTTGGAACCGACTCGACGGCACCTAACAACAACAACAAGCTGTATGTAAATTTTTGTATGAAAGGCTGACCTGATTTGTAAGCTTTCACTTAAAGCACAATAATAAAATTAATTAAAAAAAAAAAAAGAGAGAGAGAGAGAGAGAGCGATGCCTGGGGCTACCAGAAGCTGGGAAAGACAGGAAGGATCTTCTCCTGGAGCAGACAGAGAGTATGGCCTTGGCAACATTCTAAATTCTGACTTCCGTGAGTCGACAATTTTGTGTTCTTTAAAGCCACCATGTTTTTGGTATTTTGTTACCACAGCCCTAGGAAACAAAGACATCTTAGATTGGAAAAAGCAGAATCCTTAGTAAAGTACCCATGCATTTGTGTTCTCCCACCCTTTCATTCTCTTTCACTTCCCAGGGATGGCACTCCCTCACATAGTAGAAACGCAAAAACTCCTGCCTTAGCTTTCACTTTCTGGAGAACCCAGGCTGAGACATTGGTAAAATTGAGAAAAAGCACAGAATAAGAAGTCAAGAGTTACGGGTTCAAGTGTGACCTTCACCTTGAACTAGGAGTATGACCTTTAGCAAATCCTTCAGTCACTTGAAACCTGAGTTTTTTTGTTCATGAACATTTAGTGAACAGGTGCTCTGAGCCAGGCATGGTGCTGGGTGTTAGGATATAAATAGTCTTGGCCCTCAAGGACCTCACCTATTAAGGACTGACCGAAATGTTAATGAGTAATAATGTCCTCACCTCGCCTCTAAGATAAGGATGTCCTCTGTAGCTCAACAATCAGTGATTCAAAATTTATATCTTGGACATTGCATAAGTCCCAAAAAGCTGTTGCCCTCAAAGACTTGATATTCCTATCCTGAGTATCTTGTCATTATATAGCTCAACTTGAATCCTAAATACCAATTGGCCAAAAAATAGATTTTCCCTATAGTATTAAGAAATGAGAAAATTCCACGTTTTATCTAAAACAACTATATTGGTAATTTATTTTAATGAAATAATCAGGGGTGTGTGTAAAGATGCATGAACACAGATGTTGGTAACAGCCTAATTTGCACATAAAAGAAATTGGAAACAATGCGAATCTCCCAAGGTGGCTAAATAAATTATGAAACATCCTTATGAAGGAATACTAAAGAATCTCTAAAATTGATTTGGATGTTTACTCCACAGAAAAAATGTTGGAGGGCCTTTTAAGTGGGGAAAAAAATCACACTTTAAATAAGTATGTAAAGTATAATCCTATTTCTGAAAATATAATTATGTACATATATACACACAAGTCTAGAAGAAAATGCTAGCATTAGTTGTCTCTGGATGCTATTTTATGTGTATATTCTAATTTTTCTACAGTGAAAATATATTTTTGAACATTAAGTATGATAAAACTTAAAGAAATATTACGTTGTACCACATGAAATGTCGTTTTTTAGGAAGGAAAAGTAAAAACATTATAAATTGAGATGAAACAAATTTATTTAATTAAAATATGCTCCATTATGTTCAATTATCTTGTGCCAACACCATGTTAAATTATATATTCCTCTTCTAAAAAATCTTTTCATCTTTTGAGACTATAAACTGCTCAAATGTTTCAACTACAGCTTCTTGATCTGTGAATCTTTTATTATGAATGAAGAGTTCCAAGTGTTTGAAAAGGTGGTAACCCATTGGGGAGATGTCAGGTGAGTAAAGTGCGTGCAGCAAAATCTCATAACCTAGCCCCATTAATTTTCAAAGAGTGGTTTGGGATGTGTGTGGTCGAGCACTGTCATGCAGAAGAATTGATCCAGCTCTGTTGACCAGTCTTGGCTATTTTGATCTGAATTCTTCATGCATACCATCAATTTCTTGACAGTATGAGTTGGTACTGATTGATTGCCCTTGCTGCAAACATAAAATAAAATAATAATGGATTATGCCTTTTGCAAACCCCCATACAGTCGCCGTAACTTTTTTGGGTTTAGTGGTTGTTTTGGGTAATGTCTTGGAGACTGTTCTGCGGATCATTTATTACTGTCAAACAGTATCCATTTCTCATCACAAGTAAAGGATACATTGCAAAAAGGCTCATTTTTCTCGTGGGTTAGTAGCACTGAGCGCACTTCTAGACTTCACAATTTCTGATTTACTGTCATTTGGTGTGGAAGCCATTTGTCCAACTTTGTCACTTTGTTGAAGGGAATTAAATGGTGGGAACCAGTCATTGGAGGTACTCCCAAGTCTGCTGCAAGATTTTGAATTGTTGTTTAAGTGTTGCTTTGCACCATTTCTTTCAAATGGTCTTTGTTTATGAAAGATTTTGGTTTTCCTTGAGGCTCATTTGAAGGCTCTCATCTCCAGAGAGCAATTTACAAAACCACCACTGTATTGTATGCCGATTACCAACACCCCTTCCAAATGCCAAATTGATGTTTTTCTCGGCCTCAGTTGCATTATGGCCTAAATTTGAACTCATGTAAAAAAAGTAGCTGCGATTGTTCAACAGCCACCATATTATTGAGGGGCAAAATAATTGATGCTCACAAGACAAGAACTACCTAGAAAATGAAGTCACATGATTAGGAAAGCTAGTCTAGTAATACAAAATGGTGGACCTAATAGCCACCTACCCAAAATGTCTGATCAGGATCCAAAAACAATGCATCTTGAATCTGATGTTTCATGAGGTACACCCTAGTGGAAGTAATATAATAGTCATTTTACTCTCTCAGGCATCACTACAAGGGAACTGACAAATATTTTTTATACTACATTCTTTCTTCTATTCATAAAATTGAAAATACCATTGATATTAAATATTTTATCTATGTAAAAAAAACAAAATATTAAAGAAAAATGTGTTTCCTTCCTTATCATTTCATATTAAACCTTCATTTTTGGGAGGGATCCTCACAGCTTAACAATCTCGATGTCACTTGGAGTTCATTAACTTGGAGTTCTCCTTGAAGAGTAAACTAACTTTCAGTGAATTATAACCCAAGTTAGAAGAAGGAAGTAAATTAATATGCTATTGAGAGCACAATTTGAGTCCAAATCCTAGCTCTTCACCCACCAGCTGTGTGAACTTGCATCTCATTTTCTTCACATGAAAAATGAGAATATTAAGACCTGGTAAACAAGTGGTGAAGCTGATATGAGATAATGTCTAGGAAGAGCCTGACACAGGACCTGGTGCAAAGAAGTTCCACCAACAGTAGTTCCTTTCCCTTCCTCTACAATCCAAAGACTATCAAGAAAGAGCTAAAAATAAAAGGGAAACAGAGATTATTCATTTAAATTTATCCTGCTTTCCTAGTTCCCTGCATATTTTTTATTGCACTGAAAATATACATAACAAAACATCTGTCATTTCAATATTTTTATATGTACAATTCAGTGCCATTAATTGCATTCAGGACTAAGGTGCACCTGACTCAAGCCATGGTATTTTCAATTGCCTCATATGCATGTGAAAGCTGGACAATGAATAAGGAAAAGTGAAGAAGAATTGAAGCTTTCAAATTACCGTGTTGACAAAGAATATTGAATATACCATGGCCTGCCAGAATAATGAACAAACCTGTCTTGGAAGAAGTAGAGCCAAAATGTTCATTAGAAGCAAGGATGGCAGGGCTTTATCTCATGTACTTTAGACATGTTATCAGGAGGGACCAGTCCCTGGAGGACATCATGCTTGGGAAAGTACAAGGTCAGCAAAAATGAAGACTCTCATTGAGATGCATTGACACAGCGGCTGCAACAATAGGCTTAAGCATGAAACATTGTGAGCATGGCACAGGAGCAGGCAATGTTTTGTCTTTTTGTACATAGGGTCACTACGAGTCAGAATCAACTCAATGGCACCCAATAACAACAACTACAATTGTGTTCATCATGTTGTGCAACTATTACCGGTATCTGTTTCCAAATTTTTCCATCATCGTTAACAGAAACTCAGTACCCCATGAGAAATGTCCCTGGATCTTTTTAACATTTTAAACTATAAAATATTTTAAAATAAAAAGGAAGTTAAAACACCGATGGAAGGCTTAAGTGTCATACCCACATACATTGTAACTCCCCAAATTTATTTCTATGTGGCTCCAATTTTGAAAAAAATATGTTGTACTTATTACAAATTAGAAAATGTTATTCATATATTTTTCATGCAGGGAAAGGAAATTTTTGTCTTTTAGAAGAGAAATTTTACTATAAAGTACTTTTTTATGTTAGAAAATTCATTTTTAGAATTTTTCATATTGCTCTTAAAGTGTGCAGTTAAATGATTCTCAGTCCACTTTAATGCATCAATTTTACCAAAATGAATCTCTTAAGTGTAAAAACTAAATTTCTTGCCTGTCAAGTATATACCATTAAGCTATACAGAACATTTAAAAAATAATAAGAATAAAAAGGAAAAAAAAGCTACGTTTTTCAAAAAAAAGTTTAAAACGCCCCAAAGAAATGTCATAATTTCTCATGCAAATTGGCCACTTAACCAGAGAAAAATAAGCAATTGGGTGAGCGTTGGAATAGATATTGATATGGATACAGATACAGACGTATTTAAACTTGCTATTTTAGGGAGTCTTATCACTTTCTTCTTGATGTAGCCAACCTGACTCTAATCTCAATTTTGTGTTTGCTATCCTCATTTCAGTTTACTGCATTCCTGAGCATGACAAAACAGGTCTTCCTCTTGGCCTAGAACTATATCTATAGGGAAAGTCAACATGTGGTTGGAGGACAACGTTTGGAGAGCTGGGATGGGAAGGGCTATGATAGGTGGAGAGAAAAACAAAACAAAGCCAAGGTTATGACAGTCCTGAGTTGAAATACCCTGCTCCTTTTCAGAAACATGAGACAGTTAACGAGAGTAATATGGCCCATTGTCTCTCTGAAGCATAAAGTGGACTGTATGTGGGCTAATAAATAACACCACCACACTGATTGGTGCACGGGGCCAATTTTGTATCTCGTTAACCTCTCAGGATCCTTTCGGAGAGGCCTGTGAAGGAAATTGCATTATTAGCCTGAGAGAAACAGAACTGGGTATGGTATTGGGTCATGGTTCCTTGGGGTACAGAGAATTTTTTCAAGGCATTTAGGACAACCACACATTTTTAAGGTAAATTTCATATTTTCTCTTTTTGTGTGCATGGCGTGTAAGGATTTCTTTGGAATGACCAACCTTCTAATCATCGGTCCTAGCTTCATTCTCAATTAGAAGCTCTAAAGTATCTTAAATGTAAATGCAATTGTTTAGACTTCTGTCAGATCACAAGGTAATGAAAGGAAAGCTACAAAAGAGTTAAACTGCTCTTACCTCTCCAGCACACCAGCATTTTTGTGTTGTCTGACCTGGAGAAAACCAAAAGCAAGCAAAGAGAGGGGCGGGTAGAAAAGAGAGTAACAGTATTGGCTCCTGGGCACAATTACATATCACACAGAGCAAGCTGTGAGCGAAGGTGGATTGAGGAGTGGAGCAAGTAGGAATATGGTTCAGAATATTGATGAAGCAACAACGTACGATCACATCTGGAGAGTGACATAGCCAGTTCAGCTCCAGTCAAACATAGAAAACAAATGTGTTTTCATAGAAGGTGAGACAAGGGCTCAGCTATGACAATGTGGGGGCTTAGTACATTGTATGTAGACTGGACCTAGCTGGGCCATCGAAAGAAACCTATCTGAAAACAAGGCAAGGGAGGGCAGGAATGGGGGCTCAGAATTTACACGGGGAGAATGAAAACAAGGAAATAGTCACTCCTTGGTTTGTTGAAGTAGAGGGAGGCACCCATTGGTTGGCTGAAACAGGCCAGCCCTCAGTGGGCTAAAGTAGTAGGCATACCACCCCCAGGACAACTGAAGTAGAGGGCAGCAGGGTACCTCTCTGTAAGGTGCAGGAGAGGGCAGAGCACTCCTCAACTGACTAAAATAGTGATCAGTGTACCCCTTAGTTGGCTTAAGTAGTGGGCAGGGTTTCACCCCAGGTCAGTGTCCTGATTGAAATACAAAAAACTCAGTGCTTAAGCAATACCAGTCAAAGAGGGCAGGACAGTGAGCTCCTATCTTCTTATAAAATGCAAGCAATAGTGGCACAGTGATTAAGAGCTCAGCTGCTAACCAAAAGCTTGGTAGTTTGAATCCACCAGCCACTTGGAAATCTTATGGGGCAGTTCTACCCTGTCCGATAGGGTTGCTATGAGTCAGAATTGACTGGACAGCAATGGGTTTTTATAGGCTTGCTGAGGTAGGTCTGGAATTCATCCACAGTACACCTTACATTTCCCCCTTTTCTTTAGAAAAACACTCTGTACTCTCTATCTTTCTCATTATCTTAAGCTTTCTGTTTCATCGCCTTGGCACTTGATAACTACTCCTGGAGTCCCATGCTTTGCTGGCAAGTCTGCCTCCGTGTGGCACTACCTGTCAAGTGCGCTAGTCATTCTCCAGCACCACGTGGAAGAGGCCCTCTAGCATTCTTCAGGGTTAGACTCTTAGGACTGACCAACTGGGATTGCCTTCCCCCTCTAGAGCCTCCTTATGCCAGTAGGATTGGCCAGTAGGCAGTCTTTTGAAAAATGTACTTAAAGTATTTGTGCTTTAAACCTTTGAATGGGGACAGCCAAAAATACTTTTCAGACCTCATTGATCATTGGAGTTAAGTTATCCTCCTAAACAGCTCTCAAATCTGTTCTCACTCCTCCTTTCCTACTGTATAGTTCAGGCCCCATAGTGTCTTGGTTTTATTAGTCCAACAGCTCCCTATCTCTGCACACCTTCTCCAGTTTTGCACAGCACTCCAGCAAATCAATTTTCTAAAATACGGCAAGATAATTTTCCTTCAAAGTCCTCTTTAAAGTGTTAAAAAGCAAAGAAATAAGTGGCCAAGCCATGGTGTTCCCAATTGCCTTATATGCATGCAAAAGCTGGACAATGAATAATTGATGCCTTTGAATTATGATGTTGGCATTGAATATTGAATATACCCAGAAAAACAAACAAATCTGTCTTAGAAGTACAGCCAGAGTGCTTCTTAGAAGTGAAGATAGTGAGACTTTGTCTCACATACTTTGGACATGTTATCAGGAGTGACGAGCCCCTGGAGAAGGACAACATGCTTGGTAAAGTAGAGGGTCAGCAAAAAAGAAGAAGACCCTCAACAAGATGGATTGACACAGTGGCTACAATGGGCTAAAGCAAAACAATTGTGAGGGTGGGGCAGAACTGGGCAGTGTTTTGTTCTGTTGTACACAGGGTCGCTGTGAGTCAGAACCGACTAGACAGCACCTAACAACAACAATTTTCCTGAAATAAAAACTTATCACATCATTGCTCTGATAAAAACTTATCAGTGGCTTCTCTTGCTCTCAGGATAAAGTCTAGATTCCTTAATAGTGCTTGCCAGTTCTTTCATGATCCCGCCTTTCTGTTTCTTCAGCATCATCTTTCCACTTTTCCTCACCTTAACACTGTACGCTGCAGTCATATCAAGCCACTTCCAGTTTTTAGAAATATCTGGTACTCTCTTCTGGAACTTCCCTTCTTGCCCCCTTATTCTCCTGTCTTGGCAGCTGGTTAATTCTATTTATCCTTCAAGCTTCAGCTTCCTCCAGAAAGGTTTATCTGGCCCTTTCTATGCTCCCACGACATTTTGTTCTTAGCTCTCTTTTCATACTTAAGTGTGTTATATATTGATGGTCCACTTCTTTACCTACCTTCTCATTAAACTCTAAACTCTGTGAAGACAGGCACCGTTTTTGCCTAGCATGGTGTTTGTTATAAAGAAGACAATATATTTTTGTGGAAGAAAAAATGAAGGGGAGGGACACTGTCTGGCTGTGTGATTATGCACCTAGAAGGGACTGGGTTGCTTATAAACAACCTGGTTCTCATCATGAAGAACAGGGCTGGGGCCACTGTAGGTCAAGACTGGCACAGTGTGGATATGCACCCAAGTCAAACTGTCTACTTCACAATGTTGCCTAGGGCAAGCCTTTCACAACATCAAAGTAGACAAGCCCTGTCACATGTCTACCTTCACCCAGAGGGATAGTACACAGTGAACTCAATGTCACCTAAATGTTACTGTTCCATCTCAGATATCTGAAGGAAAAAATGGGTGTGGTACCACAGGAGGAATGTGTCAGGTGGGGTATGCACTCATCTGCTTCTCAGGATTTATCTGACACAAGATGAATTCTGACACATGTAACATGGTGTTAGGAATATACTTCTGAATACACAATCTATGTGCCTTGGAGGTTTCAATTTTAATCCTGAAAAATAATTCAGGGAGATGCATAGACAAGAATGTAGGTCCCTTGTCTACTTTCAACCTACAACAGATTCCAGAAAATGGTCCCCAGTGCTCTGACTTCAGTTTTAGGGACTCTGAAAAGCAACTTGGGAAACCAAGTGGGGGCGGAAAAAAAAAAGCTATCTGTACTCCCTGCCAGTTCATACTCATAAAGTGAATGCTATTTGAGCTTGAGCATCGTATACTCAGTGACGCTACAAATTTTATATTCTAAGTTGGAAATACAAGTGAGATTTATTTATTCAAGATGCAACACATATTCACTGAATACATGGCATATGGTGGATATTCTAGGTATTGAGGATACAGCAATAAAAAAAATTTAAAAAATTACTTGTCCTCGTGGACTTAAATTCTAATACAGTATCTAGTACATCAGTGATATGGAGAAAAATACAGGAGAAAGGAGGATGTCTTAGTCATCTAGTTATCTGCTATAACAGAAATACTACAAGTAGACAGCTTTAACAAACAGAAATTTATTCTCTCACAGTCTAGGAGACTGGAAGTACAAATTCAGGGCACCAGCTCTAAGGGAAGGCTTTCTCTACCTGTTGGTTCTGGGGAAGGCCCTTGTCATCAATCTTCCCCTTGTCTAGGAGCTTCTCAGCTCAAGACCCTGGGCCCAAAGTACATATTCTGCTCCTGGTTCCACTTTCTTGGTGGCATGACTTCCCTATCTCTCTGCTCACTTCTCTCTCCTTTTATTTCTTGTAAGATAAAAGGTGATTCAGGCCACACCCACTGGGGAACCCTCCTTATATTGGATCAGGGTTGTGATCTGAGTAAAGGTGTTGTATCCCAGTGTAATCCTCTTTAGCATAACCTAATCTTGCCTCATTAATTTACAACACATAGGAAAATTACATCAAATCACAAAATGGTAGACAACAAGACAATACTGAGAATCATGGCCTAGCTAAGTTGACACACATTTTGGGGGAATACAATTCAATCCCTAACAGAGGATATGAAATATTGCAGGAAAAGGAGGTTGTAAATTTTAAATGTAGCCTAAAGAGGCCTCACTGAGAAAGTAATATTTGTCTTCCACCAAATTTGAATAATTTTTAGTCACTATTTCTTCAAATATTTTTTCTGCTTCATTCTCTCCCTCCTCTCTTTCTGGAATTCCAATTACACATACATTAGATATTTTAAAAATAATTTTTCTCTCTATTCTTGATATTGGATAATTTCTATTAACCTATCTTCAAGTCCATTGACACTTCTGTCATCTCCTGTCGGCTGTGAAATACATCCAATTTTTTTTTTTTTTTAATTTCAGGCACTGCATTTTTCACTTCTAGAATTTCTATTTGTTTTTCATAATTTCTGTTTTTCTAATGATATTCTTAAGGAGCCCTGGTTGTACAATGGTTAAGCACTTGGCCCCTAACTGAAAGTTTGGTATTTCCAACGTACCCAGCAACTCTATGGGAGAAAGACCTGACAATCTGCTCTTGTAAACATACAGCCTAGAAAACCCTATAAACCAAAAGCCATACCAAACTCTGTTGTTGTTGAGTTGATTCCGACTCACAGTGACCCTAAAGGACAGAGTACAGATGGGGTCACTATAAATAGAAATTGACTCAATGGCACCTTACAACAACAACTGGCATTTTCTGCCCTTTCATTCTTATGCGCCTAGGTTATGTTTGTCCTGCTCTCAGTCTAGGCCACAGCTTAGATCCAAATATTTTGGTTTGTTTTAGTGTAAGGAAAAGAGCCCTAGACTTGATGTCAGACAAACGTGGCTTCAAACAACTATTTGGTCACTTACTAGCTGTGTCATCCGCATCAAGTTTTTCAAACTGAGTTTGTTTCCTTATCTACGAAATGGAGATAATAACACTTACCCCTAGGAAGCTGTAAGAATTCAATGAGATAACATGTATGTTAGGATTTGGAGAAATTTTTCTCTCTTTAGCAGCAAGTAAGAGATAGAATACAACATAGGACAAAGACTGCTATGTTGAGAAGATGCCTCTTGATAAAGTTGTGGTATATCCAGAATTCAAACAGAAGAAACACCAATGATGCCAAACAAGAGAGATTGGGGTGAAAGAGAGGAGAGGCAGGATGGAGCTGGTGAGCTCCAAAATGTAGGTTTGAATACAATGTAATTTCTTTCTCCAGCCAAATAAATTCATGGGCTGATTTGATTTCTTATGGACTCTTATCAAAGGCTAAATTCTGCAAATCATTGGAAATGGGATTGAAACAGAGTTAGACTATGAAATCATGGGAGAAACCGACACCTGCTTACTTTTTAATTCCCCCATCTCTTCACCTTGCTTATTGCGTACCATCTACCAGCAGCAGGAGAGGCCTGGAGGAAAGAGTAGTGACTAACAGTGTAGACTACGCAGCTTCTTCGCCTGGGTTCATACTCCTGCTCCGCCACTTAACCTGTGACTTTGGGCAAGTATTGGATCTCAGCTTCTTCACCTGAAAAATGGAAATAATAATAATCGTACCTATCTCACAAAATATTTCTTAATTTGAAATAGAGTTTATAGTAAGGTTTATAGTGGATAAAATTACGTAATGCATGAGAAGGAATTAAGCAAAACTGATACATAGTAAACACTTGTTATTCCCTACTAATATCTGTATTCATTACTAACATCACATTTCCCAAATATCCACTCAAGACAGTCACATGAATCAGTCTGAAGAACTATAGACATAGAATTCATTGAACCACAAGTGAGTAGGGTGGGAATGACTGGAGAGAATATGGTTTAATAAAAATTTCACTTAACTTTGTGCTGTTGTTGTTGTTTAAATTGTTCTTTCAGCTTCTTCAGAAAACTAAGCTTATTTTCTATATCTCACCTGTCATTTTGAGAAGTATGGAGCTCTAGCTTCAAAGATGTCACTGTATTTCATGATGTGATGCAATTTGCTGAACTAAAGCAATCTTGGATGAGTCGCTACAAAAGCAATGCATCATTCAGGCAATTTTATCTTTTCAAGAAAGAGGCATCAGGGCACAGTGTTTCTCTTTGAGCTCCTCAAGTTGTGGCTGAGAATAAAACTAACTCAAAATAAATTTAAAAAAAAAACCATCTGCTTCTCTCTATTTCAACTATTTTCACTCTAGTACAGACAAAATTTTTACAGACAAAATACTTAGAATGTGGACTCTGGTGTCAGGCAGACATGGGTTTTGATTCCAGCCATGTTACTTGTTGTCTGGCCTTCCCCAATCTACTTAACCATTGTGAGGCAGGGAAGACTGTGGTCCATCAACTGTTATCCTTTCTTTCCATAGTGTAGAGCTGTTGTTGAGAAGCAACTGCACAGCCAGAGATCACATTTCTAAGTCTTTATTAAATCTAAAGAGTCCATGTAGAATGAGTTCTGACCAACAGAATGTGAGCAGGAGGAATAGATGCCTGTCTCTATCCTAGCCCATAAAATCACCCACATAATCCTCTATGCTCTCTTGTCCCCCACCTATTAGCCAGATATTCATGCCCAGGACCACTGGACATCCATGTGTTGAAGATGGTGCAAACTCTCTCAGATCCAGGTCCCTGAATGACTGTGTGGATCAAACTACCCCCATCTTCTTTCCTTGACATTGGACTTTATGTAAGTAAACTTCTATTAGAAGAAATTACTGAGATTTCAGGGTTCATCTGTTACAGCATTGGGTATTACCTTAACTAATATACACTTTAAGCATCTGTGTCCTCATCTGTAAAATGGGGATAATAAGAATAGCTACTTAGATTGTGACAATAAAATAAGATCAACCATGTAAAACACTTAGCACAGTGTCTAACCCATAGTATTAGAGTCATTTCCAACTCATAGCAACCCTATAGGACAGAGCAGAACTGCCCCATAGTGTTTCCAAGGAGCAATTGTGTGGATTTGAACTGCTAATCTTTTGGTTAGCGGCCAAGTTCTTAACCACTACACCACCAGGGCTCCTAGCATGGTATCTAGAACCTGGTATATGATTTAAAAAAAAAAAAAAAAAAAAGCTGCTGTATTGGCTAAGATTGATTTTTTTTAATGTTTCCAAAATTGATGTAGTCAACCCCTTCATCACCAGCCAATAGAAATAGCTAGTCTTAAATTTATAGTGTATTTTGCAATCAATGGGGTCTTAACATTTGTAAAATAAGGTACTATTATTATTACTACTATTATTATTAATTACCCAAATAGTTATTAAGGTTATCATTTAAATCATCTCACTTCTCTTTTTTAACTGTATCCCTCTTGTAACAATCTGTGCCTTTTTACGTCAATGATAACTAATGCCAGCCTTCCTTAAGAAGAGCTTTTTGTTTGTGAACCAAGGAAGTGATAAGATACACAAGCCTGCTGCTGGCAATTGTCTCAGACCAACATATAACCTGCAGCAAGTCCTGTGAGTTATTTAAAAGACAATGCCACGTAAGAGATGTTACCTGAGATACTGTTCTTCGTTACTTATTAAACGCCAGCATATTCTTTAGTGAAGAGCCTGCTCCTATCCCTGCCCTGACTGTGAGTGCAGAAACTCTGCCACCTGCAGCCTCTGCTATTTCTGAACAGATGAGAATCAGACCCAATATTATCATAGGCGATCCCTTACTATACATGATGTGAGGAAATGCAAGGTTAGAATTGATCTGCTGTTCTGAACTAGGTGTACAAGGGCCACAATTTCAACACTGGGCTATCTTCCAGGCTGACCCTGTTAAGCTCCTTCACAAGCGCTCAAGTAGAATGGCTGGGTTTACGCACACCTACCTCCACTCTTATCCCATTTCTATTTCCGGTTTGCACCATACTATCCAATAAGAATGTTATTCTGAATGTCAATGACCAACATCGTCACCATTTTTGTCACCACCACAGTAATAATAATAACTACCCTACTAAACATCTATGTATCAGCAACTGCCATTGATTGTTTCATACTCATTATCTTTTTATTATTATTATTTAATATCAATGACAGATCTTCAACATATTCATTAGGATGCTCCTTTTAGAAATGTGGAAACTGAGACTCATGGTAGTTAAGCAGTTTGCTAATAAAGAGTAGAGCCAGAATCCAAATCCAGCTCTGATCTAAAATAATGTGTGTTTTCTCATGGCCACCTTATACCTTTTTCCTGTCTGTAAGAGTAGAATCTGGCCCTTTATACAGGTGATTGGCTGAGCCTCTGTATGAACCCAAATGGGCTGCCTTACCTCCTTACACTATAACTGCTCAAGGGCTCTAGCCTCCTTAATTAGAATCCTTAGATGCTCACCCCACCCTTGGGCCAAAATGAGCACCCTCTCTTCCTTTAGAAATGGAGATTTGGACAGGTGACCCTTCCCTGAGGAAGATGGTAGACAACCTTATCACCATGTTGGTTCCCTAAGCCCTGGCCCCACAGCATCTAACTCATTTGTCCCTCTTTTGGTGCCCTAGTATGATAAAAAATGAACACTCTCACACATTTTGATACAATCTAATAAACAACGTATATGTCAGGGACTGTTATTTCTCATTTCAAAGAAATTAATCAAATCCATCTAATAAAAAAAGTGCTTTTCTTACAGATCACTTAGCACTTCAACCCAGAAATAGTAAATGGATTTTTGAATTCTAAAGATAAGTATCACAGTCTATTATTGATCATTTCAGAATGAGATAAGCAAAGAATGTAGTAAATTAACAATTAAAAAAAAAAAAGCGGCCCCCAATTCTCTTTCATTTTGATACCAGTAGACTGGTAAACCTAACAGTAGCTTGAACAGTTTCTCTAAATCCCACAAAACAGGAATTAGGAGCCACGTTGCATCTGTCGTGTGCCACGAGGTTGTTTTAAGGGCATGTCCCTGGCTCACCTGAGTTTGTGGGGCCAGCAGAAAAAAACACAGTGGCAATCAAGAGCAATTATGAGAGAGGCCATGTAGGATAGTGGGGAAATGCAGACTCTAGAACCAGGCTCATTCTACTTCTGCCACCTGCTAGTCACTAACCTTGGTCACTTACCTTGGTTGTGCTTTGGTTTCCTGGCCTGTAAACAAAGGACCATAATTATACTTATCTCAAGATATTATAAGGAATAAATGAGTTAATAAATATAAATGGCTTTTGTTCCTATTACCCAAACTGGCCTTCGACAGCTCTCTCTCCGCCATACTGCCTGTCTGTCCTGTTCTGACCCTCATATCATTTTTTCCTTGCTCTTTTACCTGCTCTGATGTCTGTTTATGACCCATTAGATTATCCATCGGAAACCCTGGTGGTGTAGTGGTTAAGAGCTATGACCGCTAACCAAAAGGTTGGCAGTTCAAATCCATCAGGAGCTCCTTGGCAACCCAATGGGGGCACTTCTACCCTGTCCCATAGAGTCGCTGTAGGTCTGAACCGACTTGATAGGAATGGGTTGGTTGATTGATTGGTTAGATTGCCCATCTGGGTTCTTAGGCTTCAATTCCCAGTTTTACTGCTGCGTTTTCACTTTGTTTGACATTATCTCCTTATATGGATTGTTTTAGGAAATGGAGAGTCATTTGTCTTTTACTCCATCAGCTCCTCAATATGTTATTTAGTGGAGGACTCCTTTTCAGAAAACTTTCTTTTACTTGTCAACCCTAGGAGGCCTCCCCTATCTTCTGGCTCACATTTATCCCCATCATCGTCATTTTACATCCTCTCCTTATAACTCATAATGTCCTCCCAAATGAAGATAGCTGCTCTCTATTTAAATTTTTGAAGCTGATTTGAGGCTCGGAACTTCTCAGGCATGAAGTAAAGAAATGCTTTGCTATACAATGTCATTTTGTCTCTACCTAACAGCATACTGACTGTGCCATTGACTTGCAAGAGAAAGTCTGCCCTCATTCTCAAGCAGAAAATTGTCTCTGGATTTCCCATACAAAAGATGCTTTGTGTAATTAGAAGGAGAAAGGAGAATGGATGAAAACTCAAAATGTATTCTCTTCTTTTACATATCTTATTTTGTTCAGAGTATAATTAAGGGAAGGACTTGGTACTTATCTTTGAAAAAGGGTATGGTGCTCACCAATGAATTTTGAACATTCATTCATCAACGTTTCTGTGTCTGAATGAACAGCTTAGTTTAGATTTTGTTCGTGCACATTGAATGCAGCCTAAGGAGACCTGATTCACACTTATTACAGTTTACACCTAGTTTACCTCTGCCATTCTCACCCTATGACATAATGCAAAGACCTCCCCACACCACTTCCAAAAGATGGAATCCAAGGTGTTTGAAGAGGAAAAGTCTGTATTTTAAATGATTTTAAAATGTGAAGTGGTGGGTGCAACTCTTTTTTTTTTTTTTTTTTAAGTACTTTTCCCACTCTATTAAGAGCTACGGCTGCTAACCAAAGGCAGGCAGTTAGAATCCACCAGTTGCTCTTCAGAAACCCTATGGGGCAGTTCTATTTAACTGCCCTATGGGGTAGTTCAAATATTTAACTTTAAAAATTGGGGGCGAGTGGAATGCCAATATTTCGATTTCTCTGGAATCACATCTGTGCTACTTTGTCTAAGAAAACACACATACTACTTCTTCTTTTTGTGCCCTCAGGTGAGAGTGAAATGGATTTACGAAGCCTCTGAGTTCTATCCTTGTCCTGTTTATTTAATAGCTATTAAATAATTACAAAGCCAGAGCCAAGATTTTCCAAGCACTTGTCAAGGCCTCAGAATCCAATAGCTATTAATCACAAGCGGCCTACTTTCCAATTAGCCTTTCGCAATGGGCTGTTGCCTCTAAATTTTTTTAATGGCCATAGAAACCAAAGTCGTACATAACATTAGGCATGAAACTTTTATTACTACCTTCATGTACATGTTTCACAATAGAGACAACCAAGATATGGTGCTAATTCTATTTGGAAATCATGCATCAGTGTTCAGCCATACATGGAAATGTGCCCTGTTGGAAGAAATGTCATTTGAGCCAATAATTGACCATTTCAAATACCAGCATGAAAACTGAAAATTGCATATGACACATTTACAGCCTGTGACCCTACAAATATCCATCAAGGGTGGATGATTTAATGAATTGTACCTGCATTAACTGTACCAGTCTTTTCTGGATTGTTTGTTTTCATAATAGATAGCTGCTGTCATCAATGGGGAATTAGCTGATTGTAATGGAATTATTCTTCCTGGGATGGGGAATAAAACCAAAAATAACCTTGGGCTTATTATATGTAAAACACAGTATTCTTTTATATATTGTCACTCACTCATCAAATATTTATGAGTGAATGTCTAATACTTTCCTATGCTCTAAAATAAGGCCATAAATAGGACACAGCCCTTACCCATAAGGAGTGGAATTTACAGCTGAAAAGAAAGACATTAAATGAATAATTCTGAGCTCATTTAATGCTGACGACAATGCTGTGGGCATTACCCAGATGTTTACAGGAGAAGAAATTAATGCTTACAGAGGCTAAATATCTTTCCCAAGGTCACCATGGGTAAGTAGAGTCAGGATTTAAATCTAGAATCTTCTGCCTTTAATGATTTTGTTCTTAAATTAATTTTGCTAGCCTCCATATATTTATGTTATTGACTGGATACATTCTTAGCCTGATTCTGTTCCAACTTTTCTAAAAACCTTCTTCCCTGTTTCGTTAGCACATTCATTCAACCAGTTCGCATCATGTACCTTTTGGGCACTGTTCTAGGCACTGGCGACACCATATCTATTAAGAGTGTATGCTGTTAGGATTTCTCCTGCTTCCTCTGTACATCTGACTCCATCCTCAGGACACATTTCGTTCCTTCTCTTCCAGTAAATAAAAGAAAATTTTCATATGTCCAAGTAATATTTAGCTTACATCAACTTTTTTTTTTTTTTTACATATTAATATTAATGCCATTTGACAGATGCTTCTGAGAAAGGGTTCTCTCATTTTGACTTCAGCAGTTGGCAATATTTTTCTCCATAAGAATCTCTCTTAATCCATACCTGTTTTGAGTTCTGGGCGACAACAAGATAGAGGGAAAATAAGATTCTTGAAGATCATGTATTCTATCAAACCCCACTTTTCTAGTATTGTTCATAGAGTTTGGGAGCTGTCAGAAGTCACATAATTGGCTGTGAGAGAGCTCTCCCAAAATTAAAGGGTTAGGGTTCTTAGAAATCATCCATCCTGGGTATTTCAAAAATTGGCTGTGCATTAGAATCACATATAGAGCTCGATAAAAACAGACACCTGAATATAGATAAGTCGACCAGAATAGAGAGCCAGGAACTGACACACACACGTGCGGTCAATTGCTTTTCAACAAAGGCACCAAAGTAATTCAAGAGGAAAATAGTAGTCTCTGCAACAAATGGAACAACTGAATATCCTCTTGAAAAAGAAAATGAACTTCAACCTTACCTCACACCATATACAAAAATTAACTTGAAATATATTATGAACCTAAAATGTAGTTGCTAAAGCAATAAAACTTTTAGAAGAGAAAATCTTTGCAATCTTAAGGCAGGAAACAATTTCTCAGGGCATAACAAGCACAAGCCATAAAGAAAAACAAATGATAAATTGGACCTCATCACACAAAATAATTTACTTTTTGAAAGACACTCTCAAGGAAACTACAAAGGAAAGACAAATACTCTGATAAAATATTGTTGTTGTTGTTGTTGTTAGGTGCCGTCTAGTCGGTTCCAACTCATAGCGACCCTATGCACAACAGAACGAAACACTGCCCGGTCCTGAGCCATCCTTACAATCGTTGTTATGCTTGAGCCCATTGTTGCAGCCTCTGTGTCAATCCACCTCGTTGAGGGTCTTCCTCTTTTCCACTGACCCTGTACTTTGCCAAGCATGATGTCCTTCTCCAGGGACATCCCTCCTGACAAACATGTCCAAAGTATGTAAGACACAGTCTCACCATCCTTGCCTCTAAGGAGCATTCTGGCTGCACTTCTTCCAAGACAGATTTGTTCCTTCTTTTGGCAGTCCGTGGTATTCAATATTCTTCGCCAACACCACAATTCAAAGGCGTCATCTCTTCTTCAGTCTTCCTTATTCATTGTCCAGCTTTCATATGCATATGATGCGATTGAAAATACCATGGCTTGGGTCAGGCGCACCTTAGTCTTCAGGGTGACATCTTTGGTCTTCAACACTTTGAAGAGGTCTTTTGCAGCAGATTTGCCCAATGCAATGTGTCTTTTGATTTCTTGACTGCTGCTTCCATGGCTGTTGATTGTGGATCCAAGTACAATGAAATCCTTGACAACTTCAATCTTTTCTCCATTTATCATGATGTTGCTCATTGGTCCAGTTGTGAGGATTTTTCTTTTCTTTATGTTGAGGTGTAATTGGTACTGAAGGCTGTGGTCTTTGATCTTCATTAGTAAGTGCTTCAAGTCCTCTTCACTTTCAGCAACCAAGGTTGTGTCATCTGCATAATGCAGATTGTTGATGAGTCTTCCTCCAACCCTGATGCCCCTTTCTTCATATAGTCCAGCCTCTCATATTACTTGTTCAGCATAAAGATTAAATAGGTATGGTGAAAGAATACAACCCTGACGCACACCTTTCCTGACTTTAAACCAATCAGTATCCCCTTGTTCTGTCTGAACAACTGCCTCTTGATCTAGAGAAGGTTCCTCATGAGCACAATTAAGTGTTCTAGAATTCCCATTCTTCTCAGTATTATACATAGTTTGTTATGATCCACACAGTCGAATGCCTTTGCATAGTCAATAAAACACAGGTAAACATCCTTCTGGTATTCTCTGCTTCCAGCCAGGATCCATCTGACATCAACAATGATATCCCTGGTTCCACATCCTCTTCTGAAAATAGCCTGAATTTCTGAAAGTTCCCTGTCGAAATACTGCTGCAACTATTTCTGAATGATCTTCAGCAAAATTTTGCTTGCGTGTGATATTAATGATATTGTGCTATAATTTCCACATTCGGTGGGATCACCTTTCTTGGGAATAGGCAGTCAGTTGGCCAGAAAACTGTCTTCCATATTTCTTGGCATAGACGAATGAGTACCTCCAGCACTGTAACTGTTCGTTGAAACATCTCAATTGATATTCCATCAATTCCTGGAGCCTTGTTTTTCACCAATGCCTTCAGAGCAGCTTGGACTTCTTCCTTCAGTACCATTGGTTCCTGATCATATGCCACCTCATGAAATGGTTGAATATCGACTAAATCTTTTGGGCATAATGACTCTGTGTATTCCTTCCATCTTCTTTTGATGCTTCCTGCGTTATTTAATATTTTCCCCATGGAATCCTTCACTATTGAAACTTGGGCTTGAATTTTTTCTTCAGTTCTTTCAGCTTGAGAAACGCCAAGTGTGTTCTTCCCTTTTGGTTTTCCGTCTCCAGCTCTTTGCACGTCGTTAAAATACTTCACTTTGTCTTCTCGAGAGGCCCTTTGAAATCTTCTGTTCAGTTCTTTTACTTCATCAATTCTTCCTTTTGCTTTAGCTGCTTGACACTCAAGAGCAAGTTTCAGAGTCTCCTCTGACATCCACCTTGGTCTTTTCTTTCTTTCCTGTCTTTTCAGTGATCTCTTGCTTTCTTCATGGATGATGTCCTTGATGTCATTCCACAACTCGTCTGGCCTGCGGTCACTAGTGTTCAATTCGTCAAATCTACTTTTGAGATGGTCTCTAAATTCAGTCGGGATACACTCGGGGTCATATTTTGGCTCTCGTGGACTTGCTCTGATTTTCTTCAGTTTCAGCTTGAACTTGCATATGAGCAATTGATGGTCTATTCCACGGTTGGCCCCTGGCCTTGTTCTGACTAATGATATTGAGCTTTTCCATCGTCTCTTTCCACAGATATAGTCAATTTGATTTCTGTGTGTTCCATCTGGTGAGGTCCATGTGTATAGTTGCCGTTTATGTTGGTGAAAGAAGGTATTTGCAATGAAGAAGTCATTGGTCTTGCAAAAATCTATCATTCGATCTCTGGCATTGTTTCTATCACCAAGGCCATATTTTCCAACTACTGATCCTTCTTCTTTGTTTCCAACTTTTGTAATCCAATCGCAAGTAATTATCAATGCATCTTGATTGCATGTTCGATCAATTTCAGATTGCAGTAGCTGATAAAAATCTTCTATTTCTTCATCTTTGGCCCTAGTGGTTGGTGCATAAATTTGAATAATAGTCGTATTAACTGGTGTTCCTTGTAGGCATATGGATATTGTCTTATCACTGACAGCATTGTACTTCAGGATAGATCTTGAAACGTTCTTTTTGGCGATGGATGCAACACCATTCCTCTTTGATTTGTCGTTCCCAGCATAGTAGACTATATGATTGTCTGATTCAAAATGGCCAATACCAGTCCATTTCAGCTCACTAATGCCTAGGATATTGATGTTTATGTGTTCCATTTCATTTTTGACGATTTCCAATTTTCGTAGATTCATACTTCGTACATTCCAGGTTCCAGTTATTAATGGATGTTTGCAGCTGTTTCTTCTCATTTTGAGTCATGCCAATTCAGCAAATAAAGGTCCTGAAAGCTTTACTCCATCCACGTCATTAAGGTTGACTCTACTTTGAGGAGGCAGCTCTTCCCCAGTCATCTTTTGAGTGCCTTCCAACCTGGGGGGCTCATCTTCCAGCACTATATCAGACAATGTCCCGCTGCTATTCGTAGGGTTTTCACTGGTTAATGCTTTTCAGAAGTAGACTGCTGGGTCCTTCTTCCTAGTCTGTCTTAGTCTGGAAGCTCAGCTGAAACCTGTCCTCCATGGGTGACCCTGCTGGTATCTGAATACCGGTGGCATATCTTCCAGCATCACAGCAACACACAAGCCCCCACAGTATGACAAACTGACAGACACGTGGGGGGATAAAATATTAGTCACCTTACATGAGATAATATATTTGAAAAATCCTTTGTATACGGTGAAATAATATTGGCTGTTTATATATCTTTTTTTGTGTGTGGTATATACCTTCAGTCTTTTGTCCATTTTTTTTTAATTGAGTTGTTTATCTCCTTGTTATTGATATTTTATCAGTAATACATATATTTAACATTTATATCCAGGATATATAATGAAGTCTTAAAATTCAATAACAAGGAGATAAACAACTCAATAAGAAAAAAAATGGACAAAAGACTGAAGGTATATAAAAAAATACCACACACACAAAAAAGATATATAAACAGCCAATATTATTTCACAGTATACAAAGTATCTTTCAAACATATTATCTCATGTAAGGTGACATGTATTGACAATAATAGTATCTACCTACAGTGTTTCTACCGTGTCCAGATATTGTGCTCAGTGCATTGTACTTTTTAGCCTCATTTGACCCTTACGACAATTATATTATATATGTACTATGTTATTCTCATTTTACAGAGGTTAAAACTGAGGTTGAGAGAGATTAAGTAACCTTCCCAAGGTCACACAACTAGTAAGTGACAAAATTGGGACTCGAACCCAGTTATGTGTAATTTCAAAGCCAGTACTCTTAACTACTACAGTTACAAATGACCTCAGTTTAATAATGTCCTGCTCTCAGAATGATAGGTTTTTATTTTCCTTTCCATGCTGATCCTTAAATGCTTTAGATAATCTCAGAATGAATTATTTAGTGGAAAGTCCAACTAAATTTAAATGATGACATAGGCTTGGCTTCCCTCTAAAAATTCATCAGTGTAAAAGTACTCTGTATTTACAGGTAACTTTCTTCACTGAAGTGTTCGATAAGCAAGACCTTCTCCCACCCCTCAGGCTTTTTTGTAGCCTTCTATACACCAAATATCCAGCCCTGCATCACAGCCTATCAAGGGTTTTCCCTCTCTTTAAGGATAAACCATAATAAAGAATTAATCAGGGATTTCTTAAAATGACTGAGAAGACAAACTCTGAAGTGGGACAATACATTTGCTCCTCATGCAATTTACAAAAATCAGTATGCTCTATTAATTAAGAGATGACTACTACTTCAACTCATAAATATTGGCATCTCAGCAGCATACCACAAAAGCAGTTTAGTTTCTTGCTCAAATAAACTCCAATCTGTGCTTGGAAAGGGTCTTCTTAACTCAGTAATTGGAGACTCCAGGCTGCAGAAGCCTCTGCTATCTTCAATGGCTAATTTCCAAGGTCTCTCTGATCATCAGTACCTAAGTGGCAATGAAGGAAGAGAACACGTAGAAGATCACAGGGAGAGCTTTTGTAGGACAGGTCTGAAAACTGAAGTGCCTTGCTTCTTCTCAAATTCCATTTGTCAAAACTCAGACACCACCTAACTGCAAAGGGAGGTAGAAATTGACTAGCTATGTGCCCAGGAGGGAAGAAAAATAGGTTTGATCCACATCTAGCCAGTCTTTGCCACATATCCAGAATACAGAAAAACATTCTACAAATACATAGAAATAGCCACACAACCTAATAAAAAATGGGCAAGTGATGAGAATAGGCATTTATATGAAAGACAAATACCCAACAAATGTATCCAAAGACCTTAACTTCATTAGTAACCAGAGAAATGAAAATTAAAACCGTAACGAGATATCACTTTATACCCAATAGATTGTGAGATATGAAAACTCTGATAACGTCAAGAGTTGGCCAGGATGTTTAGTGTAGCAGACACTGTCAGTACCTGTCCATCTCCTTTGCCTTAACCCAGTGGTCACCTGACAACAACAGTTAATGTGCACGCCTACAGAAGCAACTATCAACCAACAGGGGATGGGATATGGTGGATAAACACCCCAGCCTACCCCCAGTAGGACTGAACTCCAATTTCTCATAATGGTAATCACTAATTCTTGTAACTTGTATTGACTTTCCTCACTTCCCTGTCTCAATCTCGTAATCTTTCACAGTGCTTTCTGGGCTTAACTCCCAGAAAAACTACTTGTACCCAAATACTTGTCTCAGGGTCTGCTCTTGGGGAAAGCCGAACTCAGATTCTGAGCTGCAGGAATTCTCATTCCTCTCAGGGCTGATGGGAGTCTAAATTTGTACAAAAATTTGCAAGAATTTGCAGGACTATATAGCATGCTCCATTTAATTATTGATCAGAGATTAATAAAGAGACTATTTGAAAAGTTGTAGGCAAGATTTTGGAAATCTTTAAGCTCCCTAGCTACAACAGGGAGGCTTTTCCACCCCTGAACTGAAGGAGTAAGGGGAGAAAATTGTTACCAGGACTTGGAAAGAGTAGCTATGAGGAAAGAATCATGCGAGGGTTGCTTCAGCCTTCAAAAGAGGGACATAGCCAACTCAAGGTAATTCCAAAAAACGCTGGAGGAATAAATACCCCCCTGTTAACTCTTCTTCCAGAATGGATATTCCAGAACACTTAATTGTGGTCATGAGGAACCTGTACGTAGATCAAGAGGAGTCCTTCGAACAGAACAAGGGGATACTGCATGGCTTAAAGTCAGGGAAGGTGTACATCGAGGTTGTATCCTTTCACCATACTTATTCAATCTGTGTGCTAAGCAAATAATCAGAAGCTGTACTATATGAAGAAGAACGGGGTATCAGAATTGGAGGAAGACTCATTAACAACCTGAGACATGCAGATGACAAAACCTTGCTTGCTGAAAATGAAGAGGACTTGAAGCACTTACTGATGAAGACAAAAAAACTATAGCCTACAGTATGGATTACCCCTCAACATAAAGAAAACAAAAATCCTCAGACAACTGGACAATAAGCAACATCACGATAAACAGAGAAAAGACTGAAGTTGTCAAGGATTTCATTTTGCTTGGATCCACAATCAATACCCATGGAAGCAGAGGTCAAAAAATCAAAAGATGCATTGCATTAGGGAAATCTGCTCCAAAAGACCTCTTTGAAGGATTGAAAAGCAAAGATGTCACCTTCAAGACTAAGGTGCTCCTGACCCAAGCCATGGTGTTTTTGATTGCCTCCTATGCATGCAAAAGCTGGAAGATGAATAAGGAAAAACAAAGAATCGACGCCTTTGAATTGTGGTGTTGGTAAAGAACATTGAACATACCATGGACTGCCAGAAAAACAAACAAATCTGTCTTAGAAGAAGTACATCCATAATGCTTCTTAGAAGCCAGGATGGTGAGACTAGGTCTCACATACTTTGGACATGTTCTCAGGAGGGACCAGTCCCTGGAGAAAGACATCATGCTTGGAAAAAGAGGAAGACCCTCAATGAGATAGTTTGACACAGTAGCTACAACAATGGGCTCATAAGGATTGTGAAGATGGTGCAGGACTGGGCAGTGTTTTGTTCTGTGGTACACGGGGCTGCTATGAGTCGGAACCAACTACATAGCACTTAACCACAACAATTCTTCTTCTGTCCTCCAATTTGCTGCTAGTTCTTCCCATTTGTCAAACCAACCCAAAGCCAGAGGCCAAGGAACCCATTGGTATAGGGCACCCACCCTGGACCCAGAATAAGGTGGAAACAAATGGAGAGTGACTCCGGAGGAGCAAACAAAATAGATTCAGTACATATCATATTAATAAGTTACACCCCCACCTTGACCATTTCTCAGTACAGAGACAAAAGGTAAAACTATATTTCAAACAACAACTCAAGGTGATGCCTTTCCAATAATCCAAAGTAAAAGAAATAATAGCAACTGAGGCCATGGGGAAGGGTAAATACCTATTTAGAGATATGTGTAATGGAGATCATACTAATATACCAATCATATCTACACATCAAGAGGCAGACGTTTATCAGAAGCTTCCAGAAAATGGCACAATAGTAAACTCCTTCTTGTATTATTACTTCGCCTTAGAGTTGTTATTGAAATACCATCCAGCTCTGTTTTCTTCATGCTAAGTAACCCTATTTTTCATCTCTTTTCTACGGGTCTGCTATCCCACCTCTTAAAAGCTTTTTCAAGTCCCTAGCATCACACAGCCAGGTCTCTGTGTCCAAAGCTGTACCCAACTTTCCTCGAGTTTCTTGTTTCTACATTTAGTTACCTGGTACAATTATCAGTTTATGTGTCAACCTGACTTGGCAATAATACCCATTTATTCAATTAAACATTAATCAAAGTGTTGCTGTGAAAACATTTTGTAGATGTGGTTAACATCTACAATCAGTTGATTTTAAGAAAAAGAGATTATCCTCGACATTTGGGGTAGGCCCTATCCAATCAGTTGAAAGGAAGGTCTTCAGAGCAAAACTGAGAATGAAGAAATCCCACCCAGAGACTATAGCTTCATCTCCTGTCCAAGAGTTTCCAAACTGCCAGCCTGCCCAGATTTTGGACTTAATAGAAGGCACTGGGTGGGTGGAGCCCTCAGAATCGTGTAAAACAATCCTTTAAAATAAATTTCTTTACATATATCTCCTACTGGTTCTGTTTCTCTGGTAGGACCCTGACTGATAGACCTAGCTTTATCACTGCTAATAACAGTACTGGTACAGGGTCAGTTACTAATCACTCAGGGTCTTTAACTTATACACACTGGCCACAGTTTTCTCAATCTGCAATTTTCCACTCAAAATGCCAAATGCCAGACCTGAACTAGAGAAGAAAATGAGTTAT
Organism: Loxodonta africana; assembly: GCF_030014295.1. Classification (NCBI taxonomy): domain Eukaryota; kingdom Metazoa; phylum Chordata; class Mammalia; order Proboscidea; family Elephantidae; genus Loxodonta; species Loxodonta africana. The sequence goes on along the minus strand of NC_087348.1, from coordinate 53,302,462 downwards.
TTTCTGATTCACTGCCACACACAAGACCACACATTTTATCCTCTGTGTTTGAAGCTTATTTTCCAAAGTTTCATTACCACTATTCCTATCTCCTTTGGATATTCCTTTTTCATAGCTGAAGATGCTTCAAACTAAATCAGAATATTTGATCTCTTCCTTTTTCGTTCCTTCCTTTACACAACTGTATCTTGAGCACCAACACAAAGGTGAATATATTATATTCTCTGACCTCTGGGGGTTTATCCTTTGGTCATATAGACAAGAAAATTCCTAATTATGATACTATGTCATAAGCACTATACCATAGGATGCTATAGAATAACAGAGAGGAAGCACAAAGAGCCTCTCAGTGGTTACAATGCCCAAAATATTTCTTGAATGACAAATGGGTTTACAAAGAGAAGACAGGTCACTGAGGAGAGTCATTGCAGCCCTGGCTTATGAAATACCCCGGTATCTACTGTCTGGGTGTTACCCTAATTCAGTGCACACCCACCCTCAGAGTTTTGTCAGCTAGAACCTCAGTTTCTAAGGTGTTGACAAGCTACTAAAAACAGTGAAACACTCTGTAGAGATTTGTTTTTTTGAGTCTTAGAAAATATTCCAGATGAATTTCTGGTAATTCTGATAGTGATTGCCAATCAATCCATGAATCACAACTATCACCCACTTCTCCCAAGCAGTGAGGATATTTCTGGGCCAGGTTTGGATCAATCACCTCAGCTCATTTGTAATAATGGAGCCATCAAGGAACTTCTGAGATTCACTGAAATACCAGGAATGTCATGTGAACTGTTGGGGCCTGAAGATGACCAAGAAGTAGCTTTGTATGAGCCTGAATGGAATAGAGAGGAATAGGCACACAGATGGTAACCAAAATATTAGCTTTATTACCACTTGGATTGGACTAATTACTATATGCATTTGAAGATGCGGCTACGGGTATGGCAAAATGTGGGCTTCTTATTACTGCATCCCAGAATTCACCCTATCCACTCAGTCTAAGACAGACTGGAAAAGTACAGGCCTAATCTACAGGGGCAGGGCCTACTCTAGTGGATCTATTTACAGTCCAGAGAGCAGATCAGAATGTGTGCTCGTTCTAAGCATGCAGACACTAAGAACTGCCCCATATGGTTGAGAAGAACCTAGAAGAGATTAAACCACACAAGTGTGGTTTCAAATCAAAAAGTCACTTCTTCCAAGAGAAGAATGAGCAAGAGAGATAAATCAGCACCAGGTGTCTACCACTAATGGAGGCCCCTCATGTTGGAATATGAAACAAGGGAAAAGGAGGCTCCCCCTTCACATGGGCCATGGTTCCTGCAGGGTTGCCTGGTACCATTGTAGTTATGAAGACTGTGCCTGGCCAAGAAGTGAGTGGGGGTGGCAGTCCCATGCATATTATTTTGGTGTGATTTTAGCCCGTGACTCTGAGCCTAGCCAGAAAGGGTGCTATCCACTAACTAATTTGTACAAATAAAAGGTAGAGTAGTGACACGCACCCAAAAATTATCTACTTTGCTTGGGCTGGGGAAGGTGGGGGTAAAGAATCAGGGAAGGTTTCAGGAGGAAAAACTTGCCATAGGTCTTACTCAATAAACAGAAATTCAAGAGTTGGGATTGGGGTGGGGATTCCAATCTGAGAAAGCAAAAAAATATGTGGAAACACATGGAACCGTAGAATGCTTGCTACTTTCTGAGAACAAGACATTTGCTATCTAAAAAACAACAACAACAAAAAAAAAAAACAGCAATTTTACAGTGTGTGTGCTAGCATTGTGGTAAGAACTTTAAATGCTTACTGAATTTTCATTAGAATCTCTTAAAATATATATGATTATTATCCCTATTTTACAAATGGAGAAAATTACAGAATAAAGTGACTGTCTAAGATCACTCAGCTAGTAAGTGGTAGCTTCAGAAATTTAACTCAAGCCCTTTGCCTCCAGGTGCTGCACTTTTAACCTCTTAACACCTTCACCAAAGTGCAAATCAAGAAATCCCCAATTTTTGCACTTGGAGATTGCCAGTTTATACCCATTTGGAAAACTAGTTAAAGATGAGGCAAACCAAGCATGCGTATATTTCACTTCATTTCTCTTCCTCTGTGTGTAATTGGGAATTTGGCATTGCCCAAAGAGAAGTCTGACTTACTTCTTTGGTTCCTTGTAGGTAACCCCTAAACCTTGGAATTTCCAGGGTGATAGGAATGTCTTTGTTATTTAAAGTGGGCCCTTGGGGCTGCTCCTGACAGTTGATACTAATAAAATGATTCAGGGTGGGGCAGCCACATCTGATAGCCTTAAGGTGAGGAGCTGACCTTGCCAAAAAGACCCACTATGTACCTACAGCATAAAGGCTTTTCATCACAATGTATCAATCAAACTAGAGACTGAGTTTATCCATGTTGTTGTTGTTGCTGTTAGGTGCCTTCGAGTCAGTTCTGACTCATATCGACCCAATGCACAACAGAACGAAACACTGCCCAGTCCTGTGCCATCCTCACAATCATTGTCATGCTTGAGCTCATTGCTGCAGTCACTGTATCAATCCACCTCGTTCAGGGTCTTCTTCTTTTCTGCTGTCCCTGTACTTTGCCAAGCATGATGTCCTTCTCCAGGGACTGATCCCTCCTGACAACATGTCCAAAGTATGTAAGACGCAGTCTTGCCATCCTTGCTTCTGAGGAGTAGTCTGGTTATACTTCTTCTAAGACAGATTTGTTCATCCTTTTGGCAGTCCATGGTATAGTCAATATTCTTCGCCAACACCACAATTCAAAGGCATCAATTCTTTTTCGGTCTTCCTTATTCATTGTCCAGCTTTCACATGCATATCATGCGATTGAAAATACCATGGCTTGGGTCAGGCACACCTTAGTCTTCAAGGTGACATGTTTGTTCTTCAACACTTTAAAGAGGTCCTTTGCAGCAGATTTACCCAGTGCAATGCATCTTTTGATTTCTTGACTGCTGTTTCCATGGCTGTTGATTATGGATCCAAGTACAATGAAATCCTTGACAACTTCAATCTTTTCTCTGTTTATCATGATGTTGCTCATTGGTCCAGTTGTGAGGATTTTTCTTTTCTTTATGTTGAGGTGCAATCCATACTGAACGCTGTGGTCTTTGATCTTCATTAGTAAGTGCTTCAAGTCCTTTCACTTTCAGCAAGCAAGGTTGTGTCATCTGCATAACGCAGGTTGTTAATGAGTCTTCCTCCAATCCTGATGCCCAGTTCATCTTCATATAGTCCAGCTCCTCATATTATTTGCTCAGCATACAGATTGAATAGGTATGGTGAAAGCTTACAACCCTGACACACACCTTCCCTGACTTTAAACATATCCATATCCCTTTGTTCTGTCCAAACAACTGCCTCTTGATCTATGTAAAGGTTCCTCATAAGCACAATTAAGTGTTCTGGAATTCCCATTCTTTGCAATTTTATCCATAATTTGTTATGATCCACACAGTCGAAAGTCGAGTTTGTCCATAAGAACAATAAATCAACCAATCATGTCTCCATAACGAAGCCTCAATAAAAGCTATGGGCACTGAAGCTCAGGTGAGTTTCCCTGGTTGGCAATACTTTTTGTGTATTGCCACGCATTATAACCAACAGGGGGTAACGCCACAGGAAGAGGGCAATCTGAATCTCTGCATTTGGACTACTCTCCGACTGTGCCGTATACATTGCTTCCCTTGGCTGATTTCAACTCGTCTTCTCTCTCTGTAATAAAACCACAGTTGTAAGTTTAGCAATTTCCAGCGTGGTTCCAGAGAATTATCAAACCTGAGGGTGACTGTGAGGACACCAGCTGGTCTGAAGTAAGGATGGTCCTGAGGATGCATGTACTTGAGGCTGGTGTCTGAAGTCTTGGGAAGATTTGGCAATCTGGAGCTTTGTGCCCTTAACATTGCAGTTTGACTAACCCTGGGTAGTCTGTGATTCCAAAGATCAACAGGACAGCTATTGGCAGAAGCATCACTTCCAAAAAGCCTTGTTACCAAGAGAGTTTTTACTACTATTGATCTGTTGAGACTTAAATATGGAGGCATAAAAAGTAAAAGACCAAAGCTGATATAGATGTGGAGACTAGGGAATAGTCTGTTCTGATAAAAAACAAAATAAAAAGAACAACAATGTCATTATCTCAGAAAAAAAAAAAGGAACATGAAAAGAGGGAAAAGGAGCCTCCCTACATGAACCCATTATTAGATCAGCCTCTTTTTCTTGTTGTTTTTTGATACTTTTGTGTTGTTCCTATTGCATCATATTATAAATTTTTATCTGTACACATATTTAATTTCCTGTGTTAAATATAAAGCTCTTAGACAAAAGCCCTAATTCTCAGTTCTGTGCCTGAAACATAATGGAAACAAAACACTTGATGGTTGAATTAATTAATCTTATGACCTAAATTTTCCAATGCTAGAAATGGTAATATTCTAATATTTCCCCAATTACCTTGCCTTTAATATGCTGTTGTATCTTACTCCTCTTTTCTTCACCTTTCCCTACCAGGATTCAAAACCATGCTTTGCAGCCCATTTCCGTTTTTTACCTCCATATAATTTATAATCTTATTACAACATACTTTAGTATTAGAACAACAAAAGCCTTGGAAAGTAGTGTTAATGGAATTCTAATAGAACAAAATAAAACCAATTCTTGAGATGTCTTATAGTTTGTATCTTTTTGCTTCTCTCTCAAAGAGAAGGGAGGGAGGGAGGGGGAAGTAGGAGGGAAAGTGGGGAAAAGGGAGAGGAAGAGAGATAGTGAGAGAGAAAGCTATTGAAAATGTTGTCAAGGCTGGCCTTAGGTGTGAATGAGGCAGTTGGTCTCTTGGAAAGATCAAAATACCCACCTAATAAGAGAGGTAGTATACAGATTGGTAGTATAAAACTGGACCCTGGAACCATACTGCCTGGATTTAAATCCTGACCCTTCCACCTAGTAACTGGATCCACAGGCTATGTTCTCAATCTTTCTGTCTCCTGATCTTTAAAATGGAGGTAATAAAAGAAAATCACAGGGTGTGGTAAAGAGTATATAAAATGCTTATATCAGTGCCTGCACATAATAAACACTATATAGGTGGTAGCTGTCATTATTACTCTGGAGGAGTTCCCAATAAGTTTAGGGGACAACAAAATGAAAAACCTGGATGTAGAACTAGATATAGCACATATCGTAAGTTGCTTCAGAGTGGCAGGATGTTCTAGGATGGCAAACATTTGGTATCTAGGCTTCCACTATACCCGCCTGTGCCTATGACAGGCATTTCTTATCACCAATGAAATTCTTTCTCTCTGAGCCTGAATGCAGCTCCAGAATTTTCTCCCAATAGTATATGAGGCAGCCACTACCAATGAATCAGAGCCCCCAAATAAGATAAAACCTATTCGTTATCCCTGTTGGAAGCCCAGTACAGTGTCAATCACCAGGGAGGTGGCCATGATCTGACTTTTGATTGCCTCTCTTGAAGGCTAGGTGCGAGAGAATGCCAAATACGCCACCTGCTTGAAAAGCTTTTTTGGTCTATAAGCTAACCCTACTGATGTTATTTCCACTGATTAGAAATCAAATTTTATTTTAAAGCAAAGCACAAGGGAAATTCCCATAGGAACACATCACAGTGACACCAAGATCCAAGTGCCCACTTGCATGAAGGTGAAGACAAGGAATAGTGAATTGTCTAATAGGCTAAACACTTGCTTACTTTGCTCCATGTCCAATGCTTGAGCCAGATCATCAGTGTTTTCTTTTCAAAAATTCTACCTCCCCTTACTGTCTTCATTTTGTTTAGTCTTCTCAGAAACGTATATTTAGAGTGATGGCTGAAATTGTGGAGGAGAATTAGAACTAAAGTATAGTGCTGATGGCCATTGTAATCGCTTGGGCTGATTGAGCTGAGTGTGATGAGGCTTTCAATCTCTCGTTTTAGGGATGAGAAAAGCAAGTTGCTTTCATCCAAGTGAGACAGTCTTACCCTTGAAGGAGGTGCTCATCTTCCTGTCTGCTTTTCGACTTCTAGAGCATTATGGCAGAATGAGCACACATGGCAACTGAGCCCTATAATGATTCCTGAAAACCCCTCACTCCTCAGGAATCAATAAAACTAAGTGTTTCCCAAAAGCTTTCACTTAATTCCCACCTGTGGGGGAAATTTTGCACATGGAGGCAAACTAGACAAGAGAGGAAACTAGAGCCTAAGATCTGATAGAGAATGAGTGGTACTTTGTTTTTTTCCCTAAGCATTGCAATGAACTCGTTGTGTGTATATCAACGTTACATCTCTTTTGTAAGCAACCTCCTTAGCTCTTCTTCTCCCTGCTGACTTATTATCTGAATTAATATCCATCAGATGTCATAATGATATTCTCCAAAGGAATGGGGGTCAAGGACTCTGCCTTCTGAGGTCTCAATTTGAGTAGCTTCCAGTTGTCAGCTCACCCTGTTGCTCAACAACATTTGCAAGCAGTTGCCTCTAGGGGGAGCTAACTTCACTGTCTTGATTCATAAGGTACCATATTTTTACGCAAATAATGCACACCTTCTATGTTTGTTTGCCAACTGTGCCCTCCCCCTGCAAGATATTTTCATGAGCGTGCCATGCTAATTTTTTTTTTTACAGCAACGTATAAGAAAACATGGGCATAACATTGCTTATAAAAATACTTCATAGGCAGAGGGTGCACTTGTCAAACATAAAAAGCACATTATTTGAGTAAAAGTACAGTAATAGGCAAAGAATTGTCATGTATGGAATTTTTTCAGAGTATCTCGAAGGTTTAATAAACTAGGACATTGCCCCTTGTTTCCACATGCTCAAAGTACCTTATAATGATTCCGGAAGGTCAGTGATGCAGAGAGGCAACCAATCCATTAAGGAGAAGAATACTTGCAAAGAGTAGAGGCTATAAAAGTTTCTTCAGTTCATAATCATGATGTGCAGAGTAATAGTAATAATAATGGCTTCGCTTTGCCTTGCCAAATCCTACTTCAAGTGGGATATTGTTTTCCTCAAGTTTCCCTGATTCTCACTTTACTATATCTGATTCCATTTTGATAAAACATTAGCAGTTATGCTAGTAGAAAAGGGGGCTCGCGTGTAACAAAGAGATGTACAGAATGCCTTGACTTTCATACTTCCCCAAATTTATAAGACACTTTCCACTTAATATTCAGGTTTTCTCTGAGACACAGACATTTGAGCTGGTGGGCTCTCATCAATGCAGGGCTAGAAAATAGCTGTGTGGGATCTGCAACTCCTAGGTATTTTGTTAAGACTTGGCTGATATTCTGCAACATCTCAAAGTTTCTGCATAATACTCAGCTAAACAGAACAGTAAATAATGAGCACCACTGGAATCAGGCAGAAAAAGTACAGCCTCAGGCTGACAGTTGACAGATGATCCACGATTCTCTACAGGTAAATGGGGCTCCCGAATTATAGCCTGGGAAGAAGAGAAACAAGGAGGCGATGCTGTCAGCCTGCTGCAGTCTTGAGATCCAAAAGGCATCTGGTTGATGCTATACAGCAATGCCAGGCAGAGTGGTGGAGGATGGCAGAGATGCTGCCGGATGCCCAACCCCTCATTGAAAGGAAGGGAGTTCTGGTTTACAATTTCCAAGTCAGACTAACTACCAGGTCTCAGCCTGAACAGAAATAGCCTCCTTTAGTTCTCCTCAACACCCCCACCCCCAAATGCAAAGGGCTTATCAGGTTGAGGACTTGGGGACTCAGCTATGCTAAAAAGGAGTCTCCTGTGTTCTAATTAGTGAACCGAACAGGCTTAAAGGATGACTGGGATCAGGGGATCAAAAAAAAAAAAAAAAGAGTGGTTAAGGGACTGTATTTCACCTGCAGTCACCCTGAGGCCAGAGAACATATTAAGAAAAAAAGAAATTGAAACCAAAGCTAATCCAAAATGGAATGTCTCAGAGAAACATTACCATTCTGAAAATTGCAGTGACCTCTAAAGAAAACGTGAAACTGCATAAGGTGAGAAGATACTAAGCTGAGAACCTTGTGTAGTCATCCCTGGATCACAGCAATGGCTTCCCAGCCAGGATCTCTGCCTCTAATCACCCCATCCTCCAGGACATTCTGCTTAATGGCAGCAAATTCATCTTCCCCGAATCGTCCTTCTTATTATCATACTCTGCTCAAAAAAAAAAAAAAAAACCTGTTGCCATCAAGTGGATTCCGACTCATAGAACACTATAGGACAGAGTAGAACTACTCCATACAGTTTCCAAAGAGTGCCTGATAAATTCAGACTGCCTACCTTTTGGTTAGCAGCCGTAGCACTTAACCACTACACCGCCAGGGTTTCCATACTCTGCTCCGGCAACATTAAATGTATACTTGCTGCAACTCCTAGAATGTAAGCTTCATATATCGAACTGTTCTTACTCCTCAGCATAGAAATCAGCTCAAGGCAAAATATTCACTTACTCTTGGACCAACAAACCCTGAGAAGATTGCCTTAGACTGGCTTCTGTAGAGAAGGAAAACCAGTGAAGTATATAGATAGATAAAGAGAGAGATTTTGCTCAAGTAAACGGCTCAGGTGATTGTAAAGGCTAGCAAGTCTCAACATCATGGGTCAGGCTTCAGGCTGGAGGCTCCTTCTGGCTCACATAGTTGCAGGGACCGACGAACTCAAGATTGGCAGGTCATATTGCAGGCTGCAGGCTCAATGGCTACGGAAGCTGACAAACCCGAGATTGGCAGGTAGGATAGCAGGCCAGCCGCTCACAGGCTGTAGAGGCTGACAAATCCCAAGATCGGTGGGCAATACGGCAGGCGGCTGGCTGAAGTCCCAAGAACCCAAGGTCAGATGATGATGAGCCATATGCAGGATCCAGAGCAAGCAAACGAGCTTTGCCAGACAGTCCATATATATTGGATGCAGGCCACACCCCCAAAGAGACTCCCCTTACAGCTGATTGGTTGACCACAGCAGATCACGTCATGGAGGATGACTACATCATTACATAACTGCCAAACTACATTATTACACAACTACCAAACCACTGAGAATCAATCATGGCCCAGTCAAATCGACACACGACTTTAACCATTACAGAGGCCCAGCCAGAAATAGAAAGAAGGGCCACTGGGTGGCTTCAAATCATCAACCTGTTGGCTAGTAGTTGAACACTTAATCATTTGTGACACCCCGGGACTCCTGAACATAATCAGTGGCAGACCTTTTTACATTATTTCATTTTCTCAGCCCCATCAGTAAAACAAGGGTAATAATACCAAACCTCACAGGCAGTTATCATGATAAAACAGCAATATGTATCTAAGATGCACAGTCATAGAAAAACCTGAAACTCACTTAAAATTCATTGATGATTTTTTTTCGCTTATTAATTATTTTCTGTTTTCCCAGTTGTCTGTGATGTGATGTTTATACTTTCATATTTAAAAATTCATAATAAACAAGAAACTTCTTATATCGACTTATCAAAACTATGGAACACCCAAATGTGTCTCAGGAAAGTCAGTCAAATTCTAGTGAGGGAGGACAGGGCCTGAGGAAGTTTTGAGGGTGGGAAGCAAGCTGTATTTGGTGTTTGGTCTCTTCCGTTTGCAAACTAGCTACTTGACCTCTTTCTAACTATCCTCTGCATTTGGAAAATTATATTCTGAACTGTTCTGAGACCTCAGACAGCAGCAGTAATAGCAGCTCTGCAGAAGAGTTCAAATAGAAGTATATGCTTCAACAGAAACAAAAAGCCCACCCCCAGCAAAGCTCCAGGATTTAAATGTCACTGTTGGAAACATGTTGTTGTGTCCATCGAGTCAATTCTAATTCATAGTGACCCTATAGGACAGTGTAGAACCGCCCCATAGTGTTTCCTAGGCTGTAATCTTTAAGATAGCAGATGGTTTGAAACCACCCAGTGGCCCTTCTTTCTCCTTCTGGCTGGGCCTCTGTAATGGTTAAAGTTGTGTGTCGACTTGGCTGGGCCATGATTGATTCTCAGTGGTTTGGTAGTCGTGTAATAATGTATTTTGGCAGTTATGTAATGATGCAGCTGCTGGTGGGTTTGAACTGCAGCTAACCTTTTGGCTAGCAGCCGAGCACATAACCGCTGCACCATGGTGGAACCATAGTCCTTGATTATGCAGTTCACATTTTCTTCAATCTGTCCTACAACGTGACTGGGTTTGTAACCCCTAAATTCTTTATCAGAACACATATTTTACATGACCATAGCTTAAAGTCATTTTGTGAAGCTATCAGATGAGCTATGCAACAGGCTGTTTGGGAACATTTGTCAAGTGTGCCATTCTGTGTTCCTACAAGCTTTTCCCTTTAGGAGCTGAACTCCCATTTGGCTGTTCTGGTTCCTTGCAGGGATAAAAGTAAGTTTCCATCTTAAAAGAAGTAATTCAAAAAGGAAATGAATTTGAAAGAGAGATTAGATGGTGGTCATCAACTAGTTGCCCAAATTCAAATATCCATTAATCTTCAGGACATAAAAGACTCAGTAAAGTTCTTGAAGGCATAATGAACACAGAAAGGATAACATCTAAAGAGGAGAGGAGAGTGAAAGCAAATTTAGGATCAGAGCAAGAGACAATATTAAGAAAACAGGAGATGAATGATAAGTAGAAATGGTAGATTTATTCTATTGAAAAATACTAGTGTATTCTGGAAACGAGAACAAAGAATGAAGAAATTTTCATTAATGTACTTTTTCTGAAGCAGAGCACCATAATCTACAAAGAATTCTACTCTTAACCTCTTATATGACACAGGACAATGAACGCCTGTCACAAAGGAACCAAGAATGCAATAATTTGCTAAAATTAGTATTTTAGGAGGGAAGAGAGGAAATATTCACCCTTATGAAAACAATTGTCTGCTTCTTCAGCTGAAAAGACCAAGTGGTAAAATGAAATGAAAAACAAACTCATTTAACTTTGTTTTCACCTTTTTTGCACCTTCCAAATTGATCCAGTCAGGAGACAGGATTATCCGTGTTTTTCAATCCAGGGTCCACTGCATGATAAGCATAGGATTGTCTTAAACCAACACTGTGTGGAGCTATTGCCTTAACAGAGCCTGATGGTCAGGGCCAGAAATCCGAATGACTCAGACTGAGTAGAAAAAATTAAGCTTCAGAGCAGTGTCACAGACAGAGAGTTAAACAAAGCCTGAGAGAAGGCTCAAATTTTCAAAAAGAAATAGCTTCAGCAACTTGAATTGTTAGTTTACTGAGTATACTGAGAAGAGACTTTTAGAAAGTTCCCAAATAAATTTTATAGGCCCAAATTAAATAGGCTGATGTTAGAGCCTTGGGAAAGATTCTAAGTATCCTAATCTTTTACAATAATTCTGCCACCAGCTCTCATTCATCTCTCACTGCTGCTTCTGTAACGTCTCTACTTTCTTACACCCTACTACTAAGCACTCCTGACCCTTTCTACATTATCTCATATAAGAAGTTCATCCATTCTTTTAAATAATTGTTTTATTTTACAGTTAGTGCTTTGTGTGTGTGTGTCCTCTCCAAGAAGTTTTTGCTTTTTCCAAGGTCACAAAGGAGATGTTCCTGTGTTTTCTTCTAGAAACTTTATAATTTCAGGTTTTGCCTTTGATCCACCTTGGATTCCTTTGTGTGCATGATGAGAGGTAGAGGGTAGATTCATTTTTCCATGTGTTTAGCCAGTTGTTCAGCATCATTTGTTGAAAAGATTTTCTTTGGCACCTTTGTTGAAAATCAGTTGACCATGTATGTGAGAGTTTATTTCTGGACTTTATTTTGTTTGGATGATTGATTTGTCTGTTTCTATGCCGGTAGCAAATTGCTTTGATTAATGTAAAATTTATAGTAACCCATTCTTGCGTTTAACAGATAACTTGATGCAGAGGCCTAAAATTTAAAATCTATGGCCAGCTTTGGCATTGACTAGCTGTGAAACCTTGGACAAGTCATTCAACTTGTCCATGCCTTAATTTAGTCATCTGTAAAATAAGAGGTTAAAAATTAAAATACTTGGCAGGTAATATCAATGAATTAATCTGGAAGGTATAACACAATAGGGAATGGTGGGAACTGTGCCAAAGTTTATGCCCAATCTAAAAACTCATTGCTAGCTTGCAAGAATGTAAGCTTCCTCTGGCCGGATCTTCTGGGGTTTCTTTGTTTTGTTTTGTGTTTTCCAGAGAAACCAAAAGTATGGATTTTTAAGTGAAATTTTCTAGTGTTTGAAGTATTATACAGGCCAACTAAAACACAGATGCTCAGCTGTTGAGCTGTCACTTTGAGGCCCCTGAACCAGCAAATCTCTCAGAATGTTACTATTTCTTTTGTAGAGTTATTATGAAGAAGAAATGAGATAATATAGAAATACAGATTACGTAGAAATGCCTATCACTATGCCTGGAACATAAAAACTATTTAGTAAAATTCCTCTGTTCCTTTTCCTTTTTCCTAGATGAAACATTTATATCCCCAATCTCTTCCACTGTTCTTATAACTCTTTGAGCCGAGAGTCATTTCTTCCCTCGAATGTATCTATTAGCTTACTCACCAGTGAGTTCACAATCTAACTGTATTGGAAGTTCTGTTTGTCCCTCCCAGATCCTCTCTCTACTTTTCTCCAGCCTAGTTTGTGCTCAAGGAGATTGACTCATGAGTACTTCATGAACGGGCTTTTTAGTCCTGTGGGTTTCTGCTGGGTTTGGCCAGTGGAGACACCAGGAAAAGACTATAAAAGGGCGGTATAAGAGTGAAGTTGGCATATTTATCTTCCCGGTGCCCTCTCTGTTGAGTCACCAGGCTTAACTATGACCTAAAGCCACAGCTCTCTTCAGGCTGTTCCTTCTATAGAAAGTGGCTTTCGCCAACTTCTTTGGGTTCCATTGGCCATATTTTCCGAGTGATCTCTCAGGGTCAGAGGTGGTTAATGGCTCTCAGGTTCTTTTAAACCCTGCCCACTCATTCAGTTTGTGTTGTTAAGTTTGATTGTGTTATATCATGTTGGGAAGACATGTTATCTAGTACACCTATCCCTCACCCCAGGTAGAATTCCTCTCCTCTGTTCCCTTTCTCAAACAATGGTGCCACTAACCCATCAATTAACCAGTTTTAAAATTATGATCCTTTAAGGGAAAGGAAGGTTTTTATGACACCCCTGTCCCTTACTCATTCTTAAGGATAAGTCAGGAAAAAAAGGCAAGAGGTAGAGGCGTTTGTTAAGTTCAAGGATACTGAGTCAGCTGTATTTCATGGCTGCAATTTCTTTTTCCCTCTTTATTCCACTGGGCCAGGAGAGTTTTAAGGGCTCAGGGCTGCTCTGTAAAACCCTTCTGTCCTTTGTGAATACTCTCTCTCCACTCACGCATGGAACCACTAGCATTTTTTTCCTCAGCACTGGGTAAGCATTGAATTGGTCTTTCTAAATCATCAGTAAGGAGCCCTGGTGGCACAATGATCAAGCTCTTGGCTGCTAACCAAAAGATCAGCAGTTCAAACCCACCAGTGACTTCACAGGAGAAAAGACCTGGCAATCTGCTCTGGTAAAGATTACAGACTAGGAAATTCTATGGGGCAGTTCTACCCTGTCCTATAGGGTCACTAGGAGTTGGAATCCACTTGACAGCATATAACAACAACAAACCATCAGTGGAAGATCTGCTGTCCAGGCTGAACTTAATAAACATAGAAAGTTGTTTGGCTTGTTGTGGAGCTAAGCTATATATAGGCTACTCATGCTGTCTTACATGGTTTTCCACATGGTTCACCCTAGCTTACTGCTGTTTTGCACTGGAATTTCAAGCAGAAGCCTCTGCTAATAATAGTATTACTCTGCTTTCTCTTGCCTCCTTTGTCACATATATTCTTCAGTGGCCTCAAAAGCAGGACGCTTAAACCAACTAAGGCAGAATTTGTGGACTTCTGATTATACTAGTGTAAAATCCCAATGCAACATACAACCAAGACAATATTCTTGGCATCAATTTTTTCCTCATTCCATTTTTTTCATCCCCAGAGCTCACCATGCCAGTCTAATTACAATTACAAATCCAATTTACCCCTTCTAGTCCATCCTGCCCACCACCACCAGACTCCTGAAAGCCAGGGAATGAGACAGCCACACTTACAAGTTCATGGACTTCTAACTTACACTGAGAAAACTATCTCATCTACTTGTAAATAGAACCCGATCAGGGCCTGATATTCTGAATCAGTCTGATTAGTACGTCAAATACAATAATTAAAAGCTTTGGATTTGAAGCCAACTCACTACTATGTCCTGGAACGAGATATTTTTCACCTCGTTGTATGGGTGTTCTTATCTGCAAAACAACAATAGTAACTGTACCTTTATTACAGGATAATTGTGAAAAAAGATGTGCAATGGGATTGGAAGAGTGTCTAGCATTTAATTAGTGCTAATAAATTCCTTTTATGAAGGAAAGAAGAGAAGGAAAAGAATGCGTACATACACACAAATAGCAAGGGAGACATTACAATAATCCTGAATAATGTGCAATGTGTTGCTGAGGGCAGAGTGAGTTCTCACCATATACTTGTTTATTTAGATGTTTGACAGCATCAAAGATTCTGTTTTTTCCTTTAGTTGACAAAGAGACTAGATCTATAAGGGATGTGGTAACAAACCCAAATAATCCTTTACCAAAAAACCAAAACCAAACCCACTGCCGTCGAGCCGATTCCAACTCATAATGCTTTAGCTCAACTAAAAGGTCCAGTGAATGAGGAATAGTAGCTATTAACTGTTTTGGAACCTCTCTCCCTGGTTCCTGGAATGCACAAGTTACACTCTGATTAATATGTCTGAAATACCATTTCAAATCTTTGTTTATGCCCTTGAGATGTGAATTTATTTCTGTAAAATAATTTCCTTCTCAGGGTCACTCTCCAGAGAAAATGAATACATGCCATGCTAGATTCTTTCATAGCTGAAGCCTGCAAATTGAAGTCACTGGAAATCAAGAGGCTGGCTATCCTGTGATCAAGGCCAGGCTCATGGGAAAGCAAATTTGGTGACACCTTCCTAATATTGATTTAAAAAGCAATGAGAATATCTAACTTGTTCCAGACTCTCCCATCAGCCTCCTTCTAGAAAACCTCTAGCACCTATGAACTATCCTTCCTATCATTTTTATTCTTAAATTCATTTGCTTATTCATTCATTTACTAGTTTATTCTTCAGATACTCATTGAGTACTAAAACATACACATGTATAAATTATGGGACCTGTACAAATTTACAGGAGTTTAGAGATAAACAAAACATTGTCCTTCTCCTTAAGGAGGAAAGACATTAGAGATCTTACTGAATAAGAATGCATTTGCTGAAATAAAGATAAGAAGTATCTGCTTTATGGGGTATTGTGAAGATTAAATCATATAATGAATATAAAATCCCTTTTCTAATTCCTGGCACATGATCAATAACCATTTCTTCTTATTGATATCCTGTAGAGTTGTAAGGGCTCTTAGAGAATGAGGAGTTCTTTGGTTCCCAAACTTTTGCATGCATCAGAATCACCTGGAAGGCTTGTTAAAACACCAAATGCTGGGCTCCACCCCAGAGTTTCCGATTCAGTAGGTCTGTGACATGGCTTGAGGATTTGCATTTCTAACACATTCCCAGGTGATGCTAATGTTGATTGTCTAGGGTACCACCCTCTCAGAACCCTGTTCTAGTCTAGCCTCGTTGGTTTACAAATGAGAAACTGAAGCTCAGGAGAATTGACCTGATTCTCCCACAGATTCATTACTAAGCTCTCCTGATACCACCTACCATTATTACTGTTGCCTTTCTCTGATAACTGCAGATCATATCAGAGATTTGCATTGTATTAACTTTAAAGAAGGCTGTATTATAGGAGCTATAGGGATTATACCTGTTTCTACATGAGTAGATCAGAGGAGAGATGTCTCTTATCAAGGAGGCTATATAGATGGTTATCCATGCTTAAGGTCATCAGTTTGAAAACCACTTGTATTAGTTACTTATTGCTGTGTAACAAATTCTCCCAAAACCTAGAAGCATGACACAATGCACATTTATTATCTCAGTTTCTATGCATGAAGAACCAAGACACAGCTTAGCTATTATACTTCATGGTCTCTCAGAAGGTTGCAATCAAGGTACTGGGCAAGGCAGGATCTCATCTGAAGGCTCAACTGGGGAAAGATCCACTTCCAAGTTTACTTTCGAGGTTTTTGGCAGGATTCAGTTCCTTGAGAATTTTTGAACTAAAGGCCTTAGCTCCTCACTGGGTGTTAGCTGGAAGACTCCCTCAGTTCCATACCATGTGGGCTTCTCCAACATGGCAGCTTGCTTAATCAAAACCAAGAAGACAGAGAGAGAAAGTGATGGAAATTACAGTCTTTTGTAACCTAATCACCAGAGGTGACATCTCATCACCTTTGCTGTATTTAATTGGCTAGAAGTAAATGACTGAGTTCAGCTCACATTCAAAGCCATGAGACTACATATTACCCAAGTGTGTGAATATCAGGAGTGGGGATGATTGAGGACTGTGTAAGAAGTTGCCTAACATACTACTCATGTAAAGCAAACTCCTCACAGACGAAGAAATTGAGGCTCAGAGATAGCTGGTGGCTTCAACAACATCACATAGCCAGTTCACTTCCCTGACTAGAACTTCCATGCTCTTCTATTGCATCAGTGCAAAATTCTCTCCATTTATTCTTTATTGCAGCCATCACAAGCAATATACTAATTGAAAGCAAAAGAACAAGAAAATGTTCTGACTGAAAAAGAGTTTATAAGTTTATCATATCAAAACTGTAATCCAAATAGGACTTAGAAAGCAGTTGCCTAATCATCATTGTAACCAAGAACCCAAGAGAAAAAAAAAAAAAGCAATTTAATAGTTCCAAATGGACAATCATTTAACAGGTGCTCTGTTGAAATAACACAAGATAAGCGTTTTTCTCTTAAGTCTCACACATAACACTCTAAGAAGCAATTTCCACATCCCTTTACCAGGAAAATGTACATTTCTTCTTGACCCTGTGAGTGCCTCACATATCTTTCAAACCTAATAAACCTTGTAAATATACATCAGAGATCTTCTGAAGTGATACTTATTCCCCAGACAACTGAATAGAAGAAAACGAAACACACTTGAGTCGAGGTAAATATTTATTTACCTCTAACTATATGGACCAAGGGGCCCCAGTGGCATAATGGTTAAAGAGCTCAGCTGCTAGCCAAAAGGTCAGCAGTTTGAATCCACCAGCCGCTCCTTGGAAACCCCACAGGGCAGTTCTACTCTGTCCTACAGGAACTGACTCGACAGCAGTGGGTTTGGATTTGGGCTTATATGGACCAATAAACAACATCATGATAAACAGAGAAAACATTGAACTTGCCAAGGATTTTACTTTACTTGGATTCATAATCAATGCCTGTGAAAAGAGCAGTCGAGAAATCAAATGACATATTGCATTAGACAAATCTGCAGCAAAGACCTCTGTAAAGTGTTCAAAAGCAAAGACATCACTTTGAGTGCTAAGGTGTGCCTGATCCAAGCCATGGTATTTTCAGTTACCTCATATTCATGCAAAAACTGGGTAATGCATAAGGAAGACCAAAGAAGAACCGATGCCGTTGAATCATGGTGTTGGCAAAGAATACTGAATATAGCATAGACTGCCAGAAGAACGAACAAATCTGTCTTGGAAGAAGTACAGCCAGAATTCTCCTTAGAAGGGAGAATGGCGAGACTTCCTCTCATGTACTTTGGACTTGTTACCAGGAGGGACCAGTCTTTAGAGAAGGACATCATGCTTGGTAGAGTAGAGGGTCAGCGAAAAAGAGGAAGACCCTTAACGAGATGGATTGACACAGTGGCTGCAACAATGGGCTCAAACATTGCAAAGATTCTGAGGAAGGCGCAGGGCCAGGCAGTTTTTTGTTCTGTTGTACGTAGGGTGGCTATTTCTGAAAGGTGGACAGTTGTAATCCACCAGCCGCTCCACGAAAGAAAGATGTGGCAGTCTACTTCTGCAAAGATTTACAGCCTTGGAAACCCTGTGGGGCAGTTCTGGTCTGTGCTACAGGGTCGCTTTGAGTTGGAATACGACTCAGGGCAATGGGTTATATGACAGGTATATGCTAAACTCTGAGGAATTAGAGGCAGATAAGACAGAAAGGGTTACTGCCCTAAAAAGGTCCTTTGGGTCAGCTAGGAAAAGAGACATGTTTTAAATATTACAGATAGCTAATTACATAGTTATAAGTGTGCAAAGTACAGAATAGAGTGCTTTGGGGAAAATATAACAGTGAGTCCTAACCTAATATGGGGGTATAGAAAGAAGTGATAATTAAGCTGAGAGCTCAGTACAGCATAGAAATTTGCAAATTTCATTCCCTATTCCAGGCAAATGGAGAAAACAAGAGCATTCCAGATAAAGTCTCCAACTTAATCTTATTGGTAATATCAAATCACACAAAATGTAAAATAAATTTACCCTAACAATACAAATCATTTTTACATATGATTGGGAACTAGCAAAATGGTCGTGATTGATTATCTGCAGATGCAGCTACAGTTTTAATTGAGCCCTGCATCTGTCAGGAAACCCTGGTGGTGTAGTGGTTAAGAGCTATGGCTACTAACCAAAAGGTTGGCAGTTCGAATCTACCAGGTGCTCCTTGGAAACCCTATGGGGGCAGTTTTACTCTGTGCTGTAGGGTCACTATGAGTCAGAATTGACTTGACAGCAATGGGTTGGGTCTGTCAGGCTTGGTTTGGTTCTAGAATTAACAAGATCCCTCTTCAAGTGTCCAACTCTGAAGAATAAATCTCACAGACCAAAAATTTTGCTTACTCAAAGAAGGTTGGCTGCCCAGTTACTGACTTTGGGGCAATTTCCTGGATTTCTAAAATGAATCCAAGCCAGGGGCATGAAACTTATGGGTTGAGAAGGAATAAGGTGAAGGATAGCCAGATAGTTTTCATAGGGAACCATCTCCATGAGGGACGCAAACTTCCCAAGAAAAACAGGTTTTAAAGATTAGTCATTGGTAATTTTCATTAATGATGAGTCATTAGTGATAAATCATTCATGATTCCCTTCCTGACAATGATGAATAAAAGGATGCATCAGAGCTCTGAGCAAAAGCTAGAATGCCAGCCATTCTGGAGAACTGGGCCTCAGGGCACCCCAGAGGGCAAACCGTTTGTTGAATAGGAAATACAGCTCTCCCAGAGGAAGCCACAGCACTTTTCAAAGCATTTTTTACAGTGCCATCTAGTGGAGATTAAACTTTGTGCACAACAGTCCCAATGTCTGGGTTCTAGTCTTTGCTCTGACTGATACCAGTTCAAGCCAAAAAGCCCCTCCAAGTTCTAAAATTCCAGGACACCTTTGTTCAGTAACACCAAACATCATTGTTTTGCCACTAAATCGACCTTTAGCTTTCCTTTTCTTTATCCATGAAATTTATCTATAAACAATAATTACTGCTCAGGGTTGCTGTGAGGATAAAAATAAAATTTTTAATGCTGGAATCAGGGTGTATGAGTAATGGAGAATGGAGGCAGAAGAAGAGAAGACAAACTCTTGAAAAGCTAAAGAGTAAAGATGGTAACCACCACCCACTCTTTAGTTTGTAGTACTGTGATGGCTTGAGTGTTGCTATGATCCTGGAAGGTATGCCACCAGTATTTCAAATGCCAGTAGGGTCACCCATGGTGGACAAGTTTCCGCAGAGCTTCCAGACTAAGACAAACTAGGAAGAAAGGCCTGGTGATCTACTTCCAAAAAATAGGTAATAAAAACCGTATGGATCATAACAGAATATTGTCCTGTATCGTGCTGGAAGATGAACCCCCTAGGTTGAAAGGCATTACACAATAGCCACAAGAATGTACTCAAACATATCAAGCATCATGAAGATGGTACAGATGTATCATTCTGTTGTTCACGAGGTCACCACGAACTGGACCCAACTCAATGGCAACTAACAACAACAAAGATGGTCATTGGCAAAGATAGGCTGTACGTGAGCTTTCTAAGTGTCAACCACTGTGACAGAGAGATGGCCCACTGCGGTAGAGAGAGCACAGGCATTGGAACAGATAAAGGTGGGTCAGCAGCTTGGCTCCAATAGTTAATCGTGGTCAGACAATAGGCAAGAGTCTTACCCTCTGAAACCTCTGTTTCCTTATCTATAAAAAGGTGATAGCTATACCTACGTTACATGGATTGATTAAATAAGAAAACAAGGGTGGCACTTGCCAACAGGAGATGTTGATAAGATGTTAATTAATTCCCTTTCCACCTTCCCCATCAAACCCACAGCTGATTTTAGAACTCCAATAATTTATTCTCTTTTTTCCTTGACCACTTGAACTATGTTTCGGCTCTTCCAAATTTTTATCCCTCTCGCATCCTCACCCCCAACTTCCTATTCTGACACTCTTCACCCCAAGAAATCAATTGGTTCCAATCTGTGTGTCCATCACAAATCAGACATCTCTGACTAGCCTCTACTCAGAATTTGCTAGAAGGCTATTCATGCTTCTGTCTGCTTCATACAGAAAATCTATAGTAATTGTTCTTCCCATGGGTCACCCAAAATGGAGGAGAAAGCTGCAACAGTCAGCTTTGGTGACTTTGACACCAAAGATCAGGAGATAATTTGCTTAGCTGACACTCTTGCTGCATATTTCTCTCCTATTCTTCTCTTTCAATTTTTTTGTATTTTGTTTTTATTCATTAGGATATCAGTCCGTTGGCCTAAGAATATAAGACAGCTTTTTGCCTCTCTATTCCGTATAACCAAGAGATTAGTGCCTGTAGCTGGAAGGGCAATAAAGGATGACAAAGTTTTAATTCAATGCTGAAAAAATAAGTGTCTGTTCCTTATTTCTCTGTAAAGTTTCATTCTCAGTTGGAGGGAAGGGTCGCCACTTCAAAAAAGGCTTCCTTCCCCCCCATGTTGGTTTGGTTCCCTCAGAGGCAAAAATAACATTTTCCTCAGCAAAGGTGATTTTCCTCCCGTGAAGCCCATAGACAGCTGAATTGATTTTTTAGGCCAAAACAATTTTAGAGTCTATTTACCGTCTCAGGATGATCACCTTTGCCAAATCATTTTGTCATCTCTCTGCTGTGGGTTTCTGTATCAGAGAAGATTGTAGGCCTTCGTACTTAAAAATAAACAAGTGCTATCTGCCTTCTTTGCTGAAACCACCATTCACTTCAGTTTTTTAAAGGAAAAACTCCAGATATGGAATAAAACAATGGTATCTATGTAAAAGTAGGAGTTAAATGTTCTTGTGGTGGTTGTTTTTTAAATCTCTAGATTAGTTTTCCCCAACAAAAACTTCCTACAAAAAATGATTTTACAGGTAAATTTTAGTAAATGTAAGAGGGAGACTTTGTAAAAAAAAAATCTATATTATTGACTCAATTCTCACATTTATTTTTCTTCCCATTCGAACATGGAAGAGGCTTGAGACACGCATTTCACATTTTCCATTATAAAATCAATGCATATACTGGTTTAAAACAAAAGCATAAAAATAATATAAAATGAAAGTCAGTTTCCCCCTACCTTTATCCCAAGATACACTCTGCAAATACAGTTTTATGTGTGTAAGCACATAGGTTTATTTTTAAAAAATCCTACTACCTTGCTTTTTATATTCAGTATAATTTAGAGATCTTTTTATACCAACACTTATAAATCTACCTCATTTTTAAATGGCTGTATATCATAAATTTTTATGCATATATGCATATCGTAAACTTTTATGCATATATCATAATTTACTTTCCCAGACGCTGATTGGTACGTATTCAGAATTTTTAGGAAATAGCAATAACAACCTATACTTCAAAAAACATTCTTTTAGATATACTTTTGTATGGGTAAATCTCCATGATATATTAGAATTGCTGAGTCAAAGTGGTAGTGAAGATTTATACTTTTATGTCTGCAAGTCAAATCAACAAGTAGATGCTGAATCCTTAGCACTTTCATTACTACATTTTTTCTCCTTAAATTTTGTTGTTGTTGTTGATGACATGTGTTTTCAGAATTGGAATGCATGCTTACTAATAGCCAAGCCCGGTGCCCTCGAATTAATGCTTACTAATGAGTGTGTTTAAATTTTTGTTGGTAATACGAATTTTGAGAAATATGATCTGGTAAGATCTGTGGCATGACAATATACTAATGAAAGCTGTATCAATAATTTATTGCTAGTGTCTTTCCATTAGGTTGGAGCCCTGTTGGTGCAGTGGTTAAGAGCTTGGCTGCTAACCAAAAGGTCGGGAGTTCAAATCCACCAACCATTTCTTGGAAACCCTATGGGGCAGTTCTACTCTGTCCTACAGGGTCACTATGGGTTGGAATTGACTGAATGGCAACTGCGTTTGTTTTTGTTTTTTTCCATTAGGTTACACGGGGAACCTCTGGTTTTCCAAATATGACACACAAAACCCAAAACAAACCCATCAAGGCTCCCTAACTACCAAATAGGAAAGTCTAATTATGCTTACAAGCCTTATCTCACAGAAATAAAAGAAAAAAGGCAAAAGTTTACAAAACTAACACATCCAGGAGGAATCCACTTTAAGGCTAAAAACGTTAGAACCTGAATAACCCCTTACCTCTGAGGTCCAGAGGCATAAAAAGTGGCTGGTATACCATTAACCAAGTATATCCAGCCCAATCTTCCAGGAGAAGTGATAGAAATAAAAAGCAGCATATAATCACATAGAGTACCATTTAAAAATTCTCTCCCATTTAAAAAAAAAAAAAAATCTCTTTAGGGTTTAATTCAATGTTGAGCTTTTCCCCATTTCCCTTTCTTCTTATCACCTTCCTATGGAAGTGTAGAGAAATAGCTTTGATAATATTGTAATGATGGGAAAGGTCTCTAAGGTAACTGTTATTTTCCTGAACCTCCCTGATTCCACTGAGATCTGGCTACTCTGGTTTTGTCTCTGGCCTTTCTTCGCTGACACCTGATAAACTGTGGTTTAATCTGTACTGGGCCTTGAGCATTGTGTTCAGATCAACAGCTGATAACCATAAGGTTTGCTATTGCCTCTGGTCATGAGTTTCCTGTAACCCATAGTCTTTTTTTGTCCTAACCCCAGGTTTCTTCAGTTGACTTCTCCTCTGTGGAATCCTGTTCCTCTCAATTAGGGCACAAAGTATTTAGTGGACCTCCTATGTGCCATGCTCAGGCTGGGAACAACTGGGAATGCTGTCATGTCCATAAACACTACCCTCCCTGAAGGCTACTCTCCAGCTCCTATACTATTTTAGATGTGGCATCGAGGCAGAGCATTCTAAACTTGCATTCTACCTCCACCTATCTCTGGTTTCCTTAGAGAAAAGATGGGCAGAGTAACTGGGCATATGAATTCTACTTCCCTTCTCAAGGTCCCAAGTTGTTAATGATTCTAATCTGATTGCCTCCAATCGTCTCTACTTTTGCCTACTTATTTCACTTCATTTCCTTCCACTGTCTTTGAAAAGCTGTGTCATCATAAACCACATTTCTCTATATTATAGCTTTTAGGAAAAGCCTGTGGTTAGGGCCACTGCTCAGTTCTTGATATGTAAAGGGAGGTTTTTGGAATTTTGTAAACTCTTTATTCTTTTAAGATACCCAGTCTTTCAAAACTATTGATTTGTTATGGACTAGAAATAAGCCTCATATTTTAGGCTCTATCTGCTTTTCCTGGGAGCAATGATTCAATAGGTGAGGAATGAAGATACACAAGAATTTAACGTATGATTTGGATGAGTGAGCTCCTACTGGACTGATCTTCCTGTAAACCAACTATAAATTCTCAAGAAAATACCGAAAAAAGGTTGAAGTTACACAGAAGAGTGAATTCTGTTGGGGAGATTCTGTAGGATGGGCAAAACTTAGAAGAAAAGAATGGCATGGAGTGAATTTGTCATTTTTAAATAGCTTTTAGCCTTGAGACAGGCTGAACCTGTAGGAGCCCTGGTGGCACAAAAGGTCTGCAGTTCGGATCCACCAGCTGCTCCTTGGAAGCTCTGTGGGACAGTTCTACTCTGTCCTATATGTCGTTATGAGTCGGAAGCGACTAGACAGCAACAGGTTTGGTTTGCTTGGGTTTAAGGGTGGGTAAAGCTCTTATATTAAAAAAAAAAAAAAAAAAAAAACCTCAGTCTTTCTGGCCTGGAGAATAAGAACACAGAATTTAGAGAAACACAAATGCTGGAAAGTGAGGAGGGAATCCCAGAGAGAACCAGAAATAGGAGTCACACGTTTTGTTTTAAAACTCTGCCCAAATGTCTGTATGACCCTGAACCACACATGCACAGAATAGCATCCAGCTAAAGAGACAGCGTTTGCAATTTGAGTCTAATCAAGTTTATTGTCCCCTAAACAAAACAAGGAAACTCCAGTGGCATAATGGTTAAAGTGCTACGGCTGCTAACCAAAAGGTCGGCAGTTCGAATCCACCAGGCACTTGTTAGAAACTCTATGGGGCAGTTCTACTTCCACTTGATGGCAAAGGGTTTTTTAACAAAACAAACAAAAACATCAACACATTTCGGAGAAATACAATATCCGAGTTTCAACAGCATAACACATGACATCTAAGAATGAGAAAAACGTGAATCAGGAAAATGCTTATTAGAAAAGACAATTCTCCTCTTAATTTCTTTAAAATACATATGACTGTTTAAGGCAAACAGAGCATTATCTTGCAGGTTTGGCAGTACTTAGAGTTGTAACATACATGAAAATACACAGAGGAGTATTTAAAATAGTATTTAAGACAGAATTGAAAATTATTGCTAGTAATAGCAAACATTCTTCCTTGAGAGAGAGGTTCATCTATGATTTGGTATGGCATAAGCATTTCAAAATTTATTTATAAATGTGTGTATTTGTATGTATTTATATATTCATATTTGTGTGCAGGAACACATTAAACAGCAAAAACTGTCACCACAGCTAATATTTAATATTTTATATATTTCAGGCACATTGCTGAGAAATTTTAATGAGTTTTCTTAAATCATTTTTATAAAGATTATTTCCATTTCAAAGATGAGGGAAACAATGCTTAGGTCTTGTTTCACATGGTTAGTGTCATAAATTGAATTGTGTCCCCCCAAAATATGTTTCAACTTGTTTAGGCCATGATTCCCAGTACTGTGTGATGTCCTCCATTTTGTGATCGTAATTTTATGTTAAAGAGGCTTAGGGTGGGATTGTAACACCCTTTTGAAGGTCACATCCCTGAACTGATGTAAAGGGAGTTTCCCAAGGGTGTGGCCTGCACCACCTTTTATCTCTCAAGAGATAAAAAGGTAAGGGAAGCAAGCAGAGAAGGGGGACCTCATACCACCAAGAAAGCAGCACTGGGAGCAGAGCACATCCTTTGGACCCAGGGTTCCTGTGAGGAGAAGCTCGTAGTCAGGGGGAAGATTGATGAGAAGGCCAACAGAGAAAGCCTTCCTCTGAAGCTGACACCCTGAATTTGGACTTTTAGCCTACTTTATTGCGAGGAAATAAACTTCTCTTTGTTAAAGCCATCCACTTGTAGTATTTCTGTTATAGCAGCACTGGATGACTAAGACAGCTATACATTTTGGAAAACAAAGCTGTGGCTACTTCATTAAATAACCAGCTGACAGTAATGTAAGAATATCAGGCTGCCTTCACATTCCTTTCTGGACATTGGAAGCTACAACTGTCGAATAAGCCATATTCACTTCATGGGTGGAGAACTCACAGCTATTAAATTAAGAATTTAGAATTCATATTCAGCCTAATAGTAGGACCTGAGTTTTCATATTCTATGCTTACAGGTTAGGAAGGAAAGTATTATCATTTTATTATTGTTGATCTTATTAAAATGGTTTTATGATATTGTTGATATCTTTACCCTTCCACTCTCTAGTCAACAGGCAGTGAGTTCTCCACCCATGAAGTGAATATGGCTTATCCGGCAGTTGTAGCTTCCAATACCCAGAAAGGAATGTGAACGCAGCCTGATATTCTTACATTACTGTCAGCTGGTTATTTAATGAAGCAGCCACAGCCTTGTTTTCCAAAATGTATAGTACAAACATTTTTTGTATCAAACATCAAGTAATGTATATTCTGGAATATGAAGAAAAGGGGCTGGAAGACAGAAAGCTAACCAGGCTGCCTTATGGATCATCAAATGTCTGTGTTAATGGGAGAAAATCCTGCTGGCTTTCCTGGCTTACCCATCAATGTGTTTTTTTCTTAGCCAAGCAGAGCTAATATAACATTCTTGAAAGTATTTTATGTTGACACTTCTTTAATTTTTATGAAGTCCGTAGGTGGTTTACAGAATGGCTTGATGTGGTATATTCTCTAGCCACAGCCAGGCTCATGGTGGCTAAGCATTGATTTTCTTTCTTGCCCTAGAGAGTTGGGGTAGACAGGCATTGTCCAGGGGCAGAGCGAGGTCCCCTGAAACACATTTCAATAAGTTTCAGTTTATACATTTTTGTATGATCAGAGACAGGTTATCCAATAAGCAAGGTAAGCATGGTAGCTTCTGTGCTTACCAGATCATCCGTAGTAAACAATTTCACATGGATTTCACCACATCAACGTGAAGGCAGCCTGATAGCCTAGCATTACACTCAACCCATGTGAAATTGTCCACTGTATAGATTAGTAAGTACCCACAAGTAATCCTATGCTTACCTTGTTTACTGGGTCATCCACTCCTATGAGGGATTGTAAATTTAAAAAGAGGTTTTGATTCTGTATCAAGGTGCTGTGGGATTGGGAGAAAGACAGATGTCAGCCATACCTAGAAACAGAATCTTTGATGTGGTTAAAAAAAAAAAAAAAAAGTGATATTGTTCACTACAGATGACCTGGTAAACAAGGTAAGGTTAGCACTGTGCTTACTTTGCCTATTGGATAATAGCCCCTGGCCAGATGGCTTTAAAGAGGAATACTTCCAATGCAGGCACCACCAACTATAAAAATCCTAGAGGCCAGGCAGGTGAAAAAAATTAAGTGAAGAGCTGTGTCCCAAAACAGGAAAAGGTGGGGACTGTAGTAAACTGAAGTTCAAACACCCCATCTAAACTGGGCAAGTTCTATGCAGCTCCCATCAATTATTTTCATGCAGGAATGTAGCCCTGTCTTGCTAAATCTCTGAATTTTCAAGAGAAATGGAAATTTAATTATGGTGTAATTACCTAGTTTTAAAACACCATATGTTTTAAACACCATGTGTTTTAAATACAAGAAATACCTGAAAATTAGATGCAGCTGTGAAGTGCCAGCATGTGACCCCTCTTCTAACTTTTTGCTACACTCAGTTTGTCTTGGGAGGTATGGGTTCCTATCAAATGCACACTAAGTCACCCTAAGTCAGGTGTTACTCTTGACCTTTTAGAAATGAAGACTTGTGGCTTACACTGGTCCACATATTTCAGAGATTCTTACAGCAAAAATGAGTGATAAGAAAGTGTTGCCCAAATAGAATCCTATGTCTTCTTTTAAGTTTTCTCTTAGGTCTAGTTGGAGAAGGTCAAGTATTAAAAAGTGATGCCATGGGCAATTGTTGTGTGCCATCGAGTCAATTTCAACTCACAGTGACCCTATAGGACAGAGTAGAACTGCTCTATAGGGTTTCCTAGGCTGTAATCTTTATAGGGACAGATCACCAGGCATTTTCTCTCACAGAACCACTGGTGGCTTTGAACAGCTGACCTTTTTATTAGCAGCCAAGCACTTAACCATTGTGCCACCAGGTTTCTTATAGGAAGTTAAACAACAACAACAACAAAAAAACCCATTGCCGTAGAGTCGATTCCTACTCATAGAGACCCTATAGGACAGAGTAGAACTACCCAACAGGATTTCCAAGCAGCACCTCATGGATTTGAACTGCTGACCTTTCGGTTAGCAGCCATACCACTTAACCGCTATGCCATCAGGGTTTCCTGTGGAAAGTTAGCTGGGCTCATTTCTATGGTTGCAATTGGAGTGATCATCAAAAAGCCTATAGAGTCTCATCCACATCCTAGCACAATCATCTGGACTTCCCTTTCAGACTTGCCATTTGCGTGCGGGTAGTAAAGACTACAGTGATTACTTCCTCTGCCATATCAGATGGATAGGTGACCAAGTTTCTTGGTCACATCCCATGAAAATATAGTGCCTCTGCAGGTTATACCTGTGGTTATCAGTTTCTTTAGGCCTACATTCTAGCTAAACACATGAGCCACAAAAAAGTTCTGGACACCTTCTAGAGTAGCATTTCCTAAAATGTGTTCTACAGAATTCTAGACCCAAGATGCTCTGTGGAAAAAAAGCAGAGGCTCTCCATATTCATACATGTTTAGGATATATAACAAGATATACTACATACGCACACAACAGAAGTACATCACGCACCACAAATTCACATGTGCTCTACCCCTGTTTTGGATACTCACAATGAAATTGACATATTAAAAGTATCTAAGAAGTTATCAGTATAGAATCTTGATGAACTTTAACTTAATGTGCTCCAAACTTATTTAACCAAGAACCATTTTTCTTGAGTAATACACATTACATATCTGCAAAATGTAATTTTGACATCATTGCTTGGAACTAGCAATATGATTTCCCATATATATCAAGCCATATTTAAGGAAAATAATAAATATTTTGATTTATGTTAAAATACATTTTGAACTGCTTAATGTTTCTGCATTTTCTTTATTGAACTTTCTCCAGCTCAAGGCATAGCTTATTGTGGGATCCCTGCAGTGTCATCACACCAACCTATAGCACTTCATACATTACAGAGCATTTTCCACAAATATTTCTTCATTTGACCCTTGCAACAAATCTATTAGGTAAATATTAATTAATCTTCTTGTGCCTTGTTTGCTCACCTCAAAAATGGAGAAAACGAATGACTTGCCTTAAGTCACTCAGCTGATCAATGTGAAGTTATGACTATCTATTGGTTGCTGGTACACAGCTGCTTCGAAACTCATTCAACTTTGTAACTCCAGATGTTTCCAGGTTTCTACTCAAGTATTGCTCTTCCAACCTTATAGATCAGCATGTGGTCACAAGCATTGTCTATGTGGATAATGACAGTAATGAAAGGCATAGGCTCATTCTTAGAAAAGAGGTTTCTCAGGAATTTGTAATGAAGATAGACTAGAAAGGCAGCGCTCACTGTAGAGTTCCTTGACTCCTAGATAAAGAGCACAGTGGTCCACCACTTCAAACATTTTTACATAAAATTGCTGTGCAGGTTAGGGAGATAGGTGAGATATGTTGCCTACCTTCAAGGAGCTGGGTAAGAAGAGTAACCAATAGCTTAAAGATAGGGTATCTGATCACCTTCTAAAGGAAAAATTCCAAGAAGAGAGAAAATGTGGCAGCTCACTCAAGGTTTTATGCTTTCCTACAGCTGACTGCAAGGAAGTAGAAACTGAGACAGGAAAAAAAAAAAAAAAAACCCTGAGCCAGAAAAGATTACCGAACTTCAAACCTGGGAGATGACTTGTGTCCTTAGAGAGATCAGTACGGTAAAATAATTAGGATGGAAGTAGATCACAAAGGATGAATGCCTAAATGGTTACACCTGAAACCATATACTGCCAATCAAACCTAAGTTTAGAATTTGTTGTCATTTGCTCAGGAATTGCAGAGCTTTGAACACACTCCATGAGCTACAGCATTAAGGTGATAAATAATGCTTTCCTACTAATGCTTTCCTACCTTCCTTCTTTTCAACCTGAGTTGAGTACTGTATTTTTCCACACACGTCTGAGTTCCTTTTTGCTGACTTTGAGCAGGAATTTATGGATACTCTCAAAATGCCTCAGTTTGAGCAACGTTTCCCCAAGACATGGGAACTTCCTGCAGCTGACTGCAAAGAGTATTTGCTCAGGCCACCTCCATGGTGTTAATCAGGCCAGGCTTAAAGAAAGCCCCACAGCTCCTGAGCTTCAGGTTCCTAACACATAGTCTCTAGCTGGTATGACAGCTGGAAGAGTGCACAACACTGATATTATGGGATTGAGAAGCTCCAAGGGCAGCCCTGAGGAACAAGGGAAGACTCTGAACCCAGGACTCTCTGCACTTGCTCTTTCTCTTTGAGCCCAGCACACTGCCAGCTTCAGATGTTCTCGCCAAGGAAAATAGCAATGACACTGGACAAGGCTTGGAGGGTCTTATGGGCTGTTATACACCATACCCTCCATACGATATTCACTAGACTTCTTGGGATGCTCTATTCCTTTCTAATCAATTCCTTACTTATATGTTGAGATCCTCCTGAAATTTGTCCCTTCTTTTGGAAAATCTTCCTGACTGTTGCAGCCCACAAACAAACTTTCTTAGGGTTCCCCATTTAATTACACATTGCCTTGATTGTTTTCCCAATATTTCAGGTATGCTCTTTGCCTTGCCATTAAAACACGAACTCCCTGAAAATAATGAGACCAGACATATACGGAATGGCTTATGTGCTGAGCGCTGTACCATATCCTTATAACTGCCTTATATGGGTGGAATTATCTCTCTTTCGTAGGTGTGGAAACTGAAGCTCAGAGGTTCCCTAACTCACATGGCAAAGAAGTTATAGAGCCAGGACTTACTGCTATCTCTGTCTGGCTGCAAGCCCCTTGTATCACCAGAGTGCCACACTGCCTTGCATACTGGAAGTTATAGACCATGATATATGTGTGAAGGTATTATGTTTCTTATGGCTTAGAAATACCACACCATTTTTTTACAGGTTAGATGGTTAAAAAAAATATTTTGTCATCCAGGAGAGTGAAGTAATTCCTGATCTATCGTCTGTTATGTTAGATGGCTTTGTCTTCTATAGGGTTTCCATTGCCGCTATTTATCTCTCCTGGTTCGACAGAAAGGTTTGTCTTTTATGGATCCCTGATTTCATTTGCTGTGTGCTACGTCCTCAATACCAAAGAGTATCAAAGAAGCATATGTGGCATATTTCAGACTCTTCAGATTTAGTGGTAACAATAAAAATCATGGTTTGGCAAAATATTACTACTCCAGACCTCAAAGCCATCCTGACGTTTCAGTCCTTGTTTCCCTGACTTTTTATTATCTACTATATGCCATGTAGTCCTTGTCTTAAACAGTACATTATCTAATGGGTATTTGGGAAACATTTGCAATGGAGTATATCTGGCATGTAATTATGTACAGCGATGACACAAAGAAAGGGGTAATCGACTCTGCTTAGGTGGGTCAAAGGGAATTTCTGGAGGAGTTGCTTGAGTTGAGCTTTAAAGGATTAAAGGACTTCAGAAATTGGCAAGAAAAGAATGAGGAAAGAGCATTCAAGATTAAAAGCACAATATCGTGAAGACGTCGTGGCATGAAATATCAAGGCATTCCTGGAGAAGTCTAAGTAGCTTCTTTCCTCTTTAATATTAGAATCATGAAGTAGAATAGTGGGGAATGAGACAGAAATGTAGGCAGGGTTGTGTAGGCTTCTATAATAAGGTTCCTAGGAAATATTTCTAGACCTGACTCGAAAAAGATCATTGAAGAACTAAAAAAAAAGTGTATTTAATACTGTAGTATACTTTCTAGAGTGGGTAAATATTGATAAAGTTCATGTAGAAACACAGATTTTCAATTAGATGTGCCTAGGAAAAAAAGTAAGCCTCAGTGGTCCCTGGAACACAGGAATATGTATATATTCAGGTAAAAGAGCATAAAGAGCTGAAGATGCCACCATACTGGGACATAAACACTGACTCTACAGGGTTAGGAAAGAAACCTGGGCCTTGAGCTTACCATTTCTGGCTAAAAGTAAAACCAAGCAATTGAACGTCATCCATTAAGTATAAGTGCTATGGAGAATAACAAAACAGGAAAAGAAGTTAGAAAGTATGGGGATTAGGTGGGAGAAAGGATACGATTTTAAACATAAGGTAAGAAAAGGTCTCTCTAACACAGTGGTATTTTTACAGAGACCTGAAGGTTGTGAAGGAATGAGCCATGAAACTATCTGGAAAAAGAGCATCATGTTTGGTATGTTTGAGAATCAGTTAGGAAATCTTGTGGTTGAAGTAGATTGGTGAAGAGAGGAGATCAAGAAATGACAGGACCAGCCCACGTAGGGCCTCATAGGCCTCATGTACACCCCAGTTTACCTGACAGTTCAAGCTTATGGTTGTTTCCCTGACATAATTATTAATAGCACCCTCTTTATCTCCCCAAATAATCCCAGTTTGGATAATAAGTTATATAGTCATCCTACTTGCAGGTGATTTTAAGTGCTTTGGCTTTTACTCAGGAGAAAAGAGGAAGTCTTTAGAGGATTTTAATCAGAGGAGTGACATAATCTAACTTACACTTTAAAGACATCACTCCAGTTAGTGGGTTGAGAATAGATGGAAAGGCTAAAGCAGGGAGACCACTGGGAGAGGCTATGGAAATAATTAGGCAAGAGTAGACAGTAGCTTGGACCACTGTGATAGATAATGATAAGTAGCAGGTTCCAGTTATATTTTGAGAATTGAGCTGATAGGATTTGCTGATGGATTGGGTGTGGGATGTGAAATAATAGAGAAGATCATCTACCTTCTGAGTGTCTCTATGTATTCTTGGAACTCGTGTCTGGCCTTGACTTTCTGCCTAAGGAAAAAGATAATTTCTGTTTTACTTTTGATTTTGAAATAATTTCAAATTTACAGAAAAATCGTGAGATTAGTGCAAAGAACATCCATAACAACTTCACCCATTTCTCCCAAGCATGACTCTAAGATGTGGGGCCTGAGCACCTGGAAGTTGCTAATCTATTTCTGTCTCAAAAGAGAATAGCCCTTGACACCTAAAGGAAAAGTTCCCTACCTTTAAAAACTCTCAAAAAGCTAGCAATATTTTTGATGCCCTTATTCCAGACCTCAGAATCTATTCTAAACCCATAATGGTTTAATAGAAGCAAAAACATATAAGAATTCTAATAGCATTAGAATAGAGGAAAATGGAAATAGTGGAAATGCACCTCTTTACGGAAAGGATGAGCTATGGCATAGTAACAAGACACAGGACAACAGAGTTTCAAAAACAAAATTATGTCAAAACACGGAAAACTATATTCATGATAGGTTAAAACAGTATACAACAAAGTAAGTCATATATTTGTTGCAATATTGTAAAAAAATGTCTGTACATATGACAGCTAATATTAAAAAAAATCACTGTGTTAATGTGTTAGAATAGTGGGTTACTTAATCTTCTAAAAATGTTAATTCTTGTTTTATTATTTTCAATAACCACAGAAAGAGGACTTGTTTGTCTCAGGAAAGACTTCTTACTTTGATTCAGTAAGCTGATTTCCTACTTTTCTTCCTTTTTTATCTCATTTCCTCCTGTGTTAATTTCCTAGGGCTGCTGTTTAACAAAGTACCACAAACTGGGTGGCTTAGAACAATGGGAATTTATTCTTCCACAGTTTGAAGGCTGGAAATCCAAAATCAGGGTGTTGGCAGGGTTGGTTCCTCTGGAGACTCTGAGGGAGAATCCATTCCATGCCTCTCACCTAGCTTCTGGTGGCTGCTGGAAATCCCTGGTATTCCTTGACTTGTAGATATATCATTTCAATCTATATCTCCATCTTCACATCACCTTCTTCTTTGTGTCT
Organism: Loxodonta africana; assembly: GCF_030014295.1. Lineage (NCBI taxonomy): Eukaryota > Metazoa > Chordata > Mammalia > Proboscidea > Elephantidae > Loxodonta > Loxodonta africana. The sequence continues at coordinate 53,268,769 of NC_087348.1, read as the reverse complement.
GTTTTCTTCTTTATCTTTTAGAAGGACATTTGTCATTGGATTTAGTGCCCATTCTAGTGCCTGGGTGGTACAAATAGTTAACATCTTTGGCTGCTAACCCAAAGGTTGGAGATTCAAGTCCACACAGATGCACCTTGAAAGGCCTGGTGATTACTTTCAAAAAATCCTGATTTTTTGAATATCCTATCGAGCGCAATTCTACTCTGATACACATGAGGTCACCATGAGTCAAAGTTAGCTCCAGGACAGTAAAGGCACTGGTTAATCCAGAAAAACCTCATCTCAAGAGCCTTAATTTAATTATATCTGGAAAGACCTTCTACAGGGTTGCTGTGAGTTGGAATCAACTCAGTGGCAACAGGTTTGGTTTTTTGGTTATCGTATTGACTATTTCCAGGTAGCCTCATCTTTTGGGGGTCACCATCCAACTCACTGCATCTCCCTATAGCCTGCCTCCTCAATTCATAGAAAGAGAATGAAGAAGTAGGGAAGGAAAGACAGAGGTAGGACACAAGGGAGAAGAAACAGGAACCATTGATTTCTCCTTCAAAATGTCTTACATTCAGCCAGGCCCACATATGCCTTCATGCCACTATGCCAACCACAGTCAAGCCAGTATTCTCCATCCCCTAGACTGTGGTAAAATCGTCTACTGAGTCTCCCTGCTTCTACTCCTATGACCTCCTCCCCTAGATCTTCCTCAGCACAACAGCCAAAGTAATTTTTCAAATATATGTTAGGTTATGTCGCCACTCTTGTCTTAAATCCCCCCAGTGGTTTCTCTTTCTAAAACTATTTTCATAATAACACTGAGACACTAGTTGTCTTTTCCACTCTCATTTTCTCACAAATATACCAATTAAATGCAGAAGCAGATAAGAGAACCCAGCTGTCTTCTACAAAGCCAGGCATTAAAGAGATTTGCAAAAATGTACAATGCCACTATTTTTTGTTTTTGGAGAATAGCATCTCTTTTAACACTCACTTAAAATAAATTAGTAGTATTGCTCATTTAAAATAAATTAATAAATATTTTAACTATCAGTTTAATTTCTAATATGATAAATACTGATAAACATAATACTGATAAACTTTTACATAAACAAAAGTTCTTTGGTGTCCTCCATGACTTTAAAGAGTACAAAGGACTTCTGAGACCAAAAAGTTTGAAAATTGTTGGTTTGGAAGGAGGTTTTAAGTGATCTGGTCCTTGATTACTTTCTGTCCTCTGGGTTTACTATACTCAGGCCACACTAGCATTCTTTCCTTTTGTCTAGTATGCTGAAATTTTTATCCTTGCCTCAGAACCTTCCCACTTCCTGGATGCCCACCTGCAGTACTCATCCTCCTATCTTTGCATGGAAGCTCCTTCTCATCTAAGGTGTCAATTGTCATCTCCTTAGATATTTCCCCAACTACTAAATCTAGAGTGCCCCACCCTTTCCATAGCTCTCTGTCTTATTACCTGACTTTATTTTTATCACAGTGATAAGGGTTATCTGAAATAAACATGTTTCTTGCCTGTCTCCCTTAACTGTGTTGTAAAACAAACAAAAAAAAACCTGTTGCTGTAGAGTCGAATCTGACTCATAGTGATCCTACAGGACGGAGTAGAGCTGTCCCATAGAGTTTCCAAAGACGACCTGGTGGATTTGAACTGCTGACCTTTTGGTTAGCAGCTGTAGCTCTTAACCACTATGCCACTGAGATTTCCAACCGTGCTATAAACAGCTTTAAATAGTGGTCTTGTTTGTCTTGTCTTCAACTATGTTCCCAACACCTAGATTAGTGCTCAGCATAGAGAAAGTGCTCAATGCATATTTGTCGAATATATGTATGAATTGCATTTCTTCCAGCCTTTGCCCAGCATCCCCAGAGCAGGCCGTGCTCAACTTACCTCAGCTGGCGTCTCTAACTCCAGTGCTGTGTCATCCAAAAGAGCTTGATCGCCACTTTTACTACATCACAATTCTGCACAAGACTATAGTGGCTCCCTATTTCCTACCACAACAAATTCAGAGTGTTTGGCACATTCACATCTGACTCTCTCTTCCTTTGCGACTGTATGTCCTCTACTCCTTACACATGCCCTTTCCTCTGTTCAGGTCAGCTTCTTCAATCTCCCACAAGAAACCACACTCTACCATTCAACACTTTAGTTCCCTTGGTATTCTTTCCAGAGCTTAGGTTCCACTTCCTCAAATTGTACCCATCCTTCAAAGCCCAACTTGTGTGTCATTTCTTCTGTTGAGACCACCCAGGATATGCCAAGGATTATTGATGTCCCTTGACTCTGGACTGTGCAATTTAGGACAAGGATCAGAGCTTGGTTTCATCTCATGCACTAACTCCTAACATTTGTTAGTGTTTCCTTGGAACACTGTGTTGAGAAAGATTCTGAGTCTCAGAGGGGAAAGAAATGCTATGATCAATGAATGTCTGCCAATGAACCTGGGGGGAGGAAGAAGGATTTACTTAGCATTTAGTAATGGATTTCTGGGCATCGATTCCATATAATCTCACGTGTATGTGACTAATATCTTGCACTGTTCCTATAACTCAGTCTTTTTTTTTTTTTTTTTGTACAGAGACGTAGAGTTACTTGAATCCTGAAGTTAGGAAAAGCTCTGTGAGCTCTACCCCTCCACCCCTACCTTGAAGTCTGAGCCCAGCAGAATCCTCTGACCTGGCTTCATCCACCCACTTCCAGCTCCCTCCTCCCTGACAAAGGGAGAAATAGTTCTGGGTACCAGGTGTTGGTTGACTCACTTTTATCTACCCCAAGGCTGCATTAACAAAATAGCAATTCCAGATCTACTAGCAATTTTATTTACTCCTGTTTCCCCCAATACAAATGGCCATTTTTTTCCACTCATTAACAAAATTATTATCTAAATGGTAAATTTATTGAGACTGGGGCATATCTTTATACATCATCCCCATCACCTCAGAAAATAATTGAGCACAAGGTAGGTGCTTAGTTTGTATGGTTAGATAAAAAAGAGAGGAAGGTTTGGAAGTTTATTAGATAACTACATAAGCATTTTATCATGGCACAAAGGAAATTCTGGTATATTCCATTTTCCATAATTAATTCTATTTGTCATATTCACAAGCCTTCTACTTTACTGTTTTAATGTGATATCTTCCATATTGCTAATAGCAACAAACACCTCATTACAAAGTCTTCAGTAGAGTTAGAAGCCAGAAAAGTAAATATTACCATGGAAAATCTCAAGGGACAGAACATCAGAAAAGTTCTATGTACCATCCATGGACAGTTACAGCTTGAAAGGCTCTGTGTAAACCTGATTTTATTTATCTGGTATCATGCAGTCTAGCGTATTTTGAACTCCCATGCCCAGCTTTGTGATCCTGGACACTCATTCATGTATCCTCCTGGATCCCAGCTCCCTCATCTGTAAGTGGTGGGAATAGAGGGAGAGGTGTGTTTAACGTTCCTTCCAGCTTTAAATTCTATGATCCATCATCTAAATTGATATTTTAAGTATTGATCTGCAAAATGAAATTATTCTGGTTAATATTTGATACAGAAAGAGTTCCACGATGAAGGATCTGCTTCGATTGTAAACATTTGGAGAAAGCAGTTGGCTATTTTAGAGCACGTACTTTGACCAGCTTATCTACCTACACTTTGGGAAAACAGTTTATAATTGCAGAATGGGGAGACTGAATTCGATCACAATCCCAACTGCCCCTCAGTATATTCTTTGCCAGTACAGAGTGGCTTTTTACAATTACACTGTCTCCTCATTCCAAATGCAATTTCAAAACCAGCAAAGTCAGAGCTGCCACTGCAGTTGGAGATTTTCCTTATCAAATGATTCAACCTTAAAAGTCTCTTCTTAGTTTATTTGCTTTCTTTCTGCCTCTGCCTCTTGCAACTGCTTGTAATCAAACCACCCTGCATGACTGCCTTGTTCTCTATCCAAATAGTTAATATGCTCCTCTTTTACCATGTGACATCCTTTCCTCATCACTCAGGACTCGTACATGACCTCTCCCTATTGTAACAGACTACTTCCCTTAGTGAAACAACTTTAGATTCGCCAACATTCTCTTTGGAAGAACAAGCCAATCTTATTATATTTTCTTGAATGTATCACATACTTTACCCACTTATAGTTTCTTCTGCCTGAAACAATCATGCCCCCAACCCTTGGCATAATTAATTTCTCCTTAGCCCTTCACGTTTCAACCAAAGTATTAGAGTTGCTATGAGTAGGAATTGACTCAATGGCAGTGGGATTATTTTTGTTTGTTTGTTTTGTTTTTTTGATTGTTATCTCATTGAAATCTTTACTGATCCCCCCAATTCCCTAACAACTGTCATCCTCTACCATCTACTTATAAAAGCCCATTGCCATGAAGCTAATTCCAACTCATAGCAACCCTATAGGACAGAGTAGAACTGTCCCACAGGGTTTCCAAGGAATGGCTGGTGGATTCCAACTACTGACCTTTTGATTAGCAGCTGTTGCTCTTAACCACTGAGCCACCAGGGCTCGATTACCTACTTACATGCTCCCAAAATTAATACTTATATCATGCTTGAAATTACTTTTTCCAATCTGTGTCATATACTCTAGAACATAACTCTACAAAGTCAGGGACTTTATTCATTTTGTTAATCACTATCTCCTGAGAACTTAAAACAAGGGGAGAAATTGCGATAGCGTTCTCAGTAAAGCTTATTTGAATGAATGAAAGGCAAAAAGGGGAGAAAGAGAAAGAAACAGAATGAATGGGCCTTGCTCTGTCTTAGAGTGTTACTTTCCCACTGAGTTCTCTAGCTTTGATCACTGCAGCTGTTATCGCCACGATGATTCTAGCAATGGGAGCCAGAATGGGGTTGTAAAGAAAGACAGGTTTAAATTCAAGCTCTGTCATTTGCTAAGTCTAGGATTTGAGCAAGTTAACTAGCCTAGACAAACCCATTCCTTTATCTAGAACATACTTTGCAGGGTTACTGTGAGGATAAAATGAGATCATGTCTAAAAAAGTAAATGATGGTTGCTCAATAAATATTAATTACTTTCCAGCTCCGCTCTCCCCCCAGCCCCCACCCTAAATGTGCTGCTGTTCCTTTAACACTTTGGCTCAAGTGTAAACAAAAGCATCTCTTGGTTCTCCTTAGCACTTCTGAGACAGACTGGCACTTCACTAATTGCTAAGGGAAAAACAAAAGGTATTTAAATATAGAGAAAGTCAGTAATACAAAAGCGGCCAGGCTTCCCTAAGAACAGAGCTTAGCTTCCATTACACCTACTTGTTTTTCAGACTCTAAGGCCCTGTCATATTCTGAACATAACCCTAAATGGAAAGAGATTTTATAAAGCAAACTTTTCCATTAGTCTTAGATTCATTCATTCATTCAATAAACATTCATTTATCCTAATTAGCAAGGAATTGGTGCAGACCATCTAACTGTAGGATACAACATTTTAGACAGAAGGAAAACACCTTAACCCCAAAAAAGATGACTAGCACAAACTAACAGGAATTCAGGGAAATGAGGTGTTTTGGATTGAATTGTGTCCCCCTAAAAAATGTATTGAAGTCCTAAACCCTGTACCTGTGACTGTGACTTTTTTTGGAAATGAGATTTTTCTTTTGTAATCAGTTAAATTAAAAGAGGTCGTATCAGAGTAGGGTGGGCCCTAATCCTAATCGCTTCTGAGCGTTGTTTTGTAAAAGACACAGAAACAAAGGCACACACAAAGGGAAAGACAGCATGTGAGGATCTGTCTACAAGCCTACAAACTGAAAGTGACAAGAAAAGATCTTCCTCTCTATCCCACAGAGAAAGAGCACAGCCCTGCTAATGCCATGAATTTGGACATCTAGCCTCCAGAACTGTGAGAAAATACATTTCTGTTCTTCAAAATCACCCACTTTGTGGTACTTTGTATTGGCAGTCCTAGGAAACTAAGACATGGAGATAAAGTTGTGGCCTTGACGGTAGAGAGGTAGGGTTGCCAGATTTGATGCCTTTGAATTATGGTGTTGTTGAAGAATATTGAATATACCATGGACTGCCAAAGGAATGAACAAGTCTGTCTTGGAAGAAGTACAGCCAGAATGCTCCCTAGAAGCAAGGATGGTGAGAGTTCGTCTCACATATTTTGGATATATGATTAGGAGGGACCAGTCCCTGGAGAAGGACATCATGGTTGGCAAAGTAGAGGGCCAGCGAAAAAGAGGGAAACCCTCGACGAGATGGATTGACACAGGGCTGCAATAATGGATTCAAGCATAACGATTATGAAGATGGCACAAGACCAGGCAATGTTTTCTTCTGGTATATACGGGATGGCTATGAGTTAGAACTGACTCCACAGCACCTAACAACAACAACAACAATCAGATATAATATGAAAAAAAAAAATAGCTTTAGAATAGAACAGTTTAAGTAATGTTGGAGATCATTCATTTATTCAACACATTCATTTTGAGCACCTGCCATGTGACAGGGAGCACTGGTGACTTGATGGTAGAATTCTTCCCTCGCATGTTGGAAACCTGGGTTGGATTCCCAGCCAATGCACCTCATGCATAGTCACCACTTGTCTGTCAGTGGAGACATGCGTGTTGCTTTGATGCTGAATAGGTTTAATCTGAACTTTTAGACTAAGATGGAATAGGACGAAAGACCTGGAGATCTACTTCAGAACATCATCCAATGGTCCAACCTGCAACTGATCACGGGGATGATGCAGGACGGGGCAGTGCTTTGTTCCACTGTGCATGAGGTCATCATGAGTTTGGAGCCGACTCAATGGCAGTGAAAACCATCACCATATGACATTGTGCTTTGTGCTGGGATAATACTAAAAATAAGTGCTAGCTCACATTTATTGAATCTTCCTCTGTGCAATTATATGCTACACACGTGATATATATGTCCACCTTTAATCTTTACTACTTCTCTTATCTCCATTTTACAGATAAGGTAGCCGAGATTTAAAAGTTTAAGCAACTTGCCCAAGGTTGCACTACAGGTAAGTGGCAGAGCTAGGACTTGAACCCAGGTCCATCTGATTCCAAAATCTGTACCTTAAAAGAAATTGTCTTCTAGCAAAGGAGACTAACTCATAAATAAACAGTCTCCATGCAGATTAACGAGGATTCTGAAAAGGGAAATATAAGATATAGGGGAGGCTAAAGATGAGTATCTGGTCCAACCTGGGGGTATCAAGAACAGCCACTCAATGCACTCCAAAAAAGGTGGCATTTGAACTGGGCCTTAATCTCAAATGATCCTCAAACCATTTCAAAATAACTAAGTCAGCAACTGCATACACTGACTAATTTCCTTAAATATACCGGAAGCAAAGCACTTAAGAAATGATTACACCATTTGAGAATTTCAACAAATTGCCAACAAGACAGGGTAATAGGAAAAATGTAAACCTTGGTGAACAACTTAAAAGTGTAATGGGGTGCATGGTGAGCTCCCAGTTATTATCATATATCCTGTCAGGGTGATCGATGTTTCAGAATATAATTTTGCTGAAACACTATCTGTCTTGTCAAAAAGACAAGTTGTGGCTGCCATCAGGTAGCTGTGGTTTGCCTGGTACCCTAAATGAAAGAGAGAAGATGCTAATTCTTGGGAATGGGTAAGAATAGCATAAGCTATTGAGAAACAGTTATTAAGTGAGGGGCTCACCTCTGTGACTGTTTTCCCATCTGTCAGGAGAAGATACCCTTAACAAAACAGATGGTGGAAGTGGTTGACTCCTGCCAATAATTGCCAGGTAGAGCAAGCACCAGCCTAGGCCTCGGAGACAGTACTTCTCATCCCAGCACACCTACTGAAGAGCGCTATGATCTTGGGCAAGTTGCTTAATCTTTCTGTATCTATTCCTCCTTTGAAAAAAGGTCACAGTACCAGTACTTCATCGTGAGATTTTTTTTTTTTTTTTCCGTCTCTAAATCTAAGCTTTTCATTGGGCAAAGTTTGGAATTAGTTTTAGAAATCATTCACCTATGGAAGAAACTAGAAAAGCTTTTGGTCCTTTGCCTAGAGATGGTCCATTCAGAGCAATCACATTCTTTAGGAGGGACATGGTTGGCTCAGTGGTAGAATTTGCACCTTTCATGCAGGAGACCAGAGTTTGATTCCCAGCCTGTGCAGCTCATGTGCAGCCACCATCTGCCTGTCGGTGGTGGTTTGCGTGTTGCTATGACACTGAACAGGTTTCAGCGGAGCTTCTAGACTAAGATGAACTAGGAAGAAAAGCCTAGTGGTCTACTTACAAATAGCAACTAATGAAAACCCTATGGATCACAATGGTCTGATCCACAAGTATTCATGGGGATGGTACAAAACTAGGCAGCATTACATTTCATTGTCAGTGGGGTAGCCATGAAGTGAGGGCTAACTCGGTGTAGTTAACAACAACAACATATTCTTTAGGAGACTATATTTAATGACAAAGTATTGGCTTTCCACCCTTTTCTCAAAAACCAGAAAAGACTTACTAAAGCAAAATAGCGTACTCTCAGATTTTCAACCGGGTTCTACATCCTTTTCAATATTAAATGAAATTATGTTAATGCAGTGCTTATCATAGGACCTGGCTCTTTGTTGCTGCTCCATAAATCTTAGTTCTTTCTCTGGCTTTCTCTAAACATCTTGGTTGGTTTGATGATATCAGATTGCTTTTTCAGACTTGCCCTTTCTAAATAGAGATTCTCTAATCCCTGTATGAGATATAATGGTAAAATAGATGTGAATTATTCCCATCAGAGATCTCCACTCAGCTGAAGAGACCAACTCCACTGATGACTTCCAAATCCCTCTCTGAGTTCGGAAAATTTTGAGAAATAAAACAAAGAGAAAAGCAGAAGGAGGCCCACATATCCCATTATCGATGGAGGCTAAATTGGAGGAGGGTACAATGTGGTGTGAGAACCAGTCTGGCCTGCTAACTCCTTCCCAGAATTAAGCAGTTTATGAGCCAAGGTGGAGGACTGGCCTTCCTTTACAAAGGCAGCAGAGGAATGTTCTCTGTGTTGTTGTGATTGCATGCCATGGAGTAGATTTTGATGCATAGCGACCCTATAGGACAGAGTAGACCTGCCCCACAGGGTTTTAAAGCTGAAATTTTTACAGGAGTAGGTCACCAGCTGTTTTCTCCCATGGAACCGCTAGTGAGTGCCAACCTTTGGGTTAGCAGCTGAGCGTTTAACCATTGAACTGCTGGGGCTCCTTTGTGTTCTCTGCAAAAAGATGCCTGCCTAAAGAAGGAGGAGCAGAGGTGAATCAGGCCTACGCTGTTACTTTACACATTTAAAATCAGGTAAAGCATTCCATCACGGCAAGAATAGAGTACTAATGGTCCAGAGAAAGACCAGGATTGTGCCTAGGGGAAAATCCATCCATATGGAGATGAGGGGTGGGAAAAGGGCATTCCCTGTTACATGAAAGATGATTCATCTAGAAAATTATGGAAGAAATAACTGAACAAACAAATTAAAAACCAGGTCTAATAGAGGGGAAGGGTAAAAGCAGGTCCAGTCATTGGAAGCCCTACCTAGCCACTAAGAAGCAGTCAAGATAAGATCTTACTTTCAAACTCTAAATTTCTAAGTGTATGTCCTTTACTTCCAAAGAAAAGGGAGTCTCAGGTTAAAGGCCCAACCATTTTGAGAAGCGGGGCTGGTGCTAATTTGGTGTGGCCAGCAAAATGGAGGGAGTCGTATAAAGGGAAATGATGTCTTCTGGGAGGATCACTCAGCTGAAAAATTACTTGACCAAATGCAAGCAGGTTGGCAGCTCCACAGCCCAGAAGGGGGCCAGCTGCTAATTACTATGGCTATCTGGAGAAGTGCTTCCAACAGTATTTCTCAATTGCTAGTTGATTAGGTTTTGGTTAAATCTATAAAGCCTTCAGGGTTAACTATCTAGGGAATATTGCTCTACAATTATAATGCACAAAGTGTTTATTATCAAGTTTATCTTGGTTTGGCTTAATTATTTAGGCACTTGTGGCTCAGTAGGTACCTTCCCATCTCCCCAAAAACTAACCTGAGAGGGAAACTGGCAAACATTTCACAGAAGCTAGATCTATTTCCAATGGGCAAGTGAATCAAATAAGAAATGGATTTATTTCTCAATTATATTCAGATGAAGCAAAAGATATTCAATCAATCAAACAGCATTTAGCTTAGAACAGTAAGAACCTCCATATATCGAGGGTTTATTGTGTGTCAAGTTTGGGCTAAGTGCTTTGCTGACATAATCTCATTTAATCCTTACAACCTCCCTGCAAGGTAAGCATTATTCTCCCCATTTTGAGATGTTAAAGCATGCCAAGTCAGAAAGAGAAAGAAATAAGATTCAAACTTAGGTCTGTTGGGTTCCGAAAGTTTGTACCTTTCTCCTGTATCATGTAGTCTAGGTGGGCACAGTTTATTGTTGCTGCTAAGCCAACCCTCCTGGTTGAACCTGTGGTACCAACCTCTTCTAGAATTTGGACTGAGACTGTTGAGACACCCCAGATACCATAGCTAGATGATGTGGCTCCCTCCCTTACCTTCCCATGGCTTCACCCCCTTCTCACCTGTCTAGTACTAAGTAATTCATAATATCTCACTCTTTGAGTTAGCAGGCCATGTGTTATTCACCCATTCACTTAAAGAAAACTTACTGAGTACCTGCTTTGTATCTACCTGTTTCTCATGGAGCTCATAGTTTATCATAGGTAGATACCTAACATTATGACAAAAATATTATACATGCTTGTTTTAGGACCCTACCAAAATCAAGGTTGATCATCTTCTCTGTTGTAAGTCTACCTTGATTCTCTTAAAATAAACAGTAAGATGGCTATTTCAGAACATCAGACAGAGAGGCCAAAGCGTTATTGAATTGTTTTCTCTACTCTTTATCTAAGGCAATGATAAGTAATATTCAGTGATTATTTGTACTGCTTTTCAGAATTCAGGATTCTGCTCATGAGATTTTTTTTCTTTTTTTAAAACATCCAAGCAACTCTGAACTTGATTTTCAGGAGTGCAAACTTCTCAAAAGAATAATGGTCACTGGTCTTGTGCTCCCACTGTAAACAAGTAGGACAAAATAATGATTTAGACATTGAACAGTAGACAGTACAGATTACGATCTATGAAAAAAGGGAAACAACCAAGGTGAAACTTAAAATCAACCCACTTTATAACTGGAGGCATTTTCCAGACTGTGGTGCAGGGAGGAGGAAATGAAGCACAGCTAGGCGGACTCCCTTATTTAAGGAGATAGAAATCAAGAGTTCAGGAACCTGAGGCAGCTGAAATTTGTGGGGCAGGGTACCAGAGAGACATGAGATACACAGAGAACAAGCTCCAGAAATCCACATGGAGATCCCCTTGGTTGTTTGGCTGAAAAACAAATATGCATATATAGAATGTGATTGCATGAGGCCAGGTTACTCTACACATGCTTTAAAAAGCTTAAAAATAAACCTCAAAAGGATGAAATTTACCACAATTGACATAGAAACCATCCAAAAAAGAGCCCAACATTCTTTAGAGGAAGATAACAGTATCCAGACACTCAACTACATGAAATGCATGATGTTCACCCATCCAAACAAAAATTACTCAACATACCATGATGCAGGAAAATATGACGTGTAAAAAGGAGAAATGGATAGAAATAAAGAAAAGCTAGAATTAACAGTTGAGAACTTTAAAAGAGTTATTATAAATATGGTCAAGAAATTAAAGGAAAAATAGACATAAAAAGGAAAGAAGTGAAGCATATTAAAAAATAACCAAATGGAGATTTTAGAATTGCAAAATACACTACCCGACTTGCAAAATTCACTGGATGGGCTTGTCATCAGAATAGACACTGCAGAGAAAGGGGTCAGTAAACTTGAAAACATGGAGCCCTGGTGGTGCAGCGGGTAAACAGTCAGCTGCTAACCAAAAGGTCAGTGGTATGAACCCACTAGATACCCCTTAGAGACCCTAAGGGGCAGCTCTATTCTGTCCTATATAGTCGCTCTGAGTCAGAGTTGACCCCATGGCAACGTTTGGGTTTTTTGTTTTTTTTGCATACATATATGTGTGTGTGTGTATTTGATAAATAAATATCTAATATATATGTATATATGTGATAAACCAATACCCACTGCCATCAAGTCAATTCTGACTCATAGCAACCGTATAGGACAGAGCAGAATTGCCCCACAGAGTTTCCAAGGAGCAGCTGATGGATTCAAACTGCTGACCTTTTTGGTTAACAGACTAATGCTTAACCACTGTGCCACCAAGCCTCCAGTAGTAGAGATAAAACAAATACCAAGATACAGCTAACCCAAATGAGGAAAGAAAAAAGTGAAAAAGAACAAAGATTAGATGGGACAAATAACAAGTTGGTGATGTAAACGTGAGAATATATTATTTTTTACTAAATGTAAAGGTTCTGAGCATTCCGATTAATGGCAAGATTAGACTAGATTTTTTAAAAAGGAAGGATTATCTACATGCTGCTAGATAAAATGTACTTTAAATATAATGACATAGGATAGGCTCTGTTACCGGTTGCATACACATTTGATATTTTTAATATATTCTTGATGAACTGACCCTTTTATCATTAAACTTGGAACCCTGGTGGCACAGTGGTTAAATATAATAAGATAGAAAAAAAGACATACTTTGTATGCATTAATCACAAGAAAGTTGGAATGACTATATTAATATCTGATGAAGTAGAATTCAAAAGAAGAAACATCATGAAGAGGAACATTTCATAATGATAAACCAAACCAAAAACCTGCTGCCATCAAGTTAATTCCAACTCATAGCGACCCTTTAGGACACAGTAGAACTACCCTGGAGGGTTTCCAAGGAGCTGCTGGTGGATTTAAACTGCCAACCTTTTTGTTAGCAGCCATAGCTCTTAACCACTGCACCACCAGGGCTCCAAGTTTAATGATAAAAGGGCCAATTCATCAAGAATATATTAAAAATTTTAAATGCATATGTACCTAGTAACAAAGCTTCAAAATATTGCAGAAACTGACAGACTAAAAAAGATACAGATAAATCCACAGCTATGGTTGGAAATGTCAACATTTCCCTCTCAGTAATCATTAGAACAGACAGAAAATGAGAAAATACATAAAAGACTTGCACAACACTATCAATCAAGTTAACTTAATTGACATTTATAGATGATTTCACCCCAAAGAGCAGAACACAAATTCTTTACAAGTACATGCAAACATTCAACAACATAATATACAGTGTGAGCAATACAATGTCTCAAAAAATACAAAATGAAAGAAATTATAAACAGCATGTTTTCTGAATACAATGGAACAAAACTATTAAGAAATAACAAAAAATTATCTGGAAATATTCTCAAAATTTTGGAAATCAAGCAACATGCTTCTAAATGACCATTGAGTAAAAGAAGATATCAAGAGAGGAATTAGAAATTATTTCTAATAGAATAATAATGACAACTCAGCATGAATAAAATTTTGGAATTCATCTAAAGCAACATTTTTAGGAAAATTTATAGCTTTAAATGCTTAAATTATAAAAGAAGATAAGTCTAAAATCAATGATCTAAGCTTGTACCTTAAGAAGTTAGAAAAAAAGGTAAATTAAATCTGAAATAATTGGGAAAAAATATATATTACATAAAATTAGAATAGTGTATTTAGTAATAAAAGTAACTTTACAACAATATTGATACTACTTGGAGAAACTGGAAGGGTATATATTTTTAAAAAGAAATCATTGGTATAATTTGGTGGATAGATAACTATAAAATTTAATTATTTGTTCTTAGCTTTGAGAATATGTTCATTTATTCATATATATCTACTTCTAATGGCTTACTAAATACTTTCATTTCACTTTATTTTACTAATAAATATTTATTATGTCTCTGCTGGATGCAGCCTTTGCTAGATACCAGGGAAGCAGACATAAATAAATATCAGCTCCTGCCTTCAAATATGTTACAATCACAATAGACACAGAGAAAAAAACAAATTCCTAAAATATAGTGGGAGTATGACTAGGTTCTCAGGTAGCCTAAAGAGGAGATGATGAAGGCTGTCTCTTAGATCACTCTCTTCTTGTTGGAGGCAGAGTTACAGATAGAGGTACACCTGATATAGGTCAGAAAGGATAGAGTCTGCATACGCTGTTCCTTGTCTTTGGAAGTTTTTCCTGCATGGTAAAGATGAGGACGAATGGATCAACAACACACTTACGGAATTAAAAGAAGATTAGTGATCTGTCCCTGAGTGATGTTAATGGTTAAGCATTCAACTAGTAGCCAACAGGATGGCTGTTTGAATCCACCCAGAAGATCCAGAGGTGCCTTAGAAGACAGGTCTGGCAATCTGCTTCCAAAAGTTCACAGCCTTGAAAACACTATGGAGCAGTTCCACTCTGCACACATGGGGTCTCTATGAGTTGGAATCAATTCAATAGCAACTAACAAAAATAATAGCAATTTGTCACTAAATTGGCAAGTCAGGGGGTTAGAATTAGGGAGTCTAGTGGGAGCAGGAAGCTAGAGAAAGAGTGAGTGATAAGGCCAGTGACATAGGCAGCACCAGATCAGGAAATTTCAGTCTGCTTTTCGAGGAATTCATTATTCACCTTTCTCACTCATCATTCACAACATGGCCAAAAGCAATACTTGAAAGGGATTCTGAATTCTCCAAATTAAAAATACCAAAGAAAACAAGACTATAAAAAAAGAAAAAAAGACTATAAAAAAAAAAAAAAAAATTTTTTTTTTTTTTTTTTATAGTCATGTTTAAATTGACAAGGTAAAGGAGTGGGTATGTCATCATATTGAATTTAATTCTAAAATATTATCTGTTTTTGCATTGCTTTTCCTAATCTACTGTGCTTAGACTATTCTAACAAGATTTGCTCACTCTATTCAAATACTTGTTCATGTTGAGCAAGCACCAGTTAAGCCTTGGAACATTTTAATATGTTAGTTACATATGATTTTGTATAAAAAGTGAACTTGAGACTTGTTTCTGTCTACAGCATTCCTCAGACAGCACAGCACACAGTTGGTCTACATTTATATAATTATCAAGTAAGGATAGATATTTTTTAAATTACTGTGATTGTCAGGACCTGGAGAACAAATTAAGACCCTCAGTGAAAGTCTTTTTATTACTGTCTTGTTGTGAGTGCAGGCATGTCAATTTGGTTTCTTAAATAGTGTCTATGTAATGTTCATATTACAAACAGTGCTAGCAAGTAGCTGATTTTATAGAACAATTAATTTGGCCTTTGAGATATTCTTGTGGTAGTCAAAGGTAGACAAAATTATATGCAGGTATTTATGTTAACCTAACCAACAATAAAAATTCTCATGTACAAATTTTCTTTATTAAAATCAAAATGACGACATGATCTATAAATGAGTGCAATATCAATCAAAGTCCCAACAAGTTGTTTTACAGATACTGACAAACTGACCCTAGAGTTTATATGGAAAGACAAAAGACCCAGAATACCCAACATAATATTTGAGAAAAGCAAAGCTGGAGGACAGACACTACTTGACTTCAAGACTTACTATAAAGAGTAGAAAGCTTCAGTGATAACAACAGCACGATACTGGTGAAAGAATAGACAAAAAGATCAATGGAACAGAATGGAAAGCCCAGAAATAGACCCACACAAATACAGTCAACCGATCTTTGACAGAGGAGCAAAGGCAATTCAGTGGAGAAAGGACGTCTTTTTAACAAATGGTGCTGGAACAACTGGACATCTACAAGCAAAAAACTAAATCTAGACCAAGACCTTGTACTTTTCACAAAAATTATCTCAAGATGAGTTTCAGATCTAAACGCTAAAAACGAAATTATGCAACTTCTAGAAGATAACATAGGAGAAATCTAGGTGACCTTGAATTTGCCGATGAATTTTTAGGTACATCAGCAAAACACAATCTATAAAAGAAAAAATTGATAAGTTGGACTTCATTAAAACTAAAAATCTTCTACTCTGTAAAAGCAAACAAAAACCAAACCGGTTGTCATCAAGTCGACTCTGACTCATACTGATCCTATAGGACAGAGTAGAACTGCCCCATAGTGTCCCCAAGGAGCAGCTGGTGGGTTGGAACCGCCTACCTTTTGGTTAGCAGCTCTGCCACCAGGGCAGCTCTGTAAAAGTCATTATTAAAAGAATTCAAAGATAAGCCAGAGAGTAGAAGAAAATATATGCAAAATACATATCTGATAAAGAACTTGTATCCAAGATATGCAAAGAACTCTTAAAAGCCAACAATTAAAAACAACTACCCAATTGAAAAATGGGCAAAAAACCTGAACAGGGACTTCACTAAAGAAGATTATACAGGTGGCAAATAAGCATTTGATAAATCTCAACACTATAAGTCATTAGAGAATTGTAAATCAAAATAATAACGAGACATCACTACACACCGTTAGAGTGGCTAATATCCAAAACACTGAACACCAAATACTGGCAAGGATGTGGAGCAACAGGAGCTCTCAGTCAGTGCTGGTGGGAATGCAAATATGGTACAGCTGCTTTGGAGACAGTCTTTCTTAGAAATCTAGACATTAGCTTACCATACAATCCAGTAATCATGCTCCGAGGCATTTACTCAAATGAATTGAAAACTCATGTCCACACAAAAACCTGCACACAAATCTTTATAGCAGCTTTATTCAAAATGGCCCAAAACTGGAATCAACCAAGATGTCCTTCAACAGGTGAATGGGTAAACTGTGGTCCATCCACACAGTGGGGTATTATGAAGTGATAAAAAGAAATTAGCTATTGAAGCTATGAAAAGATGTGAAGGCACTTTAAATGTGTATTGCTAAACCAGCCTGAAAAAGCTACATATCGTATGATTCCAACTGTATGATAATCTGGAAAAGGCAAAACTATAGAGATAGATAGTGCAGAGGGTCAGCGAAAAAGAGGAAGACCCTAAACAAGGCGGATTGACACAGCGGCTGCAACAATGGGCTCAAACATAACAACAACTGTGAGGATGGCGCAGGACCAGGCAGTGAGCCCTTCTGTTGTGTATAGCTCACTATGAATGGGAACTGCCTCAGCAGCACCTAACAACAGCAACGACGTAGGGACAGTAAAAAGATCAGTGTTGCCAGGGGCTCAAGGGTGTGTGCAGTGTGTGAATAAGTGAAGCACGCGACTTTTGAAGGGAAGTGTTACTATATTGCATAATACCGTAATAGTTGATATATTACATTATGCATTTGTCAAAACTCATAGGACAGTACAACACAAAGGGTGAACCTTAACGTAAACTATGGACTTCAGTTAATGTATCCGTATCGGTTCATCAATTGTAACAAACGTACCACACTAACGCAAGATGTTAAAAATAAGAGAAGCTCTGCAAGGGGCCGCGGTGATACATGAGAACTCTACTTTCTGTGCAACTTTTTTGTAAATGTAAAACTGCTGGAGAGATAAAGTATATTCAAGATGTGAAGCACAAAATGCCAAAAAAAAACCCCAAAAATGGTTATTAAAACTGAGAATAAAGCAGCCACATACGAAGACAAATGATCAGCTTTGACATTTTAATTTATAAAAATAATATACCTCTGCTTAAAGAATTATACAGAGAGTTCTGACCTGTAATGTGTTTCTCTTGTCAAAAAAACACTTGTTGGAGCTGCATGTGATTGCGGAGTTGAGAAGCAGGTTTACTTCAGTTCTACTTGACGAGGTCAATGTCCATAACGGTTACAGTGCTTTGGGTGTCATGGTTTCTAATGTGCCCTAATTGCTTTCCAGTCCAGGATGAAGTCAGTCCAGTTTTCCTTCCTTTTCTGTTGCTGAAAAGCAATTTTCAGTAATAGCTGTGAGCTGTCCAACATCACTATTATTTCGGAGAAAGAGGAGTGTCACTCCTGCATGGGTGTCAACATTACTTGGCGTGCAGGCTGCTGCTACACTAGGATAAGAACTTTGCTTTGCTGAAAGTGAGAATGCTGAGTGTCTATATGAGACAGGGTTCATTAATTCCGCTTTATATTTTATTTCTCTCGAATTGCAGTCAATGAGTCCCTTAGCCAACACTTTCTGAATTGTGACTGTGGTTCATTTCCATGATATCTTTTGAATGTTTGGGCTCAGATTTGATTTAGATAAAATGAGTTTTGGGCAGCCTCAGATTAATGTAAATAAATGATTCAGTAATTTATTCAGATATTTCTATACTAGCTTGCCCTGTTGAGACATAAACATGGGCATGAGTACATATGTATATTTAATTGTGAAATATTGTTAATTGTCTCAAATAGCCAATTGCAATAATAAAAGGCATATTTCTGCAACAGAGATAGTACCAAAAATGTGTTCCAAAGCCAAATAAAAACGCAAGCATCCACATTATAAAATCTGTTCTACTGGTCTGCCTGTAAACAAATGCCAACAAGCAGTCTGAGTACACAGTCCATCCTTATAGATGTTAGGACAAAAATGAATCAGCAAACCCAAACCTTCTTTATGCCCTTGAGAAAATCAAGGCATAGAGGCGTTAAACCACTTCTCTACATTCTAACAACTTCTAGACCAGCAAAAGAGGGGAGAGCTTCTTTGTCGTTTTTCTGTAGCACCTGGCTGTGCAGGAGTCTGTAAGCTGAAATTGAAAATGGCCACATCTTAACAGATATACTTTATTTGATATTCAATAAGTTTGGCCAATAAAACTCAGTTTGCTAGACAGTTTCCTGCACTTTTTCTTGGAAAATGGATTCTGTGATCTGTTGGGGAAATGAATTAACCAGCTGCCCCTTTCTCCCTTAAAGCAAATTATTTCCTCATTGCCTAAGTAGAAGAGTAAAAAAAAAATTGTACTGAATTAAATGCTCTGATATTAAAACCGTGTCAAATTCTTCTGGAATTAAGAACCCTGCAAACACACAGAATTTAAGGCAGTTTCAAGGAAGAATCTAAAACGCAATATAATGTCTCAAATGTTTGAGCAAAGTATCAATAATATAGTTTATGATTCTTATTCCTCTTTGAAGTATACATGGGAAAGAGTACTTACAAATATTTCACCAAGCAATTAAACACAAGTGTTACATGTGTTTACCTGCGATTCATGTAGTTTCAGGAACCCTGGGGGGCGTAGTGGTTAAGAGCTACGGCTGCTAATCAAAAGATAGGCAGTTTGAATCCACCAAGCACTCCTTGGAAACCCTATAGGGCGGTTCTACTCTGTTGTATAGGCTTGCTATGAGTCAGAATTGACTCGATGGCAATAGGTTTTTTGTTGTTGTTTTACTATAGTTCCAGTTATGTAAATGCAAAAAAGAAAAAAAATCACTTTAAAATCCTAAAGGTCACTTCTTTGTCTTTATTCCCATACCTCCTTACACCATACATGGAGCCCTGGTGGTACAGTGGTTAAGAGTTCAGCTGCTAACCAAAAGGTTGGCAGTTTGAATCCACCAGCCACCCACTGGAAACCCTATGGGGCAGTTATAATCTGTCCAATAGGGTCGCTATGAGTCAGAATCAGTTTTTACCCCATACATACAAATTCAAAGCTTTTATAGGGGTTGACAATTATTAAATATGCAGGCACTATCACAGAGAGAAGAGTCCTGGTGGTGCAGTGGTTAAAGTGCTCAGCTATTAGCCAAAAGTTTGGCAGTTGGAACCCACCAGCGACCAGGAGAAAGATGTGGCAGTCTGTTTCTGTAAAGATTGCAGCCTTGGAAACTTCATGGGGCGGTTCTACCCTGTTCTATAGAGTTGCTGTGAGTTGGAATCAACTCAACAGCAGTAGGTTTGGTTGGGTGGCCATCATGGAGTGGAGGAAGGAGGCAGTCATATTTTCTGTCATACTTCAGGTAAAGGTCAGAAAAGTAGTGCCATCAAATCAGTTCTGACTCATAGTGATCCTATGTACAATGGAATGAAACACTGCTTGGTCCTGCACCATCCTCATAATCATTGTTACGCTTGAATCCATTGTTGCATCAACTATGTCAATCCATCTCGTTCAGAGTGTTCCTCTTTTTCTCTGACCCTCTACTTTACCAAGCATCATGTCCTTCTCCAGGGACTAGTCTCTTCTGATAACATGTCCAAAGTATGTGAGGAGAAATCTCACCATCCTTGCTTCTAACGAGCATGCTGGCTGTACTTCTTCCAAAACAGATTTGTTCGTTCTTCTGGCAGTCCATAGTATATTCAATATTCTTCTCCAACACCACAATTCAAAGGCATCAGTTCTTCTTCAGTCTTCCTTAATCATTGTCCAGCTTTCACATGCATATGAGGCAACTGAGTCAGGTGCACCTTTAGTCCTTAAAATGATATCTTTGTGCAAGGCCTGGGGCCCAGCTACTGCTCCGTCAGTGAAATGAAAGAATAAAAAACAGCAGACATTTCAGTTTGCCTACCCTGGTCTTAAGGACCAAGATATCCAAAAAGTCAGTGTATGTACAATGTGCCCAGACTGCAAACCACTGTGGACCAGGGGGTCATTAGACCCCAAGTGATATGTGCTTTCCTAGCATGAGTGGGGGCTCCAGGAACTGAGAGCACTAAGGCCAGGATTCTGTCAGCACTGGTGCCTGGACTCTGTCACCATTCAACCCTGTACTTCTTGTTCTGAGTTCTGCAAATTTTATTCAACCTGAATTCATGGACTGTAAGTTATTTTCCATTTTTAGTATACTTAGTGGTCTCCTAGAGCAAGGTTTTGATTTCATGTTTAAGAAAACCTAGACTTAGGAGAAGAAGGTCTCAGGATGATTGGGTGAGAGTACTAAATAGAACACAACCTCCAGTTAGATTGTATGGCCTGTAAAAGCAGGGCCAATACTTCTTCAGTGTTGTTGATTAGGGGCTTAAATCTCTATGTAGAATTGTTTAATTATTGACAGTATAGTCAGGAATGTAGGGTGCCTGAGGCTGGGGCTTCTGCCGCTGTCAACTTTTATTGGTGATCCATGAAAATGGTGGCATCTCTTTCACCCAGCTTGTGTGCTTTTTGTTTTTTTTTTCTTTTGACAGACAAGTTGCTGAAGGGCAAGGGTGGAAGCAAGGGTGAGGAGATGTGGAAAGCTGGGAAACAGTGTAACTATTCAGGCTTTCCAGACTAAAAGCACCACATCATAACCATTATTGTTTCAGACATGAACTAAAAGCCAAGGCAAGACATGTTAATTTGGGTCTGTGGATACTTAGTTGCAAAATCAGTGAGGTATTTTCCTGAGTTGTTAGCCTTTACATATTCCACCACTTAAATAAAATTTGATGGAGAGCTTCCAGCCTCTTGCAAAGCTCTCTTCTAAGCAGTAAGATATATCACCTGCCGCTATGCCATCTGGACCAGAATCCTATTCCCTTGGTGGGACGGGAACCTTGATGTCAATGTGACAGCACTTTAGGCAATTTAATAGGCTACACTTAACTCACTTGCAAATTAACTTTTCAGAGAAATGGTTCTCTTAAAAAGAGTTGGCAGCGAGGAGAGGATAGCTGTACTTCCCGGGCACTGTCTGCATTTGCTTTGTCACTTGACTATATATTCTTTTCCAAATCTATTATTTCTTTAAAAAAGATACACACTGGAAATGCATCATGACTTAAACTGATTTTGAGGATGCTAACTCTTTCTTACCCCCATTTTGTAAGATGTTAAAAGATCAAAAATGTCGTCATGTATCAAAGGCCCAACTTTGGATTTTTCCACATTCTTGAGCTATTTGTACAAGACACCTGCATGTGTATTTTCGTAATGTCAGTTGGAAGATTATTAGAAAGGTATTTCAAAATGCTTCCATAAATATTACCTGCACTTACTGTTCATTTAGAAATATCGTCAAGAATTTTTGCTTGATTTTAGTGGTTTCACTTTTTTCTAAAACTACCAAAAATTGCTTCAAGAAAACTTTCTGTCATTTCCTGAAGTCATCACTTTCTTAATTTATCCCCATTGCTCCCTGCCTCCAGTCAATATTAAAGTTGATTTATTTTGTGAAGATCTTTAGCATATCTTATTTGTCTGCAGCTTAGACTCAATGGAAAGTCTTCCTTCTAACATGTGGAATCTAGTTAAGCACTAGAGCTAATGTATTTTCCATGAATATAAGGGATAACTCTTTCCAAAGGACTTTTTTTTATCCAAAGTGAAACTCTCAAACTAAGTATTTATTAAATCAGTGGGCCTCTCGTAATAACCACCTGCCTGTCCTTCAAGAACAGATATGATTATATTTTTGACTGTCCAAAGATATAACAGCAAACTGAAAGTAGAATAGAATCATGGAATGGAAAAAGGATTAGCAGCCAGCTAGTTCAATGTCACCATTTTCCAGCTGAAAACACTGAAGCCCGAGATCACGTAAAGGCTGTTTGTGGCAGGATTCGAATTATTTCTATTCTAACTTTTCCTAGAAAATCTCCACCATACCACAAAAACACTTTGTCTAGCAAACTAGCTATTTCCTGGGGTAAAAAAAAAAGTTTAAAACAACATTATACAAAGCTCGATGATCCAGAAACATTTGTTAAAATATAGCCATCTACCCAAATTCTCATAAAAAGACCAGACTTAATGGTCTGACTGAGACTAGAGGAATTCCGGCGGTCATGGTCCCCAAACCTTCTGTTGGCCCAGGACAGGAACCATTCCTGAAGACAACTCATCAGACATGGAAAGGACTGGACAATGGGTTGGAGAGAGATGCTGATGAGGAGTGAGCTACTTGTATCAGGTGGACACTTGAGACTGTGTTGGCATCTCCTGTCTGGAGGAGAGATAGGAGGGTAGAGAGGGTTAGCAACTGGCAAAATTGTCACGAAAGGAGAGACTGGAAGGAGGGAGTGGGCTGACTCATTAGGGGGAGAGTAAGTGGGGGTATGTAGTAAGGTGTATATAAGCTTATATGTGACTGACTTGATTTGTAAACATTCACTTAAAGCTCAAAAAAATTATTTAAAAAATAAAATAAAATATAGCCATCTATAAAGTGTATACTGTGATCTATGTCTGTATTCTCTACATATTTTTATGCCAAAATTAGGTGGCAGCTCTGGTGATCAAGATAATAGGTGGCAGCTCTGCAGATGCAGGAATTTTGTCAGTCTCATTCATGTCTGGGTAAACCCTTGGCACTTAGTAGGTACCATGAGTGTAATAAATGAATTGGTTAATTCAAGCTGAACTTAAAATCTCTCCCCTGAAATTCCCATCCAGTTTTTTCTCCTTGTTGTTGTTGTTGTTAGGTGCGGTCAAGTCAGCTCCGACTCATAGTGACCATAGAACGGAACACTGCCTGGTCCTGAGCCATCCTTACATTCTTTTTAATGCTTGAGCCCGTTGTTGCAGCCACTGTGTCAAACCATCTTGTTGAGGGTCTTCCTCTTTTGCGCTGACCTTGTACTTTACCAAGCATGATGCCCTTCTCCAGGGACTGATTCCTCCTGACAACATGTCCAAAGTATGTAAAACGCAGTCTCGCCATCTTCGCTTCTAAGGATCATTCTGGTTGTACTTCTTCTAAGACAGGCTCGTTCATTCCTTTGGCAGTCCATGGTGTATTCAATATTCTTCATGAACACCACAATTCAAAGGCGTCAATTCTTCTTCTCTCTTCCTTATTCTTTGTCCAGCTTTCACATGTCTCCTGGAATCATGCAAAGTAAGTTTAATCTCTTTTCTGCTTAACCAAAATTAAGTAAAGAGAGGAACTATGTTCTCATTTTTAGCCTGAAGATGAACAGTTCATTCAAACTTCTTTGGATAATACAGTTTCCACACAGGCCCTTCCACAATGCTGATCAAAATTATTTTATGCCATAAAGACATATATAAAGTTAAAAAAAAAAAAAAAAAGTGTTGCCATTGTGTTGGTTCCATCTCATAGCGACCCTATAGGACAGAGTAGAACTGCCCCATAGAGTTTCCAAGGAGTGCCTGCTGGATTCAAACTGCAACCTTTTGCTTACCAGACATAGCTCTTAACCACTATGCCACCAGGGTTTCCATATAAAGTATGGGGATACATACAGGATAGAATGGACCCAAACTCAAGACATTAAGTAACTACAGACAACAGATTCAAATGGGAGGTCTTTGAAGGCAGTCACCACCACCACCACCGGCTACCACTGAGTTGATTCCAACTCATGGTGACCTCATGTGTGTTAGAGTAGAAATGTGCTCCATAGAGTTTTCAGTGGCTGATTTTTCAGAAATAGATCGCTAGGCCTTTCTTCGAAGGCACCTCTGGGTAAACTCAAACTAAAGACAGTGGGTGTCTTGTAATTATAATTCTGTCCTGAGCACCTGGCCAGTGTCTGACACATACAACTTTTGGTGACTATGTCTAAATGGCCTGATCAGAGCCCTGTCTTACTGCTCTCTTGGGATTTTTGGCCTCTGTATTAAGCCTGTGGCCAAATAACACACTTTTTCACATAAAGATCAATTATTTTTACTTAGTAAACTTTGAAACCATTAAGGCAAAGCGTTTTGCCCATTTCATAGATAAGCACTCCTTTTTTTTCACCCAGAATTACTACCTGTCAAAGTAAATCAGTTAGCTTCCTGACTTTGAATTGTATATAACTTATTTCTTCAATTTCATTTCACCTAGACAATCAGGAAAAAATATCCAAGGCAAGAACTTACAAGGAAGAAGTAAAAGATCTAAGACCTATGGAAATATCGATATTTTACAAATATGAACACAGAGCTAGGAGTCACATAGAGAGGGAACATAAATTGAGTTTCCTCCAGAGGAATTCTGGTCTGTAGGGGTGAGGGGGGCAGGGAACAGATGTTGGGAAGCCTGAGAGAAGCGGTGAAACTCCAGAGGACTAAGTAAGTTAAAATAGGTACAACACTTAGAACAGTACCTGATTCATTATGCGTGCTAGGTCTTATTAGCACTCATCATACGTGTTAAACATTGGTTCTGTCATTGTAACCACACATTCTCTTCACCTTCTCTTTTAGTCATCTAACAACAATCTCATTTCACTGACATGTTGTGTATATTATTATTTTCATCTCATAAAAAGGTCACTGTATTGTGTTAATTGCTCTAAAATGGCACTGAGCTAAGTCCTCTACTCAACAGCTACTATTACTCACCTCCTATACGTTAGGTACTATGCTAGGGATTGGAAGTCTGGTGCTTAAGAAAGCATGGTTATTCCTCATGAAGCTTACAAATTAGTGGAGGAGACAGGCAAAAATACAAGCAAGGTAAAAATATAATTATGAATTCTTATGAGTATGATATATTGATGGTTCCAGGAATGTATAACAGAGAAAAATGATTTCTGGGATGATCAGGAAAGACATGCCTGAGGTCAAGTTTAAGCTGAGATCTAAAGCATGAATAAACTATGAAAAGAGTGAGGAAGAATGGCATGAGAGTACGAAGAAGTGGACTGTGGCCTGTACAAAGGTCCTAAGTTACAAAGAAGCATGACACAGTCACAGAGCTAAAAGAAAGCCAGTGTGAAAAAAGGGCATAGAGGAATGGAGGAGGATAGTGTGAGATGAAACTAAAGAAGTGATCAGGAGCCAAATCGTCTCCCTCAGCCTTCTAGGTCAGGCTCAGGTTTTGGAGTCTTCAGCCAAAGAGAAGTGAGAAGTCATTGAAGGCTTTTGAATAAGGGAATGTCAAGGTCAGATATATATTTTGATAAGATCACTCTGCTTCCTACATGCAGAACAGGTTGGAGCAGGGCCAAGGATAATGTTGGGGCACCAAGTAGGAGGCTGGCATAATAGTCCAGGCTAGAAACCTGTGATATGCAGGTGACACAACCTTGCTTGCTGAAAGTGAAAGACTTGAAGCACTGTCTTGGTTATCTAGGGCTGTTATAACAGAAATACCACAACTGGATGATTTTAACAAAGAGAAATTTATTCTCTCACAGCCTAGGGAGCTAGAAGTCTGAATCCAGGTCACCAGATCCAAGGGAAGGCTTTCTGTCCCTATCGGCTCTGGGGGAAGGTCCTTGTCATCAATCTTCCCCTGGTCTGGGAGCTTTTCAGTGCAGGGACCCTGGGTTCAAAAGATGCGCACTCCTGGCTCTGTTTTCTTGGTGGTATGAGGTCTTCATGTCTCTCTGCTCACTTATCCCTCTTATATCTCAAAATAGATAGACCTAAGACACAACCTAATCCTGTAGATTGAGATCCACCTCATTAACACCATAGAGGTAGGGTTTACAACACTTAGGAAAATCATATCAGATGACAAAATGGTGGACAACCACACAGTATCGCAAAAGACCCCTTTAAAGTGTTAAAAAGTAAAGATGTCGCTTTGAGGACTAAAGTGTGCCTGACCCAAGCCATGGTGTTTTCAATCACCTCATAGGCATGTGAAATCTGGACAATGAATAAGGAAGACTGACAAAGAATTGATGCCTTTGAATTATGGTGCTGGTGAAAAATTCTGAATATACCATGGTCCGCCAAAAGAACTAACGAGTCTGTCTTGGAAGAATGCTGCTTAGAAGGGAGGATGGTGAGTCTTCTTCTTACATACTTTGGAGATGTTTATCAGGAGGGATCAGACCCTGGAGAAGGACATCATGCTCAGTAAAGTAGAGGCTCAGCGAAAAAGAGGAAGACCCTCAACAAGATGGATTGGCACAGTCACTGCAACAATGGGCTCAAACACAGCAATGATTGTGGGGATGGTACAGGACTGGGCAATGTTTCGTTCTGCTGTGCATGGTCGCTATGAGTCAGAACCGACTCAACAGCACCTAAAACAACAAATGTCACATATCCTCTGCTAAGTTCCTGAGAAGGCTGAACTTTCCAGAAGAATTCATTTGTTTTCTAGATTTGCTAATTCTGCTGTTAACAGGGTTGCGAAATTAAACAGACCTTACAATTAAATTTGAATTTCAGATAAACAAAAAATAATTTTTAGTATAAATGTGTCCCGTGCAATATTTGGGACATACTTATACTTAAAATTGTTTTTTGTTTATCTGAAATTCAAAATTAATTTCGTATCCTGTATTTTTATTTGCTAATCTGCAACCTTAGCTGTTCACAGTATATATTTGAACCTCCTTGCTATTGCTTTTCCCCAGAGTGAAAAGAAGATATTTGACTGAGAAAGAATTCTCTGTGAATTCCTCCAAAAAAGCTACTGGCATTTTAAAATCCACTAAACTAAAATTTCATTTCTGAAGCCAAGACTCTGGCCTCTGTCAATCCACAGGGCTGGGTCAGAGGAGAAGAACTATGATAAGGGGATCCTGAGGCCTAAGTAAGTCAGCAGACTCCATGAAGCTCTCAAGGACTCAAGCACTGTGGAAAAACTCCAGATTCTGTCATGGGATGTGGACCTACCTACAGACAAGGGCTCCTCAGTGGACGATACATTTCCTGCCCAGGGTTTTGAAGTTTTTCAAAACTCTTTTTCTTTAAAGGTTCTTTAAACATGAAAGACATAGGAGGAAACCCTAGTTGCTAACAGGTAATGTGGCAGATGATTTAGAACAGAAAGATTGGTCCAAATCCAGCCCAGTACTCTTGTGTGCTCTTTTTTTTTTTTAATATATATTTTAAAATAAATACTTATTTTTAAAATAGGGATAATATTTATAACTATCTCCTAGTAAGAGTAACACATACAGCAGCTACTATGAGCTATCACTATTTGTAACTTTTTTAGTCCTCACATAGTTCTGTGAAATGGGCTTTTATTATCTTCATTTTATAGAAGAAGAAACAGAGGTTCAGAGAGGTTAAATACCTTGCTCAAGCATACAACTTCTAGGTGGTAAAGTTGGGATTTAAGCCCAGGCAATCAGCTAGCTCCAGAGTCTCTGTTTGCATCCATTACACCCTAATAACTATACCTGTGTAAGCATGAATTCCAGAATATTAACCTTATTATACTCTGCCTGTTCCCATAACTCCCCTCAGCAGCAGAAAATAAGAAAGAACACTGGGCTAGAAGTAAATCAGGAAGCCTATGTTCCATTCACAGCTTCTCCCTAATTAGCTTGGTGTGACCTTGAGGAAGTTACTTTTCTCTCTGAGTCTCAGAATCCTCATCTATAAAACAAAAATGTACATGGATCACGAATTCATGCTTAGAGAGGGCCAGGGCATACGTAATACAATGGGCAAAACAGACTAAGTTGCACCCTTTCCATAAACACTTTGCTTGCATATTTACTACATAAATTCCATGAGCACAAAAGAAGCACTCAATAAAATGATAGCTATCATTTATGTTTACTTTTACCTTTCCCCTCCAGAGTTTTCAAACACAGGAAAAGTTGGAGAAGCTACATCTTTCAGTTACCCTCACCTCACTACTTCAGACCGCAGGGAAAGCTTCTACCATGGAAATAGCCTCAGGGCCCAAGGATTATACAAGAAAACCTAGATAGGTTATTAAACCTTACAGATGAGCTTGTTTAGTCTCCCAACAGCCTGACCTTGACCTTCTGGGCAGCTCTGAGCCAGCCACACCACTGCCTCTTTAGACCAGGGCTTTGAGCCAGTTCATCTGGGTTTGAACGCCTGCCAAGTATTTGCATTTCTAACAAGTTCTTAGGCCATGCTAATGCTACCGGTTAGGGACCAGTTATGAGAACCATTAGTAGAACTATGGTTCTCAAAATTTATATTACATAGTAATCACTTGGGGATCTTGTTAAAATGTAAATTCTGATTCAATATATCTGGGGTGGAAATGCAAATTCTCAGCAGGGGTTCAAACTGGAAGGAACCAGTTCAAAGCCCTGCTTTAGACCCAAGGCTATGAATGCACAGTGTTCTAGAAGTAGTCATAACCTCCCAAATCCACTTGATCTCTTAATCCCTGCCTCCTTGCAGGGCAGAAGCCCACACAGAATGGCTGTCTCAGCCGTTACCAAAGAGCACCAGCTACAGCCTGAGCCCAGTGATGGCCACTCTGCTCCGATTAGGAGGCCTCATGCCGACCTTCTCAAACTCTGATGTTCCTGCTTTCTGTGGAAATGTTCTCTTGCGTAGCTGGAGTTTGCTAATACGTAAGCAATGAAATCAAAAGTACATTTGGTATTTGGACAAATGTCAAATGTTTTCCCCACATACCAGATATGAAATATAAATGAAGTAAAAAAAAAAAGGGAAAGGCAAGTAAGCAGGCTGCTCTGAGTCTGGCACTATTTTTTTCCTCACATAGAGAACTCTAGAAAGGTAAGTAAGATTCCCACTGCATTCTAGAATCTTATCCTTGTTATACCCTCCCCATCTCCATCACTCCCCACAGCAGCAGGAATGAAAAGAGAGTACTGGGCTTTCTAAGCCAAAGTGCCTGAGTATCATCCACAGTTTCTCCCTGAAAAACTCTGTTGACCCTGAGCAAGTTATTTTACCTCATTTGTAAAATGAAAATGGCCAGAGGTCATGAATCATACTTAGAGAGGCCCACAGAGTGATGCAATGGGTAAAAGAGACCACGGCGTGTTCTTCCAACAGAAAAACACTCTGCTTGCATATTTTGTTGCTGTTGTTAGCCGTTGAGCCAGTTTCGGCTCATAGCGACCTTATAAGACAGAGTAGAACTGCCCGTAGGGTTTCTAAGGAGCACCTGGTAGATTTGAACTGCCGACCTTTTGGTTAGCAGCTAACCTCTTAACCACTACACCACCAGGGCTCCTTGCATATTTAGTACATAAGAATATTCTCTAAGGAGCTCTGGTGACACAGTGGTTAAAGCAATCAGCTGCTAACTGAAAGGTCAGCCTTTCGAAACCATCAGTGGCTCTGAGGGATATGTGGCAGCCTGCTTCCATAGAGATTCACAACCTTGGAAGCCCTATGGAGTCACTATGAGTTGGAATTGACTCGACCACAGTGGGTAAGAATATTCTCTACTTTCATAAAGAAAGAAGCTAAGTTTAATTTTTAATAAACTTTCTGTTTTAAAACAGTTTTAGACTTACAGAATAGTTGTGAAGATAGTGTGAAGTCGCTATATACCCCTCACCCGGTTTTTCCTATTATTAACATTAGTATGCTACATTTGTGACAACTAATTTTTTTAATATGCAGCCCTCTCAACACATCTAGAGATATGAGTACAGAGAAATATTTCTCTATTAAAGAAGAACAAAGTACAATCTTGACAGAGAGACAATAGGGAGAGAAGGCTGTGGCTAACCAGCACAATCCCAAGTAATGCAAGGAACATCAACTCAGATTCAGTTGCTGTTTGTTACACAGGAATGCCCACTCTGTATTTCTAGATCTCTCTCTTTTTTTTTTCTAGAGAAGCCAAAACTCCAAACTGATATGTGCTAGCCAAACAGAACAGATATGCTATTTGGATCTGACCTGTGTTTTTGTGATCTCTAGTAGTATTTTTTTAGTAGTATTTTTTTTTAGTAGTATTAATTTTACAGGGCTAAAGTCAAGGTGTCAGCAGGGCTGGTTCCTTTTGGAGGCTCTGAGGGGAGAATCTGTTTCCTTGCCTGTATCAGCTTCTAGTGGCTGCCTATATTCCTTGGCTTGTGGATCTTTGATCTATCTTCAAAACGCATCACTCCAATCTCAGCTTCCATCATCACATCACCTTCTCCTCTGACTCCTCCTGCTTCTCTCTTATAAACCAAAAAAAACAAACCCATTGTCATCGAGCCAATTCCAACTCATAGCGACCCTATAGGACAGAGTAGAACTGCCCCATAGGGTTTCCAAAGAGCAGCTGGTGGATTCAAACTGCTGATCTTTTGGTTAGCAGCCGAACTCTTAACCACTGAACTACCAAGGCTCCTCCCTCTTATAAAGACTATTATAATTCTATCAGGCCAACCCAGATAATTTAGGATAATCTTCCTATCTCAAGATCCTTAACTTAATTATATCTGCGTATTCCCTTTTGCCATATAAGGTAACATTCACAGGTTCTGTGGGATTAGATCATGGGGGGTGTGTGTCATTGTTCAGCCTATCACACTAGTTCTGAAGCTAAACTCTTTTCCAGCTATTATATTAAAGAATTCTCACCCAGCTCACTCTCATCCATGCGAGTCTTTCTTATGATTCTATCTTCTTGGCCTCCTATCAGAGAAGTAAGCATCTGCCACTTATCCAGGGGTGTGCTAGGAACCAAGGGGATGGGTGGATATAAAAGAAGAAATAATATTCACTTCCATTCCAATGGTTTCCAATATACTTTTGAAAGAACAAGAATTTACAGGATGTTCTGAGACTCACTTCACTGAAGAGTTTTTCACTAGATCTAGGGGATAAAACTAGGACAGACACTTTTTTTTTTTTGAAGGGGAGGGGACTATTATATAGGTATGCATCCATTTACTGATACTCAACAGAACACCCGCTAGTCACCATCCCCACATACAAACCTCAATAACCCCCTCTGAAGAGAAAAACTGTGCAAATACAGGTCCAGGATGAGGGGTAGGAGAAAGGCCAACATCTCTGAGATGAAACTTTTTAAGGTTACATGGCCACCTTGTTGTCCTAATTCAAGCCTTAAACCAAAAATGCTACAACCATAAAATATTATACAAGAATGGTATCTTTTTGTTGGAAACCTGAAGTGAACATCTTTTGGAGGGTTGGCCCCATACATAAGTCAATAACACTACCCCTTTCTTCAGGAAAATAACTATTCCTCTATTTTGGATTGAATTGTGTCCTCCAAAAATATACGTTGAAGTCCTAACCCCTTTGTCCCTGTGAACATGATCTTACTGAGAAATTGGTGCTTCGAAGATGTTATCAGTTAACATAAGATCATACCAGAGTAATGAGGGTCCTAATCTAAGAGGAAAAGAGACACAGATGGGCAGACAAAAGGAAGAGCACTATGTGTCAATGAACAAAGAAACTGAAGTAGTGATGAATTGCAAGCCAATGAACACCAAAGATCTCCCAGAGTCACCAGAAGCTAGGAGAGAGATATGGAACAAATTCTCGCTCAGAGCCCTCAGAAGGAATCAACGTGGCCAACATCCTGATTTCAGACTTCTGGCCTGCACAACTATGAGGCAATCAATTTCTGTTTTTATAAGCCACCCGGTTTGTGGTACTTCATTATAGCAGCCCTGGGAAACTAATACAGATTTTGGTTAATATCCAATGATTCTTGACATCTCTTTGCAACTGCTAACTACATTTGATTGAACCAGAATAGACACCTGATGCAAACATTTCTATCCCTGGAATATTTGGAATTAAAAGTAACTGTCAATCTCAAGGAGAAATTAGTCAATTGGCATAACGTAGTTCATAAAGGTAACGCTCCACCTCCTAGACCGGTGAGTAGTGTCTGGGGTCTTAAATGCTTGTGAGTGGTCATCTAAGATGCAACTATTTGTCCCTACTCATAGGGAGCAAAAAAGAATGAAAGTAATCAAAGGCTCCAAGAAGAAACTGGTCCGTGGGACTAACAGCCCACACAAACCACAGCCTTCTCTGACCATAGACCAGAAAAACTAGATGGTACCCAGCTACCACTACCTACAATTCTCACCAGGGACACAATTGAAGGTCCCAGAGAGACTGGGAGAAAAATGTAGAACAAAACTCGAATTCCTAAAAAAAGGCCAGGCTTACTAGATCAATAGAGATTAGAGGAACCTCCAAGACTATCACCGCAAGATAGCCATTGGACTTCGATTTGAAGTTATTTCTATAGGTCACCTTTCAGCCAAATAATATATTGGCATATGAAATAAACAATATCACCCACGAGTGTTGTGCTCCTTTAAACAATTAACTACATGAGACCAAACAGTCAACATTTACCCAAAACAAAGATGAGAAGGCAAGGAGGGTAAGGGAAGCTATATCGGTGGAAACAGAACAAACAGAATGGAAATAATTAGAATGCTGGCACATTGTATAAATTGTAACCAATGGCATGGAACAATTTGTATAAAATTTGTTAAAGGGAAAAACCTCATTTGAATATACCATGGACTGCCAGAAGAACGAACAAATCTGTCTTGGAAAAAGCACAGCCAGAATACTCTTAGAAACAAGGATGGCAAGACTTCGTCTCACTTACTTTGGACATGTTATCAGAAGGGACCAGTCACTGGAGAAGAACATCATGCTTGGTAAAGTAGAGGGTCAATAAAAGAGAGGAAGACCCTCAACAAGATGTATTAACACAGTGGCTGCAATGATGGCCTCAAGCATAGCAACAATTGTGAGGATGGCACAGGGCCAGGCAGTGTTTCATTCCGTTGTATGTAAGGTTATTATGAATTGGAACCAACTCAACAACACCTAACAACAACAATTTGCTGTGTAAATGTTCACCTAAAATGCAATAGAATATTATTAAAAAAAAAAAAAAGTGCCAAGTAGGTTGAGAGGCCTATAATACATAAGTTTGGAAATTAAGGCATGAGCATCTTATTCCATCGTAGAATGGGGACATAGGAAGAACCACTCCACACAGAAAGATCAAACAAAGCATGAAACAATCACACAGAAAGATTAAGGTGATTCTCAGAGAGGCTTCATGGCTTTTACGTTTCTGCTTCTCGTCACTTCCTGAGATTTGGCTGCATTATTGCCCTTGGGTTCCAAGAGACAACCCAATTTCTTTAAGATAAATTCCCTGTCTTTCCATAGGTACGACCAAGTTGGATTCTGTTATTTGAAACCAAAAAATATAGTAGTCCCCTGAGATCTCTCAAAGAGCTTCCCCTGAACTCTCCCACCCACTGCCATCTCCACTAAAAATGTTTTCTACTATTATTGCTTTTGGATCCCCGTCCTTTAGGAACTATTTCAGAAGGATTTGACACCACGCAGCTGTAAAACTTGAGAACAGAGGACACCTTAGGCAACAATACAATTCGCACATCAGTTTAGTAGAAGTGAAATGTTTGGCCTAATTTCTCAAAATAAAGTCATTTTTATGGGTGGTTAATTTTCTCATGTCCCAGTTGCTGAATGTAAACCTTAAAAGTTTTCAGGGATTTGATCCTCATCTCTGAGGCTGCCCAACAATTCAAGGAACTAGATCAGCACTGATATTGTTAAACAAGTATTGAAATTACGTAAAGACAGATTTTTCCAGTATTTTGCCATTTATGGGATGTTTTCACCCACAGTGCCTCATTTGGTCTTTGCAATGGCCCAGTGGGAGAGACAGGGTAGGATCCAGTATCTGTATTTTATAGATTTCAGAAGAATAAAATGATTTGACCTAGGAAAATGGCACTGGATTCTGAGCCCCTGAAGAACAGGTACAAGGTCTCACTAATCTGAACATGTGGATTACCCAGCACAGGAACTGACAGACAGTATGTCAGGAGGGACAAATTAATTTTTCTCGCAGAGCAATTCCAATCCATTGAGAGTGGCTGCCTCTAATACTGTGTTGAGAAGGATCCTGAGAATGAACCTGGATTCCATGGGAAGAAGTGCCATGATTGGGTAGAGTTGTCTGCTGATGGGTAAGGGAGGGAAAAGTAGGAGCGCTAAAAAAACAAAACCAAACCTATTGCTGTTAAGTCAATTCTGACTCATAGTGACACTATAGGACAGAGTAGAACTGCTCCATAGGGAGCAGCTGGTGGATTCGAACTGCTGACCTTTTGGTTAGCAGTCAAGGTCTTAACCACCATGCCAGTATTTCCATCCCTGGAGTAAATGCTTAATAAATGTTCACTGAGCTAAACTGAACTGTCAGACCCAGGACTGCAAATCATGTCATCTGACTCTGTCTTTGGGTGTTCTTTCCATTACACTAGGCAGAGTCCTCACTCCCAACCCTAATATCCTAAACCAGGGTTCAGCAAACTATGGCTCAAAGACAAATCCAACATTCCACAAGCTTTTGCAAATGAAGTCTTATTGAAGCACAGGCACACACATTTGTATACCTATTGTCTACAGATGCATTCTTGAGACAATGACAGAGTTGAGTAGTCACAACAGAGATCGGGTTGTCCACAAATTCTAAAATACTTATCATCTAGCCCATTACAGAATAAGTCTATCCAGCCCCTGCCTAAACCGAATCAGAGGGGTTCAGAGTAGCTCAAAAAACATCAATGCAATCCTCTCCCCCCTTTTACTCCGTACATGAAAGATGGCTACGCTTCTGCTTTGGTGACCAGAAGATTAAAGTGTCCTTTGCCATCGTTAAGCATTCTAAGATAAAGCTGGCAATCGTATATTCTTTTCTGGGCTATTCATGAATTCATATTTAGAAAAGAAGCAGTTCTAATACGAATTAAAGACTTTAATTACTTGTGCTTGAGATGATCAATTCATTGAAGGGTAAAAGAAAAATACGACCTAAAATGGTAATAATAGAATTAAACCTACTGTAAACTTCCATTTGCTCAGGACCCAACCAAACAGAGAGCCATAACTTTTACTTTATTTCCCTCCCCGCCCCCCATTTTTGGCAGACCCATACAAAGACTGATTAATGAAATTGATGAAAGAATCAGTTTTGAACATATCCACACAAAGTAAAAGTAGCTGATTTTCATAATCACAACATTAAAGCCTTCTGAATCATGTAAGAAAATTTAGTAATCTTTGTGAGACTTACAGGGTAATAAGTATTAAGTTAACTCAAGTTAATGAGCCAAACTGCCCAAGTACTGAACACAAAGGAAAAGAGTATATTTGTTTATCCTACATCTCTTGGTTTTTATGCAGTATTATAGGAGTTAAGCCAAGGAATACAAAGAAATAAATGTATTGAAAAATAAATCTTTTTTTCCATTAAGATTGTGGGCTCTCAAGGTTACAATACTAAACCATATGACAAATACGTATGACATATAAGGTAATTTATATGGAGCCGCCAACTGCAATAGGACTCCTAGTATCAGTTTCCTGATGGAATAATAGGGCTGGAAAGACATGGTACAGCTGGTTGGTTACATGCAGCTAAGGCATGGTGTGATAATAACAGGTGCTTCTAACCAATGATCACTGTGCACAGCACCAGGGTATAAGTACTAGAGTCATCTCCTCAAGGAGGTGCAAAGATGCTTGCAGGGAAAAATCGTCATGAATATGTAAATATTCTAGGGGCCCAACTAAGGAATCCAGGCATAAGGGTTTTTAGGTGTCAACTTGATGAGGCTGTGGTGCCCAGCTGTTCTGTCAAACAGCAGTTTAGATGTTGCTATAAAGGCATCTATATGGATTAACATTTAAATCAATTGGCCTTAAGTAAAGAAGCTTATCCTTCATAATGTCGGAGGGCCTCATCCATTCAATTGAAGTTCTTAAGAGCAAAAACTGAGGTTTCCTGGAGGAGAAAGATTCTGCCACTTCTATCCTGTGGGTTTCTTACATCCATTCCTTTGACTTTGTGTATCCTTTATTCTCTCTTCCTAACTTCATTACATCAAGAATTCATTTTGAGAGACTGCCTGGATTTTTTACCTTTAAAAAATTATTATAAAACTTCAGACTATTTAGAAAATACAAATGCACTAAAAGAGTAATTGTCACTCAGTGCTGGTTTGTGTGTTGCTAGTTTGAGTGTTGCTGTGATGCTGAAAGTTATGCCACCAGTATTTCAAATACCAGCAGGTTCACCCATGTTGACATGTTTCAGTGGAGCTTCCAGACTAAACCAGACTAGGAAGACAGGCCTGGTAATCTACCTCTGAAAAAAAAAGAGCCAGTGAAAATATTATAGATAGCAAGATGGATGTCAGAAGAGACCATGAAACTTCCTCTTGAACATAGACTAGCTAGAGCAAATGGAAGAAATGAAGTAAAAGACCTGAACAGCAGATTTCAAAGGGTGGCTTGAGAAGCCAAAGTAAAGTTTATAAAGAAATGTGCAAAGACCTGGAGTTAACAACTCAAAAGGGAAGAACAACATGCTCAGTATTTCTCAATACTAAAGACCTGAAGAAAAAATTCAAGCCCTGAGTTGCAATATTGAAGCATTCCATGTACCAAAATTGAATGATGCACAAAGCATTAAAAAAAATAGAAGGAATACATAGAGTCATTGTACCAAAAAAGAATCTGTTCACGTTCAACCATTTCAAGAGGAAGCATATGATCAAGAACAGATGGTGTTGAAGGAACAAATCCAAAGTACACAGAAGGAACTGGTGAAAAACAAGGATTCAGGAATTGACAGAATATCAATTGAGATGCTTCAACAAAAGGATGCAATGTTGGAAGCGCTCACTCATCTATGCCAAGATATTTGGACGATAGCTACCTAACTAGCTGACTAGAAAAGATCTATATCACCATTCCAAAAAAAGGTGATCCAATAAAATGCAGAAATTATCAAACAATATCATTAATATCTCATGCAAGGAAAATTTTGCTAAAGATAATTAAAAATGACTGTAGATGTATATCAACAGGGAACTGCCAGAAATTCAAGCTGGATTATTAACATTATTTCAGATACCAGCAGCATCACCCAAGATGTACAGGTTTCAGCTGCCTTCCACACTAAGACAGACTAGGAAGAAGTACCTCGTGGTCTACTTCTAAAAAAATTATCCAGTAAAAACCTTATGAATAGCAGCAAAACATTGTTTGACATACTGCCGGAAGATGGGCCCATCAGTTTGGAAGGCACTCAAAATATGACTGGGGAAGAGCTGCCTCCTCAAAACAGAGTCAACCTTAATGACATGGATGGAGTAAAGCTTTCAGGATCTTCATTTGGGGATGCGGTATGACTCAAAATTAGAGGAAACAGCTGAAAACATCCATTAATAATCAGAATGAGGAATGTACAAAATACGAATCTAGGAAAATTGGAAGTTGTCAAAAAATTAAAAGGAACACATAAACATTGATATCCTAGACACTAGTGAGCTGAAATGAGTGGGTATTGGCCATTTTGAAACAGACAATCTTATGGTATACTATACTAGAAGTTACAATCTTATGGTATACTATACTAAAAAAGAAGTGAAAAATTGAAGAGGAATGGAGTCATATTCATCGTCAAAAAGAACATTTCAAAATCTATCTTGAAGTACAACACTGTCTGTGATAGGATAATATCTATACATCTACAAGGAAGACCAGTTAATACAACTATTATTAAAATTTATGCACCAACCACTAATGTCAAGGTTGAGGAAATTGAAGATTTTTATGAATTTCTGCAGTTTGAAATTGATCAAACTTGCAATCAAGATGCATTGATAATTACAGGTGATTGGAATGCAAATGTTTAAAACAAAGAAGGATCAGTAGTTGGAAAATATGGCCTTAGTTATAGAAACAACCCCGGAAATCGCATGATATGATTTTACAAGGCTGACTTTTTCATTGCAAGTACCTTTTTTCAATGACATAAACAGCGACTATGTTGGAAACAAAGGAGGATCAGTAGTTGGAAAATACGGCCTTAGTGATAGAAACAACCCTGGAAATCACATAATATAATTTTGCAAGGCTGACTTTTTCATTGCAAACACCTTTTTTCAATGACATAAACAGCGACTATACACGTTGTCCTCACCAGATAGAAAATAGAGGAATCAAATCAACTACTTCTGTGGAAAGAGATGTTGGAAAAGCTCAGTATCATCAGTCAGAACAAGGCCAAGGCCAACTGTGGAACAGGCCAACAATTGCTCAAATGCAAGTTCAAGTTGCAGCTAAAGAAAATTAAAACAAGTCCATGGGATCCAAAATATGACCTTGAATATATCCCACCTGAATTTGGAGACCATCTCAAGAATAGATTTGGCACACTGAACACTAATGACCAAGGTCCAGAAGGAGGGTTGTGGGAAGACATCAACGACATCATACATGAAGAAAGCAAAAGGTCATTGAAAGGACAGGAAAAAAAAGGCCAAAATGGATGTCAGAAGAGACTCTGAAAGTTGCTTTTGACCGTAGAGTAGCTAAAGCGAACGGAAGAAATGATGAAGAGCTGAACAGATTTCAAAGGGTGGCTTGAGAAGACAAAGTAAAGTATTATAATGAAATGTGCAAAAACCTGGAGTTAGAAAACCAAAAGGGAAGAACATGCTTGGCATTTCTCAAGCTGAAAGAACCGGAGAAAAAATTCAAGCCTCGAGTTGCAATATTGAAGGATTCTACAGGGAAAATATTAAAAGACACAGAAAGCATCAAAAGAAGATGGAAGGAATACACAGAGTCACTGTACCAAAAAGAATTTGTCGATGTTCTACCATTTCAGGAGGTAGCATATGATCAGGAACTGATGGTAACGAAGAAAGAGGTTCAAGCTGCACTGAAGGCATAGGTGAAAAATACGACTCCAAGAATTGACGGAATACCAATTCAGATGTTTCAACAAATGGATGCAGTGCTCATTGGTCTATGCTAAGAAATTTGGAAGACAGATACCTGGCCAACCAACTGGAAGAGATCCATATTTGTGCCCATCCTAAAGGAAGGTGACTCAACAGAATGTGGAAATTTTTAAACAATATCATTAATACCACACACAAGTGAAATTTTGGTAAAGATTATTCAAAAGCAGCAGCAGCAGCAGTGTATTGAAAGGGAACTGCCAGAAATTCAAGCCAGATTCAGAAGAATACATGGAACCAGAGATATCATTGCTAATGTTAGATGGATCTTGGCTGAAAGCAGAGAATACCAGAAAGATGTTTACCTGGGTTTCATTGACTATGCACAGACATTCAGCTGTGTGGATCATAATACATTACGGATAACCTTGTGAAGAATGGGAATTCCAGAACAATTTATTGTTCTCATGAGGAACCTGTACATAGACCAAGAGTTAGTCATTGGAATAGAACAAAGGGATATTACATGGTTTAAAATCAGGAAAGGTGTGTGTCAGGATTGTATCCTTTCACCATAGTTATTCAAACTGTATACTGAGCAAATAGTCTGAGAAGCCGAACTATATGAAGAAGAACAGGGCATTAGGACTCGAAGAAGACTCATTAACCACCTGCGTTATACAGAGGCACAACCCTGCCTGCTGAAAATGAAGAGGACTTGAAGCCCTTACTGATGAAGATCAAATACTACAGTCTTCAGTATGTATTACACCACGACATAAAAAAACAAAAATCCTCACAACTGATAAACAAAGGTTGAAGTTGTCAAGGATTTCATTTTACATGGATCCACAATCAACACCCATGGAAGCAGTAGTCAAGAAATCAAAGGACGTGTTACATTGGGCCGATCTTTTGCAAAACACCACCTTAAAGTGTTAAAAAGCAAAGATATCACTTTGAGGACTAACATGCCCCTGACCCAAGCCATGGTGTTTTCAATCGCCTCATATGCATGCAAAATCTGGACAATGAATAAGGAAGACTGATAAAGAATTGATGTCTTTGAATTATGGTCTTGGTGAAGAATATTGAATATACTATGGACAGCCAGAAGAATGAACAAATCCGTCTCGAAAGAGGTACAACCAGAGTGCTCCTTAGAAGCAAAGATGGTGAGACTTCATCTCAAGTATTTTGGTCATGTTATCAGGAGGTACCAGTCCCTGGAGTAGGAGATCATGCTTGGTAAAGTAGAGGTTCTGCAAAAAAGAAGACGACGCTCAATGAGATGGATTGGCACACTGGCTGCGAAAATGGGCTCAAACATAGCAATGATTGTGAGGATGATGCAGGACCAGGCAGTGTTTCGTTCTGTTGTATATAGGGTCACCGTAAGTCAGAACAAACTCAACAGCACATAACAACAAGAAATAACTTTATCCAGCAGTACAAATATAGAACATTTCCATTATTACAGAAAATTCTACTGAATAGTACTGCTTTAGAAAAAAATTTGGTGTTCAATATTGCCTCCCAGATATATATATCAAAAATAGGATCAATTGTACCTGTCCTTTATAATCTCATATTTATTTTACTCCATCATGAATATCTTGCTCATCCATCCCTCAACAACATAATTTTGGGGAGCTGCAAAGTATGCTATTGTATTGATTTTCTATAATTTATGTAACCAACGTTTGCACACACGAGTTGTTTCCAGCCTTTTTTTTCTTTTTTTTTTTTTACAGCCAATAATATACTAAATATTTGTGAACATATTTATAACTTTCTTAAATTGTTAAATTAAGATGATTCGTAGTATCAAAGGGTATGCACGCTTTTAAAACTTCTTAGAGGTATTGTCAGAAAGAGCTCCCCACATGTCCTGCCGTCCTAATTATCTGAAAGTAACAGCATAATTCAGAATGACTTTATTCTACAATAGAAAGCTGAAAAAACAAAAAGGCCAAAATATTGCCTCTTGCTTAATATGCTAAGGATTCCTGGGAGTTTGTAGATGCAATTACACACACATGCTTTTTAGAAGCTGTTTTTTTTTTTTTTTTTAATTCACACCCCAGTAATATTTTTAGAGTTCCTTTAAGCAATGCTAGAATCAGTTATTCTCTTAAAGGTGTTTGAAACGTTTCTCAAGGGCACTTTGACAACTTAAGGCTAACTACAGGTATGCTTTGCCCCTGGCATGTCTTCGTTCTCTGTTTAACATCTCCTGCCACATCATACATGATGCTGCTATCACTTTGGTTTCACTAGGCCGGCTATGTGTGGCTCTGTTCATGGGAAGCCCTGCTCCAAGTATGTCAGGAGAAGGTGCAGAATCTGGAGGCAGACTGCCTAGGAACGCAGCTGGCTCTGCCCCTTCCTAGCTGTGTGACATTTGACACGTTACAATGCCTACCTTGTTTCACTTTCTTCACCCATAAAATGGGAAAATAATTACCAGTACCAGTTGCCATCCAAGTCAATTCCAACTCATGGTGACCCCATGTGTGTCAGAGTAAAAGTGTACTCCATAGAGTTTTCAATGGTTGATTTTTTGGACATAAATGGTCAGGCCACTCTTCTGAGGCACCTCTGGGTGAACTTGAGCCACCTACCTTTCGGTTAGCAACTGAGCATGTTTGCATCACCCAGAGACTCCAGAAAAACAATAGTATTATTATATGTGTGGTTCATAATAAGCAAAATATCTTTGATATATAAACATAGCCCAAAAGCCCAATCAGTATAAAATTTAGTGGTATTATACTTCTATCTTTACATCATACTTTCTGGGGGGAGGGAGGTGGCAGGTGCCGACTATCACACTAGTCTATCATTTTGTTGTAGTTGTTGTTAGCTGTCATCCAGTTGGGCCTCCAACTCGTGGAGCAGGCTATGGTGATCCCTAGGATTTTAATTGGCTGATTTTTGGAATTTGTTTGCCAGGCATTTTTTCCTAGTCTGTCTTAGCCTGAAAGCTCTGCTGAAACCTGTTCAACATCATAACAACACACAAATCTCCACTGATAAGTGAATGGTGGCTATGCTTGAGGTGCGTTGGCCAGGAATTAAAACCCAGGTCTACTGCACGGAAGGCAGGAATTCTACTACTGAACTACCACTGAACTGGAGTGGACTAAAATGCCTAGATCAGGATTTCACAAGTTTGCCACATGGATGGCACATTTTCTCTGCAGTAAGAATGATTTTTATTAAATAAAATTGGAAAATGTTGCTCCTCTTCTAAAATTATTATGTGCATTAATATATTTAGGGTTCTGAGAGGCCCTGAAATAAAGAGATCTGTTGAATATTATTTAACCAAGCATTTCACAAAATTATTTGCTATGGACCCTTTGGATTGACTAGCCCCTCCTTTAGAATTGGCTTTGGGCAAGGCTGCCCTCCTATTAGCAATGTGTCTTGAAAGACATCAGATTGTGCAATGGTGCCGTCAGCTGTACTTTCCCTCAGAAACATTTGTTAAGCTTGCCCCTCCCATCTTGTACTTGTGTTGATTTGTGGAAACTTTTGGCATAACTTTACTTTTTTTTTTCTATACAATTTTGTATTATCTCGTTAGTTTTAATTTTTTGCTCCAGCTTAAGATTTGCAGACAATCTTATGATTAAGTATGCATTCCAGGGTTGTCCCTGGAAATTCTATTAGCTTGATTTTATTTTGTCTTCCTCCAAGCATTTAGCAAAAATATTAGAGAATAGGCTCAAGGATATAACAAGTGCTTCTCTGGATTGTCTTCTAATTGTTTATGTCTGCAATATCTAACACTTTTGAAAATAATTCTCAGAAATGCGTTGGTGGGTAAGAACATTAAAATACAATATTCTTTCAAGGATTTTGATAAGAGCTTTATGAAGATGTCAGTTTTGATGGAATCAGAAATTGGTTTTATTCCAAGTACCTACTGATCCATTGATGGCTATTGGAAGAATGCTTTAAGAGAGGTCTGGACACTACCTCTGGGATCCACGGTATCTGCTGTAGACACGAGAGGGTGGAGGTTTCATATATATGACACATATTTGCCAATTTTGCATTATTACAAAGGAGAGACTAACTCTCTTCCTTATCTGAACCAGTGGCAGACCTTGCAGACATTTTGGGTCAAAGAGAATATTGGAAACTCTTAGGCTCACTAACCACCTAATTTAGCCAGCCCTTGCATTTTTTTTTTTTTTTTTGCATTAGCCCAGCTATATTTCATTGATGAGCTAGACAGAATTTCTTTAGCAAAACGCAATTTACATTGACAGACCAAAAGGAATAGTTTAATAAAACTGCCTAAAAATCAAAGCCTTGTAATCAAAGTCATCAGAATCTGGAATCATAACAGCTCATGAAAATAGTAAATTTAATTTTTTTTCTTTTGCAAAGAGTACTGAAACTCTTTTTTAAAAAGTAGTTCAGGTGTTTCACATACAAGTATTTTAAAGTTATAATAATATTAAAAATAAAATTTACATTTTAAAAGGTATATCAAAAGTGTATTAGAAAATATTAACAAAATAAAATGCCTTTGCAGCACATGAAGAATGGTGGAAGGAATGAGGGGGAATAAGAAGGAATAAGAAAAGTGTTTTAAAATATTTGATTAATGAAACATGCTTGGTACAGCTTCCACAAGCATTCAAAAACTATCAAATCCTGTGTCCCTCCTGTGCTCCAAATCCACGTTTCCAACAATCTACGAAAACATCTCTACAGGACTACACAAGTGGAAAAAAAAAAAAAATCATTTGCCATTGAATCGATTCTGATTCATGACGAACCCATGTGTGTCAGATTAGAACCAAGCTCCACAGGGTTTTCAGTGGCTGATGATTTTTTAGAAGTGGATTGCCAATGCTTCTCCTCAGGTGCCTCTGGGTGGACTCAAACTTCCAACTTTTTGGTTAGCAGTTGAGCACATTAACCGTTTGTACACAGGAACTCCGTAGGATTACACAGACACCTTGAAATTCACATGTCTAAAATTGAACTCTTGACGTAATATGTCCTCCAACCAGCTTTGCCTCGCTTGTTACTTATGTTGGGAAATGGTGCCAACTGTTTCTGGTCACTAAATTGGAAATGTAGTGTCATCTTAGACACTTTCTTTTCTTTATCCCCACAGTCAGTGACTCAGAAAACCCAGTTCCTACAAAAACAGCTAATAACAATAATAACAGTAGCCTACACTTTTGGAGTCCTTCTGTGAGCCAGGACTCATTCCAAGGGCTTTACATACATTAACCCATGCATTCCCCTAATTATTATTCCTATCCTCTCTCTCTCCTCCATTTCTACTGCCAGTTTCCTAATTCAGAGACTTGTCACTTATCTGGAACACCACAGTCACCTCTTAATTGATGTCTCTCACTCTGGCCACCCCAGGCCACTGGCCTATCCTCTACATCGTGGCAGAGGGATTTTCTAAAACCTAAACTGATCTAAGGTGCCCTGGTGAAGTGGATAAAGTGCTCGGCTGCTAACAGAAAGGTCAGCGGTTTGAACCCACCAGCTGCTCCTCAGGAGAATGTCTTATAGGGTCCTGTAAGGTCGCTACGAGTTGGAATTGACTCAGTAGCAATGGGTTTTAAAATTGATCTTGTCACTTTTCTGCTCAAAATTTTAAGTGGTTTTC
The DNA here is from genome assembly GCF_030014295.1 of Loxodonta africana. Taxonomy (NCBI): domain Eukaryota; kingdom Metazoa; phylum Chordata; class Mammalia; order Proboscidea; family Elephantidae; genus Loxodonta; species Loxodonta africana. The sequence goes on along the minus strand of NC_087348.1, from coordinate 53,223,831 downwards.
TGTAGGCTACAGGATAAAACTCAAATTCTTTAGTATAATGATGGACAAGCCCTCTACAGTTCTCATTCCTTTTACTCTCCACCTTTCATTTTATTTATAAATCAGCTGGATTTCCTGAAACACAGAGTGTTGATTCATTACCCCCGCCCGTGCCTTCACATACCATCACTGCAGACTGGAAGGCCTTTCCCTGCTCCATGCTGTCTCCTGAACTCCTTTTATCCTTCAAATCCCAGTTCATACTTCAATATGTCTTTGAAACCTTTGGCTAGCTCCAATTACTATCTCTGTATTTGTATTTATTTTCTTTACAAATCTGCCCCCCTCGATAGACTGTGAGCTCCTTAAAAATAAGTTTAACGTTAGCAAGCAGCTCTCTAACATGCAACAATTGGTCTCAACCCACCTGGAGCAAAGGAGAATGAAGAACAACAAAGACAAATGGTAAAGATGAGCCCAAGAGACAGAAAGGGCCACATAAACCAGAGACTACATCATTCTGAGACCAGAAGAACTAGATGGTGCCTGGCTATCACCGATCACTGCCCTGACAGGGAGCACAACAGAGAATCCCTGATGGAGCAGGAGAACAGTGTGATGCAGATCTCAAATTCTCATAAAAAGACCAGGCTTAATGGTCTGACCGAGATCAGAGGGATCTTGGAGGTCATGGTCCCCAGACCCTTTGTTAGCCCAAGACTGGAACCATTCCCAAAGCCAACTCTTCAAACAGGGATTGGCCTGGACTACAAGATAAATAATGATACTGGTGAGGAGTGAGATTCTTTGCTCAAGTAGACACATGAGACTATGTTGGGAGCTCCTGCCTGGAGGAGAGATGAGAAGGAAGAGAGGGGACAGGAGTTGGTTGAATAGACACAGGGAATACAGTGGGAAGAGGCGGAATGTGCTGTCTCATCAGGAGGAGAACAGCTAGGAGTACCTAGCAAGGTGTGTATAACTTTTTGCATGAGAGACTGAATCTGTAAACTTTCACTTAAAGCACAATAAATAAATAAATTAAAAAAAAAAAAAAACCCTTGGGCACCAATGGTTGTACAACTCGAAGAATGTAAAAAAAAAAAAAAAAAAGAATATGCCTCAAGGACAGATTTCCTACAGTTTTACTCTTATGAGTAATAAATCATGTGAGAAAAGAATAACAACAACAACAAAAAAGTTTAAAACTTTATATATTTTGATATCTTTGGGCCTGGATAGCGTCCTTTCAGAGATGAAATTAATACTCTATGGAGATGGACTCCATAACCTCCCTTCTAGCTCTAACATTCTATAATATTATATCCTTCAAGACATAACTACATATAGGGAATGACTGATATTATAGGGAGCCCTGGTGGTGCAGTGGTTAGGCGTTTGGCTGTTAACCAAAAGGTAGAAAGGTCAGCAGTTCGAATCACCAGCCACTCCCTAGAAACTCTATGGGGCAGTTTTACTCTGTCCTATAGGGTCAGTATGAGTCATCATCGGCTCGACAGCAACGAGTTGCGTATTATAGACGTATGAACCTCATCCATTCCTCAAGGAGTCCATCAATGCCTTTCTGAAGATAAAAGTGTGGTAAATTATATTTTCTAGAAATTGCTGCAGCAACATCTCCCATCCCACATGGTCTCTTACAATGTGACTTTGATATTCTGCCCGTTGAGTGGTGGCATCTAGGTTCCCTCCCTTTGAATTTGGTGGTTTTTGACTATGGAAGAAATGTTGCTGTGTTACTTCCACAGCAAGATCATAAAAGGTGATACAGCTTCTGCCTGGGTTTATTAGGATGCTCACTCTTGGAATCCGGTTCCCATGCTGTGAGGAAGCCCAACAGCCATGTGGAAAGGCTTTGGGTAAGTGTTCCTGACAACAGTCCCAGCTCAAGTCCCAACCTCTCCAAACATGTGAGTGAAAGAGTCTTCAGATCATTCTATCCATTAAGCTGTCCAGAGCCTCTGAGTTTTTGCAGTAGAGTTCCCACACATCATGGAGCAGAGGCAATCTGTTCCTGCTGACACACAGAATCTTGAGTATAATGCTTGTTCATTTATGCCATTAAGTTCGGAGAAGCCTAATATGTAGCAACAGATAAGTGATAAAAAAAAGCAATAGGTTGGGACGAGATTTCTTACACTACTCTCAGAGGAACCCCAGTGTCCTGGAAGATATCACTAAGTTTTCTTAAAAAAAAAAAAAACTAAATAAATAAAGTTGGGGGTGGTGATGGTAGCCCTGTGGTCATTTATACTATATCTCCTTCTTAAGTATTTACGTTGCATGAGGGCAAATTAATGGTTTTGGGACATCTAGAAACAACAACAAAAAGCTCAACATAGCATTTCCTAAATGTATTTTGACAGTGGACCCTTTTTGTCATAACACACAAACCATCCTCAGAGAAACTGCTGTTTGTAGAATAGTCTGAAATGCTGGATTACATTAACTGAAATTCACCAAGCCAAACAATCCCAAATGTTGGCCAATTGGAAGAGAATCTAATTTGTTGCCTGTTGTTGTTGTTGTTAGGTTCTGTTGAGTCGGTTCTGACTCATAGCGACCCTATGTATCACGGAATGCCACACCATCTGGTCCTGCACTATGCTCACAATCATTGCTATGCTTGAGCCCATTGTTGCAGCCACTGTGTCAATTCATCTCATTGGGGGTCTTCCTCTTGTCCGCTGACCCTGTACTTTACCAAGCATGATGTCTTTCTCCAGGGACTGATCCCTCCTGACAACATGTTCAAAATATGTAAGACACAGTCTCGTCATATTTGCTTCTAAGGAGCATTCTGTCTGTACTTCTTCCAAGACAGATTTATTCATGCTTTTGCTGGCCCATGGTATTTCAATATGCTTCACCAACACCACAATTCAAAGGTGTCAATTCTTCTTTGGTTTTCCATATAGATTGTCCAGTTTTCGCATGCATATGATACAACTGAAAGTACCATGGCTTGAGTCAGGCACACATTAGTCTTCAGGGTGACATCTTTGCTTTTCAACACTTTAAAGAGGTCTTTTGCAGCAGATTTGCCCAGTGTAATTCGTCTTTTGATTTCTTGACTGCTGCTTACATGGGCGTTGATTGTGGATCCAGGTAAAACGAAATCCTTGACAACTTCAGTCTTTCTCCATTTATCATGACTTTGCTTATTGGTCCAGTTGGGAGGATTTTTGTTTTCTTTATGCTGAGGTGTAATCCATACTAAAGGCTGTGGTCTTTGATCTTCATCAGTAAGTGCTTCAAGTCCTCTTCACTTTCTGCAAGCAAGGTTGTATTATCTGCATATTGCAGGTTGTTAATGAGTCTTCCTTCAATCCTGATGCCCTGTTCTTCTTCTTATAGTCCATCTTCTCAGATTATACGCTCAGCATACAGATCGACTAGGTATGGTGAAAGGATACAACCCTGATGCACACCTTTCCTGACTTTAAACCACGCAGTATTCCCTTGTTCTGTCCAAACAACTGCCTCTTGATCTATGTACAGGTTCCTCATGAGCACAATTAAGTGTTCCAGAATTCCCATTCTTTGCAACATTATCCATGATATGTTATGATCCACACAGTCGAATGTCTTTGCAGGTAAATATCAAAACGCAGGTAAATATCCTTCTGGTATTCTCTGCTTTCAACCAGGATCCATCTGACATCAGCAATGATATTCTTGGTTCCATATCCTCTTCTGAATCCCACCTGAGTTTCTGGCAGTTCAATACACTGCTGCAGCCACTTTTGAATGATCTTCAGCAAAATTTTGCTTGTGTGTGATATTAGTGATATCATTTAATAATTTCTGCATTTGGTTCGATCATCTTTCTTGGGAATAGGCATAAATATGAATCTCTTCCAGCCGTTTGGCCAGGTAGCTGTCTTCCAAATTTCTTGGCATAGACAAGTGAGCACTTATAGCACTGCATCCATTTGTTAAAACATCTCAATTGATATTCCGTCAATTCCTGGAGCCTTGTTTTTCGCCAATGCCTTCAGTGCAGCTTGGACTTCTTCCTTCAGTATCCTTCAGTACCATCGGTTCCTGATCATATGCTACCTCTTGAAATAGTTGAATGTCGACCAATTCTTTTTGGTATAATGACTGTATTCCTTCTATCTATTTGTATTCCTTCCATCAATTTGTTGCTAAGGCCTGGTATTTAATAGAACCAAACCAAAAAACCTGTTGCCATGAAGTCGATGCCAACTCATAGCAACCCTATAGGACAGGGTAGAACTGCCCCCAAGGGTTTCCAAGGAATGGCTGATGGATTTGAAGTCCCTACATTTTGGTTAGCAGCCAAATGTTTAACCACTGCACCACCAGGGCCCCGGAATTTAAGAGGGGCAGCCTTAAATGAAAAGCATAAAGCAGTCAGACTGTAGTTGGAAAGGTTCAGTCAGCATAATTTTCCTCCCCTCAGGGGTTGTGTAGGAAAGCTGCACCTGTGAGTTACAGGGGGCTGAGGGGAAGGCATTTGACAAGGCCATGTGTGTGTATAACCCTGCAAGAAGTGTGCAGGCCCAGCTTCCACTGTGCTAACAGAAACACGGCTGTTCCTGTCAAAGAGTGACAGGTTTGAATGCTGAATGTGCTCTGGGAAAGGGAAAACAGTGAGAAACTTGCCCAAATGAGGAATATATTTTCCGAATGGTGAAAGGCCTTGTTTTTCAGCATAGCTCCTTTTGAATAGAAAATAAAAAGAATTCACAAGCCAGAGCAGGAAAGTGATCCTCTGATGGCCCAGAACTGTTTATCTAGGTTGTTTATACGATGTTAGGAGCCTTGGAATCAGTGAGTCTGTGGCATGCCTTGAGCTTGAGGCTAAGGTGGCATGTTCTTTTCTCAGGTTTCTCATCCACTTATGTTATTAATGTTCTGCATTAAAATACCAGAGCCTTGCTCCTTCAGGGAGATTTGATGCTGATGAGAAGCAGGGAGGTGTGCAAGGCTATCCACCATCTCGAGCCAAACAGGCTGGTTCACCTAACATGGGTTACCTAGACAGTGGGGGTACACCACTGCCACCTAGTGGCCACTTCCCCAAAGTTCATGCTCTTTTTCAGAAGCTCTATGAGTAAAAAAAAAAAAATTTTTTTTTTTTTTTTTATGAGTCAGAATCTACTCGGCGACGAGTTTAATTTTTTTCCCTGAAGGCTGAGACTTTAAAAAAGCAAACAAAACCTGTTGCAGTTGAGTAAATGCCCAGTCATTGTGACCCTATAAGACAGTAGAACTGCTCCAAGAGTTTCCAAGACTATCATCTTTACCTGAGCGGACTGCCGTATCGTTCTCTCGGAGAGCAAGGCTAGTGGGTTCCAACCCACCGCCGACCTTTCAGTTAGCAGCCAAACACTTAACCACTGCACCACTAGGGCTCCTTCACTAAAGACTTTTTATAGACATTTAGGGGGATAAAATTCTCCAGGCAGAGAAAGACAAAGTAAAATGCCTTTAGATTTATTTCAAACATATCCACCAGTTAGCACATTGAGATTATTTTTCAGTTTAAAATCAAAAAGAGGTCAACCAAATAGTGTAAAGCTCCTGCTCTTTGTCTAAACAGAGTTGAATTTACACTCTCCCTTTCAGAGGCTCCATTTCTTCATTCAAAATGAGAAAATATTTTTTATTACAAGAATATTGTAAGAATTGAGTATAGATACGAACACACACCTACATATATACATAAAATAAAACACCTGGCACTTTCACTGTCAGTTAATAAACATTCGTAGCACTCTATGAAGTATCAAGGACAGGGGAAAAAAAAGCCACTTGGCATTTATTACTCAACAGAAATGTGTATTCTTCCGTCTGTGGTGTGCAGTATTGGTAGAGAGGAACTGGGGCAAGTACAGGTTCACTATCTTATTTATTTTTTACAATAGATCTGTGGCTAAGATATTATTTTCCCCATTTTAGAGATGAAGAAATTGAGGCTCAGTGAGGATAAGTTACTTGGTCACAGCTTAGAGTCAGCCAGTAAATGGTGAAGCCATGATTCTAGTCTAAAACTATCTGGCTCCAAAAACTGGGTTGCCAAACATGACCTTTGAAAGACTATGTTGTATTAACTGCATTATAGTATTCTAGGTGGTCAGAGAAGATCTAAATTGGGCAGAGTTCAAAAACCATTTAGTGAATAGGTTTTTAAACCTGGTCCTACAGAGGTGCGTCATTGACCTGGTCACCTCACTTTCATCATCATTCTCTATCGATTATCTATTGCCACAATAATGCTGAAGAACAAATAATCACAAAGCCTCAGTGGCACACAACAGTAAGCATCTGTTGATCACACATCTGAAGTCAACTGGCATTTGGCTAATTGATTAATAGATTATTATGAATGAAGTAAGGACGACAAGACTTCGTCTTACGTAGTTTGGACATGTTATCAGGAAGGACCAGTCCCTGGAGAAGGACATCATGTTTGGTAAAGCAGAGGGTCAGTGAAAAAGAGGAAAACCCTCAATGAGTTGGATAGACACAGTGGCTGCAACAGTGGCCTTGAGCATAGTAATGATTCTGGGGATGGCATGGGACCGGACAATGTTTTGCTCTGTTGTGCATTGGGTCTCTATGAGCCAGCAAGTGACAACAACATGATTGATGAAAACAAATCATTCAAAGAATAAGGATAGTACTCCAGGAAGAATGAGCAGTGAATGTGAAGATCCTGAGGGCCTGCAACATTCCAAGAACCAAGCGAGCAAGGTGGTGAGAGATGTGGTCAGACGGCTTTGTAGACATGGTGAAAAGCATAGATTTTATTTGAAATGCCAGAGGCAGCCAGTGGATGGAGGAAGAGCAGTAAAAATGAGGCTAAGGAAGGGAACAAGATGACCTAGAATATATTATTATTTTTTAATAGTACTCTGCTGAGTGGATAATGATTGCAGGAAAGGAAGAATGAAAATAGGGGCATTTGGTGATATGCTATAGCTGTATTTCAGGCAAGAGATAACATTGGCTTGGAAACAAATCTTGTGTGTATATAGATATATATTTGTTGTTGTTAGAAGCCCTCCAGTCAGTTCCAATTCATAGCATTCCTATGTATGACAGAACAAAACACTGCTCAGTCCTGTGCCATCTTCACAACTGTTGTTATACTTAAGTCCATTGTTGCAGCCACTGCGTCAATCCATCTTGTTGAAGGTCCTGACCCTCTACCTTACCAAATATGATGTCCTTCTCTGAGGACTGATCCCTCCTAATAATATGTACAAAGCACGTGACGTGAAGCCTCACCATCATCACTTCCAAGGAGCACTCTGGCTGTATTTCTTCTGAGACAGAATTTGTTCGTTCTTCTGGCAGTCCATGGTATATTCAATATTCTTTGCAAACACCATAATTCAAAGGTATCAATTCTTCTTTGGTCTTCCTTATTCATTGTCCATCTTTCACAAGCATATGAGGCAACTGAAAATACCACGGCTTGGGTCTTTTGCGGCAGATTTTCCCAACGCCATAATACATCATTTGATATTTTGACTGCTGCTTGCATGGATCCATCATCAGGACGGATCAATTGCTAGAGGAAGACAACGTATTTGGTGAAGTAGAGGACCAATAGGAGACCCTCAGGGAGAAGGACTGACACAACAGCCACAGCAATGGACTGGAACATGCCAATGATTGTGAAGATCATGCAGGACTGGGTACCATTTTGTCCTACTGTACATAAGGTCACCATGAATTGGAGTCCACTCAGTGGCAGCTAACAACAACAATTCAGAGGGGTTTCAAGAGGGCACTAAAGAGGGATGAAGTTTAAAAAGTAGTTAGAATTATATTGTGGAGGACATTGGATTATGGGTTGAGCTTACTTTTCTTTTTCAATTACCAATGGAATCCATGGAAAGGGGATAAAGAGCTGAGGGTGGTACGAGCCCAGAGTAGAGAGATAATTTGAGAGGAGCCCTAGAAGAATTGCTTGTAAGGTGTGTTGCAGGGACTAACATTTGAAACTGTTCTCGTCTGACTCCTAGGTCACTCTTCCTTCCTTCAAATTCTTAGGTCACTCCTTCTGTGTCTCCTTCTCTCTGCCTCCCTCTATCACTGACTCTTCTCTTGCCACAGAGTCTTCCAGGGCGACTCATCCATACTTACGTATGAAAGACTCCCAAATCTTTACCCCTAGGCCAGTTTGCTAGCCTGAGCTGCAGGACATGCTAATATCTTCTGAAAACTCCACCTAGCTGGACATCTCACACTCAACATATCTAAAATGAAACCCTCCAACTGTCTTCCTTCCAGGCACTGGGAATCCAGCACTTAACAGCTATGAAAACAAAAGAGTCTAAGGGCCAGGGGAACTTTTTCTAAAAATCATTCATCAGACAAGCAGATATGGCAAGGGCACTATGATTATCGGGATTGGAAGTGAGGACTAATGTCTGGTCAATTAAAGAAAGGACATAGAGATAAGCAACTAGAATAAATAATAAAGACACCTGGAATCCCACCACCTTCATATGTCCAACTTTTCCAACTTTCTTTCATGCAAATAATATGTATTTCTTTTGTAAAATGGTATCCTACTGTCATAACACAAAAAACTCAAACCCACTGCTGTCAAGTCGATTCCGACTCTTAGCGCCCCTATAGGACAGAGTAGAACTCCTCCATAGGGTTTCCAAGGAACAGCTGGTGGATTCAAACTGTAGACCTTTTGGCTAGCAGCTGAGTTCTTAACCACTATGCCCCCAAGGCTCCTCTTACTGTTATACTGCTCGCTAATCTTTGAAGGATATTTGTGGCATAGCTTCCAGCATTGTAGCAACATGCAAACTACTACAGGACTACAAACTGACAGATGGGTGGTGGCCTCTGCATTAGTCAAACAGAATTAGTCCTCCACACTTGTTCAAAGTTCTGTGGCCTCTGTCCCTTTGTGCAGGTTACCCCCTCACATGGGAATGCTCTTCTCATTCATCCCCACACATTCTGTTCCTTCCATTCTTCAAGGACAATGCTACCCTCAGCAAATGTTCTGTATGAAATTGATTTCTGCGTGTCTATCTGCTGCACTGGGCTGAGGACTCTGTAGATAAAAGACTGTCTATTATTTGTATCTCACACTTCTTGAAGCCTGCCATTGTACCTGGTATATAGCAGGGGCCCAAGCAGTGGCTTTTTGATGTGTTGTGCCGAACAGAATTAAATAAGGATCCAGAGGCTGACATTTAAAAATGTCGATGCTACTGACTCACTAAATCTTTGGCGATTTAGTGACTTTCACATCTGTCAGACATGCCATATCCTCTTTAGTGCGGTTGCTTATTACAAGGAGAGAATTACTCAGGATTCAAGTATTTTTGTATAGTTGGATTATTATGTCTGGAATTTAATATTGTTCTGTCCTTTGATATTTATTTCAGGGTCAGTAGAAATGTAACCATCCCCACCACCTATTCGTGTTCAACCTAATCACTTAGCAGGAAGATTAGAGCCAGAACACTGGTGTTTGAAGCTGTAGGGATGACTTGTCTGATTTTGACATTATAAATATCTTCCAAAGATATTAATATGTAATAGTTACATTATTACTTAATGCTTTAATCTTCTTAATATGTTAACATTCTTCTAATCTGTTATCAATCTCTGAATACACTTACTCCTCACTTATTGACTACCTTGCTATACAATATTTCGCATTTAAGACAATAGCAAAAAATCCACTATCTGACTATTTTGTGCATCAACAACATACATCTGGCAGTAATGAATGCCAAAGTGTGAAGCAAGAGTAACATTGCTGAGGCAGTTAAGGTAATGTGTCGACTTGGCTGGGTCATGATGCTTACTGGCTTAGCAGTTAGGTAATGATGTAACTTAACAGTTATGTAACGACATAGTCATCATCCATTTTGTGACCTGATGTGGTCATCCTCCATTTTCACATAACAACCTGGTCTTTAGAACCTAACCATGTCGATAAGTGAGGAGTGGCTGTATTGAAGGCAATGTATATGTTAGGTTGGAGGCCCGTACACAATTTTTTTCTACAATGTTTTGTTGTAAGTATATGTACAAATAAGGTGGCATACTGCTTCCTTCAATACTATTATCAAAGTCACATTTAAATTTTATTGTGGAGTAAGGGTGTTAAGGCATTTTTTACTGCAGCACCTTATATATGGTGCTTTTCAAAACATTTCCATACCCATCAACTCATGGTGATTCTATGACAATGCTTTGAGATAGTTTGGCCTAATGTTTTTATCTCCATTTTATTTAGAAGAAAATTCAGGCACAAAGAGATTATTAAAGAAATAGCAAGCTGTCAGATCCAGGACGAGAACAAACTTCTCAATTCCAGGTATTTGCCAAAAGACCTTAACTAAATGACTCTCATTCCATAAATAATTGGTGATTTAGTTAGAAGGCCCTCAAGATCCCTGCGAATTCTGCGATTCTATGAATTCATAGATAAATATATTCCTTACAATAGGTTTTCAATACTAACCTCTATTTTTGATTAACTACTGCTTAATGATTAAGCATCTGGGATCTCAAGTGAGTCAGAATCATAGTACTCCATCCAGGGCAATTATAATATGGCTTTAGGCAAGTATGTAATTTTTCTAAGCCTCATTTTCTTTACCTGTAAAATGGAGATAGTAATAGTACTTACCTTCTAGAGTTGTTATAAGGCTTAGAGGAAATAATATATATACAGCTCTTAGCAAAGTACCTATGATATATTAAGGAAACAATCAATGTTAGATGCTATAGTTAATGTTGCTGCTATTACTGTAATTATTATTCCATGCTAGAATATAATTATACTTTTGGGACTATGTTTTAAGGATATTAAGGATAAACTAGTCAAACATCTTCCCTATATCAATCTTTTTCTTTTTTAAAATTTTCATTGTGCTTTAAGTGAAAGTTTACAAATCAAGTGAGCCTCTCACACAAAAACTTATATACACCTTGCTACAAACTCCCAATTGCTCTCCCCCTAATGAGACAGCCTGCTCCCTCCCTCCACTCTCTCTTTTCCTGTCCATTTCGCCAGCTTCTAACCCCTTCTACCCTCTCGTCTCCCCTCCAGGGAGGAGATGCCAACATAGTCTCAAGTGTCCACCTGATGCAAGGAGCTCACTCCACACCAACATCCCTCTCCAGCCCATTGTCCAGTCCAATCCATGTCTGATGAGTTGGCTTTGGGAATGGTTCCTGTCCTGGGCCAACAGAAGGTCTGGGGGCCATGACCACTGGGGTCCTTCCAGTCTCAGTCAGGCCATTAAGTTTAGTCTTTTCATGAGAATTTGAGGTCTGCATCCCACTGCTCTCCTGCTCCCTCAGGGGTTCTCTGTTGTGTTCCCTGTCAGGGCAGTCATCGGTTGCACCGGGCACCATCTAGTTCTTCTGGTCTCAGGATGATGTAGTCTCTGGTTCATGTGGCCCTTTCTGTCTCTTGGGCTCATAATTACCTTGTGTCCTTGGTGTTCATTCTCCTTTGATCCAGGTAGGTTGAGACCAATTGATGCATTTTTAGATGGCCGCATGCTAGCGTTTAAGACCCCAGATGCCTCTCTCCAAGGTGGGATGCAGACTATTTTCTTAATAGATTTTATTATGCCAACTGACTTAGATGTCTCCTGAAACCATGGTCCCCAAACCCCTGCCCCTGCTACACTGGCCTTCAAAGCGTTAAGTTTATTCCGGAAACTTCTTTGCTTTTCATTTAGTCCAGTTGTGCTGACCTTGCTTGTATTGGGTGTTATCTTTCCTGTCACCTTAAGTAGTTCTTATCTACTATCTAATTAATGAATACCTCTCTCCTACCCTCCCTCCCTCCCCCCCACCACAACCATCAAAGAATATTTTCTTCTCTGTTTAAACTATTTCTCGAGATCTTATAATGGTGGTCTTATACAATATTTGTCCTTTTGCAGCTAACTAATTTCACTCAACATAATGCCTTCCAGATTCTTCCATGTTGTGAAATGTTTCACAGATTCCTCACTGTTCTTTATCGATGCATAGTATGCCATTGTGTGAATATACCATAATTTATTTATCCATTCATCCGTTGATGGGCACCTTGGTTGCTTCTATCTTTTTGCTACTGTAAACAGCGCTGGAAACCCTGGTGGCATAGTGGTTAAGTGCTACAGCTGCTAACCAAAGATTGGCAGTTCGAATCCACCAGGCACTCCTTGGAAACTCTGTGGGGCAGTTCTATTCTGTCCTCTAGGGTTCCTATAAGTTGGAACCGACTAGACGGCACTGGGAAAAAAAACAGGACTGCAATGAACATGGGTGTGCATACATCTGTTTGTGTAAAGGCTATTTCTCTAGGATATATTCCAAGGAGTGGGATTGCTGGATCATACAGTAGCTCTATTTCTAGCTTTTTAAGGAAGCGCCAAATCAATTTCCAAAGTGGTTGTACCATTTTACATTCCCACCAACGGTGTATAACTGTTCCAATCTCTCCACAGCCTCTCCAACTTTTATTGTTTTGTGTTTTTTGGATTAATGCAAGCATTGTTGGAGTGAGATGGAATATCGTTGTTGTTTTTATTTGCATTTCTCTGATGAATAATGATCATGAGCATTTCCTCATGTCTCTGGTAGCTACCTGAATGTATTCTTTAGTGAAGTGTCTATTCATATCTTTTGCCCATTTCTAATTGGGTTATTTGTCTTTTTGCACTTGAGTTTTTGCAGTATCATGTAGATTTTAGAGATCAGGTGCTGATCAGAAATGCCATAGCTAAAAACTTTCTCCCAGTCTGTAGGTAATCTTTTTACTCTTGGGGCGAAGCCTTTGGATGTGAATAGGTGTTTGATTTTTAGGAGCTCCCAGTTATCTACTTTTTCTTCTGCATTGTTAGTAATGTTTTGTATACTGTTTATGCCATGTATTAGGGCTCCTAACATTGTCCGTATTTTTTCTTCCATGATCTTTATCATTTTAGATTTTATATTTAGGTCTTCGATCCATTTTGAGCTTGTTTTTGTGCATGGAGTGAGGTATGGGTCTTGTTCTTTTTTTGCAGATGGATATCCAGTTATGCCAGCACCATTTGTTAAAAAGACTGTCTTTTCCCCAGTTAACTGGCTTTGGTCCTTTGCCAAATATCAGCTGCTCATATATGGATGGATTTCTGTCTGGATTCTCAATTCTGTTCCATTGGTCCATGTATCTGTTGTTGTACCAGTACCAGGCTGTTTTGACTACTGTGGCGGTATAATAGGTTCTAAAATCAGGGAAAGTAAGGCCTCCCACTTTGTTCTTCTTTTTCAGTAATGCTTTACTTATCCGAGGCCTCTTTCCCTTCCCTATGAAGTTAGTGCTTTGTTTCTCCATCTCATTAAAGAATGTCGTTGGAATTTGGATCAGAATTGCATTAAATGTATAGATCGCTTTTGGTAGAATAGACATTTTTATAATGTTAAGTGTTCCTATCCATGAGCAAGGTATGTTTTTCCACTTATGTAGGTCTCTTTTGGTTTCTTGCAGAAGTGTATCGTAGTTTTCTTTGTATGTCTTTCACATCTCTTTTAAGATTTATTCCTAATTATTTTATCTTCTTGGTGGCTTCTGTAAATAGTATTGATTTGGTGATTTCCTACTCGATGTTGTTTTTGTTGGTGTAGAGGAACCTAACTGATTTTTGTATGCTTATCTTGTATCCCAATACTCTGTTGAACTCTTAGTTTCAGTAGCCTTCTTGAGGATTCCTTAGGGTTTTCTGTGCATAAGATCATCTCATCTGCAAAAAGAGATAATTTTACTTCTTCCTTGCTAGTCTGGATGCCCTTTATTTCTTTATCTAGCCTATTTGCTCTGGCTAGAACCTCCAGCACAATGTTGAATAAGAGCAGTGTTAAAGTGCATCCTTGTCTGGTTCCCGACCTCTAGGGGGAATGCTTTCAGGCTTTCTCCGTTTAGGATTCTGTTGGCTATTGTCTTTGTATAAACACCCAGTATTATGCTGAGGAATTTTCCTTCTATTCCTATTTTGCTGAGAGTTTTTATTATGAATGGGTGTCGAACTTTGTCAAATGCCTTTTCTGCATCACTTGATAAATCATGTGATTCTTGTCTTTTCTTCTATTTATGTGATGAATTACATTAATTGTTTTTCTAATGTTGAACCATCCCTGCATACCTGGTATGAATCTCACTTGGTCATGGTGAATTATTTTTCAGATATGTTGTTGAATTCTATTCGCTAGAATTTTGTTGAAGATTTTTGCTTCTAAGTTCATGAGGGATATAGGTCTTTAATTTTCTTTTTTTTTGTGGTGTCTTTACCTGGTTTTGCTATCAAGGATATGGTGGCTTCATAGAACGAGTTTGGGAGTATTCCGTCCTTGTCTATGCTCTGAAATACCTTTAGTAGTAGTAGTGTTAACTCTTCTCTGAAAGTTTGGTAGAACTCTGCAGTGAAGCCGTCTGGGCCAGGGCTTTTCTTTTGTTGGGAACTTTTTGATTACCTTTTCAATCTCTTCTCTTATTATGGGTCTATTTAGTTGTTCTACCTCTGTTTGTGTTAGTTTAAGTAGGTAGTGTGTTTATAGGAATTCATCTATTTCTTCTAGGTTTTCAAATTTTTTATAGTAATCTGATATGATCCTTTTAATTACAGTTAAGTCTGTTGTAATATCGTCCATCTCACTTCTTATTTGGGTTATTTGCTTCCTCTCCTGTTTTTCTTTTGTCAGTTTGGCCGATGGTTTATCAACTTTGTTGATTTTTTCGAAGAACCAGCTTTTGGTCTTGTTATTTCTTTCATTTTTTTTTTTTTTTTTTCTGTTGTCTATTTCATTTAGTTCTGCTCTAATTTTTATTATTCATTTTCTTCTGGTGCATGAGGGTTTCTTTTGTTGCTCTCTTTCTATTTGTTCAAATTGTAGGGATAATTCTTTGATTTTGGCCCTTTCTTCTTTTTGGATGTGTGCATTTATTGATATAAATTGACCTCTGAGCACTGCTTTCACTGTGTCCCAAAGGTTCTGATAGGAAGTGTTTTCATTCTCATTGGATTCTATGAATTTCTTTATTCCATCCTTAATGTCTTCTATAATCCAGTCTTTTTTGAGCAGGGTATTATTCAGTTTCCAAGTGTTTGATTTCTCTTCCCTGCTTTTTCTGTTATTGATTTTGACTTCGTTGGCGTTACGGTCAGAGAAGATGCTTTGTAATATTTCAATGTTTTAGATTCTGCTAAGGCTTGCTTTATGATCTAATATGTGGTCTATTCTAGAGAATGTTCCATGTGCACTAGAAAAGAAAGTCTACTTGGTTGCCATTGGGTGGAGTGTTCTGTATATATCTATGAGGTCAAATTGGTTGATTGTAGCATTTAAATCTTCCGTGTCTTTATTGAGTCGCTTTCTGGTTGTCCTGTCCTTCACCAAAAGTGGTGTGTTGAAGTCTCCTACTATTATTGTGGAGCTATCTATCTTACTTTTCAATGCTGATAGAGTTTGTATTATGTATCTTGCAGTCCTGTCATTGGTGCATAAATTTTTAATATGGTTATATACATTGTCACTTTAATCATTATATAGAGCCCTTCCTTATCCTTTATGATGGATTTAACTTTAAAGTCTATTTTGTCAGAAATTAATATTGCCACTCTTGCTCTTTTTTGATTGTTGTTTGCTTGGTATATTTTTTTCCATCCTTTGAGTTTTAGTTTGTTTGTGTCTCTAAGTCTAAGGTGTGTCTCTTTTAGGCAGCATATAGACTGACCGCGTTTTTTATTCCTTTCTGCCACTTTCCGTCCTTTATTGGTGCATTTAGTCCATTTACATTCAGTGTAATTATGGATAGGTATGAATTTAGTGCTATCATTTTGACGTCTTTTTTTGTGTGTTGTTGACAGTTTCTTTTTTCCACTTAATTTTATGTGCTGAGTAGATTATCTTCATATATTGTCCTTTCCTCATATTCGTTGTTGTTGATTTTGTTTCTTTCGAGTCTCTACTTTTTTCTTGTATTTTATTTTGATGAGTAGGATAGTTTGCCTTCTTCATGGTTACCTTATTATTTACCCCTATTTTTTCTAAATTTAAGCCTAACTTTTATTTCTTTGTATTGCCGTATCTTCCTCTCCATAGGAAAGATCTATGATTACATTTCTTAGTCCCTCTTCATTATTTTAATGTTGTCTTCTTTTATATAATAACATTGCTTTTACCGTTTTGAGAGGTTTTTGTTTTGTTTTGTTTTTTTAATCTTGCTTTGTTTTTTTGATTTCCCTGTCTGGGTTGACTTCTGATTGCTCTGCCCAGTGTTCTAGTCTTGGGTCAATACCTGATATTATTGATTTTCTAACCAAAGAACTCCCTTTAGCATTTCTTGTAGTTTTGGTTTGGTTTTTATGAATTCCCTAAACTTCTGTTTATCTGGAAATGTCCTAATTTCACCTTCATATTTTAGAGACAGTTCTGCTGGATATATGATTCCTGGCTGGCATTTTTTTTTCCTTCAATTTTTAAAATAATTCATCCCATTGCCTTTTTGCCTGCATGGTTTCTGCCGAGTAGTCTAAGCTTCTTCTTATTGGCTCTCCTTTGTAGGTGACTTTTCATTTATCCCTAGCTGCTCTTAAAGTTCTCTCTTTATCTTTGGTTTTAGCAAGTTTGATTATGTCTTGGTGACTTTTTTTTAACACCTACCTTACATGGAGTTCGATGAGCATCTTGGATAGATATCTTCTTGTCTTTCAAGATATTGGGGAAGTTTTCTGCCAACAAATCTTCAACAATTTTCTCTGTATTTTCTGTTATCCCTCCCTGTTCTGGTACTCCAATCACTCATAGGTTATTTCTCTTGATAGAGTCCCACATGATTCTTAAGGTTTCTTCACTTTTTAAAATTCTTTTATTTGATTTTTGTTCAAACGTATTAGTCCCAAGTGATTTATCTTCAAGTTCAGAAATTCTGGCTTCTACTTGTTCAATTCCGCTCCTCTGACTTTCTATTGAGTTGTCTACTTATGCAATTTTATTGCTAATCTTCTGAATTTCTGATTGCTGTCTGTCTGTGGATTTTTCCAGCTCATTGAATTTTTCATTATATTCCTGAATAACCTTTTTAATTTCTTTAATTGATTTATGTGTGTGATCCTTGGCTTGTTCTGCATATTGTCTCATTTCCTTCTTGATGTCTTGAAGCGTTCTGTATATAATCTTTTGTATTCTGACTCTGGTAATTCCAGGAATACACTTTCATCTTGAAGATCCCTGGGTTCTTTGTTCTGAGAGCTTGTTGAACTGATCATGTTCTGTTTCTTTATGCGACTTGATACTGACTGTTGTCTCTGAGCCATCTATAGGTTATTGTATTAGTTTATGCTTGCTTACTGTGTCATAGCTGCTTGCTTTGTTTTGTTTTGATATGCCCAAATGGGTAGCTTGAGTGAGCTAGCTTGATTATTTTTGCCTTTGGAGATCTGACTTCCTGTCCCCAGATGGCTAGAGCTATTATCAGGTATATGAGCCTAGAAGTTCATTCACTTTTCTTGTATGAAATCAGCTCTGGTGTCCAGGTAGCCGATCATCAAGTGTGTGGTACAGACTCTGTCCTACAGTCTTAGAGGGGCAGGGGTGATTGGTGTATATACCAGTATCTGATTGCAGCAGGGGGTCATGCTCTGAACAAGGCAGGGGGCTGAGAATCGATCCCCGAGTGTCTCTGAGGAAAGCGCGTCCCTGTTCCCTAGAGCACGCAGGTGGGTGCTTTCTGCAGATGGACCATAGGCACCCAATGTTTTTGGTTGTAAGGACTGGGAGGTACCAGTTATTCTTGGACCCCTGTCGTGCATGGCTGGGTGACCTGAGTGGAGCTACCAGTCCTTAGGCCCCTGATGTGAGTAAGTGAGGACCCTGTTTAATAGGCAAAGGAATGTCAAACATCAAATACCCACCTCTCCACTACAGAGCTGAAATGGTTCAAGTCTGCCAACAAGGGCCTATTCGCCTGAAATAGGCACACACAGTCCATGTAGAGGAAAATGGTGCTCAAAGTCCACGGACTGTTTATGCCTGGACAGCAGCCTCTTCTGTCCTGAGCTCCCCCAGTTAGTGAAGCTGGCAAATTATCTTTTCCTCCAGTTGCAATTTTTTTTCCTTCTCCAAGGCCGTGATAATTGCTCTAGGCGCTCAACAGTACCTATCTCAGGCCCAGGGAATTCAGCCGCTGAAGCTGGCTTGGGGGTGGGAGGGCATGGTAAAATATATGCAAGTACTTAGCTTTTGCCGAGAGCATCGTTATTCTCTGTTCCAGAGGCGTGAGTAGGCTGTGTGGCTGGCTGCTTCTCCCTGAGGAAACTGTGGCCAAATGTTAGTACCAGCCCGCCGCTGCCACTCCAGGAATGGTGCCTGAGGGCTCCCAGTGATTCAGGTCTGGTAACTCCTCTCCGCTTCTTAATGGTCTTTTCCTCCCCCTGCCCCTCTGTTTTCTAAGCTTGCCTTTGTTGCTCAGTGCTCCTAGATTGTCATGAATATAATTGTTTCACTTGTTTTTTTCAGATCTTTGTTGTAAAGAGGGCTTGCTGGAAGCATCTGTCTATTCTGTCATCTTGGCTCCACCTCCTCCCTATATCAGTTTTATATAAACAAGGGTGGTTTATATAAACAGTTGGCCAATTGACCAGTTGTGTTCTAGAAGACAGAGCATTTAGATCCTCTGGAGCTGGTATTTAACCACAAGAATTAAAATATCCAGTCTCCTCGCTGTAATAAAGGCTAATTCTCTGGTGGAAATTGTTTGCCGAGGATTTATTAAAACTTTTCTGTAGGATTAAAATATTCAGAGGATTCTGCTGTATTATAAATAGGAATGATGTAGAATCAGAATTTAAATCTCAAGGCTTTGATCTTTCCTTGTATAATTCAATAGAAGCCCTTTCAAGAAGTGTAATCCATTTAAATATTTACTGAATCTTACTCTCAACTGAAATGGGCATCAAATCTCAAATTAGAAAGTCTTCTTTTTGGTTCAACTCCCATTGGATTTGGTTGCAGCGTTTCCTGTTATTTGCATTGTAGGGAGAAGAGCACCATTAGCATGAAGAGTTTCAAAATCAATGATAGAAACTGACAAGCCAATGCAAAGACAACAGCCAAAGACTGAGTGGATCTCTTGTGTGCTCTCAAAAACCAAAGACCATTTCTTTAGCTTTTAAAGTTTTAAGACAATATTTCCATCTAAGATGGAAGGGATGAATATTGAGTTCCTAGGATGAGCCAAAGAGTGCATATATTCTATCAGTTAATTACTCTTCACACAGCCCTGTAACAACGACAACAAAAATTATTCCTTTTCAACCTAAAATGATACACAGACTGCAAAAAGTGAGTTTTCTGTGGTCATATAGCTATTAAAACATAAAAATGGATTCAATTCCCAAAGCCCAAGCCCCCTCAGGGCCTCAGACTGCTCTTTTTTTATTTATTCAACAAAAGTTTATAGAAGTACACCATTTTAGGTTGATTAGGAATCAACCGGAGAAACACTGATGAACAAGATATAGTCCCTGCACTCTGGGAGTTTTGAGCTCTGGAAAAGAGACAAACAAATGTGCTAAGACAATAGTAGGAAAGGTGAAAAAAAGGAAGCATGAAAGAGGGGCCGCTAACTCAGACTTGCTCTCCCATTACAGGTCTCAAAGGGGGCTACATTTTCAAAGATGCGCGTATGACACTATATAGACTTATGAGCATGCAAACTGTGACTACGTCATTAGCAGGGCCCCATAAATCTCATCCCCAAGCAGACATTCAAGGCTGATCTCTAGGGATGTTTCTGAATCTTAACAGTATCTCCTGAGTCTCCAGCCCAGTGTGGGTTTCAGCATGAGGGTGAGAGGCAGAATGAGAGATAAGGTAAGTGGAAGACGGATAACTACAAACTACATTTTTAAACACAAAATCAACTCCCCTCTCAGAGATATTTGTTAACTTTCAACATGACAGTTGAATTCTTAAAGGACTCTGGTTTTTCATTTGCTTGTTTATTTTGGTTAAGGGAGCGAGCAGATCCACATAACTAGGTCTTAGGATCAGACATTTTAGAGTTGATTGCTTTATATTGTTTCTCACATCTGCACACCAGCCACACTAATGGGGAAAGAAGCCATGTTAAAACAAGATCAAATTCAAAATTATAAAAGCTCACAAATAGTTTCTACAGTCTACAGATTTCCTCTTTCTGTGTCATTTCCCCATACATAGTCTTCACCCCCCTCACACAGTAATCACCATCTTTCATGCCATGTACAGAAGAAGAATGAAGAGACCCATCTTCCCCCATATACATACTAACAGTCTATTACTTGGGCAAATCTCCCTGCTTAAACGGCGTTAGCAAGAGATGGGTCCTAGACCAGGGATGGCAAAAAAAAAAAAAAACTAGCACAGCAAAGCAATTAGGAGGATGCACTCTGGAGTCAGATTTGTTATTAAGTGCCATGGAGTTGGTTCTGACTCATAGCAACCCTATGAACAACAACAGAAATAAACACTACCTAGTCCTGTGCCATCCTCACAATTGTTGCTATGTTTAAGCCCACTGTTGCAGGCACTCTGTCATTCCATCTTGTTGAGGGTTTAATACTCAAATCTTGATTTTACCTGGTTGTGTGGCCTTGTGCAAGCCACTTAACTCCCCTGTGCCTCAGTTTCTCCATCTTCAAAATAAAGATAATAATAGTACTTAATTCATAAGATTCTGTGAGGATTTAAAAAGAAAATACATACTGATTACCTAGAACAAATCCTGGCACATGAAAGGGGCTCAGTAAATGTTGGTATGTCTTTCATGCCAAGCTGATTAGTAGCTATGCTGGTTGGGTTCTCCAGAAGCGGACATAATATGTAGTTAGGAATACAAGATATTATTAGGCAATTAATACCTGAGAACAGAAAAGATAAGAAAGTAGAATTGGGCAGGGGGAGCCATCTCTG
The DNA here is from genome assembly GCF_030014295.1 of Loxodonta africana. Lineage (NCBI taxonomy): Eukaryota > Metazoa > Chordata > Mammalia > Proboscidea > Elephantidae > Loxodonta > Loxodonta africana. The sequence continues at coordinate 53,202,873 of NC_087348.1, read as the reverse complement.
TCAGCCCATCTAGGAGCTCTGAGCACAGATTGTAAAGATTAGGTATCCCACATTGGGCAGAAATGGCTGGCCCTTATACAACCAACCTGCTCAGGCATAGGCCAATGGTCACCCACAGAAGAGACAGACCCTGAAGATCTAACAGCTGAAGGCTATCAGCTAACCATACTCTTGGCAGTTGGACAGCAAGTCCTTCCCTGAAGGGAGATTTAAGCAGGCATCTCCACATCATTCTAAGTGGCCATTGTCTGGCATGCTGGCTGAGAAGGCTTCTAAGGAAGTGCTGGGACTCAGTGAGCAAAGGCAAACGGAGACATCCTGATTTAGATGTCAGTTGTGGGTGTTGAGCTAGGAGAAGAGGCTCACCTTCCAGGAATTTGCCCTACTAGAATAGATCATCTCAAAAATCTCCTCCAACTCTGAAAAACTCAGATCTTTGATCCTTTCTCCCACAGTTCCTCTCAGAACCCAAGTCTGGCAGGATAGCTCTGATATATACCATGCTTTCCTTGGAGATAGAAAAGTTGCCAACTGTCCAGGAGCTCCAGATTTACGGAATCATAGAGCATTGTTCAAGGCCCTATCCTCAGCCTTGGCTCTGTGTGTCCTTTCCACAACTCTTCCAAGGCCTGGAGTTTCTCAGACACATTAGGATGTCAGTCCAGGTATGGAAGAGTGAGAGCTTTATTTAGAGAGAGCACTAGTAGTTATTTATACCCCACCTGTCATGGATTGGATTGTATCCCCCCAAAACATCAGTCAACATGGCTAGGTCATGATTCCCAGTATTGCATGATTGTCCACCATTTTGTTATCTGATGAGATTTCCCTATGAGGTGTAAATCGTCTGTCTATGAACTTGATGAGATGGGATTACCAGCAATTTTGTAAACTAAATCTATAAGATTAGATTGTATTTTAAACCAATCTCTTTTGAGATATAAAACAGTGAAGTGGGCAGAGAGGCGGGGGAACCTCATACTACCAAGAAAGCAGTGCCGGGAGCACAGCGTGGCCTTTGGACACAGGGTTCCTGCACGGAGAAGCTTCTACTCCAGGGGAAGATTTATGACAAGGACTTTCATCCCGAGCTAATGGAGAGAGCCTTCCCCTGGGGCCGACACCCTCAATTTCGATTTCTAGCCTACTAGACTGTGAGAGAACAAACTTCTGTTTGCTAAAGCCATCCACGTGTGGTATTTCTGCAACAGCAACACTAGATGACTGAGATACCACCTTATTTCAAAATGGATTTAAGGAATCAAAAACCACCTACCTAGGGTAGTTCTTCTAATAAGGCTTTTTACCTAAACTAAAGGTGTGCAAGTAAGGGAAACGAACAAAATATAGACAAAGTACAACTGTGGAGAAAGTTTCTGCAGAAAATGGTCTTTGGATAAGTGTAAAATGCTATCAGGGAACAAAATCAAAGTTATCAGCTCAAACAGGTGATGGGTCATTTAGCACTTAGGTGTTTTCTTGTTGTTTTGCAACTGTGCTCTCAGCAGTGGGAATCTGCAATTTAGTAATAGGGCTTATTTTTGCTGTTCATCGTATTTCATTTATGGGTAAGCACAGTGAGGATCCAGGCTGTGCGGCTGTGTGCTCAAATGCACCTACCAGAGAGCAGGCAGGCTAAACAGCTGATGGCAATATCTAGTTCTATCTCTCACCTGGTGGCAGCCGCCTGTGGTGAGGCAAATCTCCTAGGAAGACACTAGAAGTCTCAAACTGCAATTTTAAAGTCTTAGGCCTCCAAACTCCAGCGGCAGAGGGAAATAAAACATCTGATGTTGATACCTGAAATTCAAAACTGATTTCAAAGGTCAGTTTAAATTTTAAAAAATGTATATATATGTCTTTATGAAGCATAACTCTCCGGCTGATGAACAGTGCCTAGAATAGAGCTAGTTCCTCAGTTCTGTAAATGCTTGCTGAATGTTCAAGAACTAACAAGGCAAAGCTGTTCTCTATCCTTGAAGTCAGACTGCAACTAACTTTAAAGGTCAAGAATGTAGGTGACCCAGGGGCAAACCTTGAGACAGTTCCAACCAGACTGCTAATTAGATTCCCCCAAAATGCCACAGTTAAGGCCAAGGACAACTTTCCCAGGCAACAAAGAACCAGAAAATGCTCAGTGACTCATCCTCTGCAGCTGGTTTGAAGGTGCCTGAGTTCTACAGGCTGAACAGGATACAGGGTTTGCCTTCTCTCATTTATTTGACAGAGCTCTTTGCATAGTCAAGTGCCAGGAGAAATGAAAATTCCAGTCATACATTTAAACACCTTCCCAAAAAACACAGTTTTGGCACCTGGCAAAATTTTGATATCAGGGAATAGGCCTTTTAAGGCCCTCCAGCTTCATTTTTGGGCCTCCTCTCACTTTCTCTATGATGCCCTTGATTCTCACATACCAACTTCTCCCTTAACATATGTTCTCATGTACCTATCAGAACTGTCTGTGAACATCTTCTTAAAAGGCTGCTCTGATCCCTAGCTGGGGCTAGTTGCTTCGTTGTCCTTAATCTTATAGCCCATATTACATTGCATGCTTGTCAGTTATCCACATATTTGTCTATCTTGATGGATTGTAAGGTCCCTAAGGGCAGAGGCCAAGTATTACTCATTTCACCTAGTACATAGTAGGCTAGTTGAACTGAATTTTAACTAATTTTGCATTGAAGCATTAGAAGGAAATTATGAAGAAAAAGATTTTTATATTTGTGTACATTAAAATTTAAAGATTCCTTATTGAAATCAAGAAGGTGTTATCCTTTCACTCATAATGCAAAAAATAAGCAAATTAGATGAACCAAAAGTTCACCAAATAAGCAACGAGAAATAAACAAATAAGAAAACATTCAGCCTTATTAGTAGTTAAAAAAGAAAATACAAATTAAAACAAGTCGGCTTTTTTTTTTTAAACTGGTAAATAAATGTATGCATATACACACGCACACATACATATTTATTGAAAGATAATGAGGTTATAGTAACAAGGACACTTTATATACTGCTGAACTTGTAAATTAATGAAAACAGTTTGGCAATTTACATTAAAAATCTTAAAATAATATATATATATATATAACCTAGTAATCATAAGAAGAATTATGACGTGATGTTTGTAATATTCTTTATAATAGCGAAAAAATACAGAAACAGCTTGCCTGATCACAGGAAAGTGGTTAGAGCAAAAAAAGTTCATCAATTAAAAATAAATTTTATAAGAATATTTAATGACATGAGTGAAATCTCATGATAAAGTGTTAAGCATAAAAATACAGAAAATTTTAAAATTACTTTTAAAAGAGGAGTAGTCAAGAGTAACAAGTGATAGACAAAAGTAAGATAGTCAAATGAATAGCCTACTGATTTGGCAATTTGGAGCTCAAAATTATCTTTGGGAAAAGTTTTTTTTTTTTTTTTCCTTTGTTATAGCTTTAAAAACAATTAGTTGTTTTTCCGAGTGTTTAACCAGAAAAACAACCAACTGGTTCCCTGAGAGTTGGAGAACTTAAATTTGCAGGGAAGCAGAGGAGAGTGCACAACACCAGAGCTGAATCTAGGTTTAAATCTCAATTTTACCACACATTGTTTTTGAGAATCAGCTTCGATTCTGTTTTTCTATCCATTAAATGGGGATAGTAATTATAAACAGCCTAGCACAGTACCTACCTCTAGCCTATTAAAGATATCTATGCTTGTCTGTTTCACCTCCAGCTCCTGTTAATTGGGCATTCCCCAACTGAACCTAATCTTGACCATAGTTGATAGGACCAGGTTATCTAACCCTAGAGGAAATCTATCCATAAGCTTATCTGGTTTTACAAAATTTTCTCAACTAAAAATCTGAATGAAGAAAATTGGCAGCTTCAGTAGTTGAAGAGAAAATATCATTGCTGTCGAGCTGATTCCTACTCATAGAGACCCTATAGGACAAAGTAGAGCTGCCCCATACAGTTTACAAGGAGCCCCTGGTAGATTCAAACTGCCGACCTTTTGGTTAGCAGCCATAGCTCTTAACCACTGCACCACCAGGGTTTCCAAAAGCATTGTGTCAGAAGTGGGATTAGAACCCATGCTTCCATTCAGAGACCAGAATGCCCACAGGCAAGGTGCACACCTCAAGTCTAGCACCTTAGACCACTTGACCATGTGTAGACTTGGAGCTGATGGCCACACAGTCATGCACAAGATAAAGACCAATGAAACTCATTAAGGAGGAAGATGAGGAGCAGATATGAAAAGAAAGGAGTGAAGAGAATGACTGCATTAGCTTCCCATTGCTGCTATAACAAATTACCACAAATTTAGAGGCTTAAAACAACACAAATGTGTTATCTTACAGTCCTCATGGACGGAAGCCTGAAATATTTCTCGCTGGGCTAAAATCAAGGTACTGGCAGAGCTGCATTCATTCTGAAGACTCTGATAGAATTAGTTTCCTTGCCTTTTCCAGCTTTTAAGAGGCCACCTGCATTCATTTTCTCTTGTCACTCTTCCAGCTATGGCATTGCTCCACCTTTGCTCTTTCTTGCTTCTGTTGTACATGGTCTTCCCTACTATGCTCCTATAATAATCCTTCTGCCTCCCTCTTATCAGGATTATAATGGTTACATTGGACCTACCTGGATAATCCATGATAATCTCATCTCGAGACAGTTACATGGATCACATCCTCAAAGTTACTTTTGCCATGTCCAGTAATATCTACAAATTTTGGGGAGTAGGGTTAGGACATATTTGGGGGTGGGGATAGTACATTATTCAGCCTACCATGGTGTCATGGATTAAATTATGTCCCCCCAAAAATGTACGTATCAATTTGGTTGGGCCATGAATCCCGATATTGTGTGATTTTCCTATATGTTGTAAATCCTGCCTCTATGATGTTAATGAGGGAGGATGGGCAGCAGTTGTGTTACTAAAGCAGGACTCAATCTACAAGATTGGCTGTGTCTTGAGGCAATTTCTTGAAATGTAAAAGAGAGAGGCCAAGAGAAACACGGGGGCCTCATACTACCAAGAAAGAAGCACTGGGAGCAGAGCATGTCCTTTGGACCTGGGGTTCGTGCACAGAGACGCTCCTAGTCCAGAGGAGGATTGACAAAAAAGACCTACCTCCAGAGCCGACAGAGAGAGAAAGCCTTGCCCTGGAGCCGACACCCTGTATTTGGACTTCTAGTCTACTAGGCTGTGAGAAAATAAACTTCTCTTTGTTAAAACCATCTACTTGTGGTATTTCTGTTATAGCAGGCACTAGATAACTAAAACACATGGTAAGCATACAGCCTTAGAGATCATTTCTAGTCCTGACTCCGTAAGGTGGCTTGTTTCAACCTTGAGTGGCAGAAATAATGTCTATTCCTGGGGAGAGAGGAAGACTATGTTCTCCACCCCTTTGCAGTTAGATTGGGGTCAACAGGAGGATTCTGACTAATGGGATGTATTTGGAAAGGAGATGTCTTAGTTTCTAGTGCTGCTGTAACAGAAATAACACAAACGATTGGCTTTAACAAACGGAAATTTATTTTCTCACAGTTTAGGAGTCTAGAAGTCCAAACCCAGGGCACGTGTTCTAGGGGAAGACTCTCTTTCTCTCTGTCAGCTCTGGGGTAAGATCCTTGTCTCTTTTCATCCTATGATCCTTGGTTCCTTGGAGATTGTCATGTGATGCACGGCACTTATCTTTTCCCATCTGTGCTTCCTTGCTTCTGTGCCTAATCTGCTCCTTTTATATCTCAAAAGTGATTGGTTAAAGACACACCCTCCACTTCTATAGCCTCATTAACATAACAAAGAAAACCTTATTCTCAAATGGGATTACATGCATAGAGGTTAGGATTCCAACACATATTTTGTGGAGACACGATGCAATCCATAAGAGAAGGTAAACCAGGGCTTCTCAAACTGTGGTCTGATGAACAGCAGTATCACCATCATTTTTGAGAATTCCAGGCCCGACCAAATTTTAACAAGATCTCAGGTGATTTTTATATGTTAAAGTCTGAAAAGCACTAATATAAGCCACTCTCAGAACTTGCACTTAAAAATACGCACAGAATCCAGTCCTCCAGCTGTCATTTTCTTAGATTTCCAGGTAGTGAAGCTACAACACGGAAAAGGACCACCTGACCCTCAAGGCACTGTGACATAAAAATCAAACTTTTATGTGGAAAAAAAAAAAAAAATTTTTTTTTTTTTTGGTGAAGGAACCAAGAATTCAAGGATTGTCTGTTTAAGGAGATACTTTTAATTATTCTGATTTTTTTGTAAGATATATTTATTTGAGCTAGCTTTGATAGATTTCTGTTTCTAGCAACCAAAAAAAGTTTTGTCCTTACCGTGGTTCTGAAGCTTGTGTGTGCATCAGAATCATCTGTAGGGCTTATTAAAACAGATTGCTGCCCACCCTACCCCACCCCCAGAGTTTCTGAGGCCAAGGTCAAGAGCGAGGCATAATAATTTGCATTTTCTAACAAGTTCCGAGGTGATGCTGACCCTTGCTGACCTGGGGACCACGTTCTTAGAACCACTGGTTCACAACACCGCTGTTAGTGCTTTCTATCCCTACACAATTTAACTCAGACAGTGTAGACCTAGAGCCTACAAACTATAGCCCATGGGCCAAATCTGGCATACTGGTAGTTTTTTCATGAATAAAGTTTTATTGAAACTTGGAAAGTAGCCACACTACGTTTTTATGTATCTGCTATGGCTGCTTCTGCACTACAACCACAGAGTTGAGTGGTTGCAACAGAAACCATATGACTTGCAAAACCCAAAATATTTACTATTTGGCTTTTTACAGAAAAGTTTGCTTTGCCTCCTAAAGAGTTGAGTCACCTGACATAGACCACAATGGAGTTATTTTCCTCACATAATCCTGCAACTACAGAATATAGATTTATTTGAATATATTCATTGATCATTCTCTACTTCTAATATGCCAGTTTCCATTTTGGCAACAACCACAAGAAAACTCTTTTCCAAGCTTAACCTCTTTAAGAGAACTGGTATTTACTACTGCTATTATGTGCCTGGAGACCCTAGTGGCGTAGCGGTTAAGTGCTACGCTGCTAACCAAAAGGTCAGCAGTTTGAATCCATCAGGTGCTCCTTGGAAATTCTATGGGGCAGTTCTACTCTGTCCTATAGGGTTACTATGAGTCCCTAAACAAACAAACAAACAAAAACAAACCAGTTGCCATGGAGTCGATTCCGACTCATAGCAATCCTATAGGACAGAGTAGAACTGCCCCATAGGGTTTCCAAGGAGCACCTGATGGATTCAAACTGCTGACTTTTTGGTTAGCAACCATAGCTCCTAAACGCTAGGCCACCAGGGCTTCCATCATGCCCTAGTAAGAGTAATTTGTTATCAGACTGAGAATCTCTCCATGTATGGAATTAGAAAGATTCTCAGAATGCAATAAGGATTTTCAAAGAATTTCTTTTGTGAATGTTGGGCTTGTTTTAGCATATCCTGTTGAGCACTAGCAGAGAAATGTTACACGATCCAAGCTCAGGCAGCTTGCAACACTGTGCACACTCTCTTAATTACCTCATGACCTATCCGCTCAAGCTAAAAATCAAAATGGGTTTTTGTGTCTTTCATCATTTTAGGGTCAACTTAGTTTATTAAAATTAAGCTGCCTGTTGTCTTCCAGAATGGTACACACAGCTGTAATATATGCTCTTTCCACCCACTTCAAAAGCCCTATGACCCATTTTTTTTTTCCCAATCCTTAAATGTGCCAACCCACACAAAAGCACTGCCTATTTTTTTTTTAAACCATTTTTTCAGGCTTGTGCCTTTTAAAATATTAGTGTCTGCAGAAATGTCACATCAAAAGAAATTGCTCAGAGGTAGAAGTACGTAAGGGAAATTGCTTTTATTAGTATACGGGAGAAAATTTGCTGGTCTGAGAATGGAAAAAATAACTGGTAGTGAATAGAAACATTATGGTGCCAAAAGGAGTTTTTTTTTTTTTCTTTTTTTGCTAAAAAAATGCTACCTTATGTTTTAAATATAAATTAGAAGGTTGTCTATTGACTGTAGCTTGCTTCTTGTTATAAAAAATGATCACCCTTTTTTAGCTTTCAGAGAATTCTGAACCCTAAAAGATCTTAGGACTAATTCATAAAGTTGGTTAGTTAGCTGGCTGGTGTTTGTACCAGTTTCTACATAAAATCACAATGTCTGCTACACCATCAGTCAGCTACGGCAACTCCCCACATGCCCTTTTAGAGCTACTCACGGTATACAGGCTTGCAATACACAGTGCTAGCACTTTCCGCTGATCTTTGCACAGACTCTTCCCCTTTGCCTGAAAACCTTAAGCCAACTGTTTTGGTGAATCTTCATTCTACTCTCTTATAACTCACCATATTGTTCATATGTTTTCCAGCATCTCAGGGAGAATCTTAACCTTTCTTCCAATTGTCCCAACTCTTCAGGAGACTCACAAAGGAATGCCTCATATGCCCATAAACTAGTCATCCAGTTGTGTTTTTTGCCCAAAGTCTGCCATGTTTTCCTCTCCTGCTCTGGCTCTCACTATCTAGGGAAGTACTTAAAGAGAGTTCCCACTTAAGATGATGCCAGTCATATGAATGCCAAAGTTCCTCCCCAGGATGTTTCCTGAAACTGCCCAGATGGGAAAGGAAGGCTGCTGACTGCCTGCAAAGGTAGAAGAATGTTCTTCCCCTCCCAACTCTGTGCCAAGTTTTGTCACTTGAGCTTTACCCAATAAACAGTTCCTGTTTTCTTTCTTTATTTTCCTGGAGCAAATTTCCAAACAAGAACATGCATATCTTTCTCTCACAATAAACAATAGTTCTCCCTTGGGATAGTCTAAATCTAGTCACTTATAATTTTCCCACAGTTCTTATTTGCTAACATGCCATACCTCTGCAAGCATGTCCATTTTATAAGAAAGATTTTGCTTTCAGTAACCCCTCTCCTATGACCCACAGCAATGGCCAGACATAAGGGTGAGTGACTACAATCCATTATTAGAAATAAAACACCTCACTATAGGTCTTTCAGCAATATTCATGGATACCTGTTGCCATCAAATTGATTCCTACTCATAGTAACCTATAGGACAGAGTAGAACTGCCCCATAACGTTTCCAAGGAGTGGCAGGTGGATTTGAACAGCTGACCTTTTGATTAGTACCCAAGCTTTTAATCACTGTGCCACCAGGGCTCTACTCATGGAATCCTGACTAGTGCCATCGAGTCGATTCCAACTCATAGCGACCCTATAGGACAGAGTAGAACTGCCCCATAGAGTAAGGATAGTGATCTAAAATATCTCGTTGCTTTTCCTGATCACTGTTGACCCATATAGAATCAGCCTCAGATGAGCATCTGGGAATCTCCTCTGTCTTTGAACTCACTCCAGCTTCTCTTTTTTACCCTTTCTCTGCTCCTGATCTGCTAGTTTCCCCTGATCTCTCCCAGATCAAGGCCATAGATGCCCGTCTTCCTGGCATCTCCATAGTTGTAGGTTAGACTTTTCAGATTCTTCGTAGCTGGGCATCTACAAGCTGAATATTCCTTGCTTGTCTCTAATAGCATCACACCATGTATAATATTCAAAAGGTCCATTTCTACCAGGTTTGAGAAGGAAAAGAAATAAAGGAAATGGGGACAGAAAATCCCTCATGTCACATGTATGTTTGCCTAACTAGAAAATTCTGCGTCCAAGATGAATTAAAATCTCCATTTTTCAGAAGAGCCGGCAATTTTTAAATAGCAGTTTTCCCAGGTTTGACATTTCTCAGATCTTAGGGTCAGGATTCCATCTCAGACTCATCTTTTGGTATCATAGGCATCCCCTGCCTTTCAAGGACTCTATAAAAGGTAGTTCTCCTAAGCACTTGACCTAAGCATAGGAACTCTGCCCTGAGATAATAGGTTTGACCACACGTATCAGATTTATGCAGTTGCACGTAATGGAGACCCAAAATAATAACAGTCTAAACAAGATAAAGATTGTTTTCCCTCTCAAGTAAAATTTTAAAATTAAACAATCTGGAGATAGACTGGGAACTCCACTCTGAAAAGTCTTTGGCAATCCAGGTGCCTTCCAGGCCACTGTTCCATCAAGTCTAGTGTTTGGCCCTTGCCCTCTTAGCCCAAGATGACATACCCATGTTTAAACAGCAAGATAGAAGGAGAGATGAAAAAAAGAAGAAACAAAAGTTGCTTGCCAAACACAAACTTGCCACACAACATTCCACTTACATCTTTTTGTTCAAAACATGGCCATTCCTAGCTGCAAGGGAGGCAGGGCATTTTCCTCTTTATTTTGGGCAGCCATGTGCCCAGGTAAAACTTCTATTCCTATGGGGGAAGAGAGGAAGAATGGGTATCAGGGGACAACTAGCAGTCTCTGCCACATTTTGCTCTGAAATCATTACCTTTTCCTGTGCTAAAAATAAATTCCAGAACCACACAAAATAGAATGCTTTAAGTTCCTTGTTTTTATAAAATGTTGAGCTATGAGTCATAATTCTTTTTTTTTTTCAATTTTATTGTGCTTTAGGTAAAAGTTTACAGCACTAACTAGTTTCTCATTCAAAAATTTACACACAAATTGTTCTTGTGACATTGATTGCAATTCCCTTAACGTGTCAGTACTCCCTCCCTTCACACCCCCGAGTCCCCGTGTCCATTTGTTCAGGTTTTCTGCTTTTTTGTCTTTGCTTTTGGCCAGATGTTGTCCATTTGGTCTCATATACTTGATTGAGCTAAGAAGTACATTCCTCATCTGTGTTATTGTTTGCTGTATAGGCCTGTATAATCTTTGGCTGAAAGGTGGACTTTGGGAGTGGCTTCAGTTCTGAGTTAGCAAGGTGTCCAGTGGCCATAGTCTCGGGAGTTCCACCAGTCTCTGTCAGAATTGTAAGCCTGGTCTTGTTTTGTGAATTTGAATTTTTTTCTACATTTTTCTCCCACTCTGTCTGAGACCCCTTCTGGTGATTTCCTGTCAGAGTGGTCAGTGATGACAACCAGACACCATCTAGTTCTTCTAGGCTTAGACTGGTGGAGGCTGTGGTTCAGGTGACCCATTAGTCCTTTGGGCTAGTATTTTCCTTGTGTCTTTGTTTTTTTGTTTTTTGTTTTTTTCATTTCCCTTTGCTCCAGACAGGATGAGACCAATAGATGTATCTTAGAGGGCCTCTCTCAAGCTTTTAAGACCCCAGACACATAAGAGTCATAATTCTGCCACATGATGTAACTATAGGTAAGTCATTCAGTGGTTTAACTCTCTGCCTTATTCTCTTTCTTTCTAAAATCATAATAGTAGTATCTATCCTGCCACCTTAAAAGATTGCTCTGAGAACCAATTGAGAATAAACAGATAATAGAGGTGAAAATAATTTTTGAAATGTGATATAAGTAATTCTTAATGCAAAGCAGCACTTAAGCAATAAATTGTCTTTTATTTCCTTTAAATATCTTTGCCTCTCATTCAAAATTATCTCCATTCTCCTTTGAATTTCTTAGTGAAATGTGGCTAGTCAGTGTCAACAGAGAGATAAAAAGTATGTGATCTGATATTGGGTGATTCAGATAAGGCAATTGGTCTACCTAAAATCAAAAATAAAATTACCTAGAAATTACAAATATTTATGAAGACTCACACCATGGTACCATCAACCTGGTCTCTCAACATTCTTCCCATACTTGTTATTAGTGCATAGATAAGACGTTGTGAGTGGGCTTTGATCTTTATAATGGAAGTTATTTTTCTTCAGGCAAAATTCTAAGTTCTAACAATTCTGAGTTACAAAGGCAGCCATCCTGATTATTTAGTATAAGCAGAGCAGTCCTAAAATCTGCTGCTATTATTTTTTTAATCTTCTAGAGTAATTTTTGCTGCCATTGTTGCTTCTGTTGTTTGTTGAAGAGCAATGGAAAGAAGGAATACCTATAATGCACCTAGTAATTCTAAACTGCTTCAAGGAAGGGAACAAATCCAGGCAAAGGAGTCTTGTTAGTGGTAACTTATACAGATGCTACAGCTTTGCCTTTGCTCTGTGAAGGAACAGGTAGAGCATAGAATGGGCAAAGTTGGGGCAGGGATTGAAATCTTTGGAAGAGCAAAGAAGACAATTTTGAAATTCATATTAGATTCCAGGCATTGGATGTATTTTTCATAGCCTCTCCTTGTGATTTGGCATCATAGAGACCCAAGCAGATTGTTGAGATAACCTCCAGGTAACCTGGTAGAGAGTGTATTAGTCAAAATAGGCTGGGTTATGGGACAGTAACAACAACAAAACCTCTAATTCTCAATGGCTTAACTTTTTGTGGGGGGCGGTTAACACAGTAAAGGCTTATTTCTTTCTCATGTTAAATATCAAAAATGTGTCAGAGAGGATTGTTCTTTATACCATAACTCGAGGACACAGGCTGTCAGTCTCTATCAACTTGTAGCTACACCACCTGGAAGACAAAGCCTCCGTAATAACCACAGAAAGGAGAGAGAGTACTGGAGAGTCACGCAAGAGATTTTTACTGCCTCAGCCCAAAAGTAACACACATACTTGTGCTCATAGCACACTGGCCAGAATGAGTCACATGGCCACAGTCTAAAAGGAGGCTAGAAAATGCGGCAGGAGTCTAGGGACTATTTGGTGAGTAATAAATACCTATGCTATAGTGACAAGTGAATTATCTAAGAAATACTTCCTCACTTTTTTCCGAAAATGATAGGTTTTATTTTGAGAAGTTTCTTCTTTTGTTTAAGGGAAGACAGTGTCTCAATCCTCCAGCACAATTCCCTTACACATACACAGAGAAGGGATTAAAATTCATTCTAAAAGGGCATAAAAGGGCACATTTATTTACTCTAAAATTATTCTGATTAGAGTGAATGATAGAACACCATAGTGCCTCTAGAACCGGATATGTTGGGTTTGAATTTCAGTTCTTCCACTTAGCAGCTTTTGTTATGTCTTATATAGGATTACCATGAGTCAGAGCTGAGTCCATGACAACTAACAACAACCTTTACCAGTTATGTGAACTTGGGAAAAATACGTGAGCTCTCTGTGCCAGCTTCCTCATCTTTAAAGTGAGGATGACTCTAGTTCTTATTTTAATGATTTCTGTGTGAATTAAAATGGTGCATATAAAATACTTACCACTAAGCTTGGCACATAGTAAGTGTTCAATAAAGTTAACTTACTCTTTAACGTCCTGGCTTTCTACTCCATTAACCAGATTCCAGCTTTCTAACAAATCTCCTTGGATTAATGATTCATCATACAGTTTCCCTGACTTTTTGCAAGGAGACTCGAGAGTCCCTGGTATTCTTACTTCAATCATGTAACTGTTGGCTAGACGGACTGGTACAATGGATGAGAAGCACCCAGGGAAGAAAAGGCGTATTAGAGTTCTACGTTAACGTTGTGGGTTTCTTTGTTTTAATTTTGGATAAGCCCCATTTGATTCCTTCACCAGACAACAGAGGGTCAACTGGGTAAATTGAAGAAACAGAATATTACAGATGAGGGTAAAAAAGCAGTCAGGGAAACTGTACGATGAATCATTAATCCAAGGAGGCTTCTTAAAAAATATAAATTAAAAACCTGTTGCCATCGAGTTGATTCCCACTACAGTTGATAATAAACCTTCTTGGATTAATGATTCACCACACAGTTTCCGTATTTATTTACTCTTATCCCTAATGTCCTGTTTCTCCAATTTCCCCAGCTGATTCTCTGTTTTCTGGTGAAGGAATCAAATGGAGCTTATCTAAATTTAAAAAAAAAGAAACCACAATGTTAATGTAGTACTGCAATATGCCTTTTTGTCCCTGGGTGCTTCTCATCCACTGGGCCAGTCTGTCTAGCCAATAGTTACATGACTGAAATAAGACTATCAGGGACTCTTGAGTCTCCTTGCATGTTCTGGAATCTAAGCCCTTCTATTTACTTGTTCTGACACTGGGCACGTAAATGCACATCTCTGACCCTCATTTTTTTTTATGTGTACTGTGGAGATAATAATAATACATAGTGCACAGAGCTGTCGAGAACATTCAACGGTGTAATGCATGTAAGCATTTAGCACAGTGAGTGATCTGGAGTAATAGCTCAATAAATGTTTGTAATCTGTAAAATGAGGACAACGTTCTTCTCCAAGGACACGTATGAACTTAAAGAATATATGATCATACCATAAATTGTTACGTCAGTGTTCTACATATTTGTGTATATGGACATATGGGTGTGTGCGTATGTGTGTTTGTATGTCCTAAAACAAGAAGATGTAAAAGCAACTGGCATCTGCATTTTGTTCTGGCAATAACTGCTGGCCTACCCATGGATTATTATTTTCTTATATAGCCCACATCAAGCATCAATATATTGTTAATTACTTGGATATACACACCATTCTCAGTGCTTTATGCTTTAGTTTCTAGAAACCTGCCAACCAGCATCAAAAGAAAAATCAAATCCATAAGTATTTACTGAGTGCTTACCCTGTGCAAGGTCCAATAGCTATAAAGCCTAGGAAATATTTTTAGCTTCATGCATTATCAGTTGACTGATACCAAATGTACTGACTGGAACACTATCATAGAATACTCTGAATGCCATTACGGCTTTTAAAAGGGCTCCTATCAGGATAACTCTATGCCATTTTGCTCCATCTTGTTCTGAGGGGGAAAAAATGCAACTGAGATGAGCATTTTATTCCATTTTCTTGTTCACAGTGTTATTGTCTCATCTGATGAAATAGATTAAAGTTCCATCTGACTGCTTCAGTGGATGAAAACAAGAAATTTACCTGCTATTAGGAAGTCTGGCCTTCCTGACCCCTTCAATGAAAAATACTGTATCTTCACATTAATAAGCACTGGCAACCAGTGAGCTTTTTATTTTGTTATTTTTCACCATTATATCAGTTGACCTAGCCTGGCAATGTGTAATGCGCAAAGGTCAGAGATTAGCCCAGTAAGCATGTCTAGTGACCTCTGTAAATTTATATACTAGCCAGCAAGTTCTATACCAGTGCTGTCCAATAGGAATATAATGTGAGCCACATATATAATTTTAAGTTTTCTAGTAGCCACATTTTAAAAAGGAATAGGTGAGATAAAGTTAATAGCATTTCATTTAGATTTAGTACAATATATCCAAAATATTGTCACCTCAACATGTAATCAACATGAAAATTATTAGTGAGATATTTCACATGCTTTTTTATTTTTCCTCTGAAATCCAGTGTGAATTTTACACCGATAGCACATCTCAGTTTAGACTAACTGCATTTCAAGAGCTGAATAGCCACATGTTGCTGGTGGCTACCATATTGGACGGTGTAATTCTGTACCCCTGTGTGGGGCTATTTGGTGGCGGGTTTTTGGTCAGGTGAAAACGTGATAAAAAATTGGTACATTCTATGGATATATTACATTATATGCGTTATCAATTAGGTTTTTGCTCCCATCATTTTAAAGAAACTGTTCCAGACAAGGTCATTTTATATTGCCACGTGCATTTTGCAATTCTCAGTCCTAATCTTACTTACCCTTTTAGCAGCATTTGGCATAGCAGTCACTTGCTCTTCCTTGATACTCTCTTTAGTTGGCTTCCAGAATACCACACCAGTCCCTTCCTTCCTCAGTCTTCTTGGTACTTTGTCATCTTATCCTTGACCTCTTAACAGTGCAGTGTACCAGGCTCAATTCTTGGTCTTTTTCTCTTCTCTATCTATACTGACCCCCTTGGCAATTTCTTGTAGGCTTATGCCAAAGACTCCCAAACTTTTATCTTCAGCCAATGTATTTCTCCCAAAATAAAGATTCAGCATTCCAACTGGATGTCTTATAGACATCTTGAACTCAATATGCCATACTGAACTCCTTACCTTTCCTCCAAACCTTAAACAAATATAGCCATCCCATTTTGGTTGATGGTAACTATATACTTTTTGTTACTTAGGTCAGGAACTTTACAGTTATCCTTGACTCTTCTGCCACAGTCAGCAACTATTCATCAGAAAATTCTGTTGGCTCTACCTTAAAAATACATTCAGAATCAGATCATTTCTCATTACCGCCATTGCTACCAAACTAGTCTCAGCAAACATCATTTTTCACTTAGGTTGTTGCAATAGCATCCTAATAGGTGTTCCTCTTTCTACTTTTGTTCTCCTATAGTGAGTTAGAAACACAACAACCAGAGGAATCCTTGCAAACTTAAGATTGTGTCACTCCTCTACTTCAAATCTTGCAGTGGTTCCCATCTCACACAGAGTAAAAACCAAAGACTTTACATTGATCTAAAAGGTTCTACATGTTTGAACCCTTGTTACCTTTCTGATCTCATCTCCTAATATTCCTGTCATTGTTCTTTTGCTACGGCCACACTGGACTACTTACACCATTCCTCAAATATGTCAGGCACAGAGCAGGGCCAAGATGGTGGAGTAGTCAGATGTTCCTGTGGTCCCTTTTATAACAAAGAGCCAAGAAAACAAGTGAATTAATTATAGATGACAATCTAGGAGCCCTGAACATCAAAGACAAAGTTGAGGAGTCAGACTGAGCAACAGGGGGAGGAGAGACAGTTCAGAATCAGTGAGGATTTGTCAGACCTGACCTGGCTGGCATCCTGCAGGTGCATCGGCTGGTGCGCCCCAGCTGAGGCAAGCAGCAGTGGTTAAGATGCATTTTCCACGTTGGGAGAAACCCATCGGAAGAGAGTCTGCTCAAACCTCCAGAACCAGGGAGAAGCATCACTGAATTGACAAAAGATAAGTACAAGTGTCTAACCTACCAGGCAGATTAAAAAAAAAAAAACCCTCCTTGCCCTTGGGAAGTACCTACCCCCTGCACCTCCCTGCCCTGCTCTGGTCTCAGTCTGGCTTCAGCCATTACTGTGTTCCCTGGGCTGGAAGTAGGACACATCATGTGCCCCAGGCCATTCTCCCAGCTTTAGAGAGGGAACAAATTAACAAACAGGAAAAAATAATCTGTCAGCTTCCCTAAGCCAGGAATTTAGGGCAGGCACAGCCCATTTGCCTAGGCACAGGCATAAGGCATCCAATGATTTTGAATGCCTTGCACCCCTGCCTAGACCTGTGTGGCCCATTTCAACAGCATAGGTCCTCATAAGCACAGTACAAGAGGGTATATACCTGAAGCCTATTTTCGACTGCAACAGCTAAGGGGGAATAGCAGATTTGTGACATTTGACACTGCCCCACCCATTAAGCAGGGTCCTCATCTACCCATATCAGGGAACTGAGGACTGGTGGCTCCACTCACTCCACCTAGCTACCCATAGCAGAGGTCTGAGAATAAGTGGTGCCTCACAGTCCTTACAGCCAACAGCACTGGGTGCCCAAATTCTGGCTGCAAAACCCACCTATCTACATGCTCTAGGGAACCGGAATATGCCTTTCACCCAGGCACTCAGGGGCAGCCATCAGCCCCCTGCCTTGCTCAGCACATCACCCCCTACTGCAGCCAGATACCTGTGACTACTGCAATCACCCCTCCCCATCTAGGACTATAGGTGAGAGCCTGAACCACACACTCAGTGACTGACAACCTGGACACTTGAGATGAATCCAGGCAATAAAAGTAAACAGATTCCTGGGCTCACATACATAGTAACAGCTCTAATCACCTGGTGACAGGACTTGAGAGCTTCAAAGATGCCAGTAATAAAAGTAGCTCACACAACCAGCCTATTGGGGCATATCAAAACAAAACAAGAAGCTAGGACACAGTAAGCTAACATAAAATAAATAAATATAATAACTTATTGATAGCTTGAACTTCTTCATGGTTCGGAAACAACAGTCAATATCAAATCACATAAAGAAACAGACCATGATGGCTTCAGCAAGTGACCAGAACAAAGAGCCAACAAACCTCCTGGCAGAATATAATTTCCTGGAATTACCAGAGGTAGAATTCAAAAGATTAATATACAGAGCTCTTCAAGAGATCAGAAAGAAGGTCAAGCAAATCACATACCAAACCAAGGAACGCACAGACAGAGCAACAGAGGAACTTAAGGAGGTTATACAAGAGCATAATGACAAATTTAATAGGCTGCAAGAATTCACAGAAGAATTCACAGAAAGACAACAAATACAAATCCAAAAGATTAATAATAAAATTTCAGAATTAGACGACTCAAAGAAAGTTACAGGAGCAGAACTGAGGCAATGAAAGTCTGAATTAGTGAGATTGAAGATAAAGCACTTGATATCAGCTTATTTGAGGAAAAATCAGACAAAAGCGTTTTTAAAAAATGAAGAAATCCTAAGAACTATGTGGGGCTGTATCAAGAGGAATAACCTAAGCGTGACTGGAGTACCTGAACAGATGGAATAACAGAAAATACAGGGAGAATTGTTGAAGACTTGTTGGCGAAAACCTTCCCTTATGAGAAGATATTTATTCAAGAAGCTCATTGAACTCTGCACTGGGTAGACCCCAAAAGCAAGTCAACAAGATATAGTATAATCAAACTTGCCAAAACCAAAGATAAAGAATTTTAAGAGCAGTTAGAGATAAATGAAAAGACATCTACAAAGGAAAGTCAATAAGACTAAGCTCTGACTACTCAGCAGAAATCATGCAGGCAAGAAGGCAATGGGATGGCATATATAAAACTTTGAAGGAAAAAAATTAACAGAAAAGAGTTATTTATCCAGCAAAATGGCCTCTCAAATGATGGCAAAATAAAGGCATTTCCAGATAAACAGAAGTTTAGGGAATTTGTAAAAAACCAAAACAAAATTACAAGAAATACTAAAGGGAGTCCTCCAGTGAGAAAATAACATGAGATAACAACCCAAGACTAGAACATGGGACAGAACAACCATATATTAACCCAGATAGATAAGTCACAAAAATAAATCAAAGCTAAAACACTGAAAATAGGGAAACAGGGATGTTAATATGTAAAAGATAACAACATTAAAACAAAAAAGAGAGACTACATAATGTAGTCATAGAACTTTCATATGGAGAAGAATTCAAGGCGATATAAAGAAACAAAAGATTGGTTTAAACTTAGAAAAATAAAGGTAAATATTAAGGTAACCACAAAGGAAACTAGCAATCCTACACATCAAAATAAAAAACTAAAACATAAAGACTCAGCAAATAGGAAATCAACAACAATGAAAAGAAAATACATAGAAAAATGACTCAGTACAGAAAACTAAGTGGAACAAAGAAACTGTCAACAACAATACCAAAAAAAAAATACATCGAAATGACAGCACTAAACTCACACCCGTCAATAAATACTCTGAATGTAAATGGGCTAAATGCATCAATAAAGAGACAGAGAGTGGCAGAATGGATTAAAAAAACACCATCTCTCTATATACTGCCTACAAGAGACACATCTTACACTCAGACACAAACTAAAACTCAAAGGATAGAAAAAATACACCAAGCAAACAACAATCGAAAAGGAGCACGAGTAGCAATATTAATCTCTGACGAAACAGACTTTAAAGCAAAATTCACCACAAAGGGTAAGGAAGGACACTATATGATAATTAAAGGGTCAGTACACCAGGAGGACATAACCATAATAAATATTTATACACCCAACAACACAGCTCCAAAATACATAAAACGAACTCTAACAGCATTGAAAGGGAAATAACTCCATAATGAGAGTAGGAGACTTCACACCACTTTTGGTGAAGGACAGAACATCCAGAAAAGCTCAGTAAAGATCTATATGCCACAATCAGCCAAACTGATCTCACAGACATATACAGAACACTCCACCCAACAGCAGCCAAGTATATGGGGAAAAGACAGTCTCTTTAACAAATGGTGCTGGCATAACTGGATATCCATCTGCAAAAAAAAAAAAAAAAAAAATGAAACAAAACCCATACTTCACCTTATGCACAAAAACTAACTCAAAATGGATCAAAGACCTAAATATAAACTCTAAAACAATAAAGATCATGGTAGGAAAAATAGGGACAGTGCTAGGAGCCCTGATACATGGCATAAACAGAATACAAAACACTTCTAACAATGCACAAACGTCAGAAGCGAAACTAGATAACTGGGAGCTCCTAAAAATCAAACACTTACGCTCATCAAAAGACTTCACCAAGAGAGTAAAAAGACAACCTACAGACTGGGAAAATATTTTTGGCTACAACATATGTGATCAGGGACTAATCTCTAAAATCTACAAGATAATGCAAAACTTAAACCACAAAAAGATAAATAACCCAATTAAAAAATGGGTAAAGGCTATGAACAGGTACTTCACCAAAGAAGACATTCAGGTAGCTAACAGATACATGAGGAAACGCTCACAATCATTAGCCACTAGAGAAATGCAAATCAAAGCTACAATGAGATACCATCTCACCCCAACAAGGCTAGCATTAATCAAGAAAAACACAAAATAATAAATTTTGGAGGAGTTGTGGAGAGACTGGAACAATTATACAATGTTGGTGGGAAAGTAAAATGGTGCAACCAATTGATTTGGCATTTCCTTAAAAAGCTAGAAATAGAAGTAACATATGATCCAGCAATCTCACTCCTTGGAGTATATCCTAGAGAAATAAGAGCTGTCACACAAATAGATAAATGCACACCCATGTTCACTGCAGTGCTGTTCACAATAGCAAAAAGATGAAGAATGTATAAACAAATTATGGTATACTCACACAGTGGAATACTACACATCGATAAAGAACAATGATGAATCTGAGAAACATAACATGGATGAATCTGGAAGGCATTATGCTGAGTGAAATTAGTCAAAGGACAAATATCGTATGAGATCACTATTATAAGAACTCAAGAAAAAGTTTAAACACAGAAGAAAACATTCTTTGGTGGTTACGAGGGTGGAGAGGGAGGAAGAGGGGAATTCACTAACTAGATAGTAGACAAGAATTACCTTAGGTGAAGGGAAGGACAGCACACAATACAGGGGAAGTCAGCACAACTGGACTAAATCAAAAGCTAAGAAGTTTCCTGAACACAACCTAACACTTTGAGGACAGAGTAGCAGGGGTGAGGATCTGGGGACCACGGTTTTAGGGGACATCTAGGTTTACTGGCATAACAAAGTTTATTAAGAAAATGTTCTGCATCCCAGTTTGGCGAGTGGCGTATGGGGTCTTAAAAGCTAGTAAGCAGCCATCTAAGATGTATCAATGGGTCCCAACCCACTTGGAGCAAAGGAGAATGAAGAACACCAAAGACACAAGGAAAATATTAGCCCAAGAGACAAAATGGGCTACGTAAACTAGACACTCCAACAGCCTGAGACCAGAAAAACTAGATGGTGCCCAGCTACCACCAATGTCTGCCCTGACAGAGAACACAACAGAGAGTCCCCGACGAAGCAGGAGAAAAGCAGGCTGTAGAACTCAAATTGTAGTACAAAGACCAGAATTAATGGTCTGACTAAGACTGGAAGGACCCCAGAATACATGGCCCCCGGATTCTCTGTTAACCCAGAACTAAAACCACTCCCGAAGCCAACTCTTCAGAGATTAGACTGGACTATAAAACATAAAATAATACTCGTGAAAACTCTGCTTCTTAGTTCGAGTAGATACACAAGACTAAATGGGCAGCTCCTGTCCGGAGGAGGGATGAGAAGCAGAAAGAGATAGGAGCTGGTTGAATGGACACTGGAAGTCCGGGGTGGAAAGGGGGAGTATGCTGTCACATGATAGGGATGGCAACTATGGTCACATAACAATATGCGTACAAATTTTGTATGAGAAACTACCTTGAGCTGTAAACTTTCACCTAAAAAGCACAATAAAAAATTCTTAAAAAATGTCAGGTACAGTTGCATCTTAGATCCTTTGCACCTGCCCTTCTCTATGCCTGGAACACTCTTCCCCCAGAACACCACTCTCACTTACTTCATGTCTTTCCTCAGATCTCATCTTTTCTCTGAGGCTGCCTCTGACTGTCTTAATTTCTTAGTGCTGTCATAGCCAAATACCACAAGTGGGTAACTAAAGAACAGAAATTTATTTTCTCACAGTTCTGGATGCTAAAAGGCCAAATCTGGGTCCAAGCTGTTCCAATTTTTTTCCTTGTCAGCAGCCCTGGGCATTTCTTGGCTCATTGGGGATCCTCACTGGCATCTGTCCCCCCTACCCCCCTGTGTGTATCTATTGTTTTTATAATTCAAAAGTGATTAGATTTAGAACCCACCCTACTAGGGTATAATCTAATTAACATAACAAAAACTTGTATTTTCAAACAGGATTACATTCACAAGTATAGAGGTTAGGATCCCAACACATATTTTAAGGGTACACAATTCAGTCCACAACACTACCCTACCTAATACTGACTCCTGCCCTCCCCTTAACCAGCTATTCTTTTTCTTGTCCCAAAGCACTTTTTACCTAACATGCTAGAGTATTTATTCTTTCATCTTCTTTGATGTCTACTATTCCCCATCCCTCACGAGATTGTAAGGTCCATGAGGTCATGAATGTGTATTTTATTCACTAATACTAAGCGCCAAGAACAGTGCCTGATCTATAGCAAAGGCTTAATAAATATTTGTTAAACAAAGACTGAATTAGAATCAATCCTAGTGTCCAAGGAGCTCACAGTCTACTGGTAGAAACATATTCATAAATGATTAATAACACAGGACTATGACTAGACACAGGGCAACCCTAGGAAGGTGACGATGAAGGCTCTTCCTCATCTCCTATCCTGAACTCAAGCGTGAAATGTCCTAGGTGTTAAAGGTTGGAGAATTCGCCAGGAGTGGGGATTGGGCGGGGTGGGGAGAGAGAGGAAGCAGGGACATTTCAGGCAGAAGGAACATCACATGTAAAGACCAGGAGAAATAAATCAGCAGTACGTTCAGGGAATTACAAGTCAAGTAGTTAGCTTTTGCTAAAGTATCAAACACCAAGGTCTGAGATTGGGGGACCTGGATGTGGGAGGTAAAGAGATACAGTTCAAACTTTAGGTAGGAGTCAGGTCATGAAAAGCTTTATATTTGTTTGTTTCTTTACAGGTTCCAATCTACTTTTGGAGCAATTTATTAGCCATATCTATTTGAGGCACCTTCTTAACAGAGACAAAGCAATACTTGGAAAGGATTGAATTCCCTGAGTTAAAGACAGAAAAGAAAAACTCAGAGTCACATTTAATTTGACAAGGTAAAGGAGTGGGTGTGCTACTACATCAAATTTAATTTGTACAAAATCATCATCTCAGGTAACATCATTGTTCCTAATCTTCTGCGTTTAGACTACTTCAGGAAATCTTGATCTCCCTGTCTAGCTAAACAGCGATTTACTTACAGCCAGCTTCAGGCCAGCATTGGTCACACTAATCCCCAACAAATCCACAAGGTGTTAGTTACACATGATTTTGTATAAAAGGGCAGCTTGAGGCTTGACGCAGTCTACAGCTTTCCCCAGGCAAGGCAGCCAAAGACAGGTGAGTCTCAGTATTTATAGTTATCAAGCCGTGACGGTTACTTTTGAAATTATACATTTTTTAGGACCTAGAGAACAAATCTATAGCTTTTCGCTACTATTGTATAGGAAATTATGCTTATCAATCTGGCTTCTTAAATATGGGTAATAATACGTTGTAATCACTGTTAGCAAGCAATTGACTCTATAGACAAGTTCACCTGACCTCTGAAATAGTCTATTTTTAAAGAAAGGTGGGCAAAAGTAAATACCAATATTTATGAGATGCTAAAAATGAAAAAGTAAATTTCTACTATTGAATTATCTGTTTCTTTTTTAATGAAAAATCATCTTTAAATGCAATAACAAGGGGGCACTTTTTTTTTGAAGGGCACCTCTAATGATCACAACTACTTGCTTCAGAATAATCAGTTTAAAACACCAGTAATACTTAATCTTTACATACTATTCTCTCCTAAGCATTATATTGGAGTTTTGAGTTATAATGTGTTTCTACTTTGACAAAACAAAGAAGAAGGAAGAGGAGGAAGAAAAGTAAAGATGTAAAGAAAAGAAAAAAGGCAGAAAAAAACTCGCTGAAGCAAAATGCGATGGCGGAGGATGGGTAGACCAACTCTTTTTGGTTTGGTCAACTTACAGAGCTATTATAATTCTCTCGTTTCATGGTTTCTAATGTGCCTCATTGTTTGTCTCCTAGCCCAGGATGAAGTCAATCCAGTTTTACTTCCTTTTCTGTTGCTGGAAAGCAATGTGCTGCAGTAGCTGTGAGTTGACCAATGTCACCATCGCAGTGGAGAAAGAGGAGTGCCGCTTCTGCATAAGCATCAATACCACTTGGTGTGCAGGCTACTGCTACACTCGGGTAGGAACTTCGTTTTGCTGAAAGTGAGAATGCTGAGTGTCAGTACAAGACAAGCTTCAATTAATGTCACTTTATCAATATTTTGTTTCTCTCAAATAACAGCCCTGAGTCCCTTAGCCAACACTGAGTTGTGATTAGGGTTAATTACCATGATATCATATAGATGTTTGGCTTACATTTGATTTGAGTAAACTTAGGACAGCCTAAGGTGGATATGAATGATCAATTCAGTAATACACCAGCTCTGAATTAAAAAAAAAAAAAAAGCATACTAGTTGTCTTAGTCATCTAGTGCCACTGTAATAGAAATATCGCAAGTGGATGGCTTAAGAGAAGTTTATTTCTTCAGAGTAAAGTAGGCTAAAAGTCCAAATTCAGGGTGTCAGCTCCAGGGGAAGTTTTTCTCTCTCTGTCAGCCTTCTCATTAATCTTCCCTAAGACTTTTGTTTTAAGACTAGGAACTTCTCCATGTAGGGACTCTGGGTCCAAAGGACATGCTCTGCTCCGGTGCTGCTTTCTTGGTAGTATGGGGCCCCCTTGTCTCTCTGGTCACTTCTCTCTTTTATATCTCAAGAGACTGTCTCAAGGCACAAGCCAGTCTTGTAGATTAAGTCCTGCCTCACTAACCCAACTGCAGCCCATCCTCCCTCATTAACATCATAGGGGCAGGATTTACACACATTTTGGGGGGAAATCATTCATGACACTAGTTTTTACATATAGAGCTAAATATATAAACATACACATATATTTAATCGTAAAGGAGCTACAATAGTCTCAAAAAGACAATTGCTGTAACTGAGGCCATATTTTTGTAGTACAGACATGTTTCAAATGTTTCCAAGTCACATAAAAACTCAAACAGCCAAGTTATAAAAAATTGTCTTTTTGCTCCACATGAGTACAAATGCCAATAAGATGTTAGAGAACACAAATCAATCCTCATAAGCTATTAGAACAAAAAATGAATCAACAAACCTAACCCTTACTTTATGCTGTTGAGAAAACCAAGGTGCAGAGGCATAAAACCACACGTCTCTATTCTCATAGCTTTTTTTCATTAATCCAAGTAAATAGATAATCCCCCCTTTTTTTTTCTGTAGCACCTGGTTATCTATGCAGAATTTCACTCTATAAACTGAAATTGAAAATAGCACTTTTTAATGAAATATACTTTATAAAATTTATGTATCTATATTAATAGTTTGATTAATCAAACTCAAGTTATTGTACAGTACAATGTACCATGTTTGGATATAGACTTGGAAGAATGACATTTAAATAAATTAAGCCACCAGTCCCAATTTCTTTACTCAGTGTAAATAATTTTTTCACTAGAAATTGTTGTAATGAACATTTTCTGCCTGGATTAAAACTTCTTATATGTCAACTATGCTATACCTTTTTAAATCAAAAAACAAAAATCAAACCAAACCCGTTGCCGTAGAGTCAATTCTGACTCATAGCGACCCTATAGGACAGAGTAGAACTGCCCTATAGAGTTTCTGAGGAGCACCTGGTGGATTTGAACTGCTGACCTTTCTGTTTAGCAGCCGTAGCACTTAACCACTACGCCACAGGGTCTTCTATAGGCAGTATAGCACGATATTAAAATGCCACCAGGGTTTCCTTTAAATCAAGAGCCCTACAAAATATACAGCATTTAAGAGGAAAAAAATGTTTACAAAGTAATGGAATATTCGAAATCTGAGTAATGTGAACATTCACAAACTTTGTAAGCTAAGCGTTAACATTTTGTATAACATCTTTTTTTATTTTTTATAAATACACAGGGCAATTTATTTGGAAATAATTTTTCAGAGAAATTAAATTCCAGTATCATGAAAAAATCTTTATTATCATATGGTTTAAATTGTCATTAATAGAGCTTTTGAGTAAGTGTTGTTGTTGTTTTTAGGTGCTGTCGAATCGGTTCTGACTCATAGAGACACCATATACAACAGAACAAAACACTGCCTGGTCCTGCACCATCCTCACAATCGTTGCTGTGTTTGAGCCCATTGCTGCAGCCACTGGGTCAATCCATCTCATTGAGTGTCTTCCTCTTTTTCACTGACCCTCTACTTTACCAAGCATGATGTCCTTCTTCGGAGACTGGTCCCTCCTGATAACATGCCCAAAGTACATGAGATGCAGTCTCCCTATTCTCACTACTAAGGAGTATTCTTACTGCAGTTCTGAGACAAATTCGTTTTTTCTTCTGGCATTCTATGATATATTCAATATTCTTCGCCAACATCATAACTCAAAGGCATCAATTCTTCTTTGGTCTTCCTTATTCATTGTCCAGTTTTCACATCCGTATGAGGAAACTGAAAATACCATGGCTGGGTATTGAATAAGTACAAGAAGTCAACTCAAAATTCTAAGCCATATTTCCCTATTCACTTTTTCATATTCAAATTCCCTTTAGAGTTTGAGATATAATTAATATTTTTATATAGCTGTGGAGAGTAGGAGAAGGAAAGATGTATTTTCCAAAAGATTTCCAGAATAATCAGGAAATGTCACATGGCATATAGGTAGTTTGTGAGGTTATGTTTCCTTGGTTAGAAATTCTGTAAGTGGGTTTGAATAGGTAAATGTTAGAGCAAGCAGTATTGAATCCCTGTCTCATTTTGACAAAGCTAAACAGAAACTTCAAGAATGTTGTAACTTAACTCTTCCCTTCTTAAACTCTTCAGGACTTGGTATATAAGGACCCAGCCCGGCCCAACACCCAGAAGACATGTACCTTCAAGGAGCTGGTGTATGAGACAGTAAGAGTGCCCGGCTGTGCTCACCATGCAGACTCCCTGTATACGTACCCAGTGGCCACTGAATGTCACTGTGGCAAGTGTGACAGCGACAGCACTGACTGCACTGTGCGAGGCCTGGGGCCCAGCTACTGCTCCTTCAGTGAAATGAAAGAATAAAGAACAGTGGGCGTTTCAGGATACGTACCCTGGTCCTGACGACCAAGATACCTAAAAAGTCAGTGTGTATACAATGTGCCCATGCTGCAGACCACTGTGGGCCAGGGTGTCATCAGACCCCACTGCTACGTGTTCTCCTGGCATGGGTGGGGACTCTGGGAATTGAGAGTGCTAAGGCTGGGACCCTGTTACCACTCAACCCTGTATTTCTAGGTCTGATTCCATAAGTTTTATTCAGTTTTAACTCACAAACTCTTGGGCGCTTTCCTGTTTAATCATCTTAGAAGCTCTCTACCGCAATTTTTTCCTCTTAGAGATGGGGATACCTGGGGTACAGGGAGGAAATGACAATATGAGTCATTTTACATACAGAGAGACAAACATGTAGACATATAGATGTAATCATAAAGGAGTTACAATAGTCTCAAAAGCCAATGGCAGTAACTGAGGCCATATTTTTGCCTCATTGCAGGTAAAGAGCTAAATGCAACACAGTCTCCTGCTAGACTGTTGGGGCCTCAGGAACATGGCCAGCATCTTCATGATCGTAGCCTCCATGCCTAGTGCTGTGCCTGGAACTTAATAAGAAACACAACGATGGTTTCCTTACAGAAAGTAAGATCAGAAAGGTGGGGGTAGGAAACCACAGAAAGAGGAAGTTTGAGGCTGGGCTGAAGAGGCTGTCCCCAGCAATGCCAGTCCATGGAAATTGTGACATCAGTTCCACCTCTCCTCTCTTCCTCTGAAACATGGAGTATTGAGACAGTGTGGTTCTCTCTGTTGGGGCAGAGGGGACAGGATTTCCACACTATTAGTACTAGGTCCTGGTAAGTTTTTCTTAAGGCTTTAGTTAAGGGCAAAGACAGGGAATATTAATTTGGGCCTGTGGAAATTAACCCACACGTATTCCATCGCTTAAACAAATTGAACAAATGTTGTCAGACTTCTGTAAAACTCTCTGTTGAGAAGTAGGGGGAAAAAAAAAGCTGGAATCCCACTTCTTTGGAGGAAAGAGTTTTTTTTTTTTTTTTTTTTGAAAGTAGGTTTGAAAGCAGTTTAGGCAAATTAACAGGTCCATGCACTTATCTACAAATAAACATTTGTGTAGAGTAATAACTCTTTTGGAAAGAATTAGCCATAAGAAAAAAACGACCACTGTGTTTTCTAGGATCCCCTTTACATCAGCCTTGCCTTTTGTATATATATCCATGTTCTCCAAAATCTAAGGCTTCCTTCAAAAGTGAAAATATTTCATGACTTCATTTCTTTAAAGATGTTAACTCGCTTAGTTATGCACTTGTTTCACATTCATTTTGTTTAACTAATTTATTTAAATCTTATTTTTTTAATAAAGATGTTAGCCAACAGTCATAGATTTGTATTGTTTCATGTGTGAGCATAGGGCTCATACGTGTGTATATTTATAACATTGGTAGGAAAAGCTTTTTAAATATATTTCCTAATGATTCTGTAATTATTACCTTTTTTTAATAAAGATGTTAGCCAACAGTCATAGATTTGTATTGTTTCATGTGTGAGCATAGGGCTCATACGTGTGTATATTTATAACATTGGTAGGAAAAGCTTTTTAAATATATTTCCTAATGATTCTGTAATTATTACCTGTCCTTGCCTTTGGAAACATTAAAAAAAAAAAAAAAGGTTGTATTTCTAAAAATATTTCATCATTGAAATTTCTTATCGTTTTATGAAGTTATCATTTTCTGTTATAGTGGCAACAACAGAGTATAGAATCATATTGTGAGTAGGGGCATTGGAGGCTCTCTAGTATATTTCTCTAATTTTTGAGATGGAAAAATTGAAGTCCAAAAATGTTAAGTGCCCTCCCCGAGATCACAAAGATTTTTCATGGCAGAACCGGGATTAGAACGCTGGACCAGTAGTTCTGAGTCCAGCTCTCCTTTGACTACTCTGCCATACTGAAAAGTCATTTTGTCAAGGCTTGAAGCAAAATTATAGGTAGTAATAATAATCAGCTATGTCAATTCAAATCGGACACTGGGTGTGGTTTATAGCTATATTCTCTATGCTATTTTGACACGCTGAAATTAACCATTTGCCATTGAGTTGATTCCAGCTCCTGGCAACTCCTTGGTTGCAAAGTAGTTCTTTGCTCCATAAGGTTTTCAAGGTTGTGACCTTTTAGAAACAGATTGCCAGGCCTTTATTCCAAGGTGCCTCTGGGTGAGTTTGAACCACCAACCTTTTGATAAGTAGCCGAGAGCTTAACTAGCTGAGCCACCCAGGGACTCCTACATTCAAATTGTTGTTGTTGTTGTGTGTCCTTGTCTTAGTTGTCTAGTGCTGCCATAAAAGAAATACCACAAGTAGGTGGCTTTAACAAATTTATTTCTCACAGTTATTAGGGGTCTAGATGTCCAAATTTAGGGTGCCTGCTCTAGGAGAAGGCTTTCCTCTCTCTATTGGCTCTGGAGGAAGGTCATTGTCTCTTTTCAGCTTCTGTTTCTTGGTTCCTTGGAGATCTTATATAGCATGGCATCTATCTTTCCCTATCTCTGCTTCCTCCTTTCCTTGCTTAATCAGCTCTTTTATTTCTCAAAAGAGATTGATTGAAGACACACCCCACATTAATACTGCCTCATTAACATAACAAAGAAACCTCACTGCCAAATGGGATTATAACCACCTGTACTTTGTTGTCGTTAGGTGCCATCGAGTGGGTTCTGACCTTATGTACAACAGAATAAAACACTGCCTGGTCCTACACCGCCCTCACAATCATTGCTATGTTTGAGCCTATTGTTGCAGCCACTGTGTCAGTCCGTCTCATTGAGGGTCTTCCTCTTTTTCACTGATCATCTACTTTACCAAGCATGATGTCCTTCTCCAAGGACTGGTCCCTCCTGATAGCACATCCAAAGTACAAAACAAGAAGTCTCACCATCTTTACTTCTAGGAAGCATTCTGGCTGTGCATCTTTCAAGACAGATTTGTTCATTCTTCTGACAGTCCATGCTATATGGGTTAGGATTATAACACATTATTTTGGGGGAACACATTCAATCCATAACAGCTGTTGAGTCAGTTGTGACTCATAGCAACCCCATAGTGTTTTCCAAGCCTGTAATCTTTATGAGAGCAGATTACCACATCTTTTCTCCAGTGGAGCTGCTGATGGGCTCAAACTGCCAACTTTCTGGTTAGCAGCAAAGCACTTAACCATTGTGAAATGAGGGCTCCTTCATTGAAAATAGGGGTATATTAATGAAGTTTAATAACAAGATACAAAGGTAGAAAGGTAATCAGGAGTCAGACCGTGAGAGGCCTCGTATGTAGGGATTAGGGTTTTATCTGGAAAACAATGAGAAATACCACTGGTTTTTAGACATGGTTATAGTTGTAGATTAAAATAATCCACAGACCAAATTCACATGCCAAATATAGCCCATCACTTGTTTTTGTAAATAAGGTCTATTGGAACATGTCCACATCCATTTGTTTACATATTGTCTACAAGTGGTACAAAAGGCTAACTCTCTTTTCTGCTAACCAAAAAGTTGGAGATTCAAGTCCTCCTAAAACCAAACCAAACCCATTGCCACCAACTTAATTCCGACTCATAGCAACCCTATAGGACAGAATAGAACTACCCATAGAGTTTCCAAGGACCACCTGGTGGATTTGAATTGCCAACCTTTTGGTTAGCAGCTGTAGCACTTGACCACTACACCACCAGGGTTTCCAGAATCCACCTAAATGCACCTTAAAAGAAATGTCTGGCAATCTACTAGCAAAAAAAAAAAAAAAAAAAATCACCCAACAAAAACCCAATGGAGCACAATCCTACTCTGACACATACAGGGTTGCCAAGAGTCACAATCGACTCAGGGGCAACTGGTTTTATGGGAGCTTTTTTTTTTTTTTTTTGCCCTATAACAACAGAGTTGAGTAACTGTGACAGAGACTTACGACCCATAAAGCCTAAAGTATTTACTATCTAGACCTTTACAGAAAAATGTTTGCCAACCCCTGCTCTAAGAGAAATGGTTGAAAAGAGGCAGAATGTTAATATGACTGTCTTTTCTATTTATATAGTAAAGAGATGGTTTGTTTGCAAATATTAAAGGGAATTAGACAAAGTCCAGGAATTTGGAGCTTTAATGGAATGTAAAATTCTATTGTTTCTAGACCCAAAATAGTAAGAGATAAAATAGGTTTGAGAAACGAAGGGCCATTAAGACAGAATTAGGGCATGGCCTTCCCACCTTGGACTTTTAACTTCAATAGTATGAAGGTAGGACCATTAAGTTTGGGGGATGCAAACAAATAAATCAGGATCGATAATTATGGTAGGCAATAATTTTGGTTATATTTATTGGCACGTGGAACTGAATGGAAATATTCAGTTGACTGCCAAAGAAACCATAAGGCCTCCCAAAATAATCTTTAATTGTTTAAACCTTAGAGCTACTTTTGGACCCTCAAATTTGTCCATCAGAAGTATACTACAAAACCTCTACAAGCCCCAGAAGGTCAAATTTCCAGTATGCATTTCAAATGTGGCCATGGAGGATAATGGATAAAGAAGAACCTTCCTTATGATGGAGTCGAACCCATGGAGAGCAATGGAAAGAAAAGGATGTTCCTCCCAGAGAGATGGATCAGCATCTAATTAAGGAAATTCCTCCAGAGCCAAGGCAGAAGAATTTCACTAAAGCTTGCTTAGAAGGGTTTCATGATTGCTTAATCCACTGAGCTGTGTCCCCCATTCTTCCTTTTTTTAAATGAAAGTGCTCATTGTAAATATGTTACTATGTGCAGGTGTCCCTAAGTCACCATTGAATACTGGGTAGAGAGGAACAACTTGTCTTTTTTGTTTATACATCGTCAGCCCATGACATCCCACATCTAGACATGATGGAGAAAACTGTGTATCATCTGGAGATCAAGGCTTTGAACAAGACTTGGGGAATAGATGAGATCATGAGATGATTCTACATGAGAGAAGAAGATGAAACTGATAATTTGTTGATAGACGTTTAGGCTGCAACAACGACTGTTTATGAGTTCACAAAAACACTCTTTTTCCTGGGATCATAGCTAGTCCCCATCTCCCAGAATCATTTGTAGATAGATTTGATTATGTGACTGAGCTCTGCCTATGGGAAGTAATCAGAAATGTGCTACTTCTAGGTCTGGCTCATAAAATCCTTCCACAAATAAATCGTACTCTGTTCTTTCTCCTGGCTTTGTGTTTATGCTTAAAGCGACCTTGGAAGCCATGTTTAGAAGATAGCAGAACCTCCATCAGCCTAGATCCCCAGATGACCATTGGACTCACATACATACTCACACCTGCTCCTTCAGAGAGTAAGGAAGAAATACATTTCTCTATGATAAGTCACTGAGATTTGGAGGTTTATCTCTTATAGTAGCTAATGTTATCTGAATTAATACAGGTATTTAGGGTATTCAAGGAACTTAAATGTAATGTTTCATACCAACCCATATGAACCAAGTACAAAATCAGTTATTTAATACTGTTCAATATACTTCCTAGATTACCAGCTTTTGTTCAAAAAAGAAAATGGATACGCTAATTAGTACTTTAATTTTGAGCCTGGGTATATGTGTGTGCATGTGTGTGTGTGTGTGTGTGTGTGTGTGAATGCCCTAGATGAAATTTCTCTCTTTTCAGTCTGAAAGATTTGGTGAAAGACATTGAATAACCCTGTTGACCAGTGAAATACCCCACACAACAAAGCAGACTGGCCTCCCGTTTGTTCCCCTGGTAAAGTTCCTGTTCCTTAGGCAATGTGATCACAGAGCCATTAAGTGGAGAATACAGGATTCAGGGAGTTCTCCTGACTTCAGAGCCTGTGCACCATCTACCACTCTCCATTGTTTCTCTGCAGACTTTGTCATGAGGGTATTTTGGGGGTCCATGTAGAGACAGACCACTTGTCAACATTTGGCTGGGAAACAATTAGCAAAAATTTGACCCTCAGGTAACTAATGTTTTAATGAAGCCAGGACTCCACATCACACTAGAATAAAATGCTGCCCTTCCAAACTGGATTATTTCAAAGCCTCAGCCCACCTGGGAAAACAGAGAGTAACGGGGACAGGAAATATTGGTTAAAGCAAACGCCAAAGACACCAAGTAGTGTGGTGAAAATACAGAGGAGCTAGGATCAGAACTGGGCTTATTAAGCAAAAAGTCTTCAAAGGCACCCTTATAAGCGGTATATGGAGATATTTAAAGCAAAAAATGTTTACTATATTATCATTTCTTTGTCAATTTCCCATGCAGATACTGAAAAAGTCAGCAAATAGCATTGATAATTACAAAACCAGCTGAGTCACTTTGAAGCAGTGTACATAATAATCATATTAAAAGCTCATATATAGAATACAGTCTGTTTGCCCATGTGAAGATATAGGTATTTAGGCAATCATCTCAGATTAAATGGTTAAAATAATAATCATTCAGAACCAACTGAAATATTAGCAGAGGTTGCATTTAGGAAGTCAGTTGCCTTAAAGTAAACAATAAACGAAAGTCCATCCCACAGCACCCAAGATATTATTGAATATGCAACAAAATCAGCGTCACTAGATCAAGGGGATACTGATTGGTTTAAAGTCAGGTAAGGTGTGTGTCAGGGTGTATTCTTTCACCATACCTATTTAATCTGTATGTTGAGCAAATAATCCGAGAAGCTGGACTATATGAAGAAGAACGGGGCATCAGGATTGGAGGAAGACTCATTAACAACCTGCGTTACGCAGATGACACAACCTTGCTTGCTGAAAGTGAAGAGGGCTTGAAGCACTTACTAACGAAGATCTAAGGTCACAGCCTTCAGTATGGATTGTACCACAACATAAAGAAAACAAAAATCCTCACAACTGGACAAATAAGCAACATCATGATAAACGGAGAAAAGATTGAAGTTGTCTAGGATTTTATTTTACTTGGATCCACAATAAACAGCCATGGAAGCAGCAGTCAAGAAATCAAAAGCCAAATTGCGTTGGGTAAATCTGCTGCAAAGGACCTCTTCAAGGTGTTGAAGAGCAAAGATGTCACCTTGAAGACTAAGGTGCGCCTGACTCAAGCTATGGTATTTTCAATCACATCATATGCATGTGAAAGCTGGACAATGAATAAGGAAGACCAAAGAAGAATTGGTGCCTTTGAATTGTGGTGTTGGCGAAGAATATTGAATATACCATGGACTGCCAGGAGAATGAATAAATTTGTCTTGGAAGGAGTACAACCAGAATGCTCCTTAGAAGCAAGGATGGCGAGACTGTATCGTGCATACTTTGGACATGTTTGTCAGGAGAGATCAGTCTCTGGAGAAGGACATCATGCTTGGCAAAGTACAGGGTCAGCAGAAAAGAGGAAGACCCTCAACGAGGTGGATTAACACAGTGGCTGCAACAATGGGCTGAAGCATAACAATGATTGTAAGGATGGCGCAGGACCATGCAGTATTTCGTTCTGTTGTGCATAGGGTCACTATGAGTTGGAGACGACGTGATAGTACCTAACAACAACAAAAACAGATTAAGGTCTAGTTTACCACATTTCTCCAGTCAGAGCTTTTTTGGTGGGAAAGGATACTCACCAAGTTTCTTTACAGGAAATTGTATTGTAAGGATGCCCTTGGAATTGAAACTGAAACTAGAATGCCTAAACGGATCCCAAAGGGCCCCTGCTCAGGGACCCCTGAGTCTCACTCCTGGCTTCTCTGCTTCTCTCTGTACAGCAACTCCTATCTCCTTAGATGGATGTGGCTGTTAATTATGGACCTCTTTCCGCAAAAAGGGGTCTTCGTGGCACAGTGATTAAGTGCTAACCAAAAGGATGGCAGCTGGAATCCACTAGCTGCTCCTTGGAAACAATGGGGCAATTCTACTGTGCCCTGTAGGGTCGCTATGAGTCAGAATTGACTTGATGGCAATGAGTTTTTGGTTTTCAGCAAAAGGAGCTGTGATGGCACAGTGGTTAAGAGCTCAGCTGCTTACCAAAAGGTTGGCAGTTTGAATCCACTAGCCACTCCTTGGAAAGCTATGGAGTAGTTCTACTCTGTCCTGAATGGTCACTATGAGTCAAACTAGACTGGGCAACAATGGGTTTAGTTTTGGTTTGGTTCAGCAATAGCACCCACCATTAACTGAAACTTCTCTTTGAGTCTTTCAGTTTAAATTCCCAGGAAAAAAGGATCTGATTGACTCAAATATTATCATTTCTGTTGGGTAGAACCCTCACACAATGTCATGATGAAGACTTCTAGGCACCCCAATGGTAGGCCACTGGGTAGCCTAATAGCAAGCTGCCTTTGGATGCAAGATACAACCTCTGTCCCTTCAGTAGGGTCTTATAAGCAAAGGACAGCATAAGCCTGATACTGTTTTCTCAAGCAAGGGGTAGGCAGGAAGGCAGTTTAATGTAGAAAGGGAAGTTGAACATGGCAGGGAGATTGATTGCCATATCTCAAACAAATATGTATCTGAAGTCAGTTCCAACATTTTTAATGGCCTTGAAAAGCTCTAAGTAGTTGCTCTACTTTTGAAAACAAGGTGACTCATCCTTTTGAAGATAGGCATATTGATCTGAATTCAGTCCATTTTCTGTACATTGGCCCCAACATATGAATATTATATGTTACTGTCTTTACTACGCTGAGCAAGCAGGGCTCATGGAGTGTGATCCTAAAAGCAACCTTATTTTGTTCTCCCACTGTCACTTTGAATTTGCTCAGAGGCAGATGTCCTTCCCCTGCCAGTGGGTGAAAATTTATCAGGCTCCATGGCATCACCGGTTACTTTTGGGTAATAAAATTTTCATTATCATTTTACATACACAACAGTCCCCCAAAACATCCAGTTGCAGCTAATAACAGAAACTTCAAGCCTGAGTTAAATGTTAAACTTCTCTCATCCTTGGGGAGAAAAAGAGAAAGGTCATGATCCTTTAACTCTCTTTTCTGATCAGATTTCTACTTTCTGCGCAAAGGTCACTGGCCCCTCTTGATTGGATGTCTTAGTTATCTAGTGCTGCTATAACAGAAATACCACAAGAGGGTGGCATTAAAGAACTGAAATTTATTTTCTCACAGTTTAAGATGCTAGAAGCCCAAATTCAGGGCACCGGCTCTAGGGGAAGGCTCTCTTTTCCTGTATCCACTCTGGAGGAAGGCTCTGGTTTCTTTTTAGCTTCTATTCTTAGGTTCCTTGACCATCATGTGGAGTGTCGTCCCCTCCATGCTTTCATGCTTGCTTGCTTAATCTGCTCTTTTATATCTCAAAAGAAACTGACTTAAAACACACCCTATGCTGATACTGCCTTATTAACATAACAAAGATAACTCATTCCCAAAATGGATTATAACCACAGGTATAAACCCAAAACCAAACTCATTTCCTTCCAGTGGAATCCAACTCATAGCAACTCTATAGGACAGGGAAGAACTACCTCATAGTTTCCAAGGATTGCCTGATGGATTCGAACTACTGACCTTTTGGTTAGCAGCCAGCCATAGCACTTAACCACTATGCCACCAGGGTTTCCACCACAGGTAGAGGAGTTAGGATTTATAAGACATATTTTGGGGGACACAGCTCAATCCATAACAACTGGAATACGGAGAGGAAGAAGAGGAAGGCCAAAAAACTTACTTAACGAATACTATTATAGGATAAACAGAGCCCTGGTGGAGCAATTGTTAAAAGCTTTGCTGCTAATCAAAAGCTCCACGGTTTGAATCCACCAGCCACTCCTTGGAAACCCTGTGGGACAGTTCTACTCTGTCCTATAAGATCTCTGAGTTGGAATGGACTCGATGGCAACAGGTTTTTGGTTTTTATTATGAGGAGACCTTGTGGTGTGGTGGTTAAAGCAATCAACTCCTAACGAAAAGGTCGATGGTTCAAAATCACCAGTGGCTCCTCGAGAGAAAGATGTGGCAGTCTGCTTCAGTAGAGATTTACAGCCTTGGAAACCCTATGGGGTCCCAAGGAGTAGGAATTTACTGGACAGCAGTGGGTTATTACATGATGGTTGCATGCTTCCAGGACCTGGCAAGTTGTTTGAAGCTGACTCAGCCTGAGTTTTTCAGAGGTGTCTCAGCAGGGACCCTTGAACGCAATTTCCTTGACGTGGGTAATGCCTTTCTATAGGCAGACCTCTCCTGACCCTTCTCAGCTTCTTTATCCAACACTATACTTCCAGAGTCTGGCAAGGGCCCTCTTGAGTAGAAAATTTTATAAACTAGACATTCCTAATGTGGGTTTCCCATTCATATCCCAAGGTTCTTGCAAATTAGAAAGGAGAGCAGTTGCTTCCCAGGCACAGCCCTCTACTTTGAAGCAAGGGGAAGCTTTAGCCAGTGTCTTGTCTTCTAGCTTTTTCAGGCATGAGTCCGGTATCAGACACTGCATCCTACAACTCTGTAGAATATATATCAAACTCTCTAAATGGTACCAGTGAAGCCTCCCTGCCTTGAATTTGGAATGAGGAATAGGAACCTCTCTACTTTGCCTTCTTGGTAACAGGTTATAGAGTAGGAATTTCATATAAGCTTCTCTTTTTTTTTTTCTCCAAAGTATTTCCCTTCATATAATCCTCGCATTTCAACCACCTAATTTTTTTTTAATCCCTTAATGAGGTTGAGGAAACCCTGGTGGCGTAGTGGTTAAGTGTTACTGCTGCTAACCAAGAGGTCGGCAGTTCGAATCTGCCAGGCGCTCCTTGGAAACTCTATCGGGCAGTTCTACTCTGTCCTATAGGTTCGCTATGAGTCCGAATCGACCCGACGGCACTGGGTTTGGTTTTTTCTTTCTTTCTTTTTTTTTTTTGGTTTTTAACGATGTTGAGGTTCTCTAAGAAGTTTTGGCCATCTGCTCTGAAATTCCTAGTCTGTTTCATGGTTCATTGTGATATCTGAAATCTATTATATCTTGATGTCTTGAAACTTCCACTTTAACATTGTGCTATACTGCTTACAGGAAACCCTGTGGCATAGCAGTTAAGTGCTATGGCTGCTAACCAAAAGGTTGGCAGTTTGAGGTGCTCCTTGGAAACTCTGTGCGGCAGTTCTACTGTCCTATAGGGTCGCTATGAGTCAGAATTGACTTGACACCAACGGGTTTGTTGTTTTTGTTTTTTAATACTGCCCGTGGGGCCAGGAAACCCTGGTGGCGTAGTGGTTAAGTGCTATGGCTGCTAACCAAAGGGTTGGCAGTGTGAATCTGCAACCGCTCCTTGGAAACTCTATGGGGCAGTTCTACTCTGTCCTATAGGGTCACTATGAGTCGGAATCGACTGGACGGCACTGGGTTTGGTTTGGGGATATGGAGCCCTGGTGGCACAGTAGTTAAAAGCTGAGCTGATAACAAAAAGCTTGGCAGTTCAAATCCACCAATGGCTTCTTGGAAACCCTATGGGACAGTTCTACTCTGTCCTATAGGGTCATTATGAGTCAGAATCGATTCGACAGCAACAGGGGTTATACTGCCTATAACATACTGCTATACTGATAGTATGAGAAATCAATTGATCAAAAAAAAAAAAAAAAAAACTATGTTCATGACTTGTAATTTTCCCTATATTTAGTCTGATGCAAAAACCTCCTGGCTGAATACTGGCCTAAGGATCATTCTTGAGTTATCTATGTTTGATGATCCCAAAAGAAATGTAGTGAGAAGTGTTAGTACATGATACTCCCAGGAAACTGAAATGGAAATGATCTCTAGATAGACACAGGCATTGTGAGATGACTGCATCTTCACTCAAATGCAATTTCATAGTCCTCTAAATCACATTTCCTCCACCAGTTCACTTAATATGCACCTTCACAATGCTGTCTCAGAATTTAATTTTTTTCTGGGAAAAATATTACATTATCATCCAGTCTTCAGCATGTTTTATGTCCTTTTTTATTTTCTTAGTAAAAATTGAGACAAAGAAAAATGGGCAGAAGCTTCAAGAATGCACCTGAGCCAGTGAGTGAGCAAGGGACAGAGAGACAAAGCATTTAGGGAGATGATTCTATCACCAGCCAGTTTAACATTATTTTGCTCCATGTTGTGATAAGGCTAGCAGCCTCTACAGCTGGAGTGGCTAAATATGGAGACTATGTTGCGCTAAAATTCTTCAGTGAATCACGGGCCATTTCATCATCCTTTAACTTTAAGCTTATGTAACTTGTTTTGGTAGGCAGAATAATAACCCCCAAGACATCCACAAAGAGCTGTGGTAGCACAGTGGTTAAAGACTCAGCTGCTAAACAAAAGATCAGCAGTTCGAACTCACCAGTCACTCCATAGGAGAAAGATGTGGCAGTCTGTTTCCGCAGAGATTTATAGCTTTGGAAACCCTGTGGGGTTGCCATGAGTCAGAATCAACTCGACAGCAGTGCATTTGATATGGAAGATGTCCACACCCTAATTCTTGCAACCTGTGAACATATTATTGTACATAGCAAAAGGGACTTTGCCCATGTGATTTAAATTAAGGACCTTTCAATTGAGAGATGAGCCTGGATTATCCAGGTGGGCCCAATGTAATCAATCACAACCATCCATAATCAGGGAAGAGGGAGGCAGAAGAGGAGAGTCAGAAAGAGATGTGGCTATGGAAGAAGGTCAGAGTTATGCAGTGTGAGATGGACTAGACCCACCATTGAACATATTTAGGAAGGGCCAGCATGGTGCCAGCTTCAAGCACTCCTAGATCCAAGGTAGTTCTCACATTATGTCCTCAGGTTCCTTCTCCTTGCCATCTCTCATCTTGCCTGTTGGATTTATCCATTTGAGCTCTTTCGTGAAGTAAATGATATAGCTGTGGCCTCTCTGAAGCCACAGTCAAACAACTTGCAATCCAATGAGAAAGAAAAAGCTATCCCCTAATCCCTAATTTGAAGAACTGCAAGAGCAAATTCTGGCCATTTTGGTTCAGAGGCACAAGGGTTAAAAACAGGGCTTCAGCCATTCACTAGCTCAGGCTGTGTAATGAAGATTTGCAATTTTGCTGGCTGCCGAGCACCCAAACACCTTATTGATACATTTTTACTACTAAAGCATAAGGGGGCCAAATGGTGTCTCTCCCTATGGCCTGAAAGAAGCCATAGGACACGGGAATGGGACATGGGTTCAGACAACCAGATACTCCTGCCCAGGAATTTGAATCTGTAGGAATACCACAAAGATATCAAAGATTATTCACGGTGGTACCATCAGAGTTGAAAATGCCACAGTTGTAGCCATGAGTGTCCAGGGAGGAGTGCCAAGACAGGGCTGTGACCTCAGCTATTTCCTCTGGTTCCTGCCTTTTTCTAAGCCTGATTTTCTATCCTTCCTTTCAGTTCTGTGAACAACCCCAAAGAACTCCTAACTTAGTTGGCCAGACTCCGTTTCTATTCTTTGCAACCAATAACCCTGACAGGTACAGAAACATACTTAACTCATGCTGCCCGACATATACGAGAGAAATAATACCATCTTCCTCCTTTTTTTTTCCTCCTAGGACTATGTTGGGGGAAACAGGAGTAAATGCAGAGAACCTGGAACATAGTAAGCACTCCTTAGCTGCTAACTATGATGCCACAAGCCTATCCCTTGGACCACCCACTATGTCCAAAATACTTGTTCGCCTACCCTGAGTCATGTAACCACCAAGTGTTTATAGAGTGGAGAAAGTTACTGTGATTGACAACCCTTCCAGATACATATGAACTAGGGAGACAATTCCCAAAGAAAAAAAGGATGTTGGACATTTAAACACATAATAAATCTACTGCAAATACTGTAAGATCATAGTCTTCTTAGTTATATCCATTTTAAATGTCTGTACAAATTCCACTGAAAGGCTATACAATAATTGCAATGGCTTTGTAATGTGTCAACTTGGCTATGCTGAACATTTCCTGGAATTCTCTTTCTTGTATGTACGTGGTGAGATGGGCTACAAGGAAGATTCTAGAAAGATTTCAGAGAGCAGAAGAGAGGCAGCAGCCATTGTGTAACACATACACGTTGCTGAACTGATGATTCACTTCAATGAAAGCAAGTAACAGCTGGGCCAGTTTCAGTCATGTTCCTGGAATCCCAGCCTAATTGTTATCGCCCCTTCTAGACTGCCTGTCTATGGACTTCAGGCTTTGGCATCAGACACTGAGGCTCTTTAACCAGACACCACAATTGAGTATAGGCTAGGCACCATACTAATATTTACACGTTATGTTCCCTTTAATTTATCCTTCATTACAATCCTATGAAATGGGTGTTATTATTTCCCCCCACTTTACAGATAGAAACATTAAAGCTTAGGGAAATAAAACATCATGTCCACAACCACATGACTAATTAGGGAACAGAGCTAAGCTTCAGCTCAGGACTAACACAGATTTTGTGCTCTTTTAACATTTGTATAAAGCTTTTTTTCCCATCTTTTAAAATTTATTCATCTTAAAAGGCATATTGCCTTAGTCATGTAGTGCTGCTGTAACAGAAATACCACAAGTGGATGGCTTTAACAAAGAGAAATTTATTTCCTCACAGTCTAGTAGGCTAGAAGTCCAAATTCAGGGCATCGGCTCCAGGGGAAGGCTTTCTCTCTCTGTCAGCTCTGGAGGAAGGTCCTTCTCATCAATCTTCCCCTGGTCTAGGAACTTCTAAGCACAGGAACCTCCGGTCCAAAGGAAAGCTCTGCTTCTGGAGCCACTTTCTTGGTTGTGTGAGGTCCTTCTGTCTCTCTGTTCACTTCTCTCTTTTATATCTCAAAAGAGATTGGCTCAAGACACAATCCAATCCTGGAGATTGAGTCCTGCCTCATTAACATAACTGCTGCCTATCCCACCTCGTTAACATCATAGAGATAGGATTTACAACGCAGAAAAATCACATCAGATGACAAAATGGTGGACAATCACACAATACTGAGACTCATGGCCTAGACAAATTTACACACATGTTTTTGGGAACAGAATTCAATCCATGACATACATATATATATATATATATATATATATATATATATATATATATATATATACACCGTTCAACTAACAAAGGGCTTAAACCCTATTAGCAAATAGACTGGTAGGGTCCTACTCTATTCCATGACCTATTAGGCCAATCAATTAGAAGAAACATGTTTTTTGTGTTATTCCTTTTCTGCCCACTACTGAAATACATAGGAGGAATTTGCTATACAAAATAACTTCTTTAAGAGAGATGAAATTATTCAAGAAGAAGAAAAAAATCACTAAATATCTGTAAAATAATTTAAAGTTTACAGAGTACTTATATAACCATTATCTTCTTTTTTGCTCATCCATTTTATAGATAAGAAAAGCAAAGTTATATATTTTGTAAAAGATCAACACTAAGGTGAATTAGAACTATTCCTTAACATCAAAAACCTATCTCAGACATTCTCTGCTATTACTTACCTTAATACAGGTGAAGGAAAAGTGAAATGTTTGATCTCTAATTACTCTGTAGAGTGGAAAAAAATCAGTCACAATCTATGGGCCTAAAGGTCATGGTGTGATGTCCTTCCCTGTTTCTGGGAACCATGACTATAATAAAGCTAGTTACTTTTCACAGCCTCCCTGGCTCCCCTTTCCCACATCACATGTAGCTCGCCATTCTACAAATTTCTTAGAGCAGTGGGGCAAGAAGCAGTGAAGTGTGAGACTTCATTTTGGCCCATGAGAAGCTTATATGTTTGGATGAGTAAAATAATATGTAACCAGAGGGAATAATGAACAAAATGTTGTAAACAAAATACATTTAAGTTCTAGGTTGTGTAACACAGATGACAAAATCCACAGAAGAAAGGACAAATGCCTG
The DNA here is from genome assembly GCF_030014295.1 of Loxodonta africana. NCBI lineage: Eukaryota > Metazoa > Chordata > Mammalia > Proboscidea > Elephantidae > Loxodonta > Loxodonta africana. Next base: position 53,159,746 of record NC_087348.1, on the reverse strand, counting down.
GCCACTTCAGATATTTCATTTTACTTCCTAATTATGTTTTCAGTGATTTTATACATTTTTTTTTTTTGCACAGCCATTCTTCAGAACATTCTGGACAGCTCAGTAGCTGGATATCTTAAGCAATGACCTGACCCCTATTCTCCCTCTTTTCCAACTGAGGATCCATGAGAATGGGCCTTTTATTCTACTGACTTGGAACTGAGCCAATCTTCAAAATAACTGCAGCAGATCCAAAAGTTAAATCTTTTAAAGGAAACGCATTTGTGAAAGAAATGTGGTAACTGGAATATACAGTCACTGATCATAATACGCAAGCATTTCATTTTATAATAGCTACTTTTTTTACTGGGGCAGGGTGGGGGAAGAGTTATATTTCCTAGCCTTTTGGCCAACTTAAAAAAGACATTAAGAAAGGTTTAGAGTTCTCTGAAACATGACAGGCAATGAATGATTGAAGCTGTTATGGGAAAGGTAATTATATGTGACAAGACACAATTAGTGAGCTAAAGCCAGAAAAGCAAACCAGTGTGTTTCAACTCCAGTAGGGATCAAGTCAAGTGAACTCAATGATGTTAAACCAAGCCACATGGCTTATCTACTTTTAGCTGAAAACGGTGCTTCTAAAATCAATCTTTTATGTTGTGCCCTTAAAATCTCAGATCTTTTTCTCTGTCTTCCTGCATCTGACTTTTAAATAAATGTTCAGCTATTCTAGAATGCAAAATTTTGTTATAACAGGATGTCCATTTCACATTAGTGGTTTACTCTTGTAATCTTTGCTCATAGACTCTAGACATATTCTAAAAATTCTCAAGTTGAAGGTATAACTATAACCAACAAATAGAGACCCTGAGAGAAACATAAGATAAGCAATATTGCAACGACAGTGACAGCAATCTTTAAATTTGCCAAAGGACACAGAAGCACCCATTTAATAACTGGTAGGACACATTAGTATTTAGTATGAGAACAATTACAAATGTACATTTAAATCCATAGTTATTGGATCCAGAAATAACCAAAAATTCACAATTATAAACATGCCCACTTAAAATTACAAACATTCATTGAAAAGCTACAATATAAAAGAAACTGTACTATGGACTGGAAAGACACTGAGAATTATAAGGCAGACCTTGCCTTTGATGAATTTATAACCTAGTTATATAACACACAAAATATAATCACTTCCATCCTTGATAAGATGGTATAAATTCATCTCTCCCTGCCCCTCTCCACAACTATAAACTATAATCACAACTATAAACCCTAGGAATAACACAACAACTAGCTTAAATTGATAAAGAGCATCTATTAAACTCCTACACCTAAAATCACACTTCACATAAATGACTGAATGCTTTCCTCCTAAGACTGGGGACAAGGCAAGGATGTTTACTCTCACCACTCTTTTTCAACAGAGAAGTTCCAGTCAGTTCAATAAGACAAGATAAGTAAATAAAAGGTACACAGATTGGAAAGGAAGGAATAAAACATTCTCTACTGGTAGATTACATGATTGTCTACGTAGAAAATCTCAATCTACAAAATAACTTCTAGAATTATCAAGATCACATGATACAAGATGGACACACAAAAAGTAATCCCATTTGTAAACACTAACAATGAATATGTGGAATACAACATTGAAAACACAATACCATTTATGACCTCTATGAAATAAAAAGGAAAATACTTAGGTATACACTTAAAACATGTATAGGATCTGTATGCTAAAAATTGAAAATTCTTCTGAAATAAATCAAAGACCTAATTAAATGGGGAGACATACTGTGTTCAAGGGTTAGAAGACTTAACATAGTAATATTGCATTCCTATCAAAATCCCAGCAAAATTTTTTTTTGTTTTTATGTAAACCAACACAAAAGTATTCTAAAATTTATATTGAAAGGCCCTAGAATAGCTAAAATATCTTGACAAAGAACAAAATGAAAGGCATCTACCTATAGAGTCACTATGAGTTGGAATCAACTGGACAGCCATTGGTTTATATAGCTAGACAGCTATGGTGGTACAGTGGTTAAGGTAAAGTTCAGTTGTTCAAAACCACCAGCTACTCAGCAGGAGAAAGATGTAGCAGTCTGCTTCTGTAGAGAGTTACAGTCTTGGAAATTCTATGGGGTGGTTGTGAATAGGAGTCGACTCCATGGCAGTTGGATTGGTTTTGGAGTATATAGCTATGGAGCCCTGATGCCATAGTGATTAAGAGCTTGGTTGCTAATCATTCCACCTGATATTAAGGCTTACTATATAGCGAAACTTTACTATAGAGGAAACCCTTGTGGTGTAGTAGTTAAGCACCGCAGCTACTAACCAAAAGGTTGGCATGTCCAATCCACCAGCTACTCCTTGGAAACACTATGGGGCAGTTCTACTCTGTCCTATAGAGTCCTTATGTGACGGAGTTGACTCCATGGCAACTGGTTTAAATAGCACCTGCTAACCAAAAGGTCAGCAGTTCAAATCCACCAGCCACTCCTTGGAAACGCTATGGGAAAGTTCTACTCTGTCCTATAGGATTGCTGTGATTTGGAATCGACTTGACAATGTTTTTTTTGTTGTTGTTGTTTGTATATAGCTATGGTGGAGCCCTGGTGGTGAAGTGGTTAAAAGCTCACTACTCACCAAAAAGATCAGCAGTTCAAATTCACCAGCTGCCCCATGGAAACCCTATGGAGCAGTTCTACTCTGCCCTATAGTTTTGCTATGAGTCAGAATCGACTTGTCGGCAACATTTTTTTTTTTTTTTCATATAGCTATAGTAATCAAAACCATGCAGTATTGGCAGAGGGAAAGACACACAGATCAAGGAAACATAATAGAGAACCCATCAACATACACATACAAATAAGCTCAACTGATTTTTCATCAAGGAACAAAAGCAATTTCATGGAGGAAGGATAGCCTTTTCAACAAATGGTGCTGAAGCAATTGTACATATATAGGCCAAAAAAAAAAAAAAAAAGAACCATCACCTAAACCTCACACTTTATACAAAAATTAACTCAACATGAATCACAAAATTAAATTTCAAGTGTAAGCGTATAAAATTTTTAGGAAAAAAATGTCAAGCCAACAGGTATTGAGATGGTGAATTAGTGCAATTGGCCAAACTGAAAGTAGCAGTCAAGCCTTTATTCACTCAGAGTGATAGTGAAAGCAAGAGGTAGAAAGAAGTCCTGGCTCCCCAGTGTTATACTTTGCCCCACAGAATGGTACCTAGCAAAGGTCAGGCAGATACAACACAGACTAGGGGGGTCATCTCACTACCAAGGAGCCTCAAATAAAAGGGCCCTGCCTCTTCATGGACCTATGGGCCAGGAGGAGATAAAGGGAGAAGGCTAGGAGTGGAAATCTACTGAGTCAAAGTGCAGAAAAATGCTTTACCCAAGGCCCCCAAGAATGATGGAAGTGCTTGGGTAAACATCTTATGAGTTTGGCTGGCAGAGGATGGGAAGGGAGGATTGTGTCCTTGACTGCCGCTCTCTACAGAAGACTGCAATCACTGAATGTGCATGGAGTCTGGTGTGGGGAGGGCAACTTCCGCCATGAGGCCTGCCAGGCAAAGCTTTGTATATTTGCCTACGGTTGGGTCTGAAAGCTCACATATAGGATTTTGGCCAGGAGGCATACTTCTTAAAACAGAGAAGAAAACCTTTGGGATCTAGGCCCACGCAAAGAGTTCTTAGATGACACAATCCATAAAAGACAAATTGACAAATTGGACATCATCAAAATTAAAAACATTTGAGGTGGACCCAAGATGACAGAATAGACAGATGCTTCTGGGGAGCCCTCTTTACAACAACAACAAAAAAAAAAAGTGAAACAAGTATATTTATTACAAGCTAGGAGACCTGAGCATCAAAAGCAAGCTTAGAAAATGATCAGAGGGGCAGGGGGAGGAAGAGGCTATTCAGAAGCAGAGAGGAGTTACCGGACCTGAATCACGGGGAGCCCTCAGGCACCATTCCCAGAGAGGCAGCAGCAGGCTGGTACTAGCGTTCAGCCACAGTTTCCTCAGGGAGAAGCAGCCAGCCACACAGCCTACTCACAACTCCAGAACCAGAGAATAACGGCGCTTTCGGCAAAAGCTAAATACTTGTGTGTATTTTAATGTGTCCCGCCAAGCCCCAAGCCAGCTATAGAGGCTGAATTCCCTGGGCCTGAGATAGGTCCTGTTGAGTGCCTAGAGCCATCCTCACAGCCTTGGAGAAGGAAAAAATTTCCACTTGGGGAAAAGATAATTTGCCAGCTCTGCTAACCCAGGGAGCTCAGAACAGAACCGGCTCCTGTCAAGGCATAAACGGTCCATGGACTTTGAGCACCATTTTCCTCTACATGGACTGTGTGTGCCTATTTCAGGAGAATAGGCCCTTGTTGGCAGACTCCGATGATTTCAGCTGTGCAGTGGAGAGGTGAGTATTTGATGTTTGACATTGCTTTGCCTATTAAATAGGATCCTCACCTACCCACATCAGGAGCCTAAGGACTGGTAGCTCCACTCAAGTCACCCAGCCACCCATGACAGAGGTCCAAGGATAACTGGTACCTCCCAACCTTAAAACCAAAACATTGGGTGCCCATTGTCCATCTAGAGAACCCATCCACCTGTATGCTCTAGGGAACAGGGACATGCTTTCCTCAGAGACACTCAGGGGTCAGTTCTCAGCCCCAGGCCTTGTTCAGAATGTGACCCCCTGCTGCAATCAAATACCAGTACATACACCAATCACCCCTGCCCCTCTAAGACTGTAGGACAGAGCCTGTACCACACACTTGATGATCAGCTACCTGGACACCTGAGCTGAATTCATACAAGAAAAGTGAATGGACTCCTAAGCTGATATACCTGATAACAGCTCTAGCCATCTGGGGACAGGACGTCAGATCTCCAAAGGCAAATATAATCAAGCTAGCTCACTCAAGCAACCCATGTGGGCATATCAAAACTAAACAAAGCAAGCAGCTACGACACAGTAAGCAAGCATAAACTAATACAATAACCTATAGATGGCTCAAAGAAAACAGTCAATATCAAGTCACATAAAGAAACAGACCATGATCACTTCAATAAGCTCTCAAAACAAAGAATCCAGGGATCTTCAAGATGAAAGTGCATTCCTGAAATTACCAGAGCCAGAATACAAAAGTTTAATATACAGAACCCTTCAAGACATCAGGAAGGAAAAGAGGCAATATGCAGAACAAGCCAAGGAACACACAGATAAAGCAATTGAAGAAATTAGAAAGATTATTCAGAAACATAATGAAAAATTCAATGAGCTAGAAAAATCTATAGACAGGCAGCAATCAGCAATTTAGAAGATTAACAATAAAATTACAGAAGTAGAAAGTCAGAGGAGCAGAAATGAGCAAGTAGAAGCCAGAATTTCTGAACTTCAAGATAAATCACTTGGCACTAATATGTTTGAAGAAAAATCAGATAAAAGAATTTTAAAAAATGAAGAAACCTAAAGAATCATGTGGGACTCTATCAAGAGAAATAACCTACAAGTGACTGGAGTACCAGAACAGAGGGATAACAGAAAATACAGAGAGAATTGTTGAAGATTTATTGGCAGAGAACTTCCCTGATATCATGAAAGACGAGAAGATATCTATCCAAGATGCTCATTGAACTCCACACAAGGTAGATCTTAAAACAAAGTCACTGAGACATATTATAATCAAACTTGCCAAAACTGAAGATAAAGAGAGAACGTTAAGAGCAGCTAGGGATAAAAGAAAAGTCACCTACAAAGGAAAGCCAATAAGAAGTTTGGACTACTCAGCAGAAATCATGCAAGAAAGAAGGCAACGGGATGAATTATTTTAAAAATTGAAGGAAAAAAAATGCCAACCAAGAATCATATATCCATCAAAACTGTCTCTTAAATATGAAGGTGAAATTAGGACATTTCCAGATAAACAGAAGTTTAGGGAATTCATAAAAACCAAAACAAAACTACAAGAAATACTAAAGGGAGTTCTTTGGTTACAAAATCAATAATATCAGGTATCAACCCAAGACTAGAACACTGGGCAGAGCAATCAGAAGTCAACCCAGACAGGGAAATCAAAAAAATAAAGCAAGATTAAAAAAACAAAACAAAACCTGAAAACAGGGTAACAATGACATTATATAAAAGAAGATAACATTAAAATAATAAAGAGGGACTAAGAAATGTAATCAAAGATCTTCCGTATGGAGAGGAAGATAAGGCAATACAAAGAAATAAAAGTTAGGTTTAAATTTAGAAAAATAGGGGTAAATAATAAGGTAACCACAAAGGAGACAAATTATCATACTCATCAAAATAAAATACAAGAGAAAATAGAGACTCAGGAGAAAAAAAATCTACAACAACGAATATGAGGAAAGGACAATATATAAAGATAATCTACTCAGCACATAAAAATAAGTGGGAAAAAGAAACTGTCAACAACACACAAAAAAAGACGTCAAAATGATAGCACTAAATTCATACCTATCCATAATTACGCTGAAGATAAATGGACTAAATGCACCAATAAAGAGACAGAGAGTGGCACAATGGATTAAAAAACAAGATCCATCTATATATCACCTATAAGAGACACACCTTAGACTTAGAGACACAAGCAAACTAAAACTTAAAGGATGCAAAAAAATATATCAAGCAAACAACTATCAAAAAAGAGCAGGAGTGGCAATATTAATTTCTGACAAAATAGACTTTAAAATTATATCCATCATAACGGATAAGGAAGGACACTATATAATGATTAAAGGGACAATATATCAAGAAGATATAAATAATTTAACATATATTAATATTTACATATAAATAAATACTAAATATTTGTGCACTCAATGACAGGGGTACAAGATACATAAAAAAAACTCTATCAGCATTGAAAAGTGAGATAGACAGCTCCACAATAATAGTAGGAGACTTCAACACACCACTTTTGGTGAAGGATAGGACATCCACAAAGAAGTTTAATAAAGACACAGAAGATCTAAATGCCACAATCAACCAACCTGACCTCATTGGCATATACAGAACACTCCACCCAACAGCAGCCAAGTATACTTTCTTTTCCAAGGTATATGGAACATTCTCTAGAAAAGACCACATATTAGGTCATAAAGCAAGCCTTAGCAGAATCTAAAACATTGAAATATTACAAAGCATCTTCTCTGACCATAAGGCCATAAAAGCAGAAATCAATAACAGGAAAAGCAGGGAAAAGAAATCAAACACTTGGAAACTGAACAATACCTTGCTCAAAAAAGACTGGATTATAGAAGACATTAAGGATGGAATAAAGAAATTCATAGAATCCAATGAGAATGAAAACACTTCCCATCAGAACCTTTGGGACACAGCGAGAGCAGTGCTCAGAAGTCAATTTACATCCAAAAATCCACATATACAAAAAGAAGAAAGGTCCAAAATCAAAGAACTATCCCTACAACTTGAACAAATAACATGAGAGCAACAAAAGAAACCCTCATGCACCAGAAGAAAACAAATAATAAAAATTAGAGCTAAACTAAATGAAATAGAAAACAGAAAAACAATTGAAAGAATTAACAAGACCAAAAACTGGTTCTTCGAAAAAATCAACAAAATTGATAAACCTTTGGCCAAACTGACGAAAGAAAAACAGGAAAGGAAGCAAATAACCTGAATAAGAACTGAGATGGGCAATAGTACAACAGACCCAGCTGAAATTAAAAGAATCATATCAGATTACTATGAAAAATTGTACTCTAACAAATTTGAAAACCTAGAAGAAATGGGTGAATTCCTAGAAACACACTACCTACCTAAACTAACACAAACAGAGGTAGAACTAAATAGACCCATAACCAAAGAAGAGATTGAAAAAGTAATCAAAACGCTCCCAACAAAAAAAGCCCTGGCCCGGATGGCTTCACTGCAGAGTTCTACCGAACTTTCAGAGAAGAGTTAACACCACTATTACGAAAGGTGTTTCAGAGCATCGAAAAGGACAGAAAACTCCCAAACTCATTCTATGAAGCCACCATATCCCTGATAGCAAAACCAGGTAAAGACACCACAGAAAAAGAAAATTAGAGACCTATATCCCTCAGGAACTTAGATGCAAAAAATCTTCAACAAAATTCTAGCCAATAGAATTCAACAACATATCAAAAAAATAATTCACCATGACCAAGTGGGATTCATACCAGGTATGCAGGGATGGCTCAACGTTAGAAAAACAATTAATGTAATCCACCACATAAATAAAACAAAAGACAAGAATCACAGGATTTTATCAATTGATGCAGAAAAGGCACTTGACAAAGTTCGACACCCATTCATGATGAAAACTCTCAGCAAAATAGGAATAGAAGGAAAATTCCTCAGCATAATAAAGAGCTTTTATACAAAGCCAACAGCCAACATCATCCTAAATGGAGAGAGTCTGAAAGCATTCCCCCTGAGATCGGGAACCAGACAAGGATGCCCTTTATCACTGCTCTTATTCAACATTGTGCTGGAAGTCCTAGCCAAGGCAAGTAGACTAGATAAGGAAATAAAGGGCATCCAAATTGGCAACGAAGAAGTAAAATTATCTCTATTTGTGGACCACATGATCTTATACACAGAAAAACCTAAGGAATCCTCCAGAAAACTACTGAAACTAATAGAAGAGTTCAGCAGAGTATCGGGATACAAGATAAACACACAAACATACAGTTGGATTCCTCTACACCAACAAAAAGAACATTGAAGAGGAAATCAACAAATCAATACCATTTACAGTAGCCCCCAAGAAGATAAAATATTTAGAAATAAATCTTACCAGAGATGTAAAAGACTTATACAAAGAAAACTGCTATAAACTTCTGCATGAAACCCAAAGAGACTTACATAAGTGGAAAAACATACCTTGCTCATGGATAGGAAGACTTAACATTATAAAAATGTCTATTCTACCAAAAGCGATCTACACGTTTAATGCAATTCCGATCCAAATCCCAACGACATTCTTTAATGAGATGGAGAAACAAATCACCAACTTCATATGGAAGGGAAAGAGGCCCCGGATAAATAAGGCATTACTGAAAAAGAAGAACAAAGTGGGAAGACTTACTCTACCTGATTTTAGAACCTATTATACCGCCACAGTAGTCAAAACAGCCTGGTACTGGTACAACAACAGATACATGGACCAATGGAACAGAATTGAGAATCCAGACATAAATCCATCCACATATGAGCAGTTGTTATTTGACAAAGGCCCCAAAACAGTTAAATGGGAAAAAGAGAGTCTCTTTAACAAATGGTGCTGGCATAACTGGATATCCATCTGCAAAAAAATGAAACAAGACTCATGCCACACTCCATGCACAAAAATGAGCTCAAAATGGATCAAAGACCTAAATATAAAACCTAAAATGATAAAGATCATGGAAGATAAAATAGGGACAACATTAGGAGCCCTAAAACATGGCATAAACAGTATACAAAACATTACTAACAATGCAGAAGAAAAACTAGAAAACTGGGAGCTCCTAAAAATCAAACACCTATGCTCATCCAAAGACTTCACCAAAAGAGTAAAAAGATTACCTACAGACTGGGAAAAAGTTTTTAGCTATGACATTTCCGATCAACACCTGATCTCTAAAACCTACATGATACTGCAAAAACTCAACTGCAAAAAGACAAATAACCCAATTAAAAAATGGGCAGAAGATACGAACAGACACTTCACTATAGAAGACATTCAGGTAACTAACAGATATATGAGGAAATGCTCACGATCATTAGCCATCAGAGAAATCCAAATCAAAACGACAATGAGGTTCCATTTCACTTCAACAAAGCTGGCATTAATCCAAAAAACACAAACAATAAATGCTGGAGAGGCTGTGGAGAGATTGGAACACTTATACACTGTTGGTTGGAATGTCAAATGATACAATTAATTTCAAAATCGATTTGGCGCTTCCTTAAAAAGCTAGAAATACAACTATCATACGATTCAGCAATCCAACTCCTTGGAATATATCCTAGAGAAATAAGAGCCTTTACACGAACAGATATATGCACACCCATGTTCATTGAAGCACTGTTTCCAATAGCAAAAAGATGGAAGCAACCAAGGTGCCCATCAATGGATGAATGGATAAATAAATTATGGTATGTTCATACAATGGAATACTATGCAACGATAAAGAACAGTGATGAATCTGTGAAACATTTCATAACATGGAGGAGTCTGGAAGGCATTATGCTCAGCGAAATTACCCAGAAAAAACCAGTCAGTTGCAAAAGAACAAATATTGTATAAGACCACTATTATAAGAACTCGAGAAATAGTTTAAACAGAGAAGAATATATTCTTTCATGGTTATGAGAGAGGTGAGGGAGGGAGGGTAGGAGACAGGTAGTCACTAATTAGATAGTAGATAAGAATAACTGTAGGTGATGATAAAGACAACACACAATACAGGCGAGGTCAGCACAACTGGACTAAACCAAAAGCAAAGAAGTTTCCAGAAAAAACTGAATGCTTCGAAGGCCAGCATAGCAGTGGTCGGGGTTTGGGGACCATGGTTTCAGGGGGTATCTAAGTCAATTGGTATAATACAATCTATTAAGAAAACGTTCTGCATTCCACCTTAGAGAGAGGCGTATGGGGTCTTAAACACTAGCAAGCAGCCATCTAAAATGCATCAATTGGTCTCAACCCACCTGGATCAAAGGAGAATGAAGAACACCAAGGACACAAGGTAATTACGAGCCCAAGAGACAGAAAGGGCCACATAAACCAGAGACTACATCAGCCTGAGACCAGAAGAGCTAGATGGTGCCCGGCTACAACCAATGACTGCCCTGACAGGGAACACAACAGAGAACCCCTGAAAGAGCAGGAGCGCAGTGGGATGCAGATCCCAAATTCTTGTAAAAAGACCAGACTTAATGGTCTGACTGAGACTAGAAGGACCCTGGTGGTCATGGCCTCCAGACCTTCTGTTGGCCCAGGACAGGAACCATTCCCAAAGCTAACTCTTTGGAGAGGGATTCTGGTGAGGAGTGAGGTTCTTGGATCAGGTGGACGCTTGAGACTGTGTTGGCATCTCCTCCCTGGAGGGGAGATGAGAGGGTAGAGGGGGTTAGAAGCTGGCAAAATGGACACAAAAAGAGAGAGTAGAGGGAGGAAGCAGGGTGTCTCACTAGGCGGAGAACAGTTGGGAGTTTGTAGCACGGTGTATACAAGTTTTTGTGTGAGAGACTGACTTGATTTGTGAACTGTCACTTAAAGCACAATAAAAAAAAAAATTAAAAGCATTTGTTCTGCAAAACACACTGTTAAGAGAATGAAAAGACAAGCTACAGACTAAGAGAAGATACTTGCAAATCACATAGCCAATGAAGAACTTGTATCCAGAATATATGAAGAACTCTCAAAAGGGGGGGGGGGAGCAAAAGACTTGAATAAATACTTCACAAAAGAGGATATGCAGATATATCCACTTGAAAAGTGGATAAATAAGTACTTGAAGAGATGTTTAAAATTATTACCCATTAAGGAAATGCAAATTAAAACCACAACGAGATATCACTATACATCTATCAAACCAAACCAAAACCAAACCCACTGCCATTGAGTCGATTCTGACTCAAAGTGACCCTATAGGACAGAGTAGAACTGCCCCATAGAGTTCCCAAGGAGCACCTGGTGGATTTAAACTGCCAACCTCTTGGTTAGCAGCTGTAGCACTTAACCACTACGCCACCATGGTTTCCATACATTTTTTTTTTTTTATCAGTATGGCTAAAATAAAAAATAGCGATGATATATTGCTGGTGGGACTATAAAGTGGTACAGCCACTCTGGAAAACAATTTGGTAGCTTCTCAGAAAGCTAACTACGCAATTACCATGCAACGCAGCATTTGCACTCTTGAGCGTTTATCCCAAAGAAATGAAACACGTTCACACAGAAACTGTACGCAAATGTTTATAGCAGCTTTACTCATATTAGCCAAAAACTAGAAACAGGCCAAACGTCCTTCAACAGGTAAATTGTTAAACAAGCTGAGGTACATATATATCATGAATATTACTCAGAAATGAAAAGGAATAAATTATTGGTACTTAACGCCAACTTGGACGCATCTCCAGGAAATTATGTAAAGTGAAAAAAGCCAATCATACACACTATCTGATTTCATTTATATAATATTGTTGAAACGACAAATTTTTGAAATGGAGAACAAATTAGTGGTTGCCAGCAGTTAAGGATGAGGGTGGGGGGAGTGGTGATGGGAGGGAGGTGGGTGTGATTACAAAAAGGTAGTCCGAAGGATCCTTGTGGTGGTGGACCTGAACAGTATCTTGAAAGTGGAGGATACATGAACCTACACTTTTGATAAAATTGTATAGAACTAAACACACACACACAAACACAAATGAGTAAAGTAAAACTGGGGAGATCTGAATAAGATAGGTGGATTGTACCTCTATAAGTACCCAGGTTGTGATATCATACTACAGTTTTGCAAAATGTTAATTAGGGGAAAATGGGTGAAGCGAGCTTGGGATCTGTCTACATTATTTCTTATACCTGCATGTGAATCTATGATTATGTCAATAATTTTTTTTAATAAAATAATCAATTCTCACTGCAAAGTGAACATTGAATATTCTCAATGCAAATTCTTGTCATTTTAGGCAATCACTCTCAGCACATGATAGATTCCTAGACCTTAAAGGGCCTTAATAGATTCTCTCTCCTTGTTACGTGCCATCAAGTCGATTCCCACTCATATTCTTTATAGATTACGTTAAGTTTCACCAATATTTACTTTCCCTCCTTTGAAGTCAGTGTTGGCCATGAAACTTATATACTGTGGTCAATAGTATATATAAGGAAATGATACATGTCACTTCTGGGAGAAGCTTTAAGAGTTGAGGCAAGCTTTACCATCTTCTCTTTTCCCTCTGCCATGGCACCAAGCAAGTTTCAGGTAGTGGCTGCCCTGTCAGCCTGGGTCCCAGAGTGAGGATGAGGATGTCGTGGGAACAGAGGCCCCAGTTGATGTAGTGTAAGCAAGATATAAATCTTCACTGTTTCAAGCCCTGAGATATAGGGGCTTCTTACGGCTGAAGCATAATTTAGCCTATTCTGAGTAATATATAGACCAACATCTCTCATACCTACTAAATGCAAAGGACATAGGTGTTACAGCCCAAGCTATATAGAAAGTTAGTGACAGAGACAATAGCATGACCTAGATTGCCTGCTTGGTACTATTTCCAATACAGATTATATCAGTGTGGTTCAGTCCATTTTGTTCATAAGAATAAAATTAAAATAAAAAAATTTGTACCTAATGAATTATCATACTAGCAGATTGATAAGCCAAAGATCTAAAAACAGGTTTTTATTTTTTTAAAGTAGGCTGAATGAAATATTGGCTTTTCTGATTTTATCGTATAGTTCTGAATCAGCAGCCCCTCATTCAAAGGGAAAAAAAGACACTTTACTCAAATGAGTCAGATTAGAGAAATCCTTGATATTTTGAAAACTCAAATGTCAACAAGCCACGTAATATGAGAAAGGAGCAACGATGGCTCCATCCTTTTGGGCATTTCTATGAAATGAATCAAAATCAAATACCAACCCTTGAGGTTTATCAACCTATAAAAAAAATGTCTGAGTAATTCTGTAAAGAGGTGACTTCATGCTGCTCATGAATATTTGTGGAATTAAAAGGGAGTTTGTGAAAGTAAGCAACACGCTTTTTTTTTTTTTTTTTTTTTTGCTTTTTCCTAAGAAACAGCTGATTTTACCCAACATGGTTTTTCATAAACATGCTAAGAACTCAAAAGATTTCCCATGGTATGTGTTAACATTCATATTTGATTTAAAGAAGAAACAAAACACTATTCCAGAATCATTTAAGTAAACAGCCCTCCATCCTCATTTGCCACATGTCACACAGGAAGAAAGATTGATGCGCTTCTCTGACTACACGGCAAAAAAAAACTTTTAAAAACTGCCAGTCACCCAGTCAGTCAGACATTAAGACTTTATTGCAACTATTCTGCTACGAAACTGGAAGTAATTTAGGAAGAGAAAAAAAGATGTAGCTCAAATTTTCTTAGAGAAAAACTTCAACTTGTCCTTCATTAACTATCCTATTTATTACTACTTGTTTTTTTTTTCCCTTAATTTTAATTCTGATGATAAACATAGTATGCCCACTGTAAAAAATTTGGAAAGTTAAAATAAGAGAAAATTAATGTGAAAAAAAAAAAAAGGTTTTCTTATAACCTCAACGCCCCAAGAAAATACTATCAAAATTTTGGTAAATTTATGTTCGTCTTTCTGTGCATTTTTCAATAATTTGTAGTTATTTGCAATTCTGAAACCTTCTGTGTTGCAGTCATCATTACGTCAAAAATATTCTGTCATATCATTCAAAACCCACTATTAAATTTGTTTTAATAGGTGCACTATGGTCGTGATATAAACTGGCTGCCTTTGAGTCTATTCCACTTGATAGCAACCCTATAGGACAGAATAGGACTGCCCAATAGGGCTTCCAAGGAGTGGTTGGTGGATTCAAACTGCTGACCTTTTGGTTAGCAACCAAACTATTAACCAAGGTGCCACCAGGGCTCCACATTGTCATGATATACTATTATTTATTTATGGAAGTTGTCCCTCAAGATGAGACATCTTGGTAATTTCCTCTCTTGTGTGTATAAAAGTTAACTCAACTTTATTCCATATTCTTTTTTCATTATTGTTCTGATTTCTTCTGTCCTTTCGTTATTTACTGTGGTCCTTTCATTTTCAGGTTGCCTTGCTTCCTTCCTTTAGCTCCTTCACTCTAGACTGTCCTAAGCACCCTGAATAAGCTTTTCTCTGTAAATACACTTTAACATTGTACATCAGCAAATGCTTTCTAGTGGTTCTACTGGAATTAAAAGACAGACAGACAGACTTCTTCACATTCACGAAATAAATAAATGCATGCATAATTTTATAATGCAGTTAATCTATCCGTATATTTCTATAGTTTGGTGAAAGGAGAAAAGCACTCTGTTAAAATCAGGTTGTTAATACAGTTCTATCTCTATCTTATACCAGTCACTAAATTATTTGGAGCCTAGTTTCTTATTAGTAAAATATGAAATTAAAACAGATATCTCTGAGTTTTGTTTTTGTTTTCCAAATGCTAGTCTTCTTTGACTGTAATGCTGGAGCAGTTTCTAAATGTGGTCAATTGTGTGACCTTATGTACCAACTAGGCTTTGGAGGAGAAAGCTAAAGCCACTTGCATGCCAGATATGAAAGGTCTTAGTGTGAAAAATTAGAGCTTTACCAAAGTTGGAAGTGTTAGAATGCAAAAGTCAGGAAAGCTGCTACCAACTATTCCAGCCTAAAGAACCAATGTGGATGGTTCTCAAGAATGGGCAAAAGCTGTTGCCAATCTGGCAAATCTTTGAGATGCTCCATAAACCTGTTCAGTCGGCTCCCAGATAATGGGTAGGTCTCAAGAGTTCCCTTGAAGCTACTGTGGCTCTTGAGAACCTCATGGAAGCTCCCATTAACAAACTCAGTCTGCAGGACCAATATAGTAATTCTCAAGAAGCTCACCTGAAAACAGCCTCAGTCCTCAAATCTGCACACATATCTCCCTGCAACTGCCTCTGGAGCTTCTCCTTCTCTTCCACCTCTGAAGACTCTCATTGAGAACCATGTGATGAAGGAGGTTCTGGGAAATGTAGTTCATGCCTTTGAAAGTCTCAACCTCATCTCTGAAATATTTAATAAGTAGATAGTTATTTAGTCTTTACTACAGAAATAGTACTAAATTCGATGCAAAGAATGTTACCAAGAACATAACAAGAGTGACCACTGCCCTCAAGAAGGTCACAACAAACCTGACAGAAAGATACCTGCAGGAGTCGTAATTGTGTTGGACTTGACAGCAAGAACAGTAGAGGCCCCTCATTCCATTTTGTGCTTCCCAAAA
Source organism: Loxodonta africana (assembly GCF_030014295.1). Classification (NCBI taxonomy): domain Eukaryota; kingdom Metazoa; phylum Chordata; class Mammalia; order Proboscidea; family Elephantidae; genus Loxodonta; species Loxodonta africana. Next base: position 53,143,704 of record NC_087348.1, on the reverse strand, counting down.
TCCATGCTTTTAAGATACTAAAATTTACTTATACGAATAGCAATAACAGGTGAAAATCAGGATAAATCATTACAGGTTCCCTTCTGGACCTATCTCCTGCTTAAAGAAATCAGAAATATCATGTGGAATCCCCCCAGTAGCAAGCCCATTAGACCTCTACAAGGGGACTTTTCTAGTTAGGTTTTAATAATAGAGCCTGATCTTTTTCTGCCATCCTTCTTTATTGCCCTTGCAATTTTCTAAATAATGTAAGGTGCATGAGATTTTTCCTGAAGTTAGACTACTTCTAATTTCTCAGGGCCTTCAGAAGTAGTGCTTTAGCTGCTCAGCAGCAGTATGGCAGAGGGCCCTTGAAAAGCATGAAAACACAGTAGCAACCACAGGCTTTTCCACCATACTTGAAGCAGCAGCTATGGACTTAGGTCTTCCAGCCTAGAAGAAGCTTCCAAACAAGAAGTTTTTAGCCAATGATCAGCATAAGTTATTAAACAGCTCTATAAGTTTGAGGCCACATCTGGCTAAGTGCAGAGAGGAGAATATAAGCTTCCTGAGGGGAAGGCCCTTTCCTATTTTGCTTACTACTGTATTACCAGTACCAAGAATAGTGCCTGGCACATATTAGACACTCAGAAAATTTTTGTTGAATAAATGAATGAATAAAGGCCAAGACTCCAGGAATAGAGAAGATTCCAGTTCCTATAAGCCAGGGTATGACAGGACGACTTGCAGAGGTAGTAGGATGTTGGCTAGATCCTGAAAGAAATGGTAGAATTCAGGCAGGTCAAAGAAGAGGGCAATCTAGGCAGAAGGAAACATAGGAACAAAAATGTACCTTATATCCAAGAAACAGCAAGTAAACATATAAGCCAAAGATTTCTGACTGGAAGTAGAAAAAGTTGGAAAGCTAGTTTGGGTATTAGTAGATACTAAATGGCACGGTAAAGAATCTGGAGTTGGATTTTATCCTATAGACTAGTGCTATCCAAAAGAACTCTTTGCAAATGATAGGAATTTGTTCATCTGACCTGTCCAATGTACAGCCATTAGCCACATGGCTAATGTCACATGAGTTCTTGAAATGTGGTCAGTGCAACTGAGGAAATTAATTTCTAATTTATGTAATTTTAATTAATTTAAGCGTAAATAATCACGAGTAGCTAATGACTACAATACACAACATAGAAAATGAAAATGCTAGGGGATGGAGGGAGAAAGGAAGAAAAGGTTCTATAAAAATCACCAAATCCCGTAATTATAACCAAGCTTTCCTATAGAATCAGTCTTTTCCAGTGTATCTCACTAAGAACAGAAAAGAAAGGAAACTAAGCGCATTTCAGTTACATCTGCTACACAGGATCTCTTTGTAGAAGGCCCTCTGTAACTCCTTAAGCCACCACATAATTTCCTGTTTATCTTATCCTGTGTGGTACATTTAGGTGAAATATCACATGATTAGACATCATTATGATGACATCCATTCTCCTAATTTTGACTCAAAGAGAAGCCTATATATTCCTAGAAAATAAAGGGTGATTTTCAAATGTCCATGATACGAGATTTGCTTTCTCGGAGTTGTTTTCCAAATGATACTGTTCTGTGAAAAAGAGCGTATGGTTCTCCTTCAGTTATAGCATAAAGAAGCTACATCTTGGTGTGGTGAGAAGGTACCTGAAGGAAAAAAAAGGTATAGTCAACAACCGTTGTGAGATAAGGGAAATACAGTGATTGGAGTTTTTAGAATGGCTGGAGAGAGGCAGTCTCCCTCAGAGGCTGGAAACAATGTAATACTTGGCACACAAGGAATAGGTCTAGAAAGAACTGGCATAAAAGGAATAAGCCTAGAAATAGACAGATGTCTGGAGAAGACAATTAAAAAGATAGGAGGTTTACATGGAAGCGTTACATGGTATTTGTGATGCAATTTTTTCAAATACTTCACAAATATTAAGTGTGTAGATGCATAAACTGAAAAACCAAACTCTTTGCTGTCAAGTCAATTCCGACTCATAGCGACCCTATAGGACAGAGTAGAACTGCCCCATAGAGTTTCCAAGGAGCGCCTGGTGGATTCAAACTGCAGACCTTTTGGTTAACAGCTGTAGCTCTTAACCACTGTGCCCCCTGGGTTTCTGTATGGAAGCATGCATGGGTGTAAAGAAGTTACTCACAAATCAACATCTTTATTGTGTTGTTGTTAGTTGCTGTCCTGTGGATTCCAACTCATGGTGACCGCACGTCAACATCAACATCTTAACAACACTATACATCCATAAGTAATATAATTATTTTTAATCTGTTTTACTGAAATATAATTTACATAAAATAAAATCAGCCACTTTAAGTACACAATTTGATGAGTTTTGAAAAGTATATGCAGTCTTGTGACAACCACCACAATCCTTATGTAGAACATTTTCATCACGTCAGAAAGTTCCCTCATGACGCTCTGCAGTCCATGTCCCCAGTTCTCTGTCCACGGCAATCACTGAACTGCCCTGTCACCATAATTTTGCCTTTTCTAGAATTTCTTATAAATGGAATCATACAGGGTGTAGTCTTTGTGTCTTGGCTTCTTTCACTGAGCTTTTGATATTCATCCATATGGCTGTGTGAATCAGTAGTTCATTCCTTTTTACTGCTGAGTAATATTCCATTGGAGCCCTGATGGCACAGTGGTTAAGAGATTGGCTTCTAACCAAAAGTTTGGCAGGTTGAATCTACCAGCCGCTCCTTGGAAACCCTATGGGGCAGTTCTATTCTGTCCTATAGCGTCACTATGAGTCAGAATCTACTCAACAGCAAAGGGTTTTCTTTTTTTATTTTTAATATTCCATTATACAGCTATGTCACAATATATTTATCCATTCACCAAATGACAGACATTCCAGTTGTTTCTAGTTCTACGTCATTATAAATAATTCTCTAAACATTTGTGTACAAGTACTAGAGTGAATGTTTTTATTACTTTGGGGTAAATATCTAGGAGTAGGTTTGCTGGGTAGCATGTTAAGTATAAGGAGCCCTGGAAATCCAGTGGTTAAGCAGTTGGCTGCTAACTAATAGATCAGCAGTTCAAACCCAGTGGCTCCACAGGAGAAAAGACCTGGTCCCGTAAAGATTAGAGCCCAGGATACCCTATGGGGTAGTTCTACTATTTCCTGTAGGGTCACTGTGAGTTGGAATGGATTTGACAGCACAGAACAACACCACCATGTTAAGTATATGTTTAAATTTATAAGAAACTGCCAAACTTTTTTAAAGTGGCAGTACCGTTTTTTACCATTTTACATTCCCACCAGCCACGTATGAGGGTTTCAGTTGCTCCTCATCCTCACCAAACTTGGTATTGCAGTTGTTTTCGTTTTAGGAGTTCTAGTGGTTGTGTAGTGGCATCTCCTTGCATTTCCTTCATGGCTAATGATGTTAAGCCTCTTTTCATTTGCTTATTTCCCATTTGTATATCTTTGGTGAAGTGGCTATTCAAATTATTTTGCCTATTTTTTACTTGAGTTGTTTGTCTTATTGAGTTGAGTTGAAAAGTTTTTTTTATATTCTTGACGCAAGTTCTTCATCAGATACAAGTTTTACAAATATACTCTCTCAGCCCCTGATTGTTTTCTTCTTTACCTACCAGTATCTTGAAAACCAAATTTTTAATTTTGATGAAGGCCAAGTTATTTTTTCTTTTGTGGTTACTGTTTTTGCATACTAGGAAATTTCAGTCTAGCTTCAGGTCACAAATATTTTCTTCTAAAATTTTTATAGTTTTACCTTTAAGATTTATGTTTAGTATCTATCTATATATAAAAACCAAAGCCAAAACCAAACCCAGTGCCATTGAGTCGATTCCGACTCATAGCGACCCTATAGGACAGAGTAGAACTGCCCCATAGAGTTTCCAAGGAGCACCTGGCGGATTCTAACTGCCGACCCTTGGGTTAGCAGCCGTAGTGCTTAACCACTACACCACCAGGGTTTCCATCTATATATATAGTATATGTAAATACATATATATGAATATATATAAATATGTCACCTCATTCCAAGAAACATTTAAGCTAATTTATAAAGAACATATAAAATAGCAAAAGAATAAAGTTTAAATACATTTGAACACATTAAACAGCACCGCAGGGATACAGTCAGCAAAATCTTGGCTGTGGGAACATCTACAGGGCAAACAACCAGGTTTCTTTTTTTCTGTGTGTGCTTAAGTGAAAGTTTACAATTCAAGTCAGTTTCTCTACAAAAACTTGTACACACATTATTATGTGACCCTAGATGCTCTCCCCAACCAAGTTTCTTTTAACAACTATATATATATATATATATATATATATATATATATATATTTGCAGAAAAAATTTAGAAAGGAACCTAAGATTAAAAGATACATGAGGTATAACAAGCAGTCACTCTGTATAATATTTGTTTAGACCCTGAGTCAAACAAATGGCAAAATACAATAAATAAAGTATATAAGATGACCAGAGAAATAGGGACTTTAGTCAGATATTTGATGGTACTAAAAAGAAGTTCAAAAATTAACCGTGGGGGTGGCTACACTTATCTGTGAATATACTAAAAGCCATTGAATTGTGCATTTTCAACACGTGAAGTGTTTGGTATATGAATTATATCTCAGTAATGCTGTTAAAAAAGTTATCAGTAATTTTGTCTAAGTTAGATAATGGTATTAGTGATTTTGACTTTTAAAAAAATTGAGTCCCTATCTTTTAGAAATACATACTAAAAGTCTTACAGAGAAAGCAATACCTTTACTGCGGAGCGTGAGGGAGGAGGCAGAAGTATAATAGATAAAACAGCAGTGATCACAAGTTGACGTTTGTCGGGGCTGAGTGATGGATGCATGGGGGGTGCTGTATTAGCCTTATTACTTTTGTACGTTTGGAATTTTCTATAATATAACAGTTTAAGAAAACATTTGAAAAATAAGAGTTGAGGAAATATAGCTCAGGTTAATTATACCCTATTCAATCTATTCCTGGTTAAGTCAGGCTTCAATTGAGTTACCTGATTAGAAAGAATATTTTGTAAAAAAATAATAACAAACACACCAAATTTTTATTATGATTGATAATCTTAAAATCCTAGATTTATTATTGATTAGGCATGCAACGCTACACAAGTACAATCTCAATGCCTTGTGGTTAGAAAGGAATTCTTAGCTGTAAAGTTTAAAGTCATCACAGTTGTGAAAATTTAAAATAAAAATTGTAGCCAAATGCCTGGCAAAGAGAGGTTAGCCTCTGTTTCATCCCCTGTCCAGATGCCTAGCATTTGTTTCACATTTTAATGTTGATTTGAATGGAATTTAATCTCATACACTCATACTGCTCAGGTGAGTCTAATGTAAGTGAAACCATCAGGCTTTTCAAGAAATCAAAACTCTTACTGTAGGTTTTGTTTATTTGCCCTACAAAACCCTGGTGTGCTTGCGTTCCAATCTTCCACTGCACAATTTAAGCAGCAGGATCTCCCGAAGTACTGAAAAGAGAAAAATGGCTCCCGCTTGTTATTCTTTTAATATGTGTTGTTGTTAAAAAAAATTAGGTGCCATCAAGTCAGTTCCAACCCACAGCGACCCCTATGCACAACGGAAGGAAACACTGCCCTGTCCTGCACCATCCTTATAACAGTGTTGCAGCCACTGTGGCAATCTATCTAGTCCAGAGGCTTCCTTTTTCTCTGACCGTTTACCAGGCATGATGTCCTTCTCCAGGGACTGGTCCTTCCAAAGTATATGAGATGAAGTCTCGCCATCCTGGCTTGTAAGGAGCATTCTGGCTGTACATTTTCCAAAACAGATTTGTTCGTTCTTCTGGCAACCCATACTATATTCAATATTCTTTGCCAAAGCATCAATTCTTCAGTCTTCCTTATTCACGTGCATATGAGGCAATTGAAAATCTTCTCTATTTCATGATTAATCTAGGTAGATATTTATTGGTTTTGCTAAAATTTTCAGAAAAGACCTTTTGTATCACTGATTTTCACAACTGTTTTTCCATTTTATATTTTAGTATTTTCTTTTATCTTTATTATTTACTTCCTTCTACTTACCGTGGATTTAATTTGCTCTTCTTTTTCTAAATTCTTAAGTGGAAGCTTAGATTGCTGATTATAGACCTTCTTTCATTCGAATATAAGCAATTTAAGCTAAAATTTCCCTCCAAACACTACTTTAGCAGCATCTCACAAATTTCAGTATGTTGTATTTTCATTTTCATTCCATTCATATTGTTTTCTGATTTCTCTCATCATTTGTTATCTGGGTTTTTTCCCTCTCTTTTCCATCCTTCTTCTTAAATTTACTGAGTATAATTTAGTATTCCATTTTATTTCCACTATTGGCTTATTAACTATACCTCTTTTATTCCTGGAAACCCTGGTGGCCTAGTGGCTAAGTGCTACAGCTGCTAACCAAAGGGTCGGCAGTTTGAATCCACCAGGCGCTCCTTGGAAACTCTATGGGGCAGTTCTACTCTGTCCTATAGGGTCGCTATGAGTCGGAATCGACTCGACGGCACTGGGTTTGGTTTGGTTTGGTTTTTTTATTGCTTAGAGTATGCTAGGTTTTAAAATATAAATTTTCAATATATCACAGTTTATTTTCAAATAATATCATTCAATGTTACTTTTAAGATTCATACAATATATTTTCATATCCTATCTTCCTGCCATCCTTTGTGTTTATACATTTTACTTTTACATATGCCATTGTTACAGATGAAATTCTGACCCCACAAAATGTGTGTTGAAATGCTAACCTCTGTACCTCTAAATATAACCCTGTTTGTAAACAGGGTTTTCTTCTGCTATGTTAATGAGGACATTGTAGGTTGGATCCTAAACCTAATCAATCTGAGCAATAAAAGAGCAGAATAGACACAGAAACACACAGGGAAGGAATACAGATATCCAGGAATACCAAGGAATGCCAGAGATCGCCGGCAGACACCAGAAACCAGGAGAAAGGCTCATAGAAAGAATCGATACAGTCCAGACCCTGATTTGGGCTTTTATCCTCCAGAACTGTGAGAAAATAAATTTCTGTTCTTTAAAGCCACCCACTTGTATTATTTCTGTCATGGTAGCACTAAAGGTAACTAAGACAGTCATAAACTCCAAAATACATTGATATAATTTTTGCCTTTAACAATCAATTACCTTTTAAAGAAAGTAAAAAAAAAAAAAAAAAAAGGATTTTATCTCTACCCTCTTGTTTATCATATCTAGCACCCTTCATTCCTTTTCTGTGTGTGCAAGTTTTCATCCAGTAACATTTCCCGTCAACATTTTTTTATATTTTATAATACAGCTTTGCTCGTGACACATTTTGTCAGATTTAGTTTGTCTGGAAAAAAAAAAAAACTTTATTCTGCCTTCATTCTTGAAGGATAATTTCATTGAGTATAAATTCTAAATTGAAGATTTGTTTTATTTTTTTTTTCTTTTAGCACTTTAAAGATATCATTCCATGTCTTCTACCTTCCTTTTTTTTTTTTGAGGAAAAGATTTCAGCCATTCTTATTTTTGTTCCTTTGTATAGAATATGTCCCCCCCCCCCCCCGGCAGCTTCTTTTAAGATTTGTTTTTGGTTTTTTTTTTTTTTTGGTAAATTTATTTAGTACTTTGTATTCTAGGCATCATGTTTGGTATACAATTCTATTTTATCCAATTCTCATCACAAGACAGTGATGGGGTGTATCATCCCCATTGTCAGGCAAGAAAACTGAAGTTCAGATATATTGAGTAATGTGTCCAAAGTCACACAGCCCATAAGAACTGGCACTGCTATTGGAACATACCTAGCTGCCCTCGGAACCCTCCTCTCTTCCCTACCCACCTTGGCTTTCCAGCAGGGAAGGAGAAGCAAAGCAAAAACAAATACTATGGATGAGATGATGGGTCTCCTTTCCACACCAGAACTTGAGATGAAAATCCTCTCATCTTACAGCTCACCTAGGACCCAATCCCTGAACCACTGTGTCTGTCTGTAGGACAAGTTGGGGGAAGGTTGGATGGGGACTTCTTACCTTTCGTCACAGCTTAGGCAAACCTTTTCTGACATCCAAAGAACCATGGGGGGGAGGACACCACACTATGTAGAGCAACATGGGAGCTGTACTTGAGAACAAAGTGAACAAGCAGGGGTTATTGAGGCAGGTTTTGTAGTTTCAAAAGGGTGAGGTGCCCCTGGTTCAGTCAGAATACGCACAGCCACTGTAGAGGTTGCACATGTTGTGCATTGCTAAGGGGCACCAGGTCCATTCTGGCAGTGGGAAGGGCCCACCCTGGAGTGGGCAGTATAGAACAGTCCATTGCCTGTAGACAACTTTGCTGTGTGCCCTTGGCAAGGTATTTATCCTATCCAAACTTCAGTTTACTCCTCTGCAAAATGAGGGGAGCACTAATCTATATTTAGTGTATTTTTGTGATGATGGAATAAAATGGTGAAGATAATGCACTTAACGTAATCCTAGGCAAATATTCAGTGCAAGAATTATTAATTATCATCAGTATTTATATAATTATTTCCTTAGGATAAATTCTGTTGTTTTTTTTTTTTTTTGGTACTTTTTAGATGGTGTACACAGCAAATTAGTTTTTCATTAAACAATTAATGTACATAATGTTTTATAACATTGGCACCTAACCCTATGATATGTCAACGCTCTCCCCTTCTCCACTTTGGGTTTCCCATTCCAGCTTTCCTGTCCCCTTCTGCCTTCTCATCCTTGCCCCTGGGCCGGTGTGCCCATTTAGTCTCATTTTGTTTTATGGACCTGTCTAATCTTTGGCTGAAGGGTGAACCTCAGGAGTGACTTCAGTACTGAGTTAAAAGGGTGTTGGAGGCCATACTCTTGGGGCTTCTCCAGTCTCTGTCAGACCAGTAAGTCTGGTGTTTTTTTGTGAGTTAGAATTTTGTTCTACATTCTTCTCCAGCTCTGTCTGGGACCCTCTATTGTGATCCATGTCAGAGCAGTCAGTGGTTGTAGCCAGGCACCATCTAGTTGTACATGTTTTTAAGGTTCTTTATCATTGATTTTTAGAAAATTGATTACGATGTGACTCCACGTGGCTTTCTTTGTGTCTAGCCAGCTTAAGACTCAATGACTTCTTTGGACTGTGTTTATAATTTTCATAAATTTGGACAATTTTCAACCATTATTTCTATATGTACTTTTTGCCTCCTCACCTATTTTCTGGAACTCCAAATACATTGAAAGTTTCCACAGGTTACTGAGCCTCTTTTGATTTTTTTCAGCCTTTTTCTTTTTTCTGAGTTTTTATTTTGATAGATTCTATGTATGAAAGTTAACTGATTTTTTTTCCTTTTGTAGAACCTAATCTGCTATTAATCTCATCTTGTAAATACTTTAAATATTGTATTTTTCTGCTCCATAAACTCCAATTTATCCTTTTTTATAGTTTACAATTCTCTTGTCACGGCTTTCATGTTTTCCATTATACTTTAAGTATATAAATAATATCTGTTTTAGAAGTCTTTACTGGTTTAGTATTTTTTATTTGATACTGGCCATGGTTATTTTTACATTTTTGAATGCTGGGTTTTGTTTCACTTTTTAAATAGTGTTGGACATTGTTTTGATGGCAGTTAATTTACTTCTGATAAGCAAAAAACTGTCAAAACTTCTTTTTCGTCTTTGTTATGGAAGGTCTAGAGAAGTCTTTACTTCAGGGCTAATTTAGCCATACTTTTAAAACATGGCCTTCTGGAGTCTACAGAAATGTCCCAGAGTCTACAGATATGTCTACAGAAATGTTCTGAATGTTCAAGGAGAACTCTGGACTCTGGCTGCTCAGAATTTTAGTATTTCCCAGCACTGTGTGATCCAAGGGAATTTTTTAGCTTATAACTACTTAGTCATCTTTTCCTGGCCTCGTTGGTTTTCATCTTATGAATCTGTGGCTTTATATTCAGAATCAGACCCAAACCCATTGCCATCGATTCATAGTGGCCCTATAGGACAGAAGAGAACTGCCCCACAGGGTTTCCGAGGCTGTAAATCTTTACAGAAGCAGACTGCCACATCTATTTCCCATGGAGTAGCTGGTGGGTTCCAAGCGCCAACCTTTCTGTTAGCAGTCAAGCACTTAACCACTGCGCCACCAGAACTCCTTCATCAGACCCAAAGGAGAAGATTTTTGAAACTCTCTGTATAGCTCTTTCCTCTCCTGTACTTTGTCTGGCAAATTTCAGCTGCTTCATCTCTTCTCCAAAGTGAGAAATCTGTCTCCTCAACTCAGTGGTATCATTTTGCTCATCCTGGAATCTCCATCCCTCTATCTCAGGGCACAAAGTCAATGCGATTATAGGACTTACCTTCTTAGGAATCTGAGCTCTGGGATGCCTGTTATCCAATGTTTTAAAAGATGTTGTTCCATATATTTTGCCCAGTTTTCTACTTGTTTAAAGTTAGAATGTTAGGCTGGTCTCAATTACTTCATCAAGTCCAGAAATTGAAACCCACCTCATTTTCTTTTAACATTTCAAAAAGTATAACCCTCAACCTTCAAATGCCTCAAGACAAACTTCTTAGAAAATGTTTGCAAGAATTGTATCTCTGGCACATGAATTTCATGAACTGATGCTATAGGACCATGAGACAATTAATCTTTCAGAGGAGGTTCAGGAGAAGAGCTATTTTGGAGTTCTTTGCTGCCTGCTGGGAATTGCAAACGATTGATTTTTTTTTTTTCCTGTAATGATTTTTGGCTAAGGTCACTGAATCTAAGCCTTTTTTGTCAGTATTTTTTTCTTCAGTTAGTAAAGCAAGTATATTCCACAGTTTGGCAGTGGGGACAAGCTGCTGACAGACACTCTCATTTTTTTTTTGCAATGTTTGTAATGGCACAAGGGAAAAATTCCTTATCTAGGGTGACCAGAGAAACCCTCGTGGCATAGTGGTTAGGTGCTATGGCTGCTAACCAAAAGGATGGCAGTTCGAATCTACCAGGCACTCCTTGGAAACTCCATGGGGCAGTTCTACCCTGTCCTACAGGGTCACTATGAGTTGGAATCGACTCTAGGGCAGCAGGTTTTTACAGGGTGACCAGATGAAATACTTAAGAATAGAAGAAACAGAGAAGACATAATGAATTAAGATGAACTTATTCCCTCATTGTTCTTGACTCAGAGAAGAAATTCTGTGAGAGCAGTTGGCAGAAACTTGACATGAAAGAGTTCATTATAATCATTTCCCACCTTTTAGCATAGGGTAGAGCAGTTGGAGAAGGTAGAGCTCTTGGAGAAGGGAGAGAAGTTTCAGGGAAGAGCAACAAAAGGAATTAAGTAATGGGGCAAATGAAAATAGTCTGTGGGGAAAAGTGTTCACAGTTGACATTGTTATACTATAGAGAAGACTACGGTGTTTTTGCATATAGATTAGTTTCCGTTTATGGAATACATTAAAACCCTTTTACAAAACATTGCCAGAAATCTGATTTTATCCTCATAATAACCTGTGAGGGTTGGATATTATTTCTATTTTATAGAGACATAGACTAAGGAATAGAGTTTAAGGGATTTGACTCAAATTACAAAACATTATAAATAGAAGTGGAACATTGTCTAGCATAGTGCCAGAAGATAAGCCCCTCAGGTTGGAAGGTACTTAAAAGACAACTGGGAAAGAGCTGCGTCCTCAAAGTAGAGTTGACCATAATGGCATAGATGGAGTCGAGCTTTCGAGACCTTCATTTGCTTATGTGTCACAATTCAAAATGAGAAGAAACAGCTGCAAACATCCATTAATAATTGGAAATTGGAATGCCTGAAGTATGAATCTAGGAAAATTGAAAAAAGTCATTAAAAATGAAATGCAATGCATAAAGGTCGTTATACTAGGTATTAGTGAGCTGAAATGGACTGGTATTGGCCATTCCAAATCAGACAATCATATGGTCTACTACACTGGGAATGACTGACTGAAGAAGAATGGCATCATGTTCATCGTCAAAAAGAACATTTCCAGATCTATCCTGAAGTACAGCTCTGTCGGTGATAGGATAATATCCATACCCCTACCAGGAAGACTAGTTAATATGACTATCATTCAGATTTACACACTAACCACTAAGACCAAAAAGGAGAAAATTGAAGATTTTTATCAACTCCTGCAGTCTGAAATAGATCAAATATGCAATCAAGAATCATTGATAATAACTCATGATTGGAATGTGAAAGGTGGAAACAAAGAAGAAGTATCTGTAACTGGAAAATATTGCCTTGGTGACAGAAAAGACCTTGGAGATCACATGATAGAATTTTACATGACCTGTGATTTATTCATTGGAAATTCCTTTTTTTAATAACTTAAACAGCAACTATACAGGTGGATCTCACTAGATAGAAAACACAGGAATCAAATCGAATACATCTGTGGTAAGAGACAAAGGAAAACTCAATATCAACAGTCAGAACAAAGCCAGGGACTATCTGCAGAACAGACCATCAATTACTCATATGAAAGTTTATGTTGAAGCTAAAGAAAATTAAAACAAGTCCATAAGAACCAAAATAGGACCTTGAGTATAACTCAACTGAAATTGGAGACCATCTCAAGAACAGATCTGATGCATTGAACACTAATGACCAAAGACCAGAAGAGTGGTGGGATGACATCAAGGACATTATACATGAAGAAAGCAAGATGTCATTAAAAAGACAGAAAAAAAAAGAAAAGACCAAAATGGACATCAGAAGAGACTCTGAAACTTCCTCTTGGACACAGAGTAGCTAAAATGAACAAAGGAAATGATCATGTAGAAGAGCTGAACAGAAGATTTCAAAGGGCAGCTCAAGAAGATAAAGTATTATAATGAAATGTGCAAAGACCTGGAGATAGAAAACCAAAAGGGAGAGTGCACTTGGTATTTCTCAAGCTGAAATAACTGAAGAAAAAATTCAAGCCTCAAGCTGCAATTTTGAAGGATCCTATGGGCAAACTATAGAACCATCCAGGAAGCATCAAAAGAAGATGGAAGGAATTCACAGAGTCACTAAACCAAAAAGAACTGTTTGATGTTCAATTATGTCAGCAGGTGGCATATGATCAAGGACTGATGGCACTGAAGGAAGAAGTCCAAGCTGCGCAGACACCTTTGGCAAAAAACAAGGCTCCAAGAATTGACAGAATACCAATTGAGATGTTTCAAAAAACAGATGCAGTGCTAGACGTACTCACTTGTCTACGACAAGAAATTTGGAAGACAGCTACCTGGCCAACTGACTGGAAGAGGTCCATATCTGTGCCCATTCCAAAGAAAGATGATCCAACAGAATGCAGAAATTATCAAACAATATGATTAATATCACATACAAGTAAAATTTTGCTGAAGATTGTTCAAAAACATTTGCAACGGTATATTGGCAGGGAACTGTCAGAAATTCAAGCTGGACTCAGAAGAGGACACAGGACAATGGCTATATTGCTGATGTCAGATAGATCTTGGCAGAAAGCAGAAAATACCAGAAAGATGTTTACCTGTGTTTTATTTACTATGCAGAGGCATTCAACTGTGTGGATTATAACTTATGGATAAAATTGAGAAGAATAAGAATTCCAGAAAACTTAATTGTGCTCATAGGAAACCTGTACATAGATCAAGAGGCCGTCATTCACACAGAACAAGGGAAACTGTGTGCTTTAAAACTTTTTCATTACCATTGGCCTAAATGGTATGCCAGCCAATTTTATGGCTCTGGACCTCAGGAGTAAGGCATTATTTCGGTTCTAATGCATTTAGCATCAAGGTGGGTCCCTTTTGAAAAGTGTGAAGCTCAGCAGACTGGAGTTGGAGCCTCATTGTTGAATAGGTTAAGCATTCTATTAGCTGATTGCCATGGATTGAATTATATCCCTCAAAAAATGTGTGTATCAATTTGGCTGGGCAATCATTCCCAGTACTGTGTGGTTGTCCTCCATTTTGTGACTATAATTTTATGTTAAAGAGGGTTAGGGTGGGATTGTAACACCCTTACTAAGGTCACATCCCTGGTCCAATGTAAAGGGAGTTTCCCTGGGGTGTAGCTTTCATCATCTTTTATCTTACAAGAGATAAAAGGGAAAGGAAGAAAGCAGAGAGTTGGGGACATCATGCAACCAAGAAAGTAGCACTGGGAGCAGAGTGCATCCTTTGGACCTGAGGTTCCTGTGCTGAGATGCACCCAGACCAAGGGAATACTAATGACAAGGACCTTCCTCCAAAACCAACAGAGAGTGAAAGCCTTCTTCTGGAGCTAGCATCCTGAATTTGGACTAATAGCCTACTGGACTGCAATAGAATAAACTTCTCTTTGTTAAAGCCACTCTTTTGTGATATTTCTGTTATAGCAGCACTAGATGACTAAGATAGTGATGCTTCCTGGACATGCTATTTTTGTAAACTTTTGCCTTTTTTTCCCCTTTATTTCTGTCAGATAAGTGTTGTAAGCATAATTATGGCTTTTCTGGGTGATACTTAGGGAGCCCTCATGGGTTTTTTGTTTTGTTTTTCTGTGTCACATTTGGAAAACTGGAGGTTTCCCATATAACCTAATGGAAAGGTGCCAGCAATAAATTACCTACCTCGTCTCAATGGCATACTGTCATGCCACAGATTTGTGTCACCAAAGTACCACTTGCCTCACTGGCAGATTGTGTTCCCAGGTCATATTTCTCAAAATCTGTATTACCAACCAAAAATGTAAACACATTCAATTAGTAAATATGCATTCCTGTTTTTTTGTACATTGAAAACACATGCCATCTGATAGGGATCACAACAGAGGGTCCCGGACAGAGCTGGAGAAAAAATGTAGAACAAAATTCTAACCCACAAAAAAACACCAGACTTACTGGTCTTACAGAGATTGGAGGAACCTCGAGAGTACAGTCCCTGGACACCATTTTAACTCAGTACTGAAGTCACTCTTGAGGTTCACATTTCAGCCCAAGATTAGACAGGCCCATAAAACGAGACTAAGTGGACACACCAGCCCAGAGGCAAGGATGATGAGGCAGGAGGGAACAGGTAAGCTGATAATAGGGAACCAAAGGTCAAGAAGGGAGGGTGTTGACACATCGTGGGGTTGGTAACCAATGTCATAAAATGATGCGTGTATTTATTGTCTAATGAGAAACCAATTTGCTCTGTAAACCTTCCTCTAAAGCACAATAAAAATAAATAATAAAAATTTGGTAACGTAAGGGTTTAAATCAGGAAAGGTGTGCATCTGGCCTGTATCCTTTCACCATACTTATTTAATCTGTACGTTGAGAAATAATCTGAGAAGCTGGACTATATGAAGTGGAAAATCCCATCAGAATTGGTGGAAGACTCCTTAACAACCTGCAATATGTAGACGATACAATCTTGCTTGCTTA
Source organism: Loxodonta africana (assembly GCF_030014295.1). Classification (NCBI taxonomy): domain Eukaryota; kingdom Metazoa; phylum Chordata; class Mammalia; order Proboscidea; family Elephantidae; genus Loxodonta; species Loxodonta africana. Next base: position 53,128,288 of record NC_087348.1, on the reverse strand, counting down.
AAGTAAAGAGGACTTGAGGCACTGACTGATGAAGATCAAAGACTACAGCTTTCAGTACGGATTACACCTCAATATAAAGAAAACAAAAATCCTCACAACTGGACCAGTAAACAACAGCATGATAAACAAAGAAAATATTGACGTTGTTGAGGATTTCATTTTATTTGGATCCACAATCAACACCCATAGAAGAAGCAGTCAAGAAATCAAATGACATATTGCATTGGGTAAATGTGTTGCAAAAGACCTCTTTGAAAATCAAAGATGTCACTTTTTTAACTAATGGATACCTGAACCAAGCCATGATATTTTCAATGGTCTCATATGCATGCAAAAGCTGGACAATAAATGAGGAAAACCAAAGAAGAATTGATACCTTTAAATTATGGTGTTTGTGAAGAATACTGAATATACCATGGACTGCCAGAAGAATGAACAAGCGTGTGTTGGAAGAAGTAGAGCCAGAGCGATCCTTAGAAGCAAGGATGGCGAGACTTCATCTAGCTTACTCTGGGTATGTTATCAGGAGGGACCAGTCCCTGGAGAAGGACATCATGCTTGGTAAGGTAGAGGGTCAGTGAAAGAGAGGAAGACACTCAATGAGATGGATTGACACAGCAGCTGCAACGTTAGGCTCAAATATAGTAAGAATTGTGAGGATGGCACAGGACCAGGCAGTGTTTCTTTCTATTGTACATAGGGTCTCACTATGAGTAGGAACTGACTCAATGGCACCTAACAACAACAGAGCCAGCTGATGGCAGAAACAAAAATAAAATGTGGTCATTCCAGTCATTAGATAAGAGTATTCTGGCTGGTGTTTCTTCACCTCCATAATGGATACCACAAGAGAAAGTAGCCTTAATAAGTGGAATCAAGAGCACAACAACATCACAAAAGGCCCCAGAAAGAGTTTCCTGGCATTTCCTGGAATTCTGGGTAAAACAGAAAATTGAATACATGTATTTACTTTCAATACCTACCAAAAATCTACTATAATAGTAACCTAATATTTTTGAAGCACAAACCCAGAGAAACATTGAAAACATGTGATGAAGCAAAAATAATATTTTAGAAGATGGAAAGCAGAAAGAAATGAAATAAATGACTTAGCAGACATATGAAAACTGAATCCTTAGCTGGCAGCAACAGACCATATGTCCCCAAAAGACTCAAATTGGCAGTATCAGGTACCTCTAAAATTGGGAATGAAGGGCTTAAAAGAGAAATAATCTGAAAATCTATTAAGCTCCAGGTCCCTATTCTCTCTGAATAACCAGGAGACTAGCAATACTCTGCACCAGCAAAAAGCCTGGAGGTCTTTTCTTTAGATAAGGTCACATAGAGGTATCTCTCTTCAAGTCTAAGGTCACTGAGAATGGCTGGCCTAACAGGATACCTTACTAAATATACAGGAGACCTCCACCCCAATTGAGAACACAGAATGCTAGAAATCAGCCTTCGCCCTCCAGGAAAGAGACAGAAGATTCTTCTATGCAGAGTATCATAGAAGAGCTATAAACATCAGGATTCCCCCATGTAAAAGTCCTAGTCAGAGCCAGCCACAAGACAGCTCTCAGTTGACAAGCTACACTCATGTTCTCCTCTTAAAACTGAGCAAAGAATCAAGGATTACCATATATCTAAGGAAAGCTTCTAACATAAAAATTGTGGAGAACTGGGGTGGGAAGTAGGGAAAATGAGAGACAGGGATGCAGTGTAGAGAGAAGAACTACCATGACCACGAATTCCACTCATCACTCCCACCCCACCAGGCCAAAAAAAAGCTATAATTTTGTAATTTCAGAGTACTGGGGACAAAAAGAAGATCCCTATTACTACCAGACAGGAAAAATGGGAATCAAATTGCCTTAACCTCAATACTACAAGCTAGATAAGATGCTGAAATCCTCTTAAAACTCTAAAAGAAAATTATTTTCAACCTGGAATTCATTACCAAGCCAAACTATTATTTTAGAGTGAAGAAAATAATAAATATTCAGACATGCAAAGTTTCAAAAAAATTGATCTTCGATGAGAATTCAATACGAAAGACAGGAAAAATCAGAAACAGGATATACAATACAGAGACAAGGTAAAGGGACTCTACAATATGATCATGAAGGCGGGTCCTATGTTGACAGATGTACAGCAGGCAGAGAAGGAACCAATTCAAATAGGGACAGGTAAGAAAGGTACAGGACTGAGTTCTTCAGGAAGACAAAATAGACACCTGAATGCAAATGAAAATATGAAAATATTCAGAGGTATTCTAGACAGTTGGTGAAAAGTCTGCAGTTGGATTAATAATAAGTACATAAAAAATCAAGAAGACAAACATTAAAATTGTGTAAAAAGTCAAAGTAATCATAATTTTCTACATAGTCAGCTATGATTAGGGAATAGAGTCAAAATATATGAATAGTGAATACATTTAACCAAAATTAGATCATTACTGCATTGATGGAGGATGGGGGATAAAAAAGTCACACATGTGTACTGGGTTGGGAAAAGAAAGAATCATATTCTTATTTTCCATAGTGAAAAATCAATAGCTTGGAAAGATTAAAAAAAAAAAGTATCAATGAAAATGTGTTATTTAGAGACACTCAGAAGGCACCACAGTAAATATAGACCCAGGTAGGTTTTGCTGGGAGACATGGAGCCCACCCACTCCATGTAACATCAAGGGACCAACATAGCATAGTGTTGTTAAAAAGCAAATACACCAGAATTGAGCAAACCTGGATTCTAGTTCTGATTCCACCATCAGTTAGCTGTGATGCCATGGGCAAGTTCCTTGACCTCTTCCAGCTACAGTTTTCTCATTTATAAGATGGAAAAATAAGAATCATTTTGTTTAAAACATGAGTGGGCACATAATTGGCACTCAACATATATTCATCGAATAAATGATAGTAAAGAGATGGTGCATATACTATGTTTAACCTGGTATATAATAAGCACTCAATAAATATTCATTTTTTATTTAGAATTGACATATTTATGATAGGCATGTTCCAAATCTAAGTCTCCCCCTACCTTGTAAAGAGTTAATGGAGAAAATTCGTTTTTACACTATCATTAGAAATTCTGTAGGCATGTATAACTTCTGACTTTCTTGACCAACTCTTCACAACAATCACTGTAATCTATCAATTCCAATTCTATATTACCTCCTATTGTACCTCCCTCCTCTTCTGACAGCCTTTATTTTCCCCCTACTGTCATGCATTGCTTAACGTCCACCGTAAGTTCTGTGAAATAGGATGTTATGTGATTGGGACATTGTATGACACCATATTATTTGCTAGGGAAAACAACCTCCCTCTACAATTTACTGTACCATTATACTCTTGGCAGCGGAATCACTTTGTATACAAGGGACATGAGATACAAGTGTTGTGTGCAGGAAGCTGTTGTGTTCCCTATCTGCTTACCTCCCTTACATCCTGTTCTCCTATCTGGATTTCTGAACTGTACTATAACCTTATGAGACCATGGACATACACGTTGTCCAACATTGCCCGAACAGACTTTATGAGGTACATACATGTGTTTGTCTCCAGGAAAATCTTACTAAATGGTTTCACTGTCTTACATCTCTTTCGCCTCAAATATACCTTTCATCTTGCTGCTGGAGTTACCTTTCTAAAAATGTAAATCTAGTCATGTCATTTTCTTGCTAATACTTTCTAGAGTTCCACCTTACTTGTAGCAGACAGACCAAACTTGATAGCATGCCCACCAAGTCACTATACAATCTCACCAAAATCTAGCTTTGTTATATTCTGGTATTCTCTAACCCACTGTTCCTTCCCCATATTGTCTGAGCACATTCCGTTCCACATTCCCCATACGGGTCATGTTCTTTCTCACTTCTGAGGCTTTGCATGTGCTGTTATCTCTGCCTGAATGGTTTCCTTCTTTCCCTTCTCAACCTGACAAACAGGCTATAAATCAATTGATGTCATTCTCCCCAACTGCATTACAGGTTCCTTGGAGTTTGCACTGTCTTACTTCTGTGTAGCTTACCCAACACCAAACACAGGCCCTGGACCATAAAAACAAAAACCAAACCCTTTGCCACTGAGTTGACTGTGACTCATAGTGACCATGTAGGACCAAGTAGAACTGATCCGTAGGGTTTCCAGTGTTGTTATCTTCACAGAAGCAGACTGCCACATCTTTCTCCCAAGGAGCAGCTGGTGAGTTAGAACCACCAACCTTTTGATTAGCAGCTGAGCACTAAACAACTGTGCCAGTAGCTGCTAAATAATTACTTTGACTAAATAAAAGACAAAGAAAGACCTATGTACTGAATAGTCACTCCCACCTTGGGGTTTTGCTTGCCAATTCACACCCCTCCTCCAATAATTAAAGGTGGTTGATTAGTCATGTTATAAAAATTATAATTCTTTTTCAAATGAAGTGATCAGATTCCCAGCTTCCTTTATTTAATATTCAATATTTAAGTTGTTAAATAGAGAGACATCTAATTTACTTGCTGCACTATAAATGGAAAAGATCTTCTACTGCACCTTCTTCTCTGTTCCTTTAAAAAGAATAGAATGGTAGAAACAACATCGATTTTCACAAACATAAAACATGCTTTTCTCCCACTTTGGAGAGTGGCATCTGGGGTCTTAAATTCTAGCAAGCAGCCATCTAAGATGCAACAATTGGTCTCAACCCACCCGGAACAAGGAAGAATGAAGAACACCAAAGACACAAAATAATTATGAGCCTAAGAGTCAAAAAAGACCACATAAACCAGAGACTACATCAGCCTGAGACCAGAAGAGCTAGATGGTACCCGGCCACAACCGATGACTGCCCTGACAGGGAACTCAACAGAGAAACCGTGAGGGAGCAGGAGAGCAGTGGGATGCAGATCCCAAATTCTCATAAAAACACCAGGCTTAATGGTCAGACTGGGACTGGAGGGACCCCGGAGGCCATGGACCCCAGATCTTCTGTTATCCCAGGGCAGGGACCATTCCCAAAGCCAACTCCTCAGACAGCGATTGTACTGGAATAGGGGATGGAAAATGATACTGGTGAAGAACAAGCTTCTTGGATCAAGTGGTCACATGAGACTACATTGGCATCTCCTGTCTGGAGGAGAGATGAGAGGGCAGATGGGGCCAGAAACTACCTAAATGGACACGAGTAGAGAGAGTGGAGGGAAGTACTGTTCTATCTCATCAGAGGGAGAACAATTAGGAGTGTATATCAAGGTGTATGTAAATTTTTGTATGAGAGACTGACCTGATTTGTAAACTTCACTTAAAGCACAATAAAAATTAATTTTTAAAAAAATGCTTTTCACCTCAATCTTTTTTTTTCTTTTAATGTTGTTCTTGTCATTCCTTCCATGTACCCCCCTTTCTGGGAAAGTCATGATAATAAGCAGTATGTATACATCTATATATCTCTATATTGCTGCCTCTCAAATGTTGAAAAATACAGATACATACAAATGCGGCATGCCTATGTATATGCACAATTCTCTTTACATGCGTTTTTTACAGCTTGCATTCCTCACTCAACAGACCATTACGGAAAGTCCTCCACGTCATTTGGTATAATATTAATTCATGTTACACTGGCCACATAATATTCCACTTCCAACTCAGACTTTTATGAAAGCTTCACCGCCTCTCATGTAAGCTATCCTTTAACCAGTCAGAATGAACCACGGAGAACCTTTCTTGCTAACCAAATAAAAGGAAATCTATAATTCGAAATGGTTGGTAGCTTCATTTATCTATCAGAACTGATGAGGAGATGTAAACAAGCAAAACCTTAGCTGAATATAATCAACTGTGAAAGTTGGGTCAATGATATATATACATATGTTGCTAGAAACATTTTAAAGCTGTCTTAGAATTTGCATCTTGATTCATTTGTATTCACCATAACAAAAACAGCAGAGCAATTTATAAGGTACCTCCAGGCATTCCATTTGTTAGACTGATTTACAGTAAATTGGCTTATTGCAGCATAATAAAGAAGCGTCTTGCTATATGCCACTAAAATAATCAAGCAATTTAAAATTGAATTTTCACACCACAGTCTTTTTTTTTTTCCCCACATATCTAAAACAGCATCCATCATCATTTAAAACTGGTAATACAATTTGTGCTTAGCAGAAACCAACAACAAATTAAAAACCAACTCATTGCATTAGTAGCAACAGAAACAACCAACACTTTCTGAGAAATGATTATGGCTTTTCCTTCACTGTTACTATAGCACATGAGATCTGGGAGTAAATGGAGCCTAGTGCAACCTCGTGATTGGTTTAAAGGCTGTAATACTTCAGGACAATGCAAATGGCTTCTCACATTAAAAAGACATTAAATCTCTTGGCAATTTAGAGGAGAAGGCTTGCAACTAGGCTCGAATTTTAAAATACATTCCTGTGAAAAATGACCTCCAATTGTATGAGACTCTGAGGCTATTGTGATGTACCTTTTCATGTATGCTGTACCTGTTGGTGGCCTTCCCCGGGCTTCTCAGGGTTGATAAAGGAAGCATTCCTGTTGTTGAAAATATTTAAAGTGAGTGATTAATCATGAGTTGTGTCACAAGCATATGAAGGGATGAAGATGGAAAAATTGAGTGGCTCTCTGGAGGAGGTATAATCAACACTTGAATAATTCTGCTAATGAATAGGAGTGTTGTAGATAACACAAACACCACTAAATGCCAACTGAAAACCCAAGTCTACATTTGTCCCAAAAATATAAATTGAAATCTTAGGATATGAAACACATTTTCCCCCATGTGATGATGTCGTACATGAGGATGGGTCCATAATTTAACCTAAACACAATCTTCTAAAGAATAATGCTTTGTAGTGTTTTTTTTTTTAGTGTTAAAGTATTTGACAAGGGAGATACATTCTAGACACATCCCTTTTAGAATAAGGGAAGAATTTCTCTACGTCCTGCCCCAACACCCACCACCTAGCCTTAATATAAACTTGTTGCCATCGAGTCAATTCCAATTCATAGTGACCCTATAGGACAGGGTAGAACTGCCCCATAGGGTTTCCAAGAAGTGGCTGCTGGATTTGAACTGCTGACCTTTTGGTTAGCAGTCGAGCTCTTAGCTACTATGCCACCAGGCCTTAATATAGAGGGATCATAAATTGCAAAGGTGAAAGCTTAGTTGTCGGAAAATAAAAATTTTGCTAGGGTTTCCCAGGATCACTGGGAATAGATGGGCCTGATAAAACAGATTAAGGCAATCAAGTTTTCTAAGGCTTCTCTTTTGTAGGTATGTAATTAGGGCTGCTACACATATCCATTCCCCAAGACAACCCCTTATTCATCAGCCATTTGTATCCAGCTTGCAGCATGGATGGTCATTCAAGCTTTCCACAAATAACATTCAGCAGGTATTATGTCTAAGGCAGCCTGCTAAGCACTGAGGATGGATTGGTGAACAAAACAAACACACTCACTGCCCTCATGGAATAAAGCATCAAGCAATGTTTAGCATATCATAACTGCTCAGTAAAGTACTATTTTTCCTCTACCCTCCATTTATTTTAACTCACCTTCTGTAAAATGAGAATAATGACAAATAGAACAATCCTGAGAAGATTAAGAGCTCTAATAGTAGTTCTATAAATTTTCATTGATTCTGAAATCTTTCTGGACTGAGTAAGCCAGCTGCTAAAATATCAGCTTATACTAAAAAAAAAAAAGGGTGGGTATAAGAATTTAGGGCAACATGCTAGCTGCTGCTTCCTCTAATATAGGAAGTACAAATAAGAAAGGAAATCAAATCTCGTTCAAAACACATGGGGAACAATAGGATTTTTTTTTTAATTTTTATTGTGCTTTAAGTGAAAGTTTACAAATCAAGTCAGTCTCTTATATGAAAATTTATATACACCTTGCTATATACTCCTTTTTTTTTATATATTCCTAGTTGCTCTCCTCCTAATAAGACAGCACACTCCTTCCCTTCACTCTCTATTTTCATGTCCATTAGGCCAGCTTCTGACCTCCGCTGCCCTCTCTTCTTCCATGGGAAAGATAAGATTTTAGGAGTTGAACTGATGGTTGTCAATATTTAAGAACATTTAAGGAGTGAACAGAAAGGGCAACTTATTCCCAAGGAGATTGTTATAAGTTTAGTACCAACGCAGTAGAAAAGTTCAAAAATGGTTGGGAAAATGTCAAATAAAAAACATACAAAATTAAAAATGACACTTCACTACAATTAGAAATTTTGAGAGGTGAGGAAGAAGACAGGAAATGCCTAATAAATAAATCACAGATTATTCTTAAATATTTTTACTGAGTTCTTTATCATTCACATTTACTAGTTGGTTTAATCATCTGGAAACAAAGATCATATGATTTTTTACAACCTACACTCAAGCATCTCTGCTTCTAGAATTCCATCTGGATCATTTGGTATTTCTTGATTTGGAGTCATATATTTGGAAAGCAAATTTCCCAGATTTCCAACACTTCCCATTCTGTCATAAGATTGTATAGCCTATCTCCAAATACAAACTGACTATATTGAAAAAGATCATAGTACCCAATTGAAATAAACTCATATACTCATTATATTTATGTGTGAAGAAACACATGTTAAAACAAAGATTTCTTCAGCCTCTTCTCCATGGAGATGAATTAAATTTCAACTAAAAAAAGACATGCACCAATACCAGGAATATTCTGAAAAAGAAAATGAGGAAGGACAAACTCACCCTCATAGCTAGACATAGTAAAAATAATTACTTTGGGGCTGATGAAGACATATATAGATCAACAGAATGGAAGAGAGGATTCAAAAATTGATGCAAGCCTGTTTGATGAATGAATATTTCGAGGGCGGAGCCAAGATAGCTGAATAGACAGACGTTTCAGTCAAGCCCTCTTTACAACAAAGACCTGAAAAAACAAGTGAAAAGATATATTTGTGACAAGCTGGGAGCCTTGAGCATCAAACGCAACCTTAGACAACGAACTGAGGGGCAGGGGGAGGAAGAGGCTGTTCAGAAGTGGAGAGGAGTTACCGCACTTGAATCGCGGGAAGCCCTCAGGCACCATTCCTGGAGCGGTGGTGGTGGCCGCAGCGGTGGCAGGCTGGCACTAGCATTCGACCGCAGTTTCCTCAGGGAGAAACAGCCAGCCACACAGCCCACTCACACCCCCAGAACCTGAGGAGAACAGCATGCTCTCGGCAAAAGCTAAGTACTTGTGTATATTTTACCGAGATCCCCCCACCCCCAAGCCGGCTTCAGCGACTGAATCCCTGGGCCTGAGATAGATCCTGGGGGGCACCTAGAGCCGTCCTCCTGGCCTTGGGGAGGGAAAAAATTTGCAACTGGGGGAAAAAGATAATTTGCTAGCTCCATTAATCGGCGGAGCTCAGGACAGAAGCGGCTCCTGTCCAGGCATTAAGTGTCTGTGGACCTTGAGCACTTTTCCCTTCTGTGTGGACCGGTGTGGGCCTATTTTGGGAGAATAGGCCCTTGTTAGCAAACTCCAACCACTTCAGCTGTCCAGTGGAGAGGTGGGTGTTTGACATTTGATATTTCTTTGCCTATTAAACAAGGTCCTCACCTACCCACATCAGGGACCTAAGGACTGGTAGCTCCACTCAGGTCACCCAGCCACCTGTGACAGGGGTCCAAAGATAACTGGTACCTCCCAGTCCTTACAACCAAAAACACTGCATGCCCATGGTCACTAGGCAGAACCCACCCACCAGCATGCTCTAGGGAACAGAGACGTGTTTTCCTCAGAGACACCTGGGGGTCATTTCTCAGCCCCCTGCCTTGTTCACAGTGTGAACCCCTGCTTCAATCAGATACCGGTATATACGCCAATCATGTCTGCCCCCTAGGACTGTAGGACAGAGCCTGTACCACACACTTGATGATCAGCTACCTGGAAACATGAACTGAATTCATACAAGAAAACTGAATGGACTCCTAGACTGATATACCTGATAAACAGCTCTAGCCAGCTGGGCACAGGACACCAGAGCTCCAAAGGCAAAAATAATCAAGCTAGTTCACTCAAGCAACCCATAGGGGTATACCAAAACAAAACAAAGCAAGAAGCTACGACACAGTAAGCAAGCATAAACTAATACAATACCTTATAGATGGCTTGGAGACAACAGTCAATATCAAGTCACATAAAGAAACAGACCATGATCACCTCAACAGGCTCTCAAAACAAAGAATCCAGGGATCTTCTACATGAAAGTGCATTCCTGGAATTACCAGATGGAGAATACAAAAGTTTAATATAAAGAACCCTACAAGACATCAGGAAGGAAATCAGGCAATACACAGAACAAGCCAAGGAACACACAGATAAAGCAACTGAAGAAATTAGAAAGATTATTCAGGAACATAATGAAAATTTTAATAAAAAAAAGTTTAATAAGCTGGAAAAATCCATAGACAGCAATCAGAAATTCAGAAGATTAACAATAAAATTACAGAATAAGATAACTCATTAGAAAGAGGAGCAGAAATGAGCAAGTAGAAGCTAGAATATCTGAACTCGAAGATAAATCACTTGGCACTAATATATTTGAAGAAAAATCAGATAAAAGAATTTAAAAAAATGAAGAAAACTTAAGAATCCTGTGGGACTCTATCAAGAGAAATAACTTACGAGTGACTGGAGTACCAGAACAGGGAGGTATAACAGAAAATACAGAGAAAATTGTTGAAGATTTGTTGGCAGAAAACTTCCCTGATATTGTGAAAGATGAGAAGATATCTATCCAAGAGGCTCATCGAACTCCACATAAGGTAGATCTTAAAACAAAGTCACCAAGACATATTATAATCAAACTTGCCAAAACCGAAGATAAAGAGAATTATAAGAGCAGCGAGGGATAAATGAAAAGTCACCTACAAAGGAAAGCCAATAAGAATAAGCTCGGACTACTCGGCAGAAACCATGCAGGCAAGAAGGCAATGGGATGAAATATTTAAAAAATTGAAGGAAAAAAATTGCCTGCCACGAATCATATATCCAGAAAATCTGTTTCTTAAATATGAAGGTGAAATTAAGACATTTCCAGATAAACACAAGTTGAGGGAATTCATAAAAACCAAACCAAAACTACGAGAAATACTAAAGGGAGTTCTTTGGTTAGAAAATCAATAATATCAGGTATCAACCCAAGACTAGAACACTGGGCAGAGCAATCAGAATTCAACCCAGACAGGGAAATTCAAAAAAACAAAGTAAGATTACAAAAATAAATAATAAAAAAAAAACTGCCCGAAACAGAGTAACAGCGATGTTATTATATAAAAGAAGACAACATTAAAATAATAAAGAGGGACTAAGAAATGTAATCATACACCTTCTATGTGGAGAGGAAAATACGGTGATACAAAGAAATAAAAGGTAGTTTTAAATTTAGAAAAATTGGATAAATAATAAGGTAACCACAAAGGAGACAAACTATCCTACTCATCAAAATAAAATACAAGGGAAAAATACAGACTCAGCAGAAACAAAATCAACAACAACAAATATGAGGAAAGGACAGTATATAAAGAAAATCTACTCAGCACATAAAATCAAGTGGGAAAAAGAAACTGTCAACACCAAAAAAAGACATCAAAATGATAGCACTAAATTCATACCTATCCATAATTACGCTGAATGTAAATGGACTAAATGCACCAATAAAGAGACAGAGAGTGACAGAACGGATAAAAACAAGACCCGTCTACATGCTGCCTACAAGAGACACACCTTAGACTTAGAGACACAAACAAACTAAAACTCAAAGGATGGAAAAAAATACATCAAGCAAACAACAATCAAAAAAGAGCAGGAGTGGCAATATTAATTTCTGGCAAAATAGACTTTAAAGTTAAATCCATCAGAAAGGATAAGGAAGGACACCATATAATGATTAAAGGGACAATACACCAAGAAGATATAACCATATTAAATATTTATGCACCCAATGACAGGGCTGCAAGATACATAAAACATAAAACAAAGCACTGAACAGTGAGATAGACAGCTCCAAAATAATAGTAAAAGACCTCAACACACTACTTTTGGTGAAGGACAGGACATCCAGAAAGAAGCTCAATAAAGACACAGGAGATCTAAATGCTACAATCAACCAACTTGACCTCGTAGACATATACAGAACACTCCACCCAACAGCAACCAAGTATACTTTCTTTTCTAGTGCACATGGAACATTCTCTAGAATAGACCACATATTAGGTCATAAAGCAAGCCTTAGCAGAATCTAAAACATTGAAATATTACAAAGCATCTTCTCTGACCATAAGGCCATAAAAGTAGAAATCAATAGCAGAAAAAGCAGGGAAAAGAAATCAAACACTTGGAAACTGAACAACACCCTGCTCAAAAAAGACTGGATTATAGAAGACACTAAGGATGGAATAAAGAAATTCATAGAATCCAATGAGAATGGAAACACTTCCTATCAGAACCTTTGGGACACAGCAAAAGTGGTGCTCAGAGGCCAATTTATATCAATAAATGCACACATCCAAAAAGAACAAAGGGCCAAAATCAAAGAATTATCCCTACAACCTGAACAAATAGAAAGTGAGAAACAAAAGAAACCCACAGGCACCGGAAGAAAACCAAAAAACCAAACCAAACCCACTGCCGTGGAGTCAGTTGCGACTCATAGTGACCCTATAGGGCAGGGTAGAACTGCCCCATAGAGTTTCCAAGTAGCACCTGGCAGATTCGAACTGCTGACCTTTTGGTTAGCAGCTGTAGCACTTAGTCACTACGTCATCAGGGTTTCCATCCAGAATAAAACAAATAATAAAAATTAGAGCTGAACTAAATGAAATAGAAAACAGAAAAACAATCGAAAGAATTAAGACCAAAAGCTGGTTTTTTGAAAAAATCAACAAAATTGATAAACCACTGGCCAAACTGACAAAAGAAAAACAGGAGAGGAAGCAAATAGCCTGAATAAGGAATGAGTTGGGTGATATTACAACAGACTCAACTGAAATTAAAAGAATCATATCAGATTACTATGAAAAACTACACTCAAATTTGAAAACCTAGAAGAAATGGATGAATTCCTAGAAACACACTGCCTACCTAAACTAACACAAACAGAGGTAGAACAACTAAATAGACTCAGAACAAAAGAAGAGATTGGAAAGGTGATCAAAAAACTCCCAACAAAAAAAAAGCCCTGGTCCGGAAAGCTTCACTGCAGAGTTCTGCCAAATTAGAGAAGAGTTAACACCACTAAACTAAAATTAACACTACTACTACTACACCAGAGCATAGAAAAGGACGGAATACTACCAAACTCATTCTACGAAGTCACCATATCCCTGATACCAAAACCGGGTAAAGACACCACAAGGAAAGAAAATTATAGGCCTATATCCCTCATGAATGTAGATGCAAAAATCCTCAACAAAATTCTAGCCAATAGAATTTAACAATGTATCAAAAAAATAATTCACCATGACCAAGTGGGATTCATACCAGATATGCAGGGCTGGTTCAACTTTTGAAAAATAATTAATGTAATCCACCACATAAATAAAACAAAAGACAAGAATCATATGATTTTATCGATTGGTACAGAAAAGGCATTTGACAAAGCTCAACACTCATCCATGATAAATACTCCCAGCAAAATAGGAATAGAAGGAAAATTCCTCAGCATAATAAAGGGCATTTATACAAAGCTAACAGCCAACATCACCCTAAATGGAGAGAGCCTGAAAACATTCCCACTGAGATCAGGAACCAGACAAGGATGCCCTTTATCACCACTCTTATTCAACATTGTGCTGGAAGTCCTAGCCAGAGCAATTAGGCAAGATAAAGAAATAAAGAGCATCCAGATTGGCAAGGAAGAAGTTAAAGTATCTCTATTTGCAGATGACATGATCTTATACACAGAAAACCCTAAGGAATCCTCCAGAAAACTACTGAAACTAATAGCAGAGTATCAGGATACAAGATAAACATACAAACATACAGTTGGATTCCTCTACACCAACAAAAAGAACATCAAAGAGGAAATCAACAAATCAATGCCATTTACAGTAGCACCCAAGAAGATAAAATACTTAGAAATAAATCTTACCAGAGATGTAAAAGACTTATACAAAGAAAACTACAGTACACTTCTGCAAGAAACCAAAGGAGATTTACATAAGTGGAAGAACATACCTTGGTTGTGGACAGGAAGACTTAACATTATAAAAATATCTATTCTACCAAAAATGACCTATACATTTAATGCAATTCCCATCCAAATCCCAACAACTTTCTTTGATGAGTTGGAGAAACAAATTACCAACTTCATATGGAAGGGAAAGAGCCCCAGATAAATAAGGCATTACTGAAAAAGAAGAACAAAAGTGGGAGGCCTTACTCTACCTGATTTTAGAACCTATCGTACCACCACGGTAGTCAAAACAGCCTGGTACTGGTACAACAACAGATACATGGACCAATGGAACAGAATTGAGAATCCAGACATAAATCCATCCACATATGAACAGTCGATATTTGACAAAGGCCACAAAACAGTTAAATGGGGAAAAGACAGTCTTTTTAACAAATGGTACTGGCATAACTGGATATTCATCTGCAAAAAAAAGAAACAAGACCCATACCTCACTCCATGCACAAAAACTAACTCAAAATGGATCAAAGACCTAAATATAAAATCTAAAAAGATAAGGATCATGGAAGAAAAAATAGGGACAACGTTAGGAGCCCTAATACATGGCATAAACAGTATACAAAACATTAGAAAGAATGTAGAAGAAAAACTAGATGACTGGGAGCTCCTAAAAATCAAACACCTATGCTCATCCGAAGACTTCATCAAAAGAGTAAAAAGACTACCTACAGACTGGGAAAAAGTTTGTACCTATGACATTTCTGGTCAGCGCCTGATCTCTAAAGTCTACATGATACTGCAAAAACTCAATTGCAAAAAGACAAATAACCCAATTGAAAAATGGGCAAAAGATATGAATAGACATTTTACTAAAGAAGACATTCAGGTAGCTAACAGATATTTGAGGAAATGTTCACAATCATTAGCCATTAGAGAAATGGAGATCAAAACTACAATGAGATTTCATCTCACTCCAACAGGGCTGGCATTAATCCAAAAAACACAAAATAATAAATGCTGGAGAGGCTGTGGAGAGATTGGAACACTTCTACACTGCTGGTGGGAATGTCAAATGGTACAACCACTTTGGAAATCGATTTGGCACTTCCTTGGAACTACCGTACAATCCAGCGATCCCACTCCTTGGAATATATCCTAGATAAACAAGAGCCTTTACACAAACAGATATATGCACACCCATGTTTATTGCGGCACTGTTTACAATAGCAAAAAGATGGAAGCAGCTGAGGTGCCCATCAACGGAGGAATGGATAAATTATGGTATATTCACACAATGGAATACTACGCATTGATAAAGAACAGTGAGGAATCTGTGAAACATTTCATAACATGGAGGAACCTGGAAGGCATTATGCTGAGTGAAATTAGTCTGTTGCAAAAGGACAAATATTGTATAAGACCACTATTATAAGAGCTTGAGAAATTGTTTAAACTAGAAGAAAACATTCTTTTGTGGTTACAAGAGTGGGGAGGGAGGGAGGGTGGGAGAGGGGGATTCACTAAGTCGATAGTAGATAAGAACTACTTTAGGTGAAGGGAAAGACAGCACACAATACAGAGGAGGTCAGCGCAATTGCTCTAAACCAAAAGCAAAGAAGTTTCCTGAATTAACTGAATGCTTCAAAGGCTAGCGTAGCAGGGGCAGGGGTCTGGGGACCATGGTTTCAGGGGACATCTATTAAGAAAACATTTTGCATTCCACTTTGAAGAGTAGCACCTGGGGTCTTAAACGCTAGCAAGCAGCCATCTAAGATGCATCAATTGGTCTCAACCCACCTGGATCAAACGAGAATGAAGAACGAGAATTACGAGCCCAAGAGACAGAAAGGGCCACATGAACCAGAGACTACATCATCCTGAGACCAGAAGAACTAGATGGTGCCTGGCTATAACCGATGACTGCCCTGACAGGGACACAACAGAGAGCCCCTGAGGGAGCAGGAGAGCAGTGGGATGCAGACCCCAAATTCTCATAAGACCAGGCTTAATGGTCTGACTGAGACTAGAGGGACCCTGGTGGTCATGGCCCCCAGACCTTCTGTTGGCCCAGGAGAGGAACCTTCCCGAAGCCAACTCTTCAGACACGGATTGGACTGGACAATGGGTTGGAGAAGGACGCTGGTGAGGAGTGAGCTTCTTGGATCAGGTGGACACTTGAGACTATGTTGGCA
Source organism: Loxodonta africana (assembly GCF_030014295.1). Classification (NCBI taxonomy): domain Eukaryota; kingdom Metazoa; phylum Chordata; class Mammalia; order Proboscidea; family Elephantidae; genus Loxodonta; species Loxodonta africana. Next base: position 53,111,918 of record NC_087348.1, on the reverse strand, counting down.
TCTCCTGCCTGGAGGGGAGATGAGAGGATGGAGGGGGTTAGAAGCTGGCTAAATTGACACGAAAAGAGAGAGTGGAGGGAGAGAGTGGACTCTCTCATTAGGGGAGAGTAATTGGGAGCATGTAGCAAGGCGTATATGGGTTTTTGTGTGAGAGACTGACTTGATTTGTAAACTTTCACTTAAAGCACAATTAAAATTATATAAAAAAAATTAGTATTTCAAATCAGTGATCAAAAGAAGAGATTATTCAATAAATGATGTTAAGGTAAATGGATAACCATTTAGGTAGAAAATAAAACGAGATCCCTATCTGATTTGTATCAACCAAATAACTTCCTGAAATATCTAAGATTTAAACACTTAAATAATTGGTAAACGCATTCGAAATCTTAGAAATGGGAAAGGCCTTTCTAAACAAGACACAATTCATAAGCCAAATGACTACTTAAAAAAAAAATCATAAAAAAATTGTAGTTAACATTGAGGAAAATATTTGTAATACATATGAGGAAGGGATAATTTAACACACAGAAAAGTTGTAAAACTTAAGAAAAAGACAAACACTAATAAAATAAGCAAAGGGTATGAAAAATAAAATAAAAACAAATGATCAGTAGGTTTGAAAAAAGATTCATAATTTATAATTAAAGAAATGCAAAAAATAAGATAATAGTTTTCACAATCAAGCCTTGATGCATGCTACAACATGGGTAAACCTTGAAAACACTATGCTCAGCTAAGTAAGTTAGTCACAAAAGGACAAATATTATATGATCCCTCTTATATGAAATAATCTGAAATAGGCAGATGCATAAAGACGAAAGTTTATAAGTGGTTACTAGGGGTAGGAGAGAGGAGGAATGGGGCAGTCATCGTTTCTGAAGCACTGAGTATCTGTTAATGGTGATAGAAAATTTAGCAATGGACACTGGTGATGGATGTACATGTCACTGAATTGTACATGCGAAACCTGTTGAATTGGCAAATGTTTTACATACGTACATATATATATACATAGAGAGAGAGAGAGAGAGCCCTGGTGGCGCAGTGGTTAAGAGTTTGGCTGCTAATCAAAACGTCAGCAGTTGGAATCTATCAGCCGCTCCTTGCAAACCCTATGGGGCAGTTCTACTATGTCCTATAGGGTCGCTACGAGTCGGAATTGACTCGATGGCAGCGGTTTTGGTTTGGTTTATATATATATGGCCACAGTTTAAAAAAATAGTCCTTGTCTTTGTACATTCTGAAAAATTTACAAAAGAAATAATATCTCAGATTTGCTTCAAAATAATTTGTGGCAGAAAAAGAGGTAATAAAGACAGGGAAATAGGCAAGACAAGATCTGCCATGAGTTGATACTTATTAAAGATGGGTGACAGATACATGGGGCTTCATCATACTATTTTCTATACTCTTATACATCTGAAATTTTCCATAATTGAGGAGATGTGTTAAAAGAAAAAAAAAGCAGGTTTGCACCAAAAGAAAATAACAAAAACAGCTATACAGCCAGTTTGAAAAATATAGGGTTTTTTTGTTGCTCTTGTTGAAATTGGTTAGTTAAACACTGTTTCTATGAAATATACCACTTCTTCATTAAAAAACGTATGTGTATTCCTACAATTAGTCAAGTACTAGAGCTATAAGAATGAACTAAACAGACAAAATTACTTGCTATCAAGGAACTTACATCCTAATAGAGAAACAGACAATAAAAAGTATACATACAGAACAGACAATATACATAGTATATCAGATAGTGATCAGAGCTTTAGAGAAAAATAAAACCACAATACTATACTGGGAATAGGGGAAGGCAGGTTGCAGTTTTAAAGGTGATAGCCAGGAAGGGGCTGGCGAATCATATTGCATTTGAGCAAAGACTCAAAATAGTTAAGAGACACGAAGGAAAGTAAATGCCTGTTTTTTTGCATAATTTTCATCACAGAAACAATAAATTTTCCCCACACTTGGAAGAAAATCAACCAGTGTTGCTCTCTCATACTATAATATAACCTTTAGAGTTTTCATATTTCAGTTTGGTAATATGGGTTTTTTTTTTTTTTTTTACTCACTTCACTCCCAAAATCTGAACATTTACTGGTCATATTTCAAATTTCATAGGATACCCTGCTGTAGCTCCTTATGAAGCATATGTATGTATACAGTTATTTTAGTAAGTTTAATAAGTTATAATTTATAAAGAGTGTAAAACTAAACATGGAATTACATGCTTTGTCTATGATATATCAATAATCTGACCAGCACGTCTCTTTTATCTGCTACCACACTAGTCCAAGCCACCGTCCATCCATATTGAATTTCTGCAACAGCCTCCTAACAAGTCTCTATGCTTCCACACTTCCCTCCAGTCTATTTCCAAGGCAATAGCCAGAACAATCCTTCTTAAATACAACTTAGATTTCATCATTTTTTTTTTCAAACCCTCCAGTAGCTCCCTCTTTTACTCAGAGAAAAATCCAGTGTCCTTACAAAGTCTTAAGAGGCACTGCATAAGCCTTCTCCCACCACTTACCTCTGATCAGTTCCTACTCCTCTTCTCCTCGTTCACACTATTCCACATGTGTTGACATCCCTGGTGTTCCTCACACATGGCAAACATACCTGCACCTTGGGTATTTGTACCAATTGTTTCCTCTACCAGGAGAGCTTTTTCACCAAATAGCCACATGGCTAAATCCTTGCCTTCTTCAGTTCTCCTCAAATGATATCTTCTCAATGAAACCTCCTGTACATAATCACAATACCCTTTCTCTTTTCCGACAAAGTTGACCTTGGGTTAACATTTTAGCACCGTTTCCCAGAAACTTGATAAAGGTGAAAGGGCAGTTCTATTACCAACAACAATGCTTATGGTAAAAAAAAACCCTGATTTGTACATATGTGTACGAACTATAAATACTTCGTTGGAATTCACAGCTTTGGACTTCCCTGAAAGTATAATGTTACAACTGCACATGTCCCTTGAAGGAACCCTGGAAGCTATGAGACTAACATGAGATACTAAATCCTTTTTGGACCTAGCCAGGGTTAATAAGGTGTGTACCTAATTAGGTATCATCTCCTCCCACTTAAGCTGAAACTTGGGGGCAAGAGGCAAAGAAAACTGCCTCTAGATGGCTATGTGGCTTGCTTCGGGGTCTTCTCCCACTGAAGAGAATTGTTGACTGCCTTGTCTGCATGCTATTTTTCCAGGCCTCTATCTATTCTTCTAAGTGGGGCCCTGATGGCGCAATGGTTAAGCATTAGGCAGCTAACAAAAAGTTGGTGGTTAGAACTCACCCATTGGCTCTGTGGTAGAAAAGGCCTGGTGACCTGCTCCCATAAAGATTCCAAAACCAAACCCATTGCCACCAAATTGATTCTGACTCACAGCAACCCTGTAGGACAGAGCCGAATTGCCCCGTAGGGTTTCCAAGGCCTTAAATCTTTACAGAAGTAGGCTGCCACATCTTTCTCCAGCAGGGCGACTGGCAGGTTTGAACTGCCAGTCTTCCAGTTAGCAGCTGAACACGTAACCACTGTACCACCCAAGTTCTCCCCATAAAGATTACAGTCTTGAAAACCCTATGGGGCAGTTCTAGACTGTACACGGGTCACTATGGCTTACGCCAAGTCTGGCCTATTGTTTTTTGGTTTTTGGTTGTTGTCGTCAGGTGCCATCAATTCAGCTCTGGCTCACAGTGACCCCATATACAATAGAATGAAACACGGCTCAGTTCTGCCTATCCTCACAACCGCTGCCTTGTGTGAGCCCATCATTGCAGCCACTGTGTAAATCCATCACATTGAGGATTTTCCTCTTTTTTCACTGGTTCTCTACTTTATCAAACATGATGTCCTTCTCCAGGGATTGGTCCTAAGTTGAACATAAGAAGACTTTCCAGGTGGCAATCATGCTAGGAGCTGAAGAGTAAATGAGCTAGAAATTAGCCATGAAGCAGACCAACAGGAGTATGGGATAGCTAGAAAGGCTCTGAGAGGACAGGGTGTGTGGACATCCCAGGAACACAAGACCAGAGGTCAACACCTGTGATCTGCAGGCACAAGAAGAAGCGACTGCAGGTGAGCTCATCTATACTATACATCTGTCTACCTTCCCATCTTAATGATGTGGTTGGAGTCACGCTTTTGGGACCTTCATTTGCTGATGTGGCATGACTCAAAATGAGAAGCAACAGTTGCAAACTTCCATTAATAATCAATGTGGAATGTACCAAGTATGAATGTAGGAAAACTGGAAGTCGTCAAAAATGAAATGGAATGCATAAAGATCAATTATCCTAGGCATTAGTGAGCTGAAATGAACTGGTATTGGTCGTTTTGAATTGGACAATCATACAATCTACTATGCCAGGAACGACAACGTGAATTGTCAAAAAGAACATTTCAAGATCTATCCTGAAGTCCAATGCTGTCAGTGATAGAATAATACCCATAAACCTACAAGGAAGACCAGTCAATACGACTATTCAAACTTACACACCAACCACTAAGGCCAGAGATGAAGAAATTGAAGATTTTGATCAGCTTCTGCAATCTAAAATTGATAGAACATGCAATCAGGATGCATTAATAATTACTGGTGATTGGAATGCAAAAGTTAGAAACAAAGAAGGATTGGTAATTGGAAAATATGACCTTGGTGATAGAAATGATGCCTAAGATTGCCTGATACAATTTTGCAAGACCAATGACTTCTTCACTGCAAATACTTTTTTTCACTACATAAACCTCAACTGTACAAGTGGGCCTCGCCAGATGGAATACGCAGGAATCAAATCAACTACATCTGTAGAAAGAGACAATGGAAAAGCTCAATATCATCAGTCAGAACAAGGCCAGGGTCTGATGGTGGAACAGACCATTAACTGCTCATATGCAAGTTCAAATCGAAACTGAAGAAAATTAGAACAAACCCATGAGAGCCGAAGTATGACCTGAGTATATCGCACCTGAATTTAGAGAATATCCCAAGAATAGATTTGATGCATCGAACACTAATGACTGCAGACTGCACAAGTTTTGGAATGACTTCAGTGATATCATACATGAAGAAAGTAAGAGACCATTACAAAGACAGAAAAGAAAGAAAAGACCAAAATGGGCAACAGAAGAGACTCTGAAACTTGCTCATGAATGTTGAGTAGCTAAAGCAAAAGGAAGAAATGATGAGGTAAAAGAGCTGAACAGAAGATTTCAAAGGGCGGCTTGAAAAGACAAAGTAAAGTATTATAATGACATATGAAAAGAGCTGGAGATAGAAAACCAAAAGGGGAGAACACACTTGGCATTTCTCAAGCTGAAAGAACTGAAGAAAAAATTCAAGCCTCAAGTTGCAATACTGATACAGTCTATGGGGAAAATATTAAACAATGCAGGAAGAATCAAAAGTAGATGGAAAGAATACACAGAGTCATTGAATCAAAAGGAATCGGTCCACGTTCAACCATTTCAGGAGGTAACATATGATCAGGGACTGATAGTACTGAAGGAAGAAGTCCAAGCTGACTGAAGACATTGGAGAAATTGATGGAATACCAATTGAGATATTTCAACAAATTAATGCAGGAATTGACGGAATACCAATTGAGATATTTCAACAAATGAATGCAGTGCTGGAAGCGCTCACTTGTCTATGCCAAGAAACTTGGAAGACAGCTACCTGGCCAACAGACTGGAACAGATCAAAATTTATGCCTATTCCAAATAAAGGTGATCCAACTGAATATGAAAATTATTGAACAATATCATTAATATCACTTGCAAGCAAATTTTGCTGAAAATCATTCAAAAGCAGCTGCAGAAGTACATTGACAGAAAACTGCCAGAAATTCAAGCCAGATTCTGCAGAGGACATGGAATAAAGGATATCATTGCTGATGTCCAATGGATATTGGCTGAAAGCAGAGAATACCAGAAAGATGTTTACCTGTATTTTATTGACTATGCAAAGGCATTTGACTGTGTGGATCATAACAAATTATGGATAACATTGTGAAGAATGGGAATTCCAGAACACTTAATTGTGCTCATGAGGAGACTGTACATATATCAAGAGGCAGTCTTTCCAACAGAACAAGGGGATACTGCATGGTTTAAAGTCAGGAGAGATGTGCCTTAGGGTTGTATCCTTTCACCGTATTTATTTAATCTGCATGCTGAACAAATAATCCAAGAAGCTGGATTATATGAAGAAGAACTGGGTGTTAGGATTGGAGGAAGACTCATTAAACAACCTATGTTATGCAGATGACACAAGCTTGCTTGCTGAAAGTGAAGAGGACTGAAAGCACTTACTGATAAAGATCAAAAACCACAGCCTTCAGTATGGATTACACCTCAACATAAAGAAAACAAAAATTCTCACAACTGAACCAGTAAACAACATCATGATAAATGGAGAAAAGGTTGAAGTTGTCAAGGATTTCTTTATACTTGGATCCATAATCAACACCCATGGAAGCAGCAGGCAAAAAATCAAAAGATACATTGCATTGGACAAATCTGCTGCAAAAGACCTCTTTAAAGTGTTGAAAAGAAGCAAAGATGTCACCTTGAAGACTAAGTGAACCTGACTCAAGCCACAGTGTTTTCAATTGCCCCATATACATGGGAAAGCTGGACAATGAATAAGGAAGACCAAAGAAGAACTGATGCCTTTGAATTGTGGTATTGGCAAAGAATATTGAATATACCATGGACTGCCAAAAGAACAAAAGAATCTCTCTTGGAAGAAGTACAACCAAAATGCTCCTTAGAAGCAAGGATGGCAAGACTACATCTCACATACCCTGGACATGTTATCAGGAGAAATCAATCCCTGGAGAAGGACATCATGCCTGGTAAAGTGAAGGGTCAGCGAGTAAGAGGAAGACCCTCAATGAGAAGAATTTACACAGTGGCTGCTGCGATGGGCTCAAGCATAACAGGAATTTTGAGGATGATGCAGGACCAGGCAGAGTTTCCTTCTGCTGTATATACAGTCGCTATGAGTCAGAATCAACTTGATGGCACCTAACAACAACAACAAACTTCCCATCACCCACCTGCCTCTAGGACATCTGTGTTCTGCATCCAAGCATTTGCATGGATCCTGTGGAGGAAACGTTTAAATTCTCTCACCTGCTGACTGAACCAATAATTGTCTGCACCTGGCTAGAGTGGGTGTCAGCCAATCAGCAGCTATTCCTGAGAAGCCCAACCTGATGAAGCATAGTGGCTAAGTCAAAGCCTTAAGCCAAGCCAGGGAAACCACGCCAAGGCTACCCTGGCAACTTATGGCAGCGTATGAGAAATTGCAGCTCTAGTTCCAGGATGTAGGGTCCTGTCAGAGGCAGATTAACCAGTAAGCAAGGTATGCACAGGCTTAATTGTGTTTTCTTAATAATCCGTATTGAATACCTTCATATGGGGGAAATTCTACACTGTATATTAATAAGTAAGCACAAGTAAGCTTGTGCATACCTTGAGTATTGGATAATTCATCCCTGGGTCCTGGGACCAAAGACCTATCTCTCAGGCGCCTTTCTTTTCTTCCTCTACTTTCTTCTCCAACCAGATTCCCCATCGCCCATGTTCAACCCAGGTATTCTCCTGCCATCACATACCAAGAGCTAAGTTCTGATACAGCCTTGGATCACTCTGCAGAGGCTGGAAACTAGACTGTAAAAAACAAACAAACATAATTTTGAGCCATATTTTGAAGGCGAAAGCAGAAGCTAACCTGAAAAATCTCTCTGGTATCAGCCCCTGTGGTTACATTTCTTTGTTTTCAATAGTGAGAAGTGTACAATGTCCAGGAACATTTTGGAGGACCAGTCTCTTAATCAGGCAGTGGGTCATGCCTACAGGGAAGTATTCCATTCTGTAGGTTGGCATATATGTATAAGACCTTTCAGAGGACAGCTGCTATCTTCACCAACCTCCACTCCAGACCCTTCCTGCACTGAGTCCTCCTGACATACTGCACTTCTCACCATTGCCTCAACACATCAGGCCTTTCCACACCTCCCTGCCTTGGTAAATATTATTCCCTCTGCCTGACATGGACTTCTCCACCTCACTTTCCCTTCCTGACTCAGGAAAGGTCATACAGGCTGGCTGAGTCCCTCAACCTAAAGTCATCTATGCTCCAGGTGGTCTTCCTCCTCTTTAATGTTGATCATGCCTACATCTTCATTAAACTCTCTTCAAATTATTCGATTTTTGTGTGTCATCACTTTCCTAATAGGACCCTGATTGATAACGTTTACAGAAAGGTTTCAAATTTTTTTACTTGCCAGGGTCTTCACTAGGATTATACATTCCTCAAAAGTAGAGACTAAATAAATGATTTTATCTATTCATTCAGTAGTTTGAGTATTTACAAGTTTCTCCACTATGTCAGGGATTATGTTGAGTCTGGGGATAAAATGAGCATGCCCTCATGGAATTTACTGTCTATTAACAAGGGCCATTAAAAGACTTTCTTGAGATTTTTTAACTTTGAGACCATACCACATATCAAACATTTTTAAATGTACCAGTCAAACTTATGAAGGTAGTCTTACAATTTTGTGTTTGACATTATTTGGCTACCAGTAACACATATAATTCATGAATTGTTATGATTTCATAGCAGTTATTCATACTGAAGACTTTGAAATTAAGAAACAAACTTTTCAAATGCAACAAAATATTTATAAATACTAAATTTAACAATTGATGAAGTTAACTTTTAATTAAGTACTTATTTAGATTTCAGTTTTAGTTTCCATATTTTGGAATCTTTGGCAGACATAAAAATAATATTCACCAGTATCTGGCCTCCCCTCTTTGTGGACAAATGGAAAGCTGTAATTCTCAGTAGCTTTTTTTTTTTTTTTTTTTTTTATAATTGAGCAAGCAGTCCCTGGTTGGTGCAAACAGTTAGGCTCCTGGCTGCTATCTGAAAGGTTAGCAGTTCAAACTCACCTAGAAGAAGGGCCTTTCAATCTGCTTTGGAAAGGTCACAGCCATGAAAACCCTATGGAGCACAGTTCTGCTCTGCAATATATGGAATCGCCATGAGTAGGAATTGACTCAGTGGCAACTCATTTGAGTGTTTTGTGTGTGTGTGTGTGTGTGTGTTAATAGTTAAGGAAAGCTATGGGATTTGAATGGGTACAGAATTACCATTTTTGATGCAGGCTAGTCAGAGCCCATTCATGGAGTTGAGGATGGAGCCAACTTTTCTAAGTCACATGGGCTGATGATGGTGTGGTGGATACCTGTACAGATTCAGTTTTCTACTGGGTGTGAGGAAAGGGGAATGAGTAGTCTGTAAACTACCATCAGTGTCTGCTACTAACTTCAAAGTTACAATGGGCTCCTTTTACCAATGATCCTAAATAAAATACCTCTGATACCAAAAAAAAGACATATTTCTCTAGGAAGGTAGACTAAGATACTTCCTTTTGATGATTATGTCTTCAGGCTATTAAGAGAGGCTAAGGATGATGGGCTTCTGTAATGAAGAAGAGGTTATTCTATTAAAGAGAGAGGAAAGCACTTTTCTTCAAGTGGAGTGTAACAGAGAAAGATCTTGGCCATCTGAGAGACGATTCTAAGAAGGAAAAAAATAAGAGAACACACGGAAAAAGTTCTCAAGGTTTATGGCCTAGGAAGCTACTCTCTTCAGAGTTATTTTAGGCTGCTAGTAATTCTGTAGTCAAAATGTTACTGTCATGGATCAAATTGTGCCCCCCAAAATATGTGTCAACCTGACTAAGCTATGATTCCCAATATTGTGTGATTGTCCACCATTTTGTCATCTGATGTGATTTCCCTATGTGTTGTAACTCCTACCTCTATAATGTTAATGAGGCAGAACAGAGTCTACAAGACTAGGTTGTGTTTTAAGCCAATTTCTTTTGAGATACAAAAAAAGAAGAGAGCAGAGAGACATGGACACCTGATACCACAAAGAAACATGAGCCAGGAGAACAGCACTGAGAAGCTCCTCTACGGGGGAAGATTAATGACAAGGACATTCCCCCAGAGCCAACAGAGAGAGAAAGCCTTCCTCTGGAGCTGGCACCCTGAATTCAGACTTCTAGCCTCCTACACTGTGAGAAAAGAAACTTCTGTTTGTGAAAGCAATCTGCTTGTGGTGTTTCTGTCACAGCAGCACTAGATGACTAAGACAATTAACCTCGTGTAATGCTTTCTGTGAGGCCGAAAGACTGGGGTTCAGGTTCTTTTGTCTGTTGATATTTACACTTTTTAAAAAATACGCTTTCCTATAAATTGCAATAAAGGCAGACAATAATCATTGTTTTGTTTTTTAAATTGTCTATATGGAGGTACAATTTAACTATAGTAACAGTCAATAATTTTAAGTTTATAATTTGAAAGTATACAGTTGTGTACCTGGAAGTACCATCAAGATATAAAACATTTAATTCATCCAAGAAGGTTCCCTCATATCCCTTTGGTACATCCTCTTTTTAATATATGACCTTAAGAATGTTTGCCTGTGAACTTGCTCTTCTCTTCTTGACAGAATGACTAATGCTGAAGCAGATATCCCATCATAAAAATGTTGAGAGCAATGTAAGAAAACTTAAGAAATAAATATTCCATTATCATGGATTAGAAGTTTTGTTTTTAATTTGTCAATTGTCCCCCAAATTAATCTTTAGATTCAACACAATCCCAATAAAAGTTCCAACAGATTTTCTCATAGAAAATGACAAGGTGGTTGTAGAATTTCTATGGAAATACAAAGGAGCTACAGTAAACAGAACAATTTTTAAAGATAAAATATAATTTTGGAAAATTTATGCAACCTAATTTCAAGGCTTTCTGTAAAGCTACACTAACAGTACAACGTATTCTATGTAAATCAAAGAGGCAGAATGGACAGCCAAATAACAGGCCCATGCCTATGTGGTCAATTGGTTTTAAACAAAGACACCAGAGTAATTCAATGAAGGACAGTCTTTTCAACAAATGGTGCTAGAGCAATTAAAAATCCATATACAAAAAAACAACCTCTCCCACCTAACACCAAACGTGAAAAAATATATATGTCAGCACAAAAACTTGCACTCAATTATTCTTGGCAGTTTTATTTGTATTAGCCAAAAGGTGGCAACAGCCTAAATGTAAATCAACAGGTAAACGGATTAACAAAATGTGGCATTTTCATACAAGCGACTACTGGTCAGCAATATAAACAAATAAACTGATACAACGACATGGATAAATCTCAAAAACCATTATATTAAGCAAAGTAAGCCAGACACAAAAAAGCACATACTTCATGATTTCATATGTATCTGAAATATATATTTATGATCTATATGAAATACATTGTCCTTATTTTTTATCAGCATAGTTTTAGAGTAACCTTTGGAATTAGGTAGCATAAGTTCTCCAAAATTGTTCTTTGTTTTGAAAATTGTTCTGTCTATTGTAACTCTTTGTATTTTCATATAAATTTTACAATCACCCTGTCATTTTCTAAGAGAAAACTGTTGGAACTTTGAGATTGTGTAGAATCTAAGGATTAATTGGAGAGACTTGACAAATTCGTATATATATATATATACACACACACATATATGTATATATACATATATGTGTGTGTATATACAGATATAGATAGATATGAAATTCTAAGACAGGTAAAACTAATTTATAATAATAAAGATCAGGCTAGTGATTGTCTGGGGCTGAAAGCCAGGGTGGGAGATTGTCTGGGAATTGTCTTCGGATAATGGGGATGTTCTATATCTGGTTGGGAAGGTTACTATAAGGGTAAATACATTTGCTCAAATTCATTCCACTTAAAAACAGGTGAATTCAAATGCATGTAAATCATATCTCAGTAAAATTCATTTTTAAAAATACCTGAATACAAGCCTCTACAGGGTCAGCAAAAAAGAGGAAGACCCTCAGTGAGATGGACTGACATAATGGCTGCAATGATAGGCTCAAGCGTAGCAGAGATTGTACCTAGGGTTGCCATCAGTCAGAGGCAACTGATGGCACCTAACAACAACAAGAAGCCTATAGACAAACCATCTAAACTACTTTCCCAGGAGTCAAGGCTTCACAACAAACTTAAATGTGATTAAAACCAAAAAATGTAATAAAGCTCCTATCCACGGAAAATGGGCAGAGAATTTCCTCGGGGATCAAGATTAGAAAACGTAATTCCCTTTCCACTAAGAATTTACGATATCATTTTTGAGGTTTGAAGTTGGTTTGCTTTTACCCCAGGTACAGTGGGGATAATTCACACTCCTTAGTTCATAGTAGATTGTCATCCTCAGCCGTTGCAAGTCTTCTCTCTTATTTTGTTACTTCCTGCCCTCATCCTAGACTGACGATGACATTTTTCATTACCGACCCCAGTAGTTAGATGCTTTAATATTTTGATATATGTCAAATTATGTTTACATATTTTGTAAAATGTGGTTTTGTTATATGTGTCTGAATGTTTAATTTACAAAATTTCTCTGTTCATCACAGTATTTTACAATACTCATGTTGCTGCATTTTTTTTGTTGTTGTTTGTTTCTAATGCCCTATTCTTTACAGCATAAATTTCCATAGTATGCAGACACAATATTTTACTTTATCCATTTTTCAGTGATGACCACTTAGGTCACCTCTAAATCGCAACCGTGATGAATATGCTTAAAGATGCACTTGTGGGAGAACTCCTCTGAGATATAGGCCCAGAAATGGGATTGCTGGATCATAGTGTACAGTCATACTTATACTGTCAGCTTAATTTCCAAAAATATTGTACCAGTTTCCATTCGCACCAGCAATGTATTCATGTATTTTAAACTTAAACTTATTTAAATTGTGCTCTGACATTTAGACAAAGTTCTGCTGCTATTCATAAAGTTTTCACTGGCCAATTTTTTTGAGTAGATTGCTAGGTCCTTCCTCTTAGCCCGTCTTAGTCTGGAAGCTCTCCCGAAACCTGTCCACTATGATTGACCCTGCTGGTATTTGAAATAACATTGACATAGCTTCCAGCATCGCAAAAACATGCAAGCCAACACTGTACCGTATACTGATAGACAAGTGGTGGTTCAAGAATAGTTGCCACAGTAAATCCACAGGGACCTGTCAGAAATTTAGGCCAGATTCAGAAGAGGATGTAGAATGAAGGATAACATTGCTAATGTCAGATGGATCCTGGCTGAAAGCAGAGAATACCAGAAAGATGTTTACCTGTGTTTTATTGACTATGCAAAGGCATTTGACTGTGTGGATCATAACAAATTATGGATAACACTGCAAAGAATGGGAATTCCAGAACACTTAATTGTGATCATGAGGAACCTGTACATAGACCAAGAGGCAGTTGTTCAAAGAGAAAAAGAGAATATTGTGTGGTTAAAAATCAGGAAAGGTGTGCATTAGGGTTGTATCCTTTCACCTCACTTATTCAATCTATATGCTGAGCAAATAATCTGAGAAGCTGGACTATATGAAGAAGAAAGGGGCATAAGGCTTGCAAGAAAACTCATTAACAACCGGTGATACACAGATGACAAAACCTTGCTTGCTGAAAGTGAAGAAGACTAGAAACACTTACTGATGAAGATCAAAGCCCACAGCCTTCAGTGTGGATTACACCTCAAGATAAAGAAAACAAAAATCCTCACAACTGAACCAATAAACATATCATGGTAAATGGAGAAAATATTGAAGTTGTCAAGGATTTCATTTTACTTGGATCCATAATCAATGCCCACTGAAGCAGCAGTCAAGAAATCAAAAGACACCTTGCATTGGGCAAACCTGCTGCAAAAGACCTCTTTAAAGTGTTGAAAAGCAAAAATGTCACCTTGAGGACTCAGGTGTGCCTGACCCAAGCTATGGTATTTTCAATCACCTCGTATGCATTAGAAAGCTGGACAATTAATAAGGAAGACTGAAGAATTTATGCCTTTGAATTATGGTGCTGGAAAAGAATATTGAATATACTATGGACTGTCAGAAGAACGAACAAGCCTGTCTTGGAAGAAGTACAGCCAGAGTGCTTCTTAAAAGCAAGGATGGCAAGGAGGCACCAGGGCCTGGAGAAGGACATCACGCTTGGTAAAGTGGAGTGTCAGCGAAAAAGAGGAAGATCCTCAAAGAAATAGATTGATACAGTGGCTACAACAATGGGCTTAAATACAGCAAGGATTGTGAGGAAAGTGCAGGACCAGGTAGTGTTTTGTTCCATTGTCCATAGGGTTGCTGAGTCAGAACCAACCCAACAGCACCTAACAACAACCTCCATTTAGAGTGGCAGAATAATCTATTGAAATAATAATTTTGCCTTGTTTCTCTATACCCATGAGGAAGGAAAGAAGGATATCATCCCCATCACCCAGGAAAGTTATCAGGATTTGATTTCTAAGGCCTTCATAAGATCTATGATTAAGGACTCTTTATAAGATCTAAGGAAGAATTAAAAAAAATTGCCATGAAGTCAATTCCAACTCATAGTGACCCTATAGAATAGAGTAAAACTGCCCCACAGGGCTTCAAAAGCTGTAACCTTTACAAAAGCAGACTGACACATCTTTCTCCGCAGAGCAGCTGGTGGGTTCAAACTGCCAAACTTACAATTAGAATCCCAGTGCTTAATCACTGTGCCACCAGCGAAAAATAACCATATTGTTTCTCAGGGCCAGAAGGAGGTGTTATCAGGCAGGAATCCACTACGCTGAAGACAGCCTCCAAACAGGTATTCGTGCTTCAAAGGTCTAGGTCCATTTTGGCAATTAAAAAAGTTTTGGAAGGGAGAAAAGAATGGAGGCTTTATAGAATGTTATTTAGTAGGTGGAGACCTCGGGTTGTGCAAAGAGTTAAGGTGCTCAGCTGTTAACCAAAAGGTCAGAAATTCTAGTGCCCCCAGATCTGGCTCAGAAGAAAGGCCTTGTGATGTGCTTCTGAAATATCAGCCATTGAAAACCCCGTGGAGCACAGTTCTACCCGGACACACATGGGGCCACCATGATTTGGAATAGACTCCACAGCAGCTGGTTATCCGGCAGGTTAGTGGTGTTGATTCTCTATAATTGCAGGTTGGCCATGGGTGTGAGGACTGATCCTGCTTAAACTGCCTGTGAAATGAAAGGCCTACAGAAGGGTATGATTAGCTAAGAAATGTCACACTCCTGGAAGCCTAAGTGAGAGTTCTTCTGGTTAAACTCGGTAGAGCAGAAAGGGAGCACACGCTGGAGAGATTAACCTCGAACAGACTGTTCTGTTGGCCTTTAGGAAAATTTTAAGTCCCCAGGGTTCTTGTAAAAAAAAAACCAAGCAAGGGAAAGCAGGCTGTGAAATAGAATGCCTGATAATAAATTTTCAAGCAATCAGCAGGTGGAACCAGATTTAACTTCATTTAGACAAAGAAAAAAAAAGTGAATTCTCTAGGGCTTATACCAGGAATCTCTTTTCTCCTCTTTCTACCCTTGTTCTCCTGATTTCATAGCTTTAAATGCCATCTGTATGCTGACAAATGGGCTACAACAATGGGCTCAAACATTGCAACTATTGTGAGCATGGCACAGGACCAGGCAGTGTTTTGTTCTGTTGTACATAGGGTCACTATGAGTCGGAATCGACTCCACGGTACCTAACAAAAACAACATATACTGATGACTTCTATTTTTATATCTAATTACCATATGCACACATTTGCATTGCCCATATTCCCTATAACTGCATTATCTACCTTTTCTTCTTTGTATTTATCACTACTTGCTTGTTTTTAACATGTCTGCTATCTGTATTCCCAACTAGTTTATTAGCCAAGACAAGAGCCATATCTTTGTTCTTTACCTAATACATACCTATTTGTACCCTACCTAGTTCCTGAATCAGAGTACATGCTTAAGAAACATTTGTTAAATGAATGAATTGATCTCTACAGTTCTAGAGAAATCTGAATTTGTTACATAAAAAAGAAAAACTTCTTAAAATCTTCTCTTTCGTTAGTCATGTCATCCTACTGTCTTTATTACTCATCTTGGAGTATAAGGACTCCTTTATCCACCACTTTCCACTATGATTTCTGATGTACAAAGTACCTTCTTCCAACAAAACACAACTACGTTAATGCTCTAAGACTGATTTATGATTCAAAAGAAATATTTGTCTTATTGGTATTCCATTTTAAGAAAATAAGAGTTAGTCTTTGCCATTAAAGGATAGAACCTAGAATGGAATTCTTGGGGCAAAAAAAATGGACCCGAGTCCAGCTGGCCGTAGGCAGAGGAAGGGAACAGAGTCAATAAAAGGACAAGAGACCAAAAAAGAAGGCATTTGTTAGTGTTCATCAATTGTTACTCTGTTTGGACTGAAACATAACCTAATGGCAATAGGAAAGAAAAGCTTTGCATCATCCTCTGAACTTTGAATATATTTGAAAAAGCTATCAGTAAGATGAAATTCTTCTCTTGTAATAGGTGATATCTGTACTGAACTATTTCCAAATGTTGTTAGAGTTACAGTCTAAAGTAAACCCTCAGTTTCTCAATGAATTAGAATAATCAACTATCACTTTGCTCACATCTGACTTAGGAAAATGTAGAGTATTCATAATCATAACTTGAGTTCCCATTATTCTCCCATTTAGAATAGAATAAAATATCACATGGCCTGGGATAAATATGTAGGGCACTGCAGAAGGAGGCTAGAGAGCAAGAAGTCACAAACAATGGGTGGTTTAGAATCTGCACTGAAACAAGAGGTCGGGAAGACCAGTTTTCAGGCCTTGTCTACTTCTCAGCGTTGATGTCATGAAACTTTCTTCTAAGCTAGCAAGTAAAACAAAAAATTCCACCTGGTCTATTCAACATTTTCCAAGTTGGCTCCGCATAGTACTCTCTGATTAAAATAACTACTATAGATAATGGGGCAGTTCTACTCTGTCCTACAGGGTCGCTATGAGTTGGAATCGACTCGACAGCACTGGGTTTTTGGGACTATAGATAAGGAAGGATCCCTGGTAGTACAGTGGTTAAAGCACTCACCTGCTAGCCAAAAGAACTGCAGTTGGAACCCACCAGCCCCTCCACTGGAGAGAGATGTGATAGTCTGCGCCCATGGAACCCTATGGGGCAGTTCTACTCTGTCCTATAGTGTTGCTATGAGTGAGAATCAATTCGACGGCAGTGGGTCTGGTTTTTTGGTATAGATAATGAATGTCATGGCGTTGCTAACTTATTTAAATGAAAGGAGTCCTCATCTATGATTTTTCCACCTATCCCCAGCCAGCTAAACTTTGCCTGAAGCAGAGTACATGCTGGTAGTCACTAGACTAGCATTAATACTAGTAGGTTTCACTCATTAAAATGATTTTGATCCTCTTGGTACAATAAGCATGGCCCAATTTCACTATTTCTATTTTTGTATCTTTAGGATATCACCTAGAAAGGCTGGATTGGATATAGTAAGTGACTCCGCAGCTCAGAGTGAGGGAAAGGAAAGAACAGAGTCTTCCTAAGCTTTAGTGGAGTATCAAGGATAAGTGGGAAATAACTCTGAGAACTTTAAAGTCAGTCAGATCTGAATTCTCAAAGGGTAAGTTATTTAACCAATTTGAGCTCTGGCTTTCTTATCAGTAAAGCTGGAACAATAATATATATGTTATAAATTATGGTTAATAGAGGCAACATATAGATATATACATATATATGTACATATATATGTGTGTGTACATATAATTCACTTGTCATTTGGTAGTTGACAAATGGTGCCTATTTTTATTTTTTATAGCTCTCAGAAGTTTTGTTTTTTTTCTTTTTTCATTAAATCATTTGAGTTTTTTCAGTGCTTCCCCAATATTTCATTAAGGACTAAAAGATTTAAGAACATTAGCAGTCATACTGATAATTGTAGAAACAGATATAACAATACAGAAATAATAGTGATAATAAAGTGACTCTCCGGTCAATGTTGGTAGAGCATGGATCAGAATTAATCATGACTGAAAATGAAGTGAGAGGCCTTCCATTTCCAGCTATAATAGCATAGCTTGTAGCAGACCACTGCTCCAATCAAGAAAAACAAGAAAGAAAAAGATTTTTTTTAAAGGTATATTTGAAAGCATGGAGACCTGCTGAAGCAGTCAGGACTTATAGGGTCAAGATCCTAAAATGAGGCAAAGCAGAGAGAGGTGAGCCAAATACGCTTGAAGCATTTTCTGTTCTTGGTGCTATGTAAAGGCTAAGAACCTGGGAAGAGCACAGTTGTGAAAATGCACAGTAGCTGAAAGATTTTCTGGTAATCTCACAGGACAGAAAAAACAAAATGTGGAGACCACTTCTGCCAAGACAGCCAAGAGAGGCAAGCTTCACGTATCACCAAATGTTTTAAATGCACGAGCAAGAGGCTAAGATGCTAAGTAGAATACTACTTAAAAATTGAGTAGAGTTTTCAATAGTCTGACAGTGCCAATGAGACAAAAGGTAGAGAATGTGACCTAGCAAAAATAGTGGAGCCCTGATGACGCACTGGTTAAGCACTCGGCTGCTAATCTAAAAGTTAGTGGTTTGAAATCACTAGCCGCTCCATGGGAGAAAGATGTGGCAGTCTGCTTCCTTAAAGACTTACACCCTTGGAAACCCCATTGGGCAGTTTTACTCCATCCTATGGTATAGTGGTTAAGAGCTACAGCTGCTAACCAAAAGGTCAGCAGCTCAGATCCACCAGGTGCTCCTTGGAAACCACACGAGGCAGTTCTACTCTATTCTATATGGTTGCTAGACGGCAGTGGGTTTTACTCTGTCCTATAAGGTCACTATGAGTTGGAATTGACTCTATGGCAATAGGTAATAAAGACCACAGGCTCTCAGTTGAGATCCCTGGAGGGCTGTAAAAAGGAAGAAATGATGAAGTAAAAGAGCTGAACAGAAGATTTCAAAGGGCAGCTCGAGAAAGTATTATAATGACATGTGCAAAGACCTGGAGATAGAAAACCAAAAGGTAAGAACATGCTTGGCATTTCTCAAGCTGAAAGAACTAAGAAAAAATTCAAGCCTAGTGTTGCGATATTGAAGGATTCTACTGGGAAGATATTAAATGACACCGTAAGAATCAAAAGAAGATGGAAGGAATAGAGAGGGTCACTTTACCAAAAAGAATTGGTCCACATTCAGTCATTTCAGGAGGTAGCATATGATCAGAAACTGATGGTACCGAAAGAAGAGGTCCAAGCTGACTGAAGGCATTGGCGAAAAACAAAGCTCCAGGAATGGACAGAATACCTCCTAAGATGCTTCAACAAACAGATAAAGTGCTGGAAGTGCTCACTCATTTATGCCAAGAAATTTGGAAGACAGCTACCTGGCCAACCAACTGGAAGACATCCATATTTATGCCTATTCTCAAGAAAGGTGATCGGACCAAATGTGGAAATTATCAAACAATATCATTAATATCACATGCAAGTAAAATTTTACCGAAGATCATTCAAAAGCGGCTGTAGCATTATATCAACAGGGTACTGTCTGAAATTCAAGCCAGATTCAGAAGAGGATATGGAACCACAGATTTCATAACTGATGTCAGATGGGTCCTGGCTGAAAGCAGAGAATACCGGAATAAGGT
This sequence comes from Loxodonta africana, assembly GCF_030014295.1. Classification (NCBI taxonomy): domain Eukaryota; kingdom Metazoa; phylum Chordata; class Mammalia; order Proboscidea; family Elephantidae; genus Loxodonta; species Loxodonta africana. Next base: position 53,092,298 of record NC_087348.1, on the reverse strand, counting down.
TTACCTGTGTTTTATTGACTACGCAAAGGCATTCAACTGTGTGTATCATAAGAAATTACGGATAACGTTGCAAAGTCTAGAAAGTCTTGTGGGGCAGTTCTACTCTGTCCCATGGGGTTGCTGGGAGTCGAAAATCAACCTAGAAACACCTAACAGCAACAGCTTTGTGAATTATTTTCTTCTATGCTTTATAAATTTTCATCGCAATCTCTTCCTGAGAGTCCCTTAGGCTCTGGATTATTGGAAGTGTGTATACAAAGAATTTTGCTTCCACTGAAGACCCTAGGATTTCATTGGTATGAAAGATTAGTGTTCATGCTGAAAATTTGGTTTGAATATTCTGCTCCCAGGGAAGAATATCAACCGAGACTTCACATCTGCATATGAGACCAGCTTGAAGCTTTGATTTCTCAGGGTATTTTTTAAATTTTTAAATCAAGTTTTTCTAATTCTGCTTTCACTGAGGGACAGCACTTCCAAGGCCCTGGATTTATGCAGATAATCTCAATTCCAACTTTCTGCCTTGTACAAATCAAAGCTATGTCTCTGTCCTAGTTCCCAGGGGCTATTCCCCGGACAGTAGATGATATGACTTCCCCAGGCCACCATGGAGCATCAGCTGGTGACTTCATTGCTCTGGTTTTAACTTCCTTTTCTTATACCTTGTGACACTCCTTTCTTAAAGTAAATAAATTTTTGTTTATTTTTTTAATTCATAATTTATATGGATAGGACAAGTAGTTCTGTTTTGACTCAGTCCACAGGCTCCTGGAACCACCACACCATTTCTACACCATGCTTGCTCCTCCTTCTTCCTCCACTCCTCAATTTGCTCAGGTTTTTTTTTTTTTTTTTTTTTTGCTCCTGTGTCACTACAGGCCTAGAAGCCTTTTTAGAATACACACAATTTCGAATCACGGTAGCCACATCTTTATTTTTATAGATTTTCTAGAGATGTGTGGAGCCGCATAAGTAAGACAATCTCATTGTAGTGCACTTTGCCATCTGACATAGTGTTTTCGCCAGGCTCCTTCATTTTTCTTTCTCTCAGCTAACCCCCTTATGCTGACTTTTCTAAAAGCCTATGCTCCCTACATGTTTTCTTCCTTACCATGCAAAGAAAGGCTGATTCTCCTAATTGAAAACAGCCCTCACCTCCCAAAAGTGGATTTTCTAGGCCCATGGAAATTCTGGGTGAATAAGGTTTTCTGTATATCTTTGGTGTTGTTGTTGTAAGCCATTGAGTTAATTCCAACTCATAGCATGCCTGTATGACAGAGTAGAACTGCCCCATAGGGTTTCCAAGGCGCCAGGTCTTCTCTGCTACGAAGCCACTGGTGGGTTTGAACCTCCTATCTTTCAGTCAGCAGTCGAGCATTTAGGAGAGAGGCAAAAGCAAACACTGCCGGAGGTTTTTTTTTTCTTAATTGAGAAAATGGCAGTTACCCATAAACAACAGAGAACTTAAAGGATGATTTTGATATTCTTTTTCACACAGACACATTATAAAATGTGTTTTTTATTAATTCAACAAGAATTTATTATGCACTTAATAAGCAATGTGCTAGCTTCTGGAAATAATTAAAAACAAAGCTATCTGCCTACCTTCCATGCTAAACTATAAATCTTGGGAGGACAGCATCTGTGTTTTGTCTGCTTCTGTATTCCAATCCATAGCAATGTGCTGGCACTTAATATTTATTGAATCAATAAATGACTGATTATATGAATACATGAATGAACTATGTTGCAAAGGTTAAAACCTAAAAAGAAAATGGTACAAAATTTTTTATTCCAGTAACTATAAAAACTAACAAAGCACAACTTCCTATCATTTTAGCTCACTTGTGTGGGCAACTTCTCCTGTTCATACATCCCCAAATAACGATCTCTATTCATTTGCTTCCTCCTCTTTTTCCCAGTCACTCTTTCCTCTCCTAGCTTTGTTTTCTTGTCTGCCCACCCTAAACCTCATAGCTACTTTTCTGAAAGTCTCTTTTGCCAACATAATAAGTACATTGGACAAGCATGATTCATGATATGAGATCAAACACAACTTTATTTTTGCCTCCTACAGGCCCTTTCCACCACTGGTTTGTTAGATTGTCATACTATAGTGGCTTGCATGTTGCTGTGATGCTGGAAGCTATGCCGCTGTTATTTCAAATACCAGCAGAGTCATCCATGGTGGAGAGGTTTCAGTGGAGCCTACAGACTAATACAGACTGAGAAGAAGGACCTAATTCTGAAAAAATCGGCCAATAAAAGCCTTATGGATAGCAGTGGAACACTGCCTGATACAGTGCCAGAAGATGAACCCCTCAGGTTGGAAGGCACTCAAAATACGACTGGGAAAGACCTGCCTCCTCAAAATAGAGTCAACCTTAGTGACACGGATGGAGTTAAAGCTTTCAGGACCTTCATTAGCCAATGTAGCGCAACTCATAATGAGGAGAACCAGCTGCAAACATCTATTAATAATCTGAAATATGACCTTGAGCACATCTCACCTGAATTTAGAGACCATCTCAAGAATAGATTTGATGCATTGAATATTAATGACCTAAGACCAGATAAGTTGTGAGATGACATCAAGGACATCATACATGAAGAAAGCAAAAGGTCATTAAAAAGGCAGAAAAAAAAAAGAAAGAGAGAGAAAACAAATGTCAGAAGAGACTCTAAAACTTGGTCTTGAACATAGAGTAGCTAAAGCAAACAGATAATGAAATAAATGATGTGAATAGAAGATTTCAAAGGGTGGCTCGAGAAGACAAACCAAAAACCAAACCTGTTGCCCTCAAGTCGATTCTAACTCATAGTGACCCTACAGGACAGTAGACCTGTCCCATAGAGTTTCCAAGGAGCGCTTGGTAGCTTTGAACTGCCAACCTTTTGCTTAGCAACCTTGCTCTTAACCACTATGCCATGAGGGTTTAGTAAAGTAGTATGATGAAATGTGCAAAGACCTGGAGTTAGAAAACCAAAAGGAAAGAACATGCTTGGCATTTCTCGAGCTGAAAGAACTGAAGAAAAAATTCAAGCCTTGAGTTGCAATGTTAAAGGATTCTAGAAGCAAAAAATCAAATGAATGAAGCAGAAGGCACTGTACTGAAAAGAAGTAATCGCTGTACTGAAAAGAATTGGTTGATATTCAATCATTTCAGGAGGTAGCATATGATCAAGAACCGATGGTGTTGAAGAAAGAAGTCCAAGCTGCACTGAAGCCATTAGCAGAATTGAGATGCTTCGACAAACAGATGCAACACTGTAAGTGCTCACTCCTCTATGCCAAGAAATTTGGAAGACAACCACCTGGCCGAATGATTAGAAAAGATCCATATTCATGCCCCTGTCAAAGAAAGGTGGCAGAACAGAATGAGGAAATTATTGAACAATGTCATTAATGTCACATCCAAGTAAAATTATACTGAAGATAATTCAAAAACAGTTGCAGTAGTACACTGACAGGGAACTGCCAGAAATTCAAGCCAGATTCAGAAGATGGCATAGAATGAGGGACATCATTGCTGGTATCAGATGGATCTTGGCTGAAAGCAGAGAACCAGAAAGATGTTTACCTGTGTTTTATTGACTACACAAAGGCATTCGACTGTCTGGATTATAACAAATTATGGATAACATTGCAAAGAATGGGAATTCCAGAACATTTAATCATGCTCATGTGGGACCTGTACAAAGACCAAAAGGCATTCAAACAGAACAAGGGGAGGGATACTGTGTGGTTTAAAATCAGGAAAGAGGTGTTCAGGGTTGTATTATTTCATCATCCTTATTCAATCTGCATGCTGAGCAGATAATCCAAGAAACTGGAATATATGAAGAAGAATATGCCATCAGGGTTGAAGGAAGACTCATTAACAACCTGCATTATGCAGAAGACACAACCTTGCTTGCTGAAAGCAAAGAAGATTTAAAGCACTTACTGATGAAGATCAAAGACTACAGCGTTCAGTAGGTATTACACCTCAACATAAAGAAAACAAAAATCCTCACAACTGGACCAATGAGCAACATCATGATAAATGGAGAAAAGATTGAAGTTGTCAAGGATTTCATTTTACTTGGATCCACAATTGACATCCATGGAAGCAGCAGTCAAGAAATCAAAGGACTTATTGCATTAGGCCAAACTGCTGCAAAAGGCTCTTTAAAGTGTTAAAAAGCAAAGATGTTTCTTTAAGGACTAAGGTGTGCCTGACCCAAGCCAGGGTATTTTCAATCACCTCATATGCATGTGAAAGCTGGACAATGAATAAGGAAAACCAAAGAAGAATTGATGCCTTTGAATTATGGCTTTGGCCAAGAATTTTGAATATACTGTGGACTGCCAGAAGAACAAACAAATCTGTCTTGGAAGAAGTACAGCCAGAATGCTCCCTAGAAGCAAGGAGGTGAGACTACATCTCACATACTACAGACCTGCTATCAAAAGGGATCAGTCCCTGAAGAAGGACATCATGCTTGGTGAGAGGGCCAGCAAAAAAGAAGACCCTCAACAAAATGGATTGACACAGTGGCTGCAACAATGGGCTCAAACATAGCAAAGATTATGAGGGTGGCACAGGACTGGGCAATGTTTCATTCTGTTGAACGTAGGGTTGCTATGAGTTGGAACCAACTGGACACCACCTAACAACAAGGGTCCTTTAAAATTATTAAGAGAAAGATCTTTCTCTGCCACTAAAACTTTACAGATCTCATGACTTTATTTCTCAGTTTAGGTAATAGATGATCTTATGGTCACTTCAAGTTAAAACCATATTCTCAATTCAGAAAGTAAAACTATACAGTCCAGGATATTAACCTTCACTTTAATTTGTATTGAAAGGTACAGTGTGTTCTCTCTCTCCTTTCCCTGCAGAATGGTAACAGGTCATTTGCTCTTGCAAAGTTGGATGAGTCAGCTTTACTCTCTTTCTCTCCTCTTTCTTTCTCCCTCAAGCTAGCTGCTGGGTTTTGTTTTGTTTTATATTATTTAGTTTGTTTATTTGTTAAGTGTAACTTGCAGTAAAATTCACCAATTTTTAAATGGACATTTGATGAGTTTCACAAATATATACAATCATTTGGACAGAACCTACACCTTAACATTGATATTTAATCCATGAACGTCTTAACTCTCTCTGTTTATTTGTCTTCTTTATCTCAGCAATGTTTTATATTTGTCAACATAGAGAACATACATAAGTTTTGCTAAGTTTGTCTCTAAGCATGCCATATTTTTGATACTATTGTAATAGTTCTTTAAAATTTCTGTTTCCAGTTATTCTGTACTAATCTATAGAAATGCAATTAACTTTTTATACTGATCTTTTATATTGAGTTTAGCTAAACTCAATACTTCTAGTAGCAATTTTGTTGATTCTCTAAGATTTTCTACATGCATGATGATGCTGACTGTGAATAAAGACATTTTTATTTCTTCTTTCCCAATTCGTATGTCTTTTTTCCCCCATTGCTTTATTGTACTGCCTAGAACTGCAGTACAGTGATAAATAGAAGCAAGTACTATGCCAACAAAGTAGTTTGCTAAGCTGTATCATGCCTTCTAAATTTTCAAGGTGAGAGTCAAACATGAGTTCACTATCACCTCTTTCCTTTATTAAGCTTTCTAAATATTCCTTTGGAAGCAGCCCACATCTAGACTTGAGATGCCAAGCAAAGTACCACCCACCCTTCTACCTTGTGAAGAGGGAAAGATTTTCAGCAGAGCTGTAGCTTTCTCCCAAAAAATATCTTTACTAATCCTCACCAATTTCCACTTATTTTTATTTTTTTTTTAATATCTCCCTTGTAAATGAAGGCTTTCTCTCTCTCTCTTTTTTTTTTTTTTAAGAGTCATTGTACCAATTTTTGGTTAGTTATTTTGAGAAGCTGAATATGGTCAACATCACTCTCACTTTGGTATCTATTAGCTGTATCTTTACATATTTCTGAGATTTGGACTATACTAGCACCCTACACTAGCATCCCTTGTACAACTGTCTTTCGACTGCAGTTGACACAGTAGAATCCAAACTTTGGATCAATATGACAATCTGACGTCACTCCTCAGTCAACTAGAAAGCTAAGCACTGGAAAGGAAATCTCATAACCATACTAATTGTTGCCCTTACCACGTATAATCTCCTACCTTGGCTGGACCCTCTTTCAGAATTTCAGTTCCTTACTCATCCTCGGTCAGCTTGCTTTCCCATATCTCATAATGCCTATCCTATATTTCCTTAGAAAGGTCTTACTTAAAGTAGATAACCTGGCTTCCTATTAAATCAAGAGAATTAGGCCCATCAGGCATAACCCCCCCAAAATGCTGCTTTCCTGCCTATGTTGGCATACATTCCCACCTACTTTCCCATAAGCTCAGGAACTCCACCCTATTTTCTGTCAAGGTGTACTTCTCCATCTCTGAACTAAATTTTATTTCCTTCTTCCTTCCTGGGCCCTTTTTTCTGATCCCCACTCCTGTATTTTCAATTTCTCAACTAGTTTCTACATAGGTAAATCGTAAACATAGTAAATACACTCAAGGGCCTTTCTCTTCCTATTTTTTTTTTTAATTTCTGTTCTTCCTGAATCCTAATACCTGAACTCTTTCTTATCCTTCTCATTCAAACTTCTTAAAAGTATTATTTATTATTCTTGGCTGTACTTTCCAATCACTTTTCAATCACCTGTAGTCTGGCTTCTGCCCAACCACTTTACTAACATCGTTCTTACTTAGGAAACCAATGAACTCCTAATTGTTAAATCCAATGGACAGTTTTCAGTATATATTTTACAGAAGTTCTCTGTTTCATTTGATACAGTAGATCACTCCTTCCTTCCTGAAGTTTCCTTTTTCCTCTCATGGCACTGTACTCTCTGGGTTCTCTTTGTATCAATCTATCTCTTCCGTGTCTCCTATGTGATGTTTCCTGTGGTATTTTCCTCCTTTCTGAGCCCTTTTTAATGCAATGTTCTTTTAATGCAACACACTTTCCCTGTAAGATCTCAGTTAATGTCTTTATTTAATTGACAACATAAAGACTAATGATATACAAATCTTCAGCAAAGTTGTCTTCAAATCCATGCAAAGTTGCCAGACATTATCTGGTGGTAATACCACAGGCCTTACTCTCTTTATGTCCCAAATCAAATTCATCACCTTTATTGCTAGAACTATCCCTACTCTGTATTTTCTACTTCAGTTGGAGACACCATCATCTAGCTAAGAAACCTGGGAATTACCCTGAGTCCTCTTTCTTACCAACTCATCACACCTATGTACAGTAGTATAGCACAGTGACTAAGGAGAATTCAGAGTTTAGGACTGAACAGGTCCCGGCTCTCAACTCATTATATTGGGAAAGTTGTTAGAATGGAAATTTTGTATGGTTTGACCTAATACTTAATCCTTTTAAGCTTCTTTTCCCCTCGTTTGTGAAATGGGAAAAGGTATGATACGTATACATAGAGTATTATTGTGAAGACCAAAAAAGATAATGTATACGAAGCACTCAATCCCCCAAATGACACATAATAAATGCTCAGTAAAGTAGCTAGTTTTATCAAATCCATCAAGTCCTGACAATTTACTTCTAAAATATATCTTGAATTTATCTTCTCCACCTTATCCCTATTTATCCCTTCACTCATTCTTTCACTTAGAAAATTTTAATTGAATAAGCACTTTTTCCAGGTACTAAGGTAACAAGTAAATCAGTTGCCCTCAGGTTGATCCCACTCATGAACAACTAAACTAAACCAAACCCATTGCCGTCCAATTGATCCTGACTCATAGCTACCCTATAGGACACAGTGGAACTGTATCATAGTTTCCAAGGAGCAGTTGGTAGATTTGAAGTGCCAACCTTTTGGTTAGCAGCTGAGCTCTTAACCACTGCACCACCAGGGCTCCATAGGGACCCTAGGCCCTGGGATTTCGTGTTGAACAAAGTAGACATAGCCTCTGCTGTAGTGGTGTTTATGGAATGTAGGGGAAAATGGACTGTTAAACAGCAATTAAAATGGAAGTAGTACAAAGTCATGGCCTTAGTGTTTGCTCTGGTTAATGAGAATACATTCTTCATGCCTTACCCCCTATCCCAAAGATCCTGGGAGAGGAAACAACACTTGATAAACTCAGAGATAAAAGAAAGCTGTTGGAGAAACCTCCACCAGAATAATTTATCTAAACCATCCATGCGATTGTGTCACTCCCTGTGTAATCCCTTTCTAAGGCTTCTTATTGACTTTGGGGTAAAGTTCCAATTCCTTAAAATGACATATCTCCTACATCATCTCTTAGAATTTTTCTCTCTCTCACGTTGTGTTCCAGCAAAACTGAACCATTTATATTTCTCTACACATGCCATGCTGTTTTAAGTCTCTAGGAGTTTGTTCATGCAGCCGCTGAAATGTTCTTCATTCTCTCTCTCTGCCTCGATTACTCTATACACCAGCTGGGACTCTTAGGGCTGCAAAGAAATGAATGCTAACTCAAACTAGCTTGAGAAAAAAGTTAGATTTATTTTAAGGATACTGAAATGTAACATCACAGAAAAACAAGGATGTGGCTGCATGTGGGTAACAATAGAGCCAGAGACTTAATGCTGTGAGGACACATTTTCTCCACAGCTTGTCTCTGCCTGGCTCTGTTCATGTTAACTCTTCCCTCTTCCTACAGATTGTTGTTGTTGGTTTTTTCCCTTCCCAAAATGGCAGAATACAAAGCAGTTGACAGTTGTCAAGCTTCACCGGGCTCCATGTTGAGAAATCCATGCTGATTAGCCAACAGGTGTCAGATGTTCACTCATGGACCAAACATTTGACCCAAGGACGTAGTGTATTAGTGTACTGAATGGTAGCTCTCACCATGAAACTCTGGTTGGGGCAGGGCAGCACCAAGAAAAACAGAGTAAGAAGGACTTGTCAGATTAAGGAATATGTCTAGTATATTCCTACACATCCCTTATGACTTAGCTCAGGGTAACCCTTCTCTAGGAAGCACACTTTATGGTTGTTAGTTCCTGTAGAGTTGGCTATGACTCATGGCAACCTTATGTATAACAGAAGGAAATGTTGCCAAGTCCCATGCCATCTTCATAATTATTGGTCTGTTTGAGTTGCCTGTCTTCTATGCACCCCCATGCATATGTCTAACGTTGACGTTAAAATTTCAGTGATCTGTTTTCTACCAGTCTCTTGTGAAGTCTTTGAGGACAAGTGTGCATCATATTTGATTTTGGATTCTGAACCTCTGGAGACACAAACAAACCAATAAATGAATGTGTGAATTTACTGAAGATATTTTGGAAAAATTAGTAGGTGATGACTTCAACTAACTGACATTTGAGTTTTATTTCTAAAACTCTAGTCATAAAAGTTCATTATTTCAAACTTTCTTTAGAGGTAGCAAACTTATCCTATTACATAGCAAAGTCATGGTGACTAACAGGATAATTCCGAGCCATATTAATTGCCACTTTCTCTTAGAAATCATTATTAGAGGTGAGAAAAGTATCTATATAATTGATCTTGATGTATATAACATTTAAAATCATTCAATTGACCTTTTATTATGGAGAAAAGCATGTGAGCACCATATAAACAGCTTAAGAATTTTCCAACCCCTCCTCATCTGATAGCCTATTGACCAATAAAAAAAAACCACCAATAGATTACATAAAACTCCAGTTCAGTGATAGAAGCATCCTCTGCCCTCCCCAAACCGCAGGGAAAGATTGTATTTTTCCCACCACCGTCAAGAAATGTATCTAATATGTGGAAAAGATAAGCTAAAAGTAAAACAGAGTGAGAAGAAACTTGGTTGAAATTGGCAAAACAGGTTTCTGTTCTCCCTCTGCTGGTTTGTAGGCAGTATCACTTTTCAAAGGTCTGCCCAAAAGCCCAAAGAAGGGTTCTTTCTTTCATGGAATCTCAAAAATATTTGGATGTGTGAACCTAAATAAGTCCCCAAAGCCACAGCATCTCCACCAAATCAGTCTGCACCTTTTCTTCCCACCACTAATAATGGCTAAAAAGGCAAAACCAGTACTATCTAATGGCTTGACTTCTAATTTTCCTAGAGCACATTCAAAAGAAAAATACTATATTTTCTTAAAATGTGATTTTTATTTATACGACATACTGCATTTTGGGGTGGAAGATCTGCGTCTGAATTTTGGCTTTCCTGATTACCCACTGGTTGTGTAACCTGTACCAACTGTCGCTCACATATTGGTTTTATAACATCACTCTTTCTGAAACTGAGTTTCATCAAGCTCTAAATGAAGAAGCTATGCAACAGAGTTGTTGGCTCCTTTTCTAGTTCTAATATTTTATAATGCTAAGTGCTGTTGAATTACAAAATTTTAATGATTTATTTCTTTTTCTTTACGCCATTTGTGTCAATCTCATACATAAGCAAAATGGTTGAAACCGTTCCTGTAATCATCGGCTTCCTTCCTTGATGCCGTGCCAAAGACACTGTGGACATCCAAATGAATCTTAATTGATACAATAATGATTATGATGGCAATGATGAGTCCTGGGATTTTAAACTGAGCCAAATTCTCTCCTGGTTACATGGCTAGGATTTTGAGTAGCAGCTGTGGACAGATCTGTATCTCCTTCCCACGCCACCCCCACAACAATCTGAAATCTTTGCTTCAAATGAGAAAACACAGAAGAAACTAAAAGTGCAGTTTCAGTATGTCTGACTGCCCAGACATGAGTTAGATTCCCTATGTCACATGTCTTTAAATGACTTGACTCTTAAATATTGTTCCAAGGAAGACGGAGGGTATAAAGTGGCTAGGGGGAAAGCAAGAGATTCAGGTTCAAATATCAGCTACACTCCTCAGTTTAATATTCATCGCTCAAGATTCAAATACAGCATACCGTAAATAAGAGAACACATGTAAGTTGGGCACTCCAATGTCTCCAAACATAATTGGTGGTTCATAAATAGTACCGAAAATAATCATAGCTACCAGTTATTGAAAGCTTACTGTATGTGTCAGGCACTATGTGTGTGTCTATGTGTGTGTTTGTATAAAATTTATTTCCCACAATGACCCTGTAAGGTAGATACTATTACCCATATTTTATAGTCAAGGATTTGAAGCTTAGAGAATTTAAGTGACTTTAGAAGTTATCCCATTAACAAGTGGCAGAGCCTAGATTTGAACTTAGGCAGTCTGATGCCAGAGCCCACTTAGAGTTTTGCTTTGTTTTGTACCACAAGTTGCACTGAAGCAACTTAGCTTTAGAAAACAAGTATTTAGCCACCCAGAAAGACTAAAATGAAAATCAGCAAAAGTGTTAGTGAGCATGTTGAATAACGTAAATTGGTGCTGCAAAAAGTGCAAATTCATGCATCCATTTTGGAAAACTCTCAGGCAGTATCTACTCAATCTGAACATATATATAGTCTATGATCCAACAATTTCACTCTCTGCTGCTACATACCCCCCCAAAAAAAGTGTGAAGGTATGCATGCCAAAAGACAGAATATTCATAGCAGCATTGTTTGTAAATACCCCAATGGAATCAACCCAATGTCCACCAACAGGGGAGTGGATAAACAAAATCGTGTTGCCTTCATATACAAAAATTCAATTCATCAGTGACAAAAACCGTGGCTACATGCAACGTGGATGGATTTCACAGACATAATGTTAAGCACAAGAAGCTAGACACAAAAGAATATATACTACATAATTCCAAAGTTCAAAGTCAAAAACAGGGAAAATTAATCTGTAATAAGAGAAAAGAGAATGGTAGTTACCCTTGGTGACAGGTACTAACAACTAGGAGGGAGTATAAAGGAGGTTTCCGGGATTTTGGTAATTTCTTTATCTGGGTCGTAATATTAGAAATGTAAAAACTGATTAAGCTATAGAATTTGAAGTTGTACACTTCTCTGTAACATGATAGTATTCAATACGAAATTTTATAAAAAGAAAAAACTTACTAAGAATCCATCCCCTTCTTTCCCCACATGCCCTTTCAGAGTGCCATGCATCCCATCCCAAGTTTGGGATCTGTTGCCTGCTAATGTTTCATGTTCTTCCTAATTCTCTGTCCTTTGCACACCACGAAGTGTCTTTGATGAGAAGCTGGGCCTTGTCTTCACAGTGAAATGCTCCACCAGCTGTTACCTTAAACTCCTGTTCTATGCTCTGATCACAAATGCTTTTTCTTCCAACTCCATCACTACCTTCATCTCCTTTTGATTTTGAGAGCCTCAGTTCTCCTCGCATTCTCACTGGCGATCAGGTTTTCCTGTTTTACTTGTTTGTTGTTTTCATAAATTTATTACTTCAACCATCCACTCACTCAACAAATAGTCCTAGGCTCCGGAAATACTGCAGTAAATTAAGCCAACATGGTGTCCTCTCGGGATTCTTATCATCCAGTGACCTCCTGGACAAAATCTGAACTCCTTTTTCTTGTTCTTCTGATGCATCTGACTAACAAATCCTCTGCCTTGGATTAATCCAGTTTTCTGCTTTCACTGGCCTCCCACAAAACCAAAACCAAGCCCATTGCCATTGAGTCAATTCCAACTCATAGCAACCCTACAGGACAGAGAAGAACTGTCCCATAGAGTTTCCAAGTACCAGCTGGTGGATTCAAACTGCCGACCTTTTGGTTAGCAGTCAAGCTCTTAACCACTGTGCCACCAGAGCTCTGGTTCCACACAAAGACAGCCAAATACTAGGAGAGAATTTTAATTTTTCACATATCATAGATTGATGTTTCTACATATTCATAGTCTCTAACTTCATGTAGAAGCCTTGGTGGCATAGTGGTTAAGCATTGTAGCATTTTTAAACATGTCCAAAAATGGATCTCTCCCCTTGAATCCGGGCCAATCTTAGTGACTTGCTCATAACCAATAGAATGCAGTAGAAGTAACACTAAATGACTTTAGCAGTTAAGTCGTAAAAGGTAAAGCACCTTTCACCTTGATTGCTGGAACCCAAGCACTGGGACCCCTGAGCCATCATGTAAAGAAATCCAACCACCCTGAGGCTGCCATGTTGTGAGGAGGACCAATCTAACCTAAGCAGAGAGATCACATAGAAAGGCCTGAGACAACAAGAAGAGAGAGATGCCTGGCCATGTCCCAGCTGTTTTTATGTTGATTGGTAGAGACTAATAATTGCTTATTACAAAGCCTCTCTACCCTGGCTTTGAGAGCATGAACTATTCCAGCCTTATGTAAGCACCAGAAACTGTTTAGCCTACTACTTTTTGATGGTTCTTTTCCCAACCTCATGGAGTTTCACCCTTCCACTGCACAGATCAGTACTCAGTCAAAGGTACAAGAAGGGACTTTACAGATCTCCAAGATTCCCTCTGCTACTTTCCCTTCTCTGATATTCTGCCCATTAGCCTCTAAATTCTCATCTCTGTGTCCTCCAGTTATTGAAATCTCTATTTGGGTTCCCCTTCTCTGCTACATGCTCAGGCAGGGAGCTGGGGCATGAATTTTAAGATCAGACAACACAATTCAGTTTTTATTGGTTTTAACAATTACATTTGGACTTCAGCTTCTGTAGAATTGCCCTCCTGCTAGGAACAACTAGGAAATTAGGTCTAATATATGAAATAACTGTTTTCAGACATTGGACAACAGGTAATACAGGACTATGATCCCTGAAAATCATAACTTCATATATTATACCTAATTTCCTAGTTGTTCCCAGCAGGAGGGCAATTCTGCAGAAGCTGAAGTCCAAATGTAATTGTTAAAACCAATAAAAACTGAATTGTGTTGTCTGATCTTAAAATTCACGCTCAACAGTTTACGAAAAAGGCCCTTCATACTTAACATGGTAAAGCCTCTTAGAAATTTTTTCTATGGTAGCTATTGTCATCTCTGACTTCTCACTTTTTAATTGGGTACATTCTGCCTTTTCCCTCACCATGTCACTCATGCCACGCCACCTATGGCAGTGGGTAATGAACAAAAGTTCTTTTCTTACTTCATTTTCTACAGCTATGCTGTCCAATACTCTAGTCACTAACCACAGGACTTCTTTTCTATCTGAGATGTAAATCAATTGTTCTCATAGTATGCCGCAAAATCACCTGGGTTGTTTGCCAAAAATGCAGATTCTTGAACCTTATATGAAGAGATTCTGGTCTGGTAAACTGGTTAATTGATACCGATTCTGATTCAGTAAGTTGGAATGAGGGCCCAGAAATTTGGATTTATTCTCAGGCCTCCTCCCATTCTACCCTATATGTTCCCTGGGTAACTCATCTTCGCACAAAGGATAGCACTATCACTCACGTACTAGCATTTCCCAAAGTTCTTTTTTCTAGCTTAGATTCTTCTCACCTCCTGATCTTTCCTTCCAACTGCCTACTGTGCGTCTTCACTTCAATGTCTCAAACTTCACATGTCTAACATTTAATTCCTTGTTTCTATTCTTCCTAGCACATTCCTCCTTTTATTCTTCCAATTATCCAAGCCAGAACCCTGGAAGTCATTCTCTTCTTCTTTCTCACATTTACATCAAATCTTTTTCAAAATCCAACTAATTCTATTTGCTTCATTTCTATCCTACTATGCTTTCTTAATTTTCTTCAGGGTTTTTCAATTTCAGCACTATTGAAATTTTGAACCAGATAATTGTTTGTTGTGGGGGCTGTCCTGTTCATAATATGATGTTTAGTAGTTTTCCTGTCCTCTACCCACTAGGTGCCTAGTTATGACAAACAAAAACATTTTCAGACATTGTCCGCTTGGGGTGAGGGGATTATTTGATTGCCTTATTTGATTGAGACCCTCTCATTACACACCCACATTAAGGCAACAGATCTCACCTGGCCCTTCTGCCAAGGCCTGTACCTTTCACTCATTCTCCACAGTCCTTACAGTTTTCTTCAGGACAAAATCCAATAACTCTAATACAGCATTGTTATGGCTACTTGTCATTGAGTAGATTTTGACTCATGGTGACTCCGTGTATGAAAAGTAGAACTGCTCCATAGGGTTTTCAAGGCTGTGACCTTTTGGAAGCAGATCACCAGGCCTATCTTTCAAGGCACTTCTGAGTGGGCGTGGACCACCAAACCTTTCAGCTAGTAGTTGAATGCTTAACTATTTACCACCTAAACCCAAAATCCAAACCCCCTGCCATCAAGTCTATTCCAACTCATAGAGACCCTATAGCACAAGGTAGAACAGCCCCATAGGGTTTCCAAAACTGTAAATCTTTACAAAAGCAGATTGCTACATCTTTCTCCCATAGAGTGGCTGGTGGGTTTGAACTGATGACCCTTTGATTAGCAGCCCAGTGTTTTAACCACTGCACCACTAGGGCTTCTTTGCACCACCTACCAAAAAAAGAAAGAAAAAATCCCCATTGCCTTCAAGTCCACTCCGACTCATCTAAAAAAATAAATAAATAATTTTTTTTTTTTTTTTTTTATCTAGGGACCCCTTAATATATCATCAGAAGAGAATTATCTGGCCTTTATTTGCCTTTCCAGCTTCTCCTCTCCAGCCATAATGAATTACTTGCAGTTTCCTTAGGAATGGACAAAAGTCATAAATGTTAACCATAGATAGTAAGTAGGCTAGTAGCCTGCAAGATAATGCAAAATTCCTAGGATGCTTTAAATATAGAAAATGAGTAAGCAAGAACTATTTAATGGAATCTCCTGAAGACACAGCTGCAGGGAGTATCCATTACGCTTTTGCCTTTCTCTCATTCCCCAGTTCTAAGACTGGTGTATCACAGTGAACAGCAAAACCCTATGTGGTTGGGAAGTAGCATGGAGGTGGTATGGAAGACAGTAGGCTCAGTCCAGAGAACACCTTACTGTAGGGATACTACTAGTAACAACTAGAAAGCTTGGGTGTTGTTTTATTTCCCTATCTCACATTTTTCATCTGCTGGTACCAAGAGGCAGTTGTTCAAACAGAACGAGGGGATACTATGTGTTTTACATAGACCAAGAGGCAGTTGTTCAAACAGAACAAGGGGATACTATGTGTTTTAAAATCAGAAAAGGTGTGTGTCCGGGTTGAATCCTTTCACCATATTTATTCAATCTGTACAGTGAGGAAATAATCTGAGAAGCTGGACTATATGAAAAAGAACGGGCATCAGGATTGGAGGAAGATTCATTAACAACCTGCGTTATGCAGATGACACAACCTTGCTTGCTGAAAGTGAAGGGGACTTGAAGCATTTACTGATAAAGATCAAAGACTACATTCCGCCTTCAATATGGATTACACATCAACATAAACGAAACAATATCCTCACAACTGCACCAATAAGCAACGGCATGATAAATGAAGAAAATATTGAAGTTGTCAAGGATTTCATTTTACTTGGATTCACAATCAATACCCATGGAAGCAGCAGTCAAGAAATCAAACAAAATATTGCATTGGGCAACTCTACTGCAAAAAATCTCTTTAAAGTATTCAAAAGCAAAGATGTCACCTTGAGGACTAGGGTGTGCCTGACCCAAGCCATTGTATTTTCGATTGCCTCATATGCATGCAAAAGCTGGACAATGAATAAAGAAGACCAAAGAAGAGTTGTTGTCCTTGAATTGTAGTGTTGGCGAAGAATATTGAATATATCATGGATTGCCAGAAGAACAAACACATTTGCCTTGGAAAACGTACATCCAGAACGCTCTTTAGAAGCGAGGATGTTGAGACTTTGTCTCAGTTACTTTGGACATGTTATTGAGAGGGACCATTATGCTTGCTAAACTAGAAGGTCAGCAAAAAAGAGCACGACCCTGCAGAGATGGATGGACACAGTAGCTGCAACAGTGGACTCAAACACAGCAAAGATTGTGAGGATGGCGCGGGACTGGGCAGTGTTTCTTTCATCTGTACAGACAGTTGCTATTAGTCAGAACCAACTCCACGGCACCTAACAAAGACAACAGCTGTCAATGAATCTAAATGAAGAAAATCCACTTTAAAAATTAATACGTGCTTACACTGTGGCTGACAATAGGAGAATAGAAGATAATGTTTCTTCCCTCTGATAATGTACAAACATCTTCCTGGAGCCTGCATTTTATTCGAAGCAATAAACATAACTACCTTTGTAGTTTAAAAGAGATGCATTTTGGAATATATTCCCCCTTGGCTGAAAGAAATAAAATACAACGTAAGACCGTGAACATAGGGTCCCTTCTTGAGGTACGATTTTCAACGTATTCACTCTCCTTCAGGCGTTAGGGGTATTTGGGTGCAGAAGATGCCGTAGAGATTTGCAAATACAATCCAAATTAGCCGGACCTGTATCTTGCAAGAGATGGCCCCTAGGGACCTCCTAAAATCCCAAAACTCTGAAACGATACAGTAAAAACACTGCAACGTCTGAAGCAACTATTGCCTAGCCTTGAATCATTTGCCGGGTCACGCCTCTCTGCCTTTTTCGCCCCTGGGAGCCGCCAGACGCGGTTCCGCTCTAGGCTGCTCCGGCTTCTCTCTTTATGGTAGTGCTGAGCCTCTCTAGCCTTGCCTCGCCGTCCTCTCAGTGGTAGCGCGGGAATTTCCTGAGAAGCCGGCCCGGAAGTCTGGTTTATGAGGTCGCAGGTCCTGCCTGAGCCGGGCCGACGGAGAGCTTACGCTGAGGTGTAAGGGGCCTGGGGACGGTTGGGGGAAGGAGGGCGGGCGTGGAGACGGGTCTCTGGGTCGGGAGGGAACCCGTGCGGTGTCACAGATGACCCTGAGGAGTGGTGGGGGAGGAGGCCCGGAGTGGTGGGGGAGGAAGAGTTTTAACTGATCACGGGGGCTCCCTGTAAACTCCCCACGCTGCGTCCCACCCCCAGCCTCCTCACAGTGCGTTGAAGGCGCCTCGTGTCAAGGTCCTGCCGCCTCTGGATCCTCTGCGGGTTGTCCCCTCTCTTCTGGAGGCCCGGAGCCCTTAAAGCTCAGCACAGCTTGGTGACAGCTAATATGGCCTTGAACCCCGTGTGCATCTTGTATCTCTCCTGTTTTCGTTTTTTTTTTTTTTTTTTTAGTCAGAACCCTCTCAGCCCTAGCCGAGTAGTGTTTATTTTCCCTTCCCGGTACCATGAACACGGTAGGTGTTCATTGGACGTACTTGGTGGTTTGAATCATTTTGATTGACACTGTGAACTGGGGGCATTATGCATGCGACCACTGAAAGGTTGTAGTGGCAGTAATGTAGGATCCAGGGGACCTAGTCCCATTGATTTTGGAAGACTCGGCCTCCTTGGGGTGAGATTCTGGCAGTTTCTGAACATACATGTATTCAGAAAACGTGTGTTAAGTGTCTAGTAAGTGCTGGTATTTGCCTAGAGAGCTACAGCTGGGAACAGAACACAGGTGATTCCTGTCTCACAGAGCTTAATATACATTGGAGGAGGCTAATAACAAAAAAGCATGTGGTGAGTGCTATGTAAAAGGAATTTCATGGTGCTGTAAAGGGAAGGCCCTGGAAATATTCTTTTGCATTGGGTGATACAGAAAATAATACCGTATAACTCTTTCCTTCCAACAGCTAGAAGTAATAGAGAAGTTTCAAAACACTGAAAGTGTCGTGCAGAGAGGAAGAAGAAGGTATAACAAAAATATCTGGATAAAACTTCACCAGATAGGTGAAGACATTGGTGTTCATTCTTGAAGGATAAGTTGACATTGCCTGTCACAGAAAGGGACAAAGACATTCCAAGCAGATAATAAAAAAAAACAAACCAAACCCAGTGCCGTCTAGTCGATTCCCACTCATAGCGACCCTATAGGAGAGTAGAACTGCCCCATAGAGTTTCCAAGGGGCGCCTGGCAGGTTCGAACTGCCGACCCTTTGATTAGCAGCCATAGCACTTAACCACTATGTTACCAGGGTTTCCAAACGGATAATATAAAGGCATAAAGTCTAAAAGAACTTTGTTAGTACTCTTTGACCAGGAGTATGTGACGATTGGAACAAGTTATGCCATGCTAGGAAAAGGTGACAGTTTTTCAACAGATTGGTTGCACTTCCGTTTAACAATTACTTATTAAACATCAGCCATGTTAAGAATATTGTTTGCAGTTTTGGCCACATCCAGAGTAAGGTAGAAGGAGGAGCTATGCTAATTCCTCTTAGTCTGAAAACCACCTCTGAGTTGTTGAAATCCCACTTCTGCTCTATTTGGTCTTTAAGGAGCAGAGAAACAGGGACAAATTGAAAATGGGGTTTGGAAGACCGGACACTTTGCTACATTTTTCCCAAAATGACCTGAAAGTAGTGCTTTTTGCTTATTTTGGGACTGAGCATATAAAATAAAATTAGATGTTGTTTTTTTTTTTCTTGGTTTGATTTGGTTTTCAGTTCAGCATATACCTGAGTGTCTGTTCTATGTCATTGTGCTAGGCCCAGTAACTGAAACTCTGAGCTTCAGTTTCTTCATCTATAAATGGAGATAATTGTACTTACCTCAAGGTTGTTGTAATGATTATGAGATGATGTGTGTATTTAGTACTGTATCTGGCACTTTAACCAACTCTTGTAAATGGAATTATGGACTGTATTTTTGTTTTAAATTCCCTTACCTTTTTTAACTGCCTGGGTCTTCTTGGGAGCCCTGGTGGCGCAGTGGTTAAGAACTCAGGGGCTAACTAAAAGGTTAGCAGTTCGAATCCACCAGCCACTCCTTGGAAACCCTATAGGACAGTTCTAGTCTCCCCTGTGGCGTTGCTATGAGCCAGGATCGACTTGACCACAATGGATTTGGGGTTTTTTGTTTGTTTGGGTCTTCTTGAGAATAGAGACTGTGTTACCTTGGCTCTTTAATCCTTCAGTAGTGGCCATTCACATTTAGTGTGGGTAGTTTGTATTTGAAGATAGGCACACAAAAAGTTAACATTGCAGAAGGCATGAGTGTTGTATAGCATAACCGAGGCTACTAATTTGGGTGATAGGTAGGAGTGGATGAAATTTTTTTATTTCATTAGGAGGATTTGCTAGCATTGTTGCCTTGTATGTGTTCTCTTAGCTTCCTCAATCCATGTAGCCTACCTACCTTATAGGTTGGTAATGGCTAGCAAAAGGTAATGCTTAAAAGCACATCTGAAACTAAAAATGTGAAGTTGAATAATTTTCTGAGCTGGTAGTGTTCACATTACATGAGGAGCAGATACTTGTTTTTACTACCTAAGGTAGCAGAACAAGGGGTCTAATAAATCCATTCGACAATGATTTTATTCTTTCTTGGGTACGATACAAATATACAAATACTAAATGTTAATCTTAGAATCGCAAAGCTTGCTATATTTAGGCACTGAAACCAAAGTACTGGCATTTCAGATTAGGAGAGGAGAAAGTCTGAAGTGCAGGTTTTTTTGTTTTTTTTTTTTAAAAAGCCTATTTGGTATTTGAAATTAAAAATAACTATATAAGTGAAATTCATCCAAGCATCCATACTGGAAGACCTTAGGAGACCCTTCCAGGAATTAAATAAGTGTTACTATTTGTAGACCGGACCTCATCAGGTATAGTTTTGGAAGTACTTGAAGACCGGGATCTCCTGGTGTATCTTGCTAAGGGGGAAGAATATCGAGGCATAGACATAGAGCCCCCAGATAGTCAGAATGTGATAACCCAAAAGGATGTGCTCCCAGCAATGCAGTTTCCATTGAACCAGATACTTTTCTCTATGCTAGTTTTATCAGACTTATACCGCCTTTTCCCCTATCATCTTCAGTAGTGTCAGATTTCATGTACAGCAGGTACATGTCTGTGTGTGTGCTTCTTATGCCTTTTTTTTTATTTGTTTAAATGCTTTATAGAATACAGTAAATGCTTGATCAATGTCCTTTTAATTGAATTGACTGAAGCAGTGCATCTCAAACTGTAATGTGCTTATGAGTCAACCTGGGGATCTTGTTAAAATGTAGATTCTGACTGGGGCCAGCCTTGAGATTCTACGTTTTTATTAAGTCCCCAGCTGATACCAGTGCTGGTCCTTGGACAGTAAATAGGAATGTTTTTCTGACTGTTATTAAGGAAAGAGCTAGGTAGGTAATGAAAGAGCATAGCACCATACTGCAGGTGAAGGGAATAACATGAAGCTGCTTGACTGTCACAGAAAAGAAAATAAATATTAAGTGTTGGCTACGTTGGCAGAACGCAGACCAAAAAGAGCAAAAGAAAGTTGCTATGAAACAGATCTAAAGAGCTCTACTGCAGAATATTAGGCAAGGGGAAGAGGACAGAAGGAGCTAGAAATGAGGACTTTGAGGAGTATAACAGGAGGAGCAACCAGAGGGTATAATGTAAAGAAGACAGTGACCAATTAGACCACTGCCTGAAATTCTGCTGTCCTTGAGCTGGCCTGACTTTTCTTTGGCAGAGCGTAAGCAAACTGCCTAAGGGTAGATTAGGACACTAACCTATGTATGACGTCTCTGAGCATAAAACGCGCTTAACAAGGTGAATATAGTTTAACCATGGTAGTTTACTGACGTGAGGGGTACTGATGTGCTACTGAGTATGAATCAGTGTATAAACCAAAAACAAACAAACCCGTTACCGTCAAAGTCAATTCCAACTCATGGTGACCTTATGTGTATCAGAGTAGAACTGTGCACCATAGGATTTTCACTGGCTGATTTTTTGGAAGTAGATCTCCAGGCCTTTTGTCTAAAGTGCCTCTGGGCAGGCTCAAACCTCTAACGTTTTGGTTAATATGCAAGTGCATTACCTGTTTGCAGTACCCGGGGACTCCTATACCTACTAAAAAAAAAAAAAAATACCTACTAATACAATGTTAAATAGAAGCCGTGATAGCAGGTATTCTTATATAGTGCTGACTTTACAGGAAATACTTATAATGTTTTATGATTAAATATAATGTTACTGTCAGCTTTTGGTTAATACCTTTTTATTCCCTGCTTGCTAAGAAGTTTCTCTCTTTTGAATAGGTGTTGAATTTTATCAAATGCTTTTTCAGTTCCCAGGTAAGAGTTTTGCAGCACAAATCTGACTCTCTTTCATATTTTCTCCAGGGTGAACTACTAGAGAGAACTCCCAAGGCAAAATAAAAACAGGGGAAATTTGCTACACTCAAGAATGATGGATCCCTGTTCAGTGGGAGTCCAGCTTCGTACTACAAATGAATGCCATAAAACATACTATACTCGTCATACAGGCTTCAAGACTTTGCAAGAGTTGTCATCAAATGATATGCTTTTACTTCAACTTAGAACTGGAATGACACTGTCTGGGAACAATACAATCTGTTTCCATCATGCAAAAATTTACATCGACAGATTTGAGGATTTGCAGAAGTCCTGTTGTGACCCATTTAACATACACAAAAAACTAGCCAAAAAAAATTTGCATGTGATTGACTTAGATGATGCCACCTTCCTGAGTGCAAAATTTGGAAGACAGCTTGTACCTGGTTGGAAGCTTTGTCCAAAATGTACGCAGATAATCAATGGAAGTGTGGATGTGGATGCTGAAGAGCGCCAGAAAAGAAAACCTGATTCAGATGTATGTACGCGTGTCATTTTTTTCCTGCCAGATGGCTTCTGCAACATAGAATTTTGTTTGACTATAAGGAAATTATATTTACATTATTATATTTATTAGCATACAGTGAATATAATGTTGGGGAGGTGAAAGTAATTTAAATGGTGTTTGTAAATATTTCCATATAGTCAAGGTTAGTACTCGGTGGTTAAAAAAAAGAAGGCTTGGGAAAGGAATAACACAATGTGCCAGAGACTCCTAAGCAGCCCCTAGTGCACAAACATTGTGGTTGTTGTTAGTTGCCACAGGACTGATCCCCACATCTGGCGGCTCCATGGGTTGTAGGTTAGAACTGCTCCCCGGGGTCTTCTTGGCTGTAATCTTAGTGGAAGCAGATCGCCAGGGCTTTTCTTCCGTGATATGGCTGTATGGGTTCAAACCACCGACCTTCAGGTTCGCAGTCAGGCTCGAACCATTTGCCCCACCCAGGGACCTCCGCACATTCTGGCAAAGCCAGGACTTAACTAGCTTAGTTTCTTTTCTGATACCAAAGTAACTCAATGGGACATGCCATTGTATATAGTGGGAGTCTGTATAATAGCAGGATGAGTTTCCCCCTTTTTTGAAGGATTTGAAAATTACTACTTTAAAAAGGAGCATCGGAGAGATGATTTGCAATAATTGTTTCTGGTTTCAGCCTTTCTTTATCCTTTCATACTGTCCCATTCTTGAGTGGGTTTTTTAAATGCTTTTTAAATCCTTCACTTCTACTTATGAATTTGTATTTGGTATGGTCAAGGCTAATTTTAGGCCTTTCGTGTGTGTGTGTGGTCAAAAATATGGTACATTTTTACATTGTAAAATATAAATATTTTATAGCTGTCTTCCATGGAAGGAGCCCTGGTGGTACCGTGGTTAAGAACTCGGCTCTTAACCACAAGGTCAGCAGTTTGAATCCACCAGCCGCTCCTTGGAAACCCCATGGGGCAGCTCTGCTCTGTCCTATAGGGTCACTACGAATCAGAATCGACTTGACAGCAACAGGTTTTTTTTTCTTTTTGTCTTCCATGGAAATTGTTTAATCTTCCACCGAAAAGCTTATCATTTACTTGCTTACAAAGAGCCCTGGTGCACAGTGGTCGTTAAGTGCTCAACTA
Organism: Loxodonta africana; assembly: GCF_030014295.1. Classification (NCBI taxonomy): domain Eukaryota; kingdom Metazoa; phylum Chordata; class Mammalia; order Proboscidea; family Elephantidae; genus Loxodonta; species Loxodonta africana. The sequence goes on along the minus strand of NC_087348.1, from coordinate 53,068,654 downwards.
CTAACCGAAGGGTCAATGGTTCGAACCCACCAGCCACTCCAAGGGAGAAAAGACCTGGTGATATGCTTCCATGAAGATTACCCAGACCCGGATTACAGCCTAGGAAATCCAGTAGGGCAGTTCTACTCTGTCCTGTGGGGTTGCTATGAATTAGAATTGGCTCAAGGGAACATAACAACAACAACAATGCAGATTTAACAGTATCAAACAATTTAAGATTTCATAAAGCTATCTTTGGTATATACAATGAGGACAAGTATGTCAAATGAGCACTTCTAAAAATGTCTACTTAAAAATAATCATTTTATAATTCTTGCTTTGAAATATTTTTAACTTTCTCTTTTTAATTAATAAATATAAACCTAATTAAATTTTTAAATAAAATGTAGTATTTTACTTTTTTTCATCCATTCAGAGGCACATCTCTAGGATCCAATGTTATGTGCAATTTACACTGGGTACTTGCTGTTACTGTCGCTTTAAATGCCTTCTGCACCTTACCTGTCCATGGCTTTTGTAGAATGTCTATCACATAAACCTTTTTCCCCACTAATAACAAATTTAACCCCTTAAGCATGAAAATTTTGTTTTACTAGAGCGTTTTTAAAAGTTTATATTTCTGCTTCAGAACTAGAAACCAAATTATTTCTCTGCTCTTGCAAATGCATAAATATATAGGAATAGAACTTTATGTTAAGGACTCAGGATCATTACTCGGAACCTCAGTCATGTGCCATTGGGTTATATAGCAGTTTTCTGCCTTCGCTCCCATGTTCGCAGCAGCCATTGCAGTGGTCACCATGCCCGTCCTCTGCTTTAATATGCCCAAGGCTAAAATCAGAAAATGAAAATGTTATTCATAAATTAACTCATAAACTTTGATGCGGTCCATTGTTGTTGTTAGGTGCCATCAGGTCTGTTCCGACTCATAGCGACCCTGTGCACAACAGAACGAAACACTGCCCAGTCCTGTGCCATTCCCACGATCGCTGTTATGCTTGAGCTCATTGTTACAGCCACTGTGTCAATCCACCTCATTGAGGGTCTTCCTCTTTTCTGCTGACCCTGTAGTTTGCCAAGCATAACATCCTTCTCCGGGGACTGATCCCTCCTGACAACATGTCCAAAGTGTGCAAAGCACAGTCTCGCCATCCTTCGTTCTAAGGAGCATTCTCGTCGTACTTCTAAGACAGATTTGTTTGTTCTTTTGGCAGTCCATGGTATATTTGATATTCTTCGCCAATACCACAATTCAAAGGCATCAGTAGTTCTTCAGTCTTTCTTATTCATTGTCCAGCTCTCACATGCTTATGACTGGATTGAAGATACCATGGCTTGGGTCAGGCGCACCTTAGTCTTCAAGGTGACGCTTTGCTCTTCAACACTTTAAAGAGGTCCTTTGCAGCAGATTTACCCAGTGCAATGCGTCTTTTGATCTCTTGACTGCTGCTTTCATGGCTGTTGATTGTGGATCCAAGTACAATGAAATCCTTGACAACTTAAATCTTTTCTCTGTTTATCATGATGTTGTTCATTGGCCCAGTTGTGAGGATTTTTGTTTTCTCTTTGTTGAGGTGCAATCCATACTGAAGGCTGTGGTCTTTGATCTTCATTAGTAAGTGCTGCAAGTCCTTTTCACTTTCAGCAAGCAAGGTTGTGTCATCTGCGTAACACAGGTTGTTAATGAGTCTTCCTCCAATCCTGATGCCCTGTTCTTCATACAGTCCAGCTTTTCGTATTATTTGCTCAGCATACAGATTGAGTAGGTATGCTGAAAGATTACAACCCTGATGCAGACCTTTCCTGACTTTAAACCAGTCAGTATTCCCTTGTTCTGTCCGAACAACTGCCTCTTGATCTATGTAGAGGTTCCTTACGAGCACAATTAAGTGTTCTGGAATTCCCATTCTTCACAATGTTAGCCATAATTTGTTATGATCCACACAGTGGAATGCATTTGCATAGTCAATAAAACACAGGTAAACATCCTTCTGGTGTTCTCTGCTTTCAGCCAGGATCCATCTGACATCAACCATGATATTCCTGGTTCCACGTCCTCTTCTGAAACCAGCCTGAATTTCTGGCAGTTCCCTATTGATATACTGCTGCAGCCATTTTTGAATGACCTTCAGCAAAAATTTTGCTTGCGTGTGCGATTAATGATACTGTTCTATAATTTCCACATTTGGTTGGATCGCCTTTCTTGGGAATAGGCATAAATATGGATCTCTTCGCAGTCAGTTGGCCAGGAAGCTGCCTTCCGTATTTCTTGGCATAGACGATTGAGCACTTCCAGCGCTGCATCTGTTTGTTGAAACATCTCAATCGATATTCCATCAATCCCTGGAGCCTTGTTTTTTGCCAATGCCTTCAGAGCAACTTGGACGACAACTTTCAATACCATCGGTTCCTGATCATACGCTACCTCTTGAAATGGTTGAACATCAACTAATTCTTTTTGGTACAATGACTCTGTGTATTCTTTCCATCTTCTTTTGATGTTTCCTGCATCATTTAGTATTTTCCCCATGGAATCCTTCACTGTTGGAACTTGAGGCTTGAATTTTTTCTTCAGTTCTTTCAGCTTGAGAAATGCCGAGCATGTTCTTCCTTTTTGGTTTTCCATCTCCAGCTCTTTGCACATGTCATTATAATACTATACTTTGTCTTCTCAAGCCACCCTTTGAAATCTTCTGTTCAATTCTTTTACTTCATCATTTCTTCCTCTTGCTTTAGCTGCCCGATGTTCAAGACCAAGTTTCAGAGTCTCCTCTGACATCCATCTTGGTCTTTTCTTTCTTTCCTCTCTTTTCAGTGACCTCTTGCTTTCTTCATGGATGATGTCCTTAATGTCATTCCACAACTTGTCTGGTCTTTGGTCACTAGTGGTCAGTGCATCAAATCTGTTTTTCAGAAGGTCTCTAAATTCAGGTGGGATATACTCAAGGTCATATTTTGGTTCTCATGGACTTGCTCTGATTTTCTTCAGTTTCAGCTTGAACTTGCATATGAGTAATTAATGGTTTGTTCCACAGCTGGCCTCTGGCCATGTTCTGACTTGATGATATTGAGCTTTTCCATTGTCTCTTTCCACAGATGTAGTCAATTTGATTTCTGTGTGTTCCATCTGGCGCGGTCCATGTGTATAGTTGCCATTTATGTTGATGAAAGAAGGTATTTGCAATGAAGAAGTCATTGGTCTTGCAGAAATCTATCATTCGATCTCCGGCGTTGTTCCTATCACCAAGGTCATATTTTCCAACTACTGATTCTCCTTTGCTTACAACGTTCACATTCCAAACACCCGTAATTACCAGTGCATCTTGATTGCTTGTTCAATCAATTTCAGACTGCTGCAGCTGATAAAAAATCTTCTATTTCTTCATCTTTGGCCCTAGTGGTTGGTGCATAAATTTGAATAGTAGTCATATTAACGGGTCCTCCTTGTAGGCGTATGGATATTATCCTATCACTGACAGTGTTGTACTGCAGGATAGATCTTGAAATGTTCTTTTTGACGATGAATGCAACACCATTCCTCTTCAAGTTGTTATTCCTAGCATATTAGACTATATGATTGCCCGATTGAAAACAGCCTATACAGTAGGACAAACTGATAGACAGGTGGGGGGATGCGGTCCACAGACCTTTTCAATTTTGTTGCACTTGGGTTCTAAAACTTCTTGTCCTTCTTTCAAGTTAAGATTCCAGGTTAAGAATTGATCTGGATGAATAACGAGCGAAATATTAATCTATGTATAGCCTACCGAGTCGGAATCACCTCAACGGCGGTGGGTTTGGGTTTTTTTTTTTTTTTTTAAATCAACGTTTTGAGTTTTTAATTTTTTTACCTTTATTCAGGGAAAAACTGCTAAAGCTTTGAGGTCGTTACAATTTACAAACCCAGGAAAGCAAACGGAATTTGCTCCAGAAAGCGGTAAAAGAGAAAAAAGAAGGTTTACAAAAAATACACCCGCTGGTTCAGACAGGTAGGCTATGCGTTACTTAAGATATATGTTAGCTTGCTGCTTCACAACTTTATTGTTCCCCCTTTTTTCTCTTACGTATTGAATTTTGGGGGTAAATATTTTAAATTGGATGGTGTGATATTACTAAGAACCTCTGGGAGCCTTGATTTTTATTCATTTAAAATTAAGACATCCTTTTCAGCTCTAAGAAGGTAGGAATGAAGTGAACAAAATAATGCCTTTGGCATGAAAATTAAAACATACTTCTTAGAATTAAAATAAGTTTCTTTTTGGAAAAGTGTTATGATGTATTATATAATTAGTATATCTCTGAGTGATAGCTACAAAGTAAGTTTTATGAGAATGAAAGGTTCCTTTTTATTTTTTAATGTCTGAAGTAGAAATGTACTATGGTACAGTCAATAGAATGAATGAGAGAACTAAAATTTTATAATACATGACTCGAGCATTTCTAAAATATAGATTGACAAATGTTAATATAGTCATTCAGAATTATTTTTAAATGCAATCAGCATCTCTACATACGTCATTAATTCCATCTGTTAAGGTTTTCCACTGAGTCATTTAAATATTTTTAGATATAGATTTAGTAGCGTCCATTAAAGAACAAAAAACATTAATTGCAGTATAAAAACCAACCCTGCAGCATAATGTAATACAAACAAAACTATGTTCACAAAGCACTAAAGAGGTTGGTAGCCAATAAAATGTACTACTATGAACTATACTTGGTTTTGGACAAAGTTCTTTTCCATTCCTTTGATAAGGTGACTTTTAAATGGACTTCAAAGCTTTTTGGATTTGTCTTAATGCTTTTTAGAGTTATGCCTCATCTTCTCACACACTGATTTTTGTGTCGTTTTTTTTAGCCTTGAGCTTGGTCAGTTATGGATCGCCCCTGCAGGTCCTCACCTCTAATTTGAAATATTTTATCTCCTTAAAAATTTTTATTAGCATATTTCCAGTTAAATATTAAAATACATGTATATATATGTGCAATGTCATTCATTGTGTTTTATTTTACAGGCAGGTGATACCGGCAAAAAGTAAGGTCTATGATAGCCAGGGTCTCCTGATTTTCAGTGGGATGGACCTCTGCGACTGCCTTGATGAAGATTGCTTAGGATGTTTCTATGCTTGTCCTGCCTGTGGTTCTACCAAATGTGGAGCTGAATGCCGCTGTGACCGCAAGTGGCTATATGAGCAAATTGAAATAGAAGGAGGAGAAATAATTCATAATAAGCATGCAGGGTAATTTGTGGTATCAAGCTATGAGGTCCTTTGAAGGTCCTTTATTTATTGTAAAACTGTAATTCTGAAATTATACTAACATTTTAAACTTGATTGCCAATAACAGATTTGAAAAGCATCTCAGAGTGCACAATTGTTGCTTTTGGGTTACTTTCAGGTACGTTATTTGACTTAAATTTAGATGGGCAGTCAGCTTTAAGCTCAACTGTCTGGGTCGCTGTAAACAAGTAGAGTGTAGGGTATAGGTGGTCCTCGATTTGCACAGTTCCAGTATGCACAAATTTCAGTTATCACACTTTAGTTAAATAATACCAGTCTCTCTGACAACAGTGTTGAAATTTCAGTTACCACAATATATTAACTGTGAGTAATTTGCATAAAGTGCAAACTTCCCTGCTCTTCAGTCCTCAATTCATTGTGTAAATAACAGATGCAGATCATGAGCAGTGACCACATCACTTCTAAAATCTATCGATGATTGGTCACTGCACATCTGTTACTCTGTGAGAGTGACAGTTTACAAAAATGGATCATCAGAAGAGAAAATTGGCCAACAAATATGGTGCAGCAAAGAAATGAAAAGTGGTAACACTGAAAGGGAAATAGGAATCAAACATGAATAGAGCTCTAGAAGAAATAACTGATCTTGGGAATGTTGACCCTGCTGCTATTCTAAAGACTCTAGAACATCCAGAGCCAGACTCCAGATATGCAGCCAGAGGAACTCAGTGAAGACACATTTATCAACATAAATTAGGGAAGTAGTTACGATGAAAAGGATGACTCTGCACCAGAGGAAGTGATGCCAGAAAACTTCACGTTAAAGGAACTGTTGGAAATATTTCACATTGAAAGCGCAAAGAATAAAATGTCGCAGTTGGTCTAAGTTAAAGGGAGTATGAAAAATTTTCCACAGTGTACAAAAGATACTCATTTAATATCATAAATTATTTGACAAAAAGAAGACAAGCATGTTTATAGTACTCTTGATTAGTTTTTTACAGTGAAATATACCTTGATTCTCAGTGTTTCTAACGTTAGAAATTATAGTGTACTGAAAAAGCATTTATTTTCCTGGTTTTTTTTTCTCATTTTGTTATATGTTTATGACCAACAGTAAGAATTTTTAATATTTTGACAAAAATGTATAAAGGTCATGGAACAATCATAATTTACCATATTGATTATTGAGATAGCTTTACATGGCCATTTTGTGGTTCCACACTACTGTGCAAAATTAGGACTGACTGTAGCTGACAACAGTGCCTGACTTCAGGAAAAAGTGATGTTGATACAATTGAGTAGTTGAGTGTTAAACTATTTTGGAAATAGTCTACGTATTTAAGTGTTAGTACATATAATTTCTTTTTATTCTCCCTGCTTTTCAAGTAAATGTGTTAATATTATAAACCTTTCATTGTTTAAGCATGTATTCTTGGTGAAATTTGTTCTTGGAGGGGACAAAAAAATCTTTTTTTTAATGTTTAAATCTCAGAAAATATACAGTACATAAGCAGATAGACATATCTGTGGTATTAGAATTTAATGGGAGGAGGTGCCAATTAGGATAAAATGGCCTAAAAACACTCCTTAAGGAAGTGATAATGAAAAAAAGGTGGAGAAACACTGCTTAAGACATAAGGTATAAATAAATATTTTGGAAATGGATTGCTATTTCAGAGTGTGTTGTTTTAAGGATGGGGTTGGAGCTGGTATCTTCCCTCTGCCCTTTTGCTAAGATGGCTACCTGTCATTCTGTCTAAAAACTTCTGTCACCTTGGGCATTGCCCCTAAATTAGGTTTTTGTTTAGTTTTTCTTTCCCTAAATAAAGTATTTCAATTTAACCAAATGAGTTTTTAGCAATTTGAACTTAAACAGCCAGTTGAATTGACCGTTAGAGATTTATTTTTATTCCTGTACTTATGCTGTCTCTTTAAAATGACTGGTTTTACTTTGATGAAATGCCATTTTAAACCATGGAATTAAATGTCGTTTTTAAGCTGTAATTGTTCACTGATCTGGTTATCAGAAGTACAATTAGGTTATCAATTCCTTAGTCCATATATTTCAGCTAAGCACTGGCAAAAGAATAATTTTATTTACTTAACTACTTGTTTTGTTTTTTCTGAATTAAATACTTTATTCTAGAAAATGCAAACAGAGTCCAATTTCATTTGAATTTCCACAATCATTCCCCACCAAAAAACCAAACCAGTAGCCATGGAGTCAGTTCCGATTCATCGCAACCTCATGTGTTTCAGAGTAGAAATGCACTCCGTAGGGTTTTCTTATGGCTGTGATCTTTCTGAAGTAGATAGGCCTTTCTTACAAGGTGCCTCTGAGTGGATTCAAATCACTCACCTTTTGGTTAGTAGCTAAGCATTTAACTGCACCACCCAAGGACTCCAGGATCATTACCCATACTCATACGCATTGCCATGGAATCAATTCCAACTCATAGTGACTGTATAGGACAGAGCAGAACTGCCCTGTAGGGTTTCCAAGGCTGTGATCTTTCGGGAGCAGACTGCTACATCTTTCTCCTATAGAGTGGCTGGTGGGTTTGAACCACTGACCTTTTGGTTAGCATCTGATTGCTTAACCACTGCCACCAAGGCTTCTCTAGGGTTATTAGACCTTAATTGCATTACGAGCAACATCATTTTTGTTGCTTTTAAGTACGAGTTAGTACACTGCTTCAGCTCTTGAGGACAAATTTAAAACTAATTTTTTATTTAAAGCAAATATCTTTTTGATGGAATAAATGGCTTCAGAATTCAAACTACTATATTTCAGGATTCCTAAATAGACATTTCTGTATTTCAAAAATGAGTAATAATTACATCCTCACGGTAAAATTTCTTGAATGATTTTGTCAGTGACTTCATCATGTCCATTCAACAAATCAAACTTTTAATGAGCATGCACAGTGCTTACAGAGAACGGTATATCTCCTTTAAAGCATGGCTGTAATAAATGTAGCGTCTTTGAGAAAATTACATCACAAGTTCACTTACTATTTTTTAATATTATTGACATATAGAATATAATGAAATCTAGACCTTTTTTATTTTACATGAATATGATGCAAGGTAGCTAAATTATTTTAGAATGCTATTAATCTAAAATTGCAGGCCTTACTGGAGAAGATAAAGGAGCCCTGGGGGCACAGTGGTTAAAGCGCTCGGCTGCTAATTGAAAGGTCTTCGATTTGAACCCACCAGCCATTCTGTGGGAGAAAGATGTGGCAATCTTTAAAGATTTAGTCTGTAAATATTTATAGCCTTGGAAACCCTTGGGGCAGTTCTACTGTGCTCTGTGGGGTCACTGAGTCAGAATCAACTTGACAGCAACGGGTTTGATTTTGGTTTTTGGAGTGAGGTTAGTATCAGACCACTGCATTGTGATGGATCTCCATGGTTTTGTAACTCCAACCAAGTGACTGGTGGGACTGTGCAAATGAGGTGCTTGTAGCCAACCAAAGGGGATTGGATAGCTTGCTAATAATGTAAATAAGGTACATGGCCCCCTTGTGGAGATAGCATGTAAATAAGGTGTATGGAACTCTTAACGAGGGGATTGGTCAGTTTTGCCATCTCACTAGGCTTAAAGGGAGACAGAGGAGCTGTAACGTGGAAGACAGCGAGAGATGGTAGTGGTAGACGGTAGGTATCAGGAGACTGGCATGCGATGGCTGCTGTGGGGCTTGCCGACCCATGGAGCTAAGAGGTTAACACTTGCCCAAAAAGGTCCCCAGCAGGGCCTAGCAGCAGAGGGTGAAAAGAACCTGTCCTGATCCAGGAACTATGTCCTGAGTTGTTTTTCCTGTTACTTCCAAGTTGATCCCGATCACGAGTTGTACACTGCTACTTCCCAAATAAAACACTGAACAGTAAGTACAGTTCGTGAGTTCTGTGAGACGTTGCAGCAAATTACTGAGCCCAAAGATGGGAGGGTAGTGAGGGGAAGAGAACTATTTAACATTAGAGATGATGGAGTGGTACAGCAGTTTGAAAAAGTTGGACATTTGGGACATATTTAACCTCCACCTCATAGGAGCCAGCTTTGTGCTGATCCTTCTAAAAGAAATTTTTCATTTAACCACAAACACTGACTTTAGAAATGTGTGTCTATATTTGGGTTAAAAATGGCATTCCATATGATCATTTTCCTATTTGCTTTCTACAAATGTAAGAAAATACCTTTGGAATATCGTACATAGGATTCTTCTATTTTTAAAATATCTTAATGTCTCATTCTGTATAACAAGCTGTTCCACAACCTAACAGTCTATTCTAAAACTGCTTTCCTGGCATGGATTCAATCAAGTAGTTTTTACAGATGAATTTTGAAGTGTATATATATATATATATATATAAACAATTACTTATTAATAAATACAATTTTACTAAGTTACAGCATGGTTCTCAACTTGTAGGAGATCAGGCACCCGTGTGAGAAGCTGAATAAAGCTATGAACTGTCTCCCCAGAAAAATACACGTATTTACGTACTCAAACATTCCACGTTCAGAACCCCAGAACATTAGAGTGTCCGGGGAATATGAAGTATTCTGTAAACCATTTGATTTTTTTAACGTGAAGATGGATGACTAAAATTTATTTAGTTTTGTTTGTTATACCAAGACAGCTTGTGTGAACACAACTGTCAGAATGGTTTAGTCCTTTGAAAGAGCTGTTGCTACCCTGAAAGATGAGATCCCACTGTGCCCTCTCCCAACCCTCCCATCACCAGAAAGGTAATTACAAGTTGAGTCGTGATGTATAAAACTGAGATGTCTTGTCTAGGCTGAGTTTTGGTAAGTAGAGATTATTACTTACATTATGGTAACCCTGCTACAAATAGCTTAACATCCTTGTGCAAAATTCGCGTCGCTGCCTTAGTTTTTGCTGACATCTACTGGTATTTTCATGAAAATAAACTCTCCACTGCTGCTGCTTCCATTAAATCTCTTCACTTCCCAACTATTCACACTAGTGTCTACATAATAGCCTGCTGAGGTGGGGTATTTTTAAAAATCCTCCAAGTAGAATGGCTTTTCCCTTTAGCATTCTTAGGTCTTGCCCAGCAGCTGCCAACTGTGTTAGGTTTTTTTTTTTTTTTTTTTTAAGAATATGGTGTGGATACAGAAACGTACATGGGCACTTCTGGATTTCTCTTCATTTATTTTTATGAACGGAAGAACTTGGGGAAGTAATGCTTTTATGTCTTTCTTAAAAGAATCTTCAAACACTTCACTGAACACTTAGTTTGAAAGGTATAATAGATTTCTGTACTATAGTATGTGCCCCCAACTTTTAAATTATTTGTAATGGCCTAGTTGTGAGGGTTGATTCGTTTTATCAAGGTAATTAACCTTTTTCTAAAAAGTAAAGGAAATTTACCAGATAAAGCAAATTATTAGCTCAGTTGGGTTAGTAATACTATATCTTTAAATGCAGTTTGAAGGTAATTATATCCCTATGAAGTGACATAACTAAAATGTATTGTGACCAGTTTTTTTCTTGAAACCATAACTGATAATTTGTGAAACAATTATTACAAACTTTATTTTTCTTATTTCATGTTACTGCACGAAAGCAAATACATTTTGTTGTCATAATCTCCCTAGATTATGGTTTCTATATAAATGGATTTATTAACACTAAAATGTCTGCAAACATTTGTTAAAATGACCAAAGCTTTCCAAACCTCACAACTTAAATAGCTAATAACTGAGAAAGATAAAAGAAGTGTGAGTATGTGATCATTGTATACTTGGATTGCTGGATGATAGCTTTTTTTTTAAGATCTTTTCAGATACACATTTTGAGGTGAGGGCATATTTTACTTTGATGAATAAAAAAGTAAAATAAAAATCAGATATTTACTCAAGGTTGCAGAATCTTTGTCTTAGCAAGAGAGACCTTATCTAAAACCGAGATTGGAAAAAAGTACAAACTTACAAAGGAGGCCTGAAACTATTCAAAATACAAATACTAGTTCTAAGTATCCCTTTTGTTATCAATAGCATTAGCTATATTGAACAAAATGATAAATCTAAATTAAATTTTGATTTTTATTATCTTCTGTTAACCCAAATTTACTGTTACTTGGGCTTCAAGGTAGTATTTACTTACAGTTATTTCAAAAATTAAGTCAGTTATTTGATGCTGTAAGATAAAGTAAGCAGTAATGGCAATAGTGGTACCACTTAAGTGGGCTCTACAGGTTCTGGGTAAAATACCTTTTTTTTTTTTAGCATTAGGAGAGGTAAAATGACCTAGGAATCTCCAGTGAGTTGTGGCATCATTAAGGTTTTTAAAATAATAATCTCATGTCTTCCCCAGAGTCTTTTGACTTAGACTTTTTCTATTTTTCAATTCATCTTAATCGAGTGAGGGCAATCATTTATTAAAAGAGAGTTTAGAGTACCAATTTGAAGTGATCTGGAGAAAACTATCACTTGAGGATTTTGGTTTTTGTTATGTTTGTTTTTTAGTACGTGAAGTTTAAAAAATTGCCAACAAGCTTCTGGCCGTTTATGGCTTACTGAATGTGACAATGCAAAGAGAATTTCTGCATAAAATAGAGAACTTAGAATTTAGTGCATACACATAAAAAGATTAATCTTTCTTTTCCAAAATAATTTGGCTCGTGGCATTCCTAAATTGGTCTATCAACATAGACTTTTCTACAGAAAATGTTTGAAAGGGAAACAATTTCATTCTTCAGTGTTCTGTTAGAAAGTTTCTAACTCCGCCTCAAAAGGTGTAGATAAGCAAATGCTTATTTTCTCCTTGATGCCCTGTTGGGTCAAACAACTGCACATAGGTTTAAAAATCATCAAACAACATCACTGACAGACCAAGCCTCACACTATTTGACATGCCCTCACCCCGTATTAGAAGGCTCCTCAAACCTTTTGGGGGACATGGCCCTAGGAGACTCTTAAACTGCATGGCTATGTTCTGCATTTTGTTTTCCCCTGGTCCCAACTGATTGGGCTTGTCTGAAGACCTGTCCCAAGGAAAACTAGTCTTTATCTTGGCCAGAAGCTTATGGGTTGGCTAAGTGTGAAGGAAGCACTGCCCAAACAATGACAGTGATGATGTACTGAGCCAATCAGATTCTCTCAGGAATTTAAATGAGATAAAGGAGAAGGAATTCAGCAAGTTTGTGTAAGGAAAGATGGAAAAACAGAAGAGCCAAGGCACTATAATGGAACACTAAGGTTCTATACCTAAACACTTGAGAGTCAACAACTGCGCCTGTTGTCACTGCATCATCAGAGCTGCTGTCAGATCTGTAGTATCTTGAAAGTAATCCAGTCTCAACGAAGCCTAGCCACACAGTCAATACTCCCCTTATTTTTGCAGGTATGCTTGCAACAAACACCCCATTACTTGAAGAAACCCTAATAAGGAGTTTGTTCTTTCATCGAAAGAGCCTTACAACCGCTCTTCTAGTTAAAAGAGACTGAAGGTATAAAGTTATGTTCCTTCATCTGTTAGTACTGTGTCCTTGGATAACTCTAAAACAATGGATAACTCTAAAACTCTAATACAAATGGAGAATTTGTATTGCTAAACAAGTTGCCAGGTGAGATGGATTTGCTGGTCTGGAAACCACACTTTGACAACTACTGCTCTCCACCAACCAAACCAAACCCATTGCTGTTAAATTGATTCTGACTCATAGGGACTGTACGGGACACAGCAGAACTACCCCATAGGGTTTCCAAGGAGTGGCTGGTGGATTCAAACTGCCAACCTCTTGGTTAGCAGCAAAGCTGTTAACCACTGCACCACCAGGCCTCCTGCCCTCCACCAGTAGTTTTCACTCTCCGATGTCCACTGGAGTCACCTGTGAAACATCAAAATCTATGTACTTTTCTTTAGGCCTCACTCCCAGATATTTGATTTAATTGGTCTGGGGTTTGGCCTGAGCCCTGGAAGGCCAAACTCCATTCTGACCCAGCATGGGGATCCCTCAGAGTTCAAGTCAAGAGGGTAATGTAATTAGTCTTTATTCCTAATTGGATTCCAGAAAGTATAAACCCTTTGCTAGATTTTTGGCTGTATTTGGCCTCAGGTGAGCCAGTGAACTCAGTCTTTTTTACTCCTTTCTCTTGCTCATATTATCAAATCCATTTGATTCTTCCTTGGAAAAATTCTTCAGGGGTTCCCCTCCCCCCACTACCCCAGTTAAAGCTCAATTGTGCTTTGTATGCCTAGTATCATTTCCCCTCTGGCATTGGCCTGGAGTCCCTGGGTGCTGCTGCAATAGGTTAAGTGCTCAACTACTAGTCAAAAGGATTGGGGGTTTGAGCCTACCAAGAGGTCCCTCAGAAGACAGAACAGGCAATCTGCTTCTGAGAAGTCATAACTTTGAAACTCCCCTGGAGCAGTTCTGCTATGAACATATGGGGTCACCCAAGATGGAACTGATTCATCGGCATCTAACAACAACACAGTATTAGCACCACAATTTGCTAATTGCACTCCCAACCCATGCAGCTGAGGCTGATCTCACTTTGGGCTCCAGGGGTGAGTGCAGCACAGAAGCCTGACCTTTTCAGAGCACAGGGTCCCCCTAGCCTCAGAGAATGGTTTAAGGGTAGACACATGACTAGCCAGGCCATTCAAAGCCAACGAGCATCAGCCTTGATGGGACTAAAGCAGAGATGCTCTTTTTCAATGAGGTCCCTAAGCTTTGTAGATTTAAGACTAAACCTGCTGGTGGTTAATCTTATCACCACTTAAGGAGAGTTGCTGTAGAATGAAAACAACATAGATGAAAGCAGAACCCAAAGACCAAGAGAGCCAAATTACTGAGGATAGGATTTAAGTACCTGGGTCCATTTGTGTCTGAAATCAACCACGAACTTTTCAGTTAAGTGAGCCAATCAAGTCATTTTTCTGCTTGATTAGCCCTTAAATGTTTGAATACAAGGTAGTACAGACCTGGCAATCTACTCCCATAAATACTACAGCCTAGGAAACCCTTTGTGGCAGTTCTGCCTTATCCTATAGGGTAGCTCTGAGTTGGAATCGGCTCGATGGTACACAACAACAACCAGATGGATAGTTAGCTCTACTCACCTGATGGTAAAAACTGTCAGAGCACAAGGGTACAGTGGCCTATTTAAGACTCATGGCCTTGGGAAATTTTCTATTTTTAAGAAAAGAGAGAAAGCAGCTCTGACTTACACAGTCTTCTCTTCCTTCTTCCTTCAAATCCTTGCAGAATCTTCTCACTACATAATCCTCATGGACCTTACCTCAATCTCCTTTAAAAGACAAATGTAGCATAGCCTGCAGTAGGTCGCTGTGAGAATTTGAAATTCTAAGATAAAAATAAGAGACTTGTGATTAAGATGTTGGGTTTTGGTATTTTGATTGGTGTCATTGGCTTTTAAATCATTTAATGTTTAAAAATTGAAGCATTTTCTCTATAACCCAATGTTTCATAGCTAGAACTCAGTCCTAGGTCAAATGATCAGAAAATTCTAATACCTGAGTCTGAATAAATTAACTTGTCAGGCACTTAGTGGTTTTTCATTGCTTCAAATTTGGTGATTTGTAATACAATGCTAGGGAAAAAAAAAAAAAAGTACACCAAACTCATAGCAACCCTATAAAAAAAAACCCTATAGGACCTTTTATTTAGCAGCTGAGCTCTTAACTCGTGCACCACCAGGGCTCCATTGCTAGCAAAGGTAGATTTAAGCATCAACAGCTCCTATTCTCCCCTCCTGCCTTTACAGGACACTCAAGTCTGTGTCTTTGAGAGGGAACATGAGGCAGTAATTCTCACCAGAGAAAAGGGAACTTGTACAGATCGACATTTCCTAAATATCAGTTCCAGTTGTAATGTGCCCCAAAAGTCAAATGCATAATGATTTTTTGATATTTGATAATATTTTAGAAAGCTTGATATTGTTAATCATTTATAATAGACACTGATATACTTTAATATTTTTTGATATTCTAGTATATTGATGTGTTTTTAAAACTTTTTCAAGTTTTGAAATTAGATAAAACGAAGTACAGATTATCTTTGGTGTGAATTTCATAGGTTCATATATTTCTGAGGTTTCTGTCCCAAAACTTCCTTGTGGGGATATCATTGGTTTCCTTTTAAAAAATACAACTCTTTAAAGTTTGGACAAATTTTGGAGAAATACTTGATTTGAGAAATCTTTGCTGTTAGCAAAAACTTCAGTAAAAATAAAGTGGGACACCTCAGAAAAAAACTGGCTTTATACTTTTTTTTACTTCCTCCTTGTTGACTTTTGTGCTCCAGGACTTAAAATAATTGATTCTATACAGTTAATAAATAATTCTGACAGGCCTAATAACAAAAATGCCAGTACAACAATGGGTAGGAGAGAGATGCTGATGAAGAGTGAGCTACTTGTATCAGACGGACACTTGAGACTGTGTTGGCATCTCCTGTCTGGAGGGGAGATGGGAGAGTAGAGAGGGTTAGAAACTGGCAAAATTGTCACGAAAGGAGAGACTGGAAGGACTGACTCATTAGAGGGAGAGTAAGTGGGAGTATGGAGTAAGGTGTATATAAGCTTATACGTGACAGACTGACTTGATTTGTAAACGTTCACTTAAAGCTCAATAAAAATTATTAAAAAAAAAATGCCAGTACACATGTATCCTAACTCTTAGGAATACACTATGTTTGGTAGATATTATTTATTGCTCCACCTGTCCTATGAAGCTACTACTTTTATAATTCTCCTTTTACCGATGCGGAGAGAAGCAAATACAAATGCTGACCATTACACTCTATTCTTTCTCCATTCGTCTTACACATGTGAAATCCTGCCTATTCAGGATTCGTTGGAAATTTTTTATTCTGATGGTTTGGGTATTATTACAGTTCGATTACTTAACTGTGCCCTAAAGTTAAATTTTATACCTGCTTCCATCCCTACCACTCAGGCCAAAACCAAAAACCAAACCCAGTGCCGTCCAGTCGATTCCAACTCATAGCTACCCCTTAGGACAGAGTAGAACTGCCCCATTGAGTTTCCAATGAGCCCCTGGCGGATTTGAACTGACGACCCTTTGGTTAGCAGCCGTAGCACTTAACCACTACGTCACCAGAGTTTCCACCGCTCAGACACCTCCATAAAAATGGATGGAAAATTATTGCTCAGTCAGCTCTAAAACTTCTTTCTGCTTCCGTTCTGAGGAGTAATATATAATAATGTGTACACCTCATGAGTAGTAACAATGGTTTTTCATTGTCTAATTGGACACACAGTTGAAATTTTACTTTTGTGCAAACTTTAGAAGTCCTTTGTTTCCATTTCCATAGTACGAAGCTCATTTGTCCAGAAGAGGGCGATATTTTACTACGAACGTCCAGTGAAATGGTCAACCCGTTTGGGGGAAGGTGTAGATTTAGCATATGAGTTTCATAAGGTAGAGTGCTATTTGCTTAAATTCTTTAAGGGGAAAAAGTTTCTTCTAAATATTCAGTGGAGAAGAACATCATGTCCTCTTTCTCACTCACCTCACTTTTATATATGTTGTTCTTTCAACTGGAAATCAATTATTCTATCGGAATAGATTGTAGTGAACTATTGTAGATCCGGTCCATACTACAATTATAAGTATTTTTAATTAGAGGGAAAAACATAGTCTTTCAAGTCAGACAAACCTGAGTTTATACCCTGTCTCCATCACTTCTCAGCTCTGTGACTTCAGACAAGTTATTTACTTGGTTTCTGCAGGCACAACTGCCTTGTGTATAAAAACACAGATAACAATGATATTGTGAGGATTAAATGCACCAGGTGAAGAACTTATTACAGGCACCCACTAAATGGCAATTACTTATTCAATAGAAAAAGGAGCTGCCAGATAAAATACAGGACAACCAGTTAAATTTGAATTTCAGATAGATAATTTTTTAGTAGAAGTATGTGTTATGCAACATTTGGGACATATTTGTATACATCAGGAATTTAGGTTAAATGCTTCATTTGAAACTCCTTAATAGTGTTCTTGACAGACAGACACTCCAGCAGTAAAGTAATAGCAGAATCCCTTCAGAATAAAACTAGAAACAAAGGGCTTCCACGAATATCTCTGCTGCTATAAAGTTTGTAGCTAAAGGGTACTTGAGGAAGGCCAAGCAAATTCGGACCATGACTAGGTTTACCGAATATACTTGTCCCTCCTGCTGCCTTGCCTAATGCCATGGTTCCCATCCACGATGCCTGAAGAACCAGGTATTATTTATTGGATTACCTGGGCTCTATAAAGGGAATGTGGAAGAAAGGTGTGGCAGTCTGCTTCCGTAAAGATTTACAGACTAGGAAAACCTGTGGGTCAGTTCTGCTCTGCCCTGTAGGATTGTTATGAGTTGAAATTGACTTGATAGTGATGAGTTTGATTTTAGATCCAGAGAATATCGACTCAACAGCAAATGGTTTAGTGTTTTGGTTATCAAAGGAAGCCCCTCTAGAATTTTCTGAGAAGCAGGACTTGAGGAGACAAAATATAAACAAATGAACAAACCTGAGCTTTTGTTTCTGTTTTTTTTTAATCTAGAATTGAGGTAAAAATTGTTTAACTATTTGTTATAGTAATGGACATGTGCCAGGTACCATGCAGCGTTTTAATCCTTAAACAACCCTATGAATTAGGAACTATGATTATTTCCATTTTGCAGACCAATGGAAGTTCCATGGAGTAGGTTTTTTTTTTTTTTTGGTTCCCTATTTTATCCTCAGTACCTAAAAACTGGCTGGCATTTAGTAGGTGCTCCGTAAATATGGGAAACCCTGGTGGCATAGTGGTTAAGAGCTACAGCTGCTAGCCAGAAGGTCAGTGGTTCGAATCCACCAGGCACTCCTTGGAAACCCTGCGGGGCAGTTCTTATCTGTCCTATAGGGTTGCTATGAGTTGGAATCAACTTGACGGCAGTGGGTTTGTTTGTTTGTTTCAGTAAATATGTGTTGAGTCAATGAACGAGGTTAAGTAGCAAGCATTAACCACACAGCTGGTAAGGGCAGGAATTGTGGGTCACATCCAGCCAGGCAGGCCTACCTCCAAAGCCTGAGGTCTCAACAGCTTCCTCAGATCGCCTCTTTACTAAGGAACACTAAAATCTGGGAGGGGAGACAAGTCCCCCCTAGCGGAGGCACTTTCCTGCACGACAGTTGGAAATGGCATATTTCCTTGCAAATAACTGTGGACATAGAGTGATTTCCCCTAGGTCAGTGTTTAGACATCACTCTAACCATCCAGCAGGAAAAAGATGTGGCAGTGTGCTCCCGTAAAGCTTACCGCACTGGAAATCCTATGGGGCAGTTCTAATCTGTCCTGTAGGGTCACTAAGAGTCAGAATAGATTCAACAGCAATGGGTTTGGTTTTTTGGGTCTAATCATCCAGGGATTTTCTGGTTTGGGACTATGTTTACATATCAGCTGTGAAAGCTGAATGCTTCTTTGTAACGTAATTCTCCAGGCTTTCTTTAATGTAGAATAATAAATTGTAGGCTACTTACCAAAAATCTCAAGATACAGGCAAATGTATTTCTAGTATCTCTTAACAATTGCTTGAGAGCTTTGAAAGTCTCTTGAAGACAGGTGGTCGAGGAAGTTTCCACCAAAAAATTATCAAGATTAGGCCTTGAGAAGTTAAATGTAATTTCTATACTTTTTGCCAAAAAACCACACCCACTGCCATGAGCTGATTTCAACTCATAGTGACCCTGTAGGACAGAGTAGAACTGCCCCGTAGGGTTTCTAAGGTTGTAAATTTTTACAGAAGCAGACTGCCATATCTTTTTCCCTTGGAGTGGCTGTGAATTCAAAGTGCTGACCCTTCAGTTAGCAGCCAAGGGCTTTAACCACTGCACCATCAGGGCTCCTCCTCTATGCATTTTAGGCTCTATCTTTTCAAAGGTGAACAGATTTAGCTTGCATTTCTCTGTATGATTAACATCAAGCACGCTGTGTTGGTTGAAAAGGCTCATTAGCTGGAGAAGAACTTAAAAGGCAGGATGGGCAACTTCAATTTAGATAATTGTTGGATGTGATGGAGTGCTCTTCAAATGGGTCTGTATGGGGTGGGAGCGGGGAGGAGCACCATCTTCTAAGCTCTGCAAAGGCTCTTAGAACACACAGGCAGCAAATATCCGAGTGAGGAAGCATGACATATGGGAACAGAAGCTTTGAGTTTTAACTCCACTCCATCGCTTACTAGCTGGGTGACCTTAGGCAAAATCACTTGGTCTTTTTGAGGTCAGTTTCATCATTTGTCAAAGTGGCAACAACCAGGCCTAACTTCCAGGTTGTTGTAAGGATATGCATCTGAGATATCAGAGAGTGCCTTGCAAATGCTGTGTACAAACGTTGGAAAGACTATCATCATTATATTGATCATTATTAAAGAAGGTTTAAGAGGATTCAAATATAAGCAAGACATTCTATTTCCATCCCAGTATTATAGGGCCTGAAATGAATACAATTTTGAGGACCTCTTTAAGGAAAAGAACTTAAAATTATAAATACGAAATTGAATCTATTGCCTTGAAAGGGACTTTGTTGGCTTCATAATAAATGTGTCTCGCATCCATGAGAAGTGGAGTAATATTGTGTTCAGGATCATGGACTCAGGGGAAGCAGTTGCCTGGGTTTGAATCTCGCTTAGCCATGTGACCTTTGGGCAAGTTACTAAACCTCACTGTGTCTTGCTTTTTCCTCTATAAAAAATGTTCGCATGAAGATTAAGTGACTTAAAATATCAAATAGTACAAGCATATAGTTAAGAAATGTATGTTTACCAGTACCATCTTTTTACCTCCTTTCAAGGATCTTTACACCTGGAAGAAGGGGCTATAACAAGTGCAAATATTATTTAAGACAGAATATGGTGAGTGCTGTAAGAGAGTTCAAACAATGAGTCTGGGGATAGGAAAGAGAAATCATATCTACTTGGGGGAATCAAGAAAGGTTTCATAAAAGAAGAACAAGGAAGTTTTGAAAAGGCAGAGCATCCCAGGAAGAGGAAACAGTCCTTGGCAATGAGACTCAGCTGAGCATATTTGGGGCCAACAGAGGGAGTGGGAGATGAATCTGGAAAGACAGATTAAGGCCATAGTGTTAGGGGACTTGGGTGCTCAGAAGAAGAGTCTGTAATAGGGCTTCCGGTCTGAATTGTTTCAGGCATGGCTGACAAAACAAAACCGAAGAAACCCAGACTTTTAAAATTTGGATAACACAGGACCAAAACTGGAATGGGAAAAATCATGGGTCGAAGCCCTAGAATGAGAGACTCAGAAGAGACATAGTAAGCCCTTTCAGGAGACTGATGCTCGAGAATGGATTATCTCCAGGACTAAGTAGAGCAACACATTCAAAGCGGAGTGGTGGGCCACCATCTTTGAGCCAGCTGCTGCTATTTCTGACTCCAGGTAAAATCTTCCAGGCAAGAGATTTGGTTGCTATGCAACGTGTATGCTGCCCTTGTTTTCTAAGAGGGAGGTTAAATTTCTAGCAAGGCTTCAACCCATAATTTTTCCCGTTCTGGTTATGGTTCTGGGTCACCCAAATTTTTTAAATTTAGGTCTCTTCCAGTGTTGCCTCCTTGGCCATGACTGAACCGAGAAGAACTAGTTCAAAGCTCTGATTTATAAGCAGTAGGGAGAGGGCATGGATGGCTTTTGAACAGGGCAGAGTCAAAATTAAAACGTATGGGCTTAAGGATGACTAACCCAGCAGCATTAAGCAAGAAGGTTGGAGGGGAGGTTGGAGGGGGTTAGTGCCATCTAATTATCCTGGAAGGAGTAGTGCAGATGACTAGAGTCCCTTCTACATTAATGACCCAGACAATTTCACATATGCCACCAAAAACATTGGGAAGAACAATCATTTATTTGAAGTCCAAAGAGAACTGTCAGTTTGTATTTTTCTCATTTTTTCCATTCCTATTTGTGGTGGAATTGAGTTTTCCATTCCATTCCACCAATGCAAAAGGTAGAGAGGTTTATGCCTGTGAACAAATGGAATTATCAGCCACACCAGTCCAGTGCCTTACATTCATTGGCTGTAAGCCAAAGGGTTGAGACGGGGTACTCTGGCATAGGCATATTCTTTCCCCCAGTGAACCCTTTTTCCAACCTCTCTCTTTAGGACTAACATTTTGCAAAGCTTCTTTTGCTGTTACCTTTTGTGGTATATGTCCTCTTGAGGAATGAAGTGCTTTCATGCAGCCTCTGTGGCTTTTTTTGTTCCTCCCCAGCCTAGTGGGGCTGCTGTGTACAGCACACCGTACAACCTAAACAATTGTATTTGGAGGCCCAGCCACCTGGCTATAGACTATTGCAGAATATAACATTTAGGGGGCTTCTCCCAGACATTTCCAGTTCTCCAGAAAGGCCTCTGTTGAGGGGATCCTGCCTCCCTGGTCTCATTTGGTCCATAAGTGGGCATTTGACCCCAGCCAAGCCAGTCAGCATCCTTCCCTGGAATGTTTAAAACTGAAACTCGGGAGAGAACCTGCCTCCCTTGGGTGATAGACGCAACAGGATTTGAAGACTGGGAGCTCCAACAGCACGTAAAAGCAGACAGTCTGCATCAGAGAAAAGGAAGCTGACCCACAAGAGAAATAGAAGTCCTGGTAGAGTTTGAAAGGCTTTTCCAATTTTCCCTAAGGACCAGCTCAACCCTTGTTGTTCTCTAGGTTAAGGGTGATGCCTTTTTAGCAACTCCCTCTTCTTTCCCTTAAACTATTTCAAGTTGGAATTTCAGAGTCCTGATTAATACACCTATGTTCACAGCCTGTGCTCATCAATCAAAACTTATCAGCCTGTTTCTTTCCTTTCAGTGTCCTAGGAGTTGATCAGATAACCTCATCACTACTAATATATAGTTTATACCCTTCCAAAAGAACAATGCTTTAACCTTAAGAAACACAGCAAGCATTTACATACTGCTTTTCAAATTTCAAAATTTTCCAATCAATATTCCAGTTGATTCACATAAAAACACAAAAAGACCAAGCAGATATTATCTTCTTCATTTTACAGAATAGAAAAGGTACCAGTTACCAGTTGCCCTCAAGTTGATTCCAACACAGGGTAACCCCACATGTGTCCAAGTAGAACTGTGCTAATTTTTTGGAAGTAGATTGCCAGGCCTTTCTTCCAAGGTGCCCCTGAGTGGACTCAAATCTCCAACCATTTGGTTAGCAGCCAAATTGGTTAACCTTTGGCACCACCCAGGGATAGAAAAGTTAGTCCCAGGTAAATTAATTGACTTATCCAGGTTCCTGCAGTTATTTCCTGTCAGAGCTTGAATTTAACCTATATCTTTTGATTCCAAATCTGAAGTACTTTTCCCAACACCTTCTTGCCTTAAGAAGTAACTTAATGCTTAGACTTTTAGATATTAATGAAGACCAATAAGGAAGATAGTTTCAGTCAAGGGAATCTTCGTAGAGTCCTCAGAAGTCTCTGCATAGGCAGCTGTTTACTCTGCCTACGAGGAAGGGGATAGTCCTATTGTTTATGTTTGTTGGGGCCAGGGGAAACAACACAGGGCCAGGAGAGGGTAAAGCAAGTGAGCTGCCTATAGTGAAAAACTGCAAACAGAGGCTCAAACAAATATGGTATGGGAATGTTCATAGCAACATTATTCACAATAGCCAAAAGGTGGAAACAACCCAAGTTTCCATCAACAGGTGAAGAGATAAGCAAAATGTGGCATATCCATCCAATGAAACATTATTCAGCCATAAAAAGGAATGGAGTTCTGATACATTCTACAACATGGATGAACCTTGGAAACATTACATTAAGTGAAATAAGCCAGACACAAAAGGACAAATATATGATGCCACTTTATTGAAGCATCTTAGAACAGGCAAATTCATAGAGACAGAAAGTACAGTAGAGGTTACCAGGGATTTGGGAAGGTGGAATGGGGAGTTACTGCTTAATGGATACAGAGTTTTTCTAGGAAATTGATAGTGGTCATGATTCCACATTGTGCATGTAATTAATGCCATTGAATTATGCACTTAAAAATGGTTAAAATGGCAACAAAACAAAAAACAAATTAAGGGGGGCATTTACTCTCAGGGTCATGTAAGTGCCTGCACTGCCCCTATAACATCAAGGTCATTGCTACAAAATTCAGACACCAGTAGTATGTGAGATTCCTTCTGAAATAAAGGTGTCTCTTCTAGGCTAAGTAAGTGTTGAGAGGTGCATAGAGGAATCAGGCGACCAGAAATAGGCCCTGGTGGTCGACTCTATCACGTCTAGCTTCTAGACGTCATTCCCCTAGCACCTGTGCTCAGTGCCTGCGTGCATAACTAATTCACTTGACTAACCATGCTCTCAAGGAACATATTTTCTTGCTCAACCTGACATGCAAAAGTCTTTAAAAGTAGGCTCTTCGGTGAAGGAAAATTACAGTCACATTCTGCTGGAAACTTAATAGAAGGTAAACAAATACTTAAAATCAATGTTTGTTTTTAAATCTAGAGTAGAGCTTGGAGATAATCTATTTCAAGCTGGATTTCTGTCACTTTTGACCAAAGGGTCCCAATTACTTTTATATATTTTATGCTCCTAGGCTGCTCTCATCAATCAAAAATTACTTGTCTTGTTTCCCTTCCTTTCAGCATCCCAAAGGTTTATCAGATCATGAAATTGAAACTGGTAGAGCTTGAGTGGCTTTCTCAAGGTCATACAGCTAGTTAGTGAAAACGCCTGGATTAGATTCCAGGTCTATGGATATGTGGACCAATGTGCATTTCACTGCACCGTTGAGTCCTACATTGGGCATGGGGCCGAGAGAGTTGTTGTCTAACCCATGAGAAATTTTTAATACTAATCGTCTCATATATGTACAGTACTTTGTACTTTTCTAAGGGCTTTTGAATCCACTATTTCATTTACAATTCAGGAAACTTTTGTGAGTACATGGAACCTATAATAAATATACAAAATTGAGTCACAGAAAGGTTATATGACTTATCTAAGGATAGCTAAGCATATCTACTATTACTATTTGTTTAATAACTACCCTTTCCTAGCTTGTATTAGTTATCTATTGCCTCATAACAAATTATCCCAAAATTTAGCAATTTAGAACAAACATTTATTACCTTGTAGCTTCTTTGGATCAGGAATCTGGTGCCACTTAGCCAGGTGCCACTATAACTTAAGGTCTCTTATGAGGTTGCAGTCAAGGTGCCAGCTGGGGCTGTGGTCTCATCCGAAGGTTCAGCTGAGGGACAATCTGCTTCCAAGCTCACTCATATGATTGTTGGCAGGATTCAGTTCCTCATGGGCTGTTGGGCAGAATGCCTTAGTTCCTTGTTAGCTGTAGGCCAGAGACCTCCCTCAGTTTCCACACATTCTCTCCACAGGGAAGCTCACAACATGGCTGTGGCTTCCCTCAAAGTGAGCACATGAGAGAACAAGACAGGGAAGCCCAAGACAGAAGCATAGTATTTTGTGTAACCTAATCTTGGAGTTGACATCCCCTTACTTTTGCCATGTTCTATTCCTTAGAAACAACTCGCTAGGTCCAGGCCACACTCAGAGGGAAGGGATTACATGTGATAATCAGGAGACTGAAATCATTGGAGCCATTTTAGAGGCTGTCTATCACATGCCCCAAATGAAAATTACACATTCAAGACGCCTAAGGTGAAATAAGTTTAGAGTTAAGCTTCTTACCCTTCAGTTTTAAAAAGAAAAACATTTTTTATTGTAAGCGGGAGGGATTATTCATTCAAAAATTATAGCTGGCAGCTTGTTTGATATTTTGAAGCCATTGTGCGAAGTGGACACATATCCCAAAGGGATAGATCTGTAATTCTGCCATCCATCTCTTCCTCTCCTCAGAGCATGCTAATTTCACAGTTTGATTTTTTCCCCCATCTAAACTGCAAGTCTTGCCTTCCAGACAGCACGAGTGAATGGCACGGCCTGCATGTCAGAAATTGCTACTGACATTTCAATTTTGCTTAATTTTTTTTTCTTTCTTTGATAGTATTATGGAGAAAATTTACATTTGAATAAAAAGCAAATAGTGCATGTCAGAGTAAGCATCAGGGAATGTCAAATTGTTTTTTTTTTCCAATTACAACGCTATTTCAAATAGAGTAATGCAATTAAAGGATAATTACTAGAAGCACAAAGCCAAGGTTACGATCAGAAATGGTTACCCTTTCACTTTAAGTCCTGTCTTGCTAAATAAAATATTCCTGAGGGGCAAGTTACTGTTTGAAAATAGAATACGCTCATCCAGGAACCACCAAATACTTGGTAGTGTTGACCAAAACACATATTTGCACAAAAATGCAGTTGCTTAAAAGAGATGAAAAGACACTAAAGGTGAGCTGCATTTTCCTTGCCTTTATCACTCTGATTAATAATGTGATAAATTAGCTGTAAGATGTGATATTAATTAACGGTATATTAGTTGCATTTTATTGCCAATAACATAACAAGCTCTGAAATAGTAGTCAGACGAAACTGCTGACGTGGGCTTTTCTGCAAACTGAGCTGTAGTTTGATTTCTCATTTGTCCAAGTGAAGCATCAGCAACTGAGTAAAACCAATTACCTCAAAACCCACCAAGCCCTAGGCAGCAACTTAGTGCTTCTGAGCTTTGCCCAAATGTTATTACTTTCAAATTAGAGCCTGGTCTGAAATGGGGTACTGAAGAATTCCTACTGCTGAAAATAATTCAATGGGGCAGTCTAGTTGTATAATATTTTGCAAGGCCAAATCGAAAGCAGAAACTCCCTCTAACTCTGAGACATCTTGTGTCCATGGCTGTCCACTTCTAGAAGGCCAGTCTGGAGATACGGATGTCAGATATGACAAGGGAGGGATTTTCCTGCCCCCCTCAAGTAAAAATGTAGTAGAGAAATTTCTAGATTGAAGTATGCATTTTCGAGGTAAAGTCCTGGTTTGGTGGTGGGGCGGGGGGTGGTTAAAACAAAAGAGGCAAGGCCAAAGATGGGAAGATTAAGGAGGCTTAGACAATGGGAGTTCCCTTACCTCGCTATGTAGTAGAAACCCTAGAACACAAGAATTCATAGGGTAGAGAGAGTTGCTGAGGAGTTACCCGTAAGTTTAAGCAAATAACTTGCACCTTCTACCTTTGTTTGCCAACCACTCTCCATCCCAAGCTATTTTTGTAAGTGCTGCTATGCCATTTTTTTTTTTTTTTTACATCTTGCTGTACATGGTCAGAGGAACTAAAACATGCTGAACAGAGTGCGTTATCGGTACCTGCAACCTTGTTTATTTATTCACTTGTCCTCCTCACATCCCTTCATCTCACAGCATGTCTCTCTCTCTCCCATAAACATATACAGTTATTATCTATTTCTTTATCTTGCTTAATTTTTTCACAACCCTTATCACTACCTAAAATTACATTTTAGATAGGTTATTAATTCATTTATTTGTTTATTACCCGTATCCCCACCAAAGTATAAGCACCATGTGGTCTAAGGGTGTGTCTTCTTTATGCATTGCAGAACTGTGCCTGGCACATAGTAGGCACAGAAATTGTTGAGTCAAGGAATAAACCTATTCACTGAACTTGCATTTACCAAATGCCCAATGCCTAAGTACAAAGGATTCCAAGATGTTGAAAAAACAGAAAACAACAGTTGTCGGCAAAGATGTGGAGAAACTCAAACCCTAATCCATAGCTAGCGGGCATAAAAAAGTGTAGAGCCACTGTGGAAAACAATTTGGTGGTTCCTCAAGAAGTTAACTACCATCTGACTCAGCAATTCTACTCCTAGGCACGTATCCAAAAGAATTAAAAGAAGGAACACAAACAGAAACTTGTACACCCATGCTCATCGCAGCAGTATGCGCAATAGCCAAAAATGGAAACAAGCGAATGTCCCTCAAAAGACATATGGGTAAACAAAATATGTTACATGCATACACTATTACTCAGCCATAAAGAGAAATAAAGTCCTGATACATGCCACAACATGGATGAACCTTGAAAACATCATGCTGGGTGAGATAAGTCAGGAAAGGACAAATTTTCTATGGTTCCATTTATACGAAATACCTAAAATAGACAGATGTAGAGACCAAAGTTTATTAGTAGTTACCAGGACAGGCAGGAGGGAGGGAGGAAGGGGGGATCACTGCTTAGGGGGCGCTGAGCTTCTGTTAAAAATCATGGAAAAATTTGTAAACGTATAGCGATAATGGTTGTGCAACATGATGAAAGCAACTCACGTCACTGAATTGTACCTGTGAAGAATGTTCAAAGGCCAATATTTTGTTCTCTCTGTATATAAATATATCTATTTATTACAATAATTTTTTAAAAGCTTTACACATGGTATCTTATTTAAAATTTCACAACAACCCAGAGAAGAATGTTTCTATTCTTCTTTTGCAAATGAAGACACAGAGAAAGGCTCAGAGAAGCTGCCTTGTTTAATGCCACACAACTAGAAAGATGTCAAGCCATGAATTAAAGCGGGTTTGTCTGACTCTGAAGGAGCCCTGGCGGCACCATGGTTAAGCACTGGGCTGCTAACTGAAAGGGGCTACTAACCGAAAGTTTGGCGGTTCAAATTCACCTGCCGCTCTTCGGGGCAGAAGACCTGATGATCTGCTCCTGTAAAGACTACCACCTAGGAAACCCCATAGGGCTGTTTGACTCTGTCACATGGGGCAACTTTGAGTCGGAATCAACGGAATGGCACCCAAAAGCAACGTTCGACTCTGACTCCAACCATTGTATTCAAAGATAAAAAAGATAAAAACACCCTCCTTGAGTACCTCACAGTCTGGAGGTTTAGGTTTGAAGTCTCATTATCTTTGAGGGTCCTCTTAGTCTTATGTGGCCAAAGGAAGAATCTAGCAATAAACCCAGGAGAACTGGGGATGGAATATTCGCCATCCCTGGGAATTTCAGGAATGTCCCTCCCTCGTGGCAGAATCTGGCATTTCATGCTATTTTGCCTTTGGGTGAGGTCAGGTTCTGCTGTAGATGTTCACCAGAGCTGCATGTATTTTCACATCCCTGGTTCCAGGCCCGTATGTGAGCTCAGCAGCTGTCAGGAATCCCATTGACTTTTAATAAATCTAACAAATGAACAATAAATAAGTGATGAGTCTTTTTGCCTCAGAGAATCCAGCAAAGGCAGAACCCATCCAGGTGCATGGGAAGCCGAACTATTTTTCTAGCCTGCATAATCAAACTCCTAGCAGCCACCCCACACTTCACAGTCAATTCAGACCACAGATTTTCTATGTGTGTTACTGGACACAAAGTTATTCCTCCCTCTGGTTCTCTGGAATTAAAGAAAGTTTCATATCCTATTCATTCCATGAATTAAAAAAAAAGGTTAAGAAAGGCCTCCCTTGGTTACAATGCTATTCATGTCCTTTGACCAGAAAGAGTTGGAGAAAAACTTCAGGATTGATCTCAGGGATGCAGAGCCCAGGTTCCATTAAAGTGTATTAATGCCAAGGTCTGTGCAATTAGTGAAAAGTCAATTCCCATTACTAGTTAACACTATTGAATATCTGCTTTCTTTAATAAAAAGCCATGTCCGGTACAAAGAGAATAAATCAATAGGTTGGCTGCATTTAGATCCAGTCTTCCTTCTGCTAAAATGCACGGAGAAACTCCCTGTCAGAGTTCTGCTGTCCGTTTGCCAAGCTCAGTCTGTGAGCTGGCAGCCTGCCCTGATTTCTTTGCCTGGGATCTCTCATGAGCACTCTCTCGCCTTAGCTCTCATTTCTCTAATCAGGAAAGTAGAGTTTTACTCAGTGCCTAAAACTTCTCTTTTTGAGCTTAATCTTGATCTGCCTCTGATGTGGACTTGTCCTGAAAGCAAGCTGCGAAGCCACTGTGGACATTCTTCTAAATCCCAGCCCTTTGCCAGGCATCGGCTGTCCCTCAGGTTGTCAGAGTGTTAGGTGGACACGACCTCTAGTGAAAGGCCAAAGAATCCTTAGAGCCTGAAGGAGCCTGTTCCTCCAGATAGCCTATGCATTCTTTAATAGTTGGCTAACCAAAAAAAAAAAAAAATTTTGCCAATTTTGGAGGCACCTGGGATATCCTAGACTCTCAATTGTGAAGAGAGAAAGGATACACCTGTCCTTAAAGTTTACAAGCCGTCCTGGTTCCCTGCACCACAGGCTGAGGAAGGACACATTCACCTCCTTGTCCTGGAAGCTGTCTCTCCGTAGCTAAGCTGGGCCATTCATTCTCTTCAGTGTGGACCACAAGAAAGGGAATGCTGTTTAGACATTACTCTCGTTCTAATGCTTGGTTTATTACAGACCAAAGGATACTTGAAGCCTCATTGTCTCTTATTCATTTGCTGATCATACGGAAGTTACTCTTAAGTTGGAAAATTGTATTTTCACTAAAGTGAATTAATTTTCCCCAAAGCAGTTCATTTTATTTACTAGAATGTTCAGTCTTCCATAGAAACTGGGGAATGATACAATTTTGCTTTAGTTCATATTTACTGTGCAGAACTATTTGATATTCTTTTATAAGTCTTTGCTTCTTATTCAGCAGCTCAATAGTTCTGCACTCTCTCTCTTCCCAGAGCATACATATGGTGGGGTAGATAGGCTTGATGGTGATATTGGTTTGAGTCACGGTTTCAGTGGAAAAAAAAAAATACTTGAATTCTATTCCATTCAGGATTTGCCAAATTAGTGTAGATTGTTCTAAGTTTTTTAATTGGTTCCGTTTCTGATATTTCTTCACCTAAAGAAGTAGATGTATCTAATGAAACAAGAGCAGGCTAAAGCCATATCTGTTTATTCCTATTGCTGAGCTTAGCCTATCATTTTCCACAGCCCCATTCCTGGTCCTGAAGCCTAATCTGCAGATGATCACAAACCAAGCCTTACCTGTTAAATCAATGTATGATCCCCAGTACTGTTGTGTATGCTTCCTGAATCCATCAAAATCATCCACTGTGGCCAGAAAACTCAGGGAGGGAATTTCCTATGCTACTTCATGGAGCCTCTTGTGGGGTGATAATAACTGGAGAAACTGTAGAAATTTATACCATTCTAGTATAAGGCGCGGTGGCAGGGTCCCTGGGTGGTGCAAATGGTTAACCACTTTGCTGCTAACCAAAACGTTGGTGGTTTAAATCCATCCAGAGGCACCTAGGAAAGAAAGGTCTAGCGATCTACTCCCAAAAGACCTCAGCCACCGAAAACCCTATGGAGTGCAGTTCTACTTTGAAACACATGGGGTCACCATGAATCAGCAACTGGTAGTAGCGGCATAAAGGGGGGAGGCATTAGTGGTCCAGTGGTAGAATTCTCACATTCCATGAGGAAGACCCAGGTTTGATTCCCAGCCAATGTACCTCACGAGCAGCCACCAGCCATCTGTCAGTAGTTGCTGTGATGCTGAACAGGCTTCAGCAGAGCTTCCAGACTAAGACCGACTAGGAAGAAATGCCTGCTAAGGTACTTCCGAAAGCCAGCCAATGAAAACCTTATGGATCACAATGGTCTGATCTGCAACTGATCATGGGAGTAGCATAGAACTGGGCAAGGTTTCACTCTATTGTGCATAGGATCGGTCCCCAACACATGCCAGCTAACAACAATAACAAAAACAACACCACAAGGAGGGTAGAAGATGTTCAACTGTGACAAAGTGTTTATGGCTACACAAACAGCCAGATTTTCTTCATACTCCAAGGTATAGATTTTGAAAAGGCACATCCACAAGGTGACAAGGAAAGACTTAAAAGTCATCAGACAGGCTGGCAGAGCGTGCTCCCAGGAGCTTGGATGCCTAAATTGAAGGGCCGTAGACTAAAGAACAGGTGACTGAAGCACCGCAGATCTTTGTCATCCCACGTAGATGGAAGCTGCCCACTGGCCCAGGGCAGCAACTGAATTCCCGTTTTGGGATGGAGGCCACAGAGCAATGAGCTGCCATTGTCAAGAAATTAATCCAAGATAAAGCATGGTAATGAATATTGGGAAATGAGTAAATGCAGGCCCAAGCCATCTGCCTGTGCGACGTTTGTATAGAAAAAGGAAAGCTGCTTTTAAGGGGTTGGCAGCTGTCTTTGGTCCTTTAGCAAATCCTGCCATGAAAGCCTGAAAATGAATAGTAGAAGGTAGAATGGGATTAAACTGTTTTACTTTTACAAACCACAAAGGGATATTTTAAAACCTTAAAATTCACAGAATCGCCTCAAATGTTGCAAACCTTATGAAACACCCAGCAATCAGGCTAATTCAATTTGCATTCAGCTTAAGGCTTTTCCCCAAGCTATGGAAGCTCCTCCTCCTAAAAATTTTATTGTGGTAAAATATATATAACAAGAAATTTGCCATTTTAACCATTTTTTTTATGTATGATTCACTGACATTAATTACATTTACCATGTTGTGCGACCATCACCACTATTTCCAAAAGTTTTCATCATCCAAAACAGAAACAGGACTGCCTAAGCAATAACTCCTCCTTCCCTCCTTCCTCCTGCTCCTGGTAACTACTAGTAAACTTGTTTCTACACATCTGCCCACCGAGAATCAACTTTTGCAGGCGAGTCAAGTTACCCAGCCAGAGCTGGCAGGAGATTTGCTCCATAAAATGAGAGTGGAATGCACCTTTGAGTTCAAATACATGTTGAGATTTTTGCCTGCAATTAATTCTGATTAACGTCCTTTTGGAGTAAAAGAGTAAAAGCATTGAAACTTGGGTTTATACTTGTTGACGTTCATAAAGGTAGCCACACAAACAAACCTGAGTCATTCTACTGGAAGAAAAGACTGTTGAGCAACTCATACCACTCATACAGTCAACATTCCAAGTCCCTCAAGAGACAAGGTAATTCATTTCAAATATCGTCCAGTCACTCTTCAGCCTTACTAGTATGTTGTGATTGAGCATCCTCACCTCCCTACATTTTTCTTTTTAGTTATTGTCTCTTCTTCTCTTTCCAACACTTAACTTTCAATCACTTTCAGGAGAAAGGGAAATGGACATACCTTCCATAAATTGTTTACAAGTCTTATTTCTTATACAAGGAGGGGGGAAATTGTTCCGTTCTATGTTCTGTGGAGAACATTGACTCCATGACAGGAACATCACACACACAAGCAGGAAGAATAGAATCAAAAAGCCCATCTTCTCCGCCTAGGGAGGTGATTTCCAATCCCTGCAATCAGGTTCCTTATTGAGCCTCAACTTTTGTCTTCATCCATGTTAGGTCTCCCAGTGGAGATAAGGTGGAATTCCCAAATTAGGAAGATCTAGAGCTTTTTTTTAGAGCTAGGCTAGGTAAACCCTGTCAACAAGGAGAAACAGGATTTTCCACTTTTCCACTCTCAACTTCCAATTTATATTCCTGGTTGGGCACTGTTACATTTCTTATTCTATCTTCAATGATTTCTTATCAAAAATGATTTTGAAGTGTATAAAGCAATTATATCTAGTGGATTTCCATCTCACTCAGAGTAAAAGCAAAGGATCTCCAAGTTCCTCATCATCAGATCACCCACCAACCACCCAAACACTCAGTCTTGATTCCCACACCCACCTCTTCCACTACTTTCTCCCTTGTTCTCTCTCTCAAGCACCTCAGCCTACTTGTCACTCCTTTAACATACTAGTTATGCTCCTGCTTCAGGGCCCTTACGCTTACTATTCCTTCTATCTGGACTGCTCTTACCACAGTTACCCACTTGGAAAAATCTGGTCTTGACTCAAATGCTGCTTCTCAATACTTTCTGGGCTACTGTAAAAACTGACCTTCGCCAATCCCACAAAGGGGAAGGAGAACCAAGATCAGTAGCGTAAGGCTGACTCCTATAAGGTAGAGGCTAGACAAAGCCTCCTCTCTCCGCCATCTTTACTAATTCTGACACCAACCATCTCCCACACAGCACTCTCTACTTCGCTGTTGGGTTCAAGAACTCACCGCAGTGACCACATAGAATTCCGACTCATAGCGACCCTATAGGACAGGGTAGAACTGCCCCATAGGGTTCTGAAAGAACAGCTGGTGGATTCAAACTGCTGACCTTTTGGTTAGCAGTAGAATGCTTAACTACTGCATCACCAGGGTTTCTGTGGGGTTTGTTATAAGGAAAGTAATAGTTACTATTCAGACTCAGGACTTAGGATACAGTTCTTCCATCAGGACATCCTCTTTCCAACTGGGCTCCCAGGCACGCCTCTCTCTGGCAGTAGGCCTCTCCCCAAAGGTACTCAGTTTTCTCTCTCCATGGACCAGGAAGCCCTCTGCAACATCTCCTGCTGCTGGGTCTCTCTTGCCACTGCTTCTCACTGTCTTCAGGGTTACAGCTTGCT
The DNA here is from genome assembly GCF_030014295.1 of Loxodonta africana. Classification (NCBI taxonomy): domain Eukaryota; kingdom Metazoa; phylum Chordata; class Mammalia; order Proboscidea; family Elephantidae; genus Loxodonta; species Loxodonta africana. The sequence goes on along the minus strand of NC_087348.1, from coordinate 53,035,053 downwards.
CTCTCTCTGTCTCTTGCTTCCAGGAGATTTCTCAACACAGAGATCCCAGGTCCAAAGGACACACTCTCTGCTCCTGGCTATTCTTTCTTGGTGGTAGGATCCTCCTCTCTTCTCTGGAATTGTCTCTCTTTTAAGGCAAAACTGACCATCCCTTTGCTGGGCCACTATTATCCTGTTACACAGTTCTGCCTAGTCACCTGGGTGGAAGTTACAAGACCATGGCCAGAAAGGCCACACACAAAAGTAATTAATCTAGCACAGCTACCTTATCTAAAATTTTAACCAATCCCACCTCCCAAACAAGTCCTATTCCCTTTCCTAGCATATAATTTACTCTTTCAGTCTTATTTACTGTTTCCTCTACTACAATGTAAGCTCCATGAGTACAGTATTTACCCACTCTTGCATCCTCAATGCCTAGAACAATGTCTGCATATAGTAGGGGATCAGTAAATATTTATTGTATGAATGGATGAGTGAATAGCAAAGATTTATCAAAGGAGACACTCATCTCTTTCATTCACATAGAAAGGCCAGGACATTTCATTGGGTACTAGAAGTGTTAACACCATCATCTGCATTGCAAATGGTTAGTAGCTCTTACCATGTGCCAAGCATTGTGATACCTTACCTGACTTATTTAATCTTTTATACCAACTCCTGTGCTGAGTGTGATCATCCCAAGTTCACAATGAATAAATCATGAGCCAGAGAGAGTAAGTAACCTACCTTTGTTGGCAAAACTAGCATGTGTTGTTGTTAGGTGCTGTCTAGTCAGTTCTGACTCATAGTGACCCCATGTACAACAGAACAAAACACTGCCCGGTCCTGCACCATCCTCACAATTGTTGCTATGTTTGAGCCCATTGTTGTAGCCACTGTGTCAATCCATCTCATTGAGGGTCTTTCTCTTTCACTGACTCTCTACCAAGCATAATGTCCTTCTTTAGGTACTGGCCCCTCCTGATAACATGTCCAAAGTACCAAAGACGAAATTCTTGCCTCACTTTTAAGGAACATTCTAGCTGTACTTCTTCCAAGATAGATTTGTTTGTTCTGGCAGTTCATGGTATATTCAATATTTTTCACCAACATCATAATTCGAAGGTGTCAATTCTTGTTCCGTCTTCCTTATTCATTGTCCAGATTTTGCATGCATATGAGGTGACTGAAAATACCATGGCTTGAGACAGGCATACCTTAGTCCTCAAAATGACATCTTTGCTTTTTAAATCTTTAGTCTTTTGCAGCAGATTTGCCTAGTAGGCAGTGGTTCTCAACCAGATGCAATTTTGCCCTCATGGGGACATTTGACGATTTTTAGAGACATTTTTTATTGTCACAACTGGAGAGAGGAGTGCTACTGGCTGGCATCTAGTAGGTAGAGGTCAGGGATGCTGCTAAACATCCTACGATGCACAGGTCGGCACCCACAACAAACAATTATCTGACCCAAAAGGTCAATAGTGCTGAGGTTGATAAGCCTTGTCCTAACTCAAAGCGCTGTTCTTAGTTCAGTTTTGTTGGATTAGTTGCTAGTAGCGGTAGTACAAATGGAATCAACCCTTTTATAAAGCAACGTGATAATATTTTTCAAGAGCATTAAATGTTTTCATTTCTTCTGACCCTGCTATCCTCTCTCTGTAAATATGGCCTAAGGAAATAATCTGAAATGTGGAAAACGCCCCCAAGTATTTATCATAACATACTTGTACTAGCAAAAAATTAGAAACTACCTTATGTTCAGGAGCAAAGAATCATTAGGTAAACTCTGGAATATTCACTGGTTGGAAACATTTAACAGCTGTTAAAATGATTTACTAAAAGCTTATAATGACATGGGAAAATGCCAAATTTTAAAATTTAGGTTTCAAAATTAAATATGCTGTATGACTATAAAAGAAATTATGCATCCAAAAAAAGGTAAAGCATAAATACACTAAAATACTACTAGTGTAGTAGGGCTATGGCTGGGTAATTTCTCTCCTATTTTTAGTACTTCTAAAATGTGCTATAGTAACAATGTATTCATTTTATAACAGAAAAAAATGTCATAAAAAATCAACTTTTTTTTTTTTCTCTTGTGAAAAAGAAAAGGACAGAGTAACTGTCATGGATTGAATTATGTCCCCCTATTTTTTTTTTAAAAAATGTGTGTTTCAACTTGGTTAGACCATGATTCTCAGTATTCTGTGGTTGTCCTCCACTTTGTGATTGTAATTTTATGCTAAAGAGGATTAGGATGGGCTTGTAACACCCTTTCCAGGTCACATCCCTGATCCAACATAAAGGGAGTTTCCCTGGGGTGTGGCCTCAAGAGATAAAAGGAAAGGGAAAGCAGAGAGTTGGAAACCTCGTACCACGAAGAAAGCAGCCCAGGAGCAGAGTGAGTCCTTTGGACCCATGGTACCTGGGCCTGAGAAGCTCCTTGACCAGGGAAAGGTTGAGGACAAGGACTTTCCTTCACAGCCTACAGAGAGAGAAAGCCTTCCCCTGGAGCCAGTGCCCTGAATTTGGACTTTTAGCCTTCTTTACATGAGGAAATAAATTTCTCTTTGTTAAAACCATCCATTTGTGGCACTTCTGTTACAGCAGCACTAGATGACTAAGACACTGTCCCTCAAGTGAACTTCAGACTTGTGGTGAGGGATTGGCCCCTTATATGCACTTATCAACTCTTTTTTTTTTTTTTTAGTTAGTGTGCATTATTATTACTCCGCTAAGGTATTGTCTTGGCTATAAGAAGCAAGGCATGGTCAATTATGTGGCTGGAACTAGCTTGGTCTTTACCAATTGATAGTTACCAAAACATTTCACTCACCTGTCTCCAATGTTTTTCTAATGTTTTAAAAACATTTAACTCCTGATGGTTTCACAACATGATGAAAGTCATTACCGTCACTGAAATGTACATATAAAAAACATGTTGAAATGGTAAATGCTTTGTTATGTATATTTTTACCACAATACAAACAAATAAATTAACATTTGAGTCCATTAGATCAAAGAATTCTCATGCTTATCACCTGGACTGTTCTCAACCAAGTTGCTTTTTGAAGCCCAAAGGGACACGTGGAGGGTGGGATGGGTCATGGTTAACCTTCTAGATATGGAATCTACAACTGAGAGGTGAAGAGTGTGAGCTCTGGACTTAGGCCTCAGTTAATATCACAGCTTTGCACCCAACAGTGTGTCCTTGGGTGAGTTCTTAACTGCTGTATAACCTCTCTGGGTCCCAGTCCAATGTTTAAAATCACTATGAAATGCTGTTAATGTCAACAGGCTCCAGGCTCTTTGGACACTGTGACTAGGGACCACTCATTTCAGGAAACCTGTCCCACAACCAGCTTAGTTCCTTCTCCTAATCTTTCACCCACTTTCCAGATGTCTTTAATCTCAACAAAACTCAAGGTTTAGCTCACAAAAGTTACAATACCACCTATAAATGTCTCACCAAAGATGCTCTCTACCTTTGCACTTCGTTTTATGTTAAACCTGCCTTTACCCTGTGAACTGGCAGGGGTAAGGCTTGGCTTTCTGGTCCACCTCGGGCAGCAGCCTAGAATGAGTAAGAAGCACAGACAAAGCAGCTTCAGAGCCAGCATCCACCCTCACTCAGGCTCTGTTTGGGAAATGAAAGAACAGAGAACTCAGTTATTTAATTAACCCTCAGAGTCTCTGGAATGTAAACATGTTCTTTGTAAAGCCCTGAGACTTCCCTTGTTTCCCGTAGGCCAGGCTTTATTTCTGCCCCTCCTTCTGTTCTTTCTGCTCTTGACCCCCTGTAACACATTGTTAGATGACTTGTTTGCACAGAGGGACAGGATTTTTTTTTTTTCCAAATTCTTGAGGCATTAGAAATTTTCTCCCTTATCAATTTTCCACGGACTGGCCCTCTATTCCCTAATGGCACTGGATTGGTACACACCACAGACACTGGCTCAGAAACAAAAGGAAAAGCAAGAAGATAGAGATACACACAGCCAGCCTCCCTGTCTATTCCCAGTGTGTCCCACTGACAATGCTGTGTGGAAGGGAAATTGTTCTATCAGCAACTGTGTTAGATTCATGACCCCACCACAACCTTGAATTGGCCTTTAGTTGTCGCTGATGGGAACTGAAGAACAGCGCCTGTCGACATGATTGCTACTCTCCAATGAATCAGAACATACAGGGCGAGGAGCAGCACATTAAACTAGCAACAGAAATATATCACTGTACTTTTATATAGATGTATTGCTTTTGCCCAGGCATATAAATGATTGGGCCAGCCACTTATTTTTTTTTCAAGGACTATAAATTAAAAATAAGCTAAGGGTTTCTAAATTATGTTCTTTTTAAAAATCAGGGTAGCTATTTTAAGGCAACAGTCAAATATTGAAAGATCATCTTATGTGGATATTTCAGCCAGTGTTATTGGGAGGAAAATCAGCCACCTGCACTCAGGTTATTTAACACACGGGCATTGATGCATCATATGATGTCATTTGCTAATCGATCTTTTTAAGAAGTAAATGTTTCCCACATTTACTCCCTATCTGCTTACTGAAAAGACTATAGTTCACAAATGTAAGCTGTGATTTAAATAAACAGCAGGCATATCCACAGCCTAGGACAAGAGCCATGGTTTTCAGAGGGAGCTGAGAGCAGAGGTCAATGATTCTTAAACTTAGAGGTTACAGGGCCCCGTTGAGAATATGCTGAAGTCAATGGATCCTCTCCCCAGGAACACACATGCATGCTTGCACTTACAAGCAAAATTTTTCATTTCGCTCCAGGGACTACAAACTCTCTGAACCCCCTCTCTGGAGCTCAGATTAAGATCCCCTGCCTTTGAGGTTATCTGGTAAAGCTATAAAACTGTGACATACTGGGATGTGGTAGTCAACTGTGAGGTGTACCCTAAGCAATTGGATACTAATAACAGGTAAAGCATAACCCACTGCTGTCAGAAAAGTATAGACGTTTGCAAATGATTTACTTTTTAAAGATACATACATTTGAGAAGATTCAAAGGTTTGTCACGTATCACCATAGCCAATAAGACCCTGTACAGTCTAGCCCCTGCCTACCTCCCTGACATCACCTCTTTCTTCTTACCCAAAAAGCTCCAACCACGTGGCCTTTTTTCTGATTTCAATCCACTAAGGTTTTCTAGCTTTAGGGCGTTTGTACTTACTGGGCAATGTGCTAGGCACAGGGTGAACAAGACCTCAAGATCTATCTTTTTGCAGATCTTATATTCTGGTGGGAGAAAACAGGTAATGGGCACATGAACAAATCAGTAGTTTTGATCATTTCAAATGGTATGAAGAAATTAAAATAGGGTAATTGTGGGATAGAGAGTGAGTGATTGGCAGCCAGGCAAGTCCTCTTGAGGAACTGACATTTTAGCTGAGATTGCAATAATGAGAAAGAGCTACGGGTCAAAGGGAAGAGTTTTCAGGCAAACTAGTAACAAATGCAAATGCCCTGAAGGAAAAAAGAATTTCGTGGGCTGGAAGATCAGAAAGGAGGCCATGTGGCACCTAATATGCTCTCTGAAGGAGAAACTTGCCTTACCTATGTTGCTGCCCAACTATAACTGATACACCACGAACAGTTGTTGTGATTGCAGATTAAGTGCTTTATTTCCCTACGTTGATTCTGCATTGTTGTCAATATCTGGGTATACAAATTGAGGTTATTCAAGTCCCAATTTTATAGATGAAATAACATGAGGACCAGAGGGGTTAAGAAATTTTCCCAAGGTCACACAACTGGTTGGCAAATGAGCTTACTGGAAGAGACCAAAAGAGAGCCCTGGCTTCTGCATTCCCGGGGTGATGTTCTTACACAGCACTGCTTTGTCTTCCTAGAGTCTTCACATAATTTCACATAGGTCACTGTCTGAAAAACGAATCTGGTGCCTAGTTCCATATACAATTATAATTATGGAATGGCAGCCCAAAGACACAGCATCATCAGCTTTTATAAACATTTTTTTCTTTTTAATCTAGCTTGGGTTTCCTAATTTCATCACAGATTGGTTTAACCGATGATGACCTAAAAATCTGTCATTCCTAAAGGAAGTTGAACAACACTTTACCCCCTCTGGACAAGCACTGACATCAGTCAGATTGTTAAAGAGTTCTAAGTCCTCACCTGCCTCTGGCCGGGCTGGTAAAGTCAGGACAAAAGGCCTCCTTGTTTTCCATGTCAAGGAGGATAACCATGCCCCTCCCCCAACTCTCCACATGTCCCTCTGGACCCCAAACTGCAAATAAATTGGCAACCATCCTGATTCTGACTAAGTGTAGGAATTATTTAATCAAATGGAACCAAACCTTTTTAAAACATTAGGGAAAAAATTGTAGATGGATGAGTGAAATGTTTTTGGTAGCTATAAACTGGCAAAAACTGAGCTAGTTCCAGTCACTACTATATAACTAGCCATCTCTGTACCAGTACTAAATTCTCTCATTAAAAAATTCCAAGAAAGAGTTCGGTCCAGTCCAGTATTGAAATGCTTTTAGTAAAAAAGTTCAAAGAAGCTACCTAGCCCCAACTTTACTATCTCTGATAAAATTCAGTTCCACAGTCTCTACTTTTAGCTTCTGAAATCTATCTTTCTCTTCTGCCAAATGGCTTTCTCCTTCCTGGTAGGAGTGTCTTCTGCTAACAGGAATGTCATTACTTCAGGAGCACAATTTGGCTATTAGGTATAAAGAAATTCATTGACCCAACAATTGTACTGCTAAGATTTAATCTTAAGTCAATCAGAGACACCTGGCAAGATTATATGGCAAGATTTATATGCCAAGATAGCATTACTTATGATAATGAAATATTAAGAATACTCTAAAGGAAATTGTAATTTTTCAAAATGTGTTCTGCAAAAACATCTCATAATATTCTCTAAACACTGACACACTCCTCACACAGAGGATCGTATGTGGGACACATGTACTATATCCTTCTTTTGAAGAATCACGAAGCATTATCAGCGTATTTTTCTCAAAAGAAGTCCTGCAATAAATAAATCTATTTAACCTTGTTTAACTTAATGTTTCTCAAATTCATTTGTCCATGGAACCCCTTTATGACATAACAGTTCTTAATATATTCCAGAACTGGGGTTCTGGGAAATATACTTCAGGAAATATTGGGTTAAATAAATTTACACATCTGTACTATGAAATGTTTTGCTGCCATTTAAAATATTACTAAAGAATACCAAGTCTATAGGATAAGTACTCCCACTCCAGCTTTTTTTTAACAGCTGCATAGTACTCCATTGAATGAATATGCCATAGTTTATTCAACCGGTCTCTTTCATATGGGCATTTAAATGCTTTACAACTAAAATGAATGCTGAAATGGATAATCTTGCTGTTTATATATTTACTTACATGAAATATAAGTAGAGATACATCTTCAGGGTAGATTCCTAGACCTAGGATTGCTGAGTCAAAAGGTAAGTGAATATATAGTTTTGTCAGGTATTGCCAAATTCCCTTCAAGAATGGTTGTACCAGGTTGTGTTCTCATCAGCAACATTTGAAAGTACTTGTTTCCAACAGCCTGACAACTTAATAGGTGAGAAACGGTAGTTAAGTGTTGGTTTAATTTACATTTCTCTATATGGGTGGTGAATCTGAATGTTTTTTCATATATTTAAGGCTTGTTTTACATCATTTTTGTATAAGGTCGGTTCTTTTTTTTCCATTTTTTCCATCTGGTTTTTGTTCCTTTAGCCCTCAGTTTTAAAGAGTCCTTTATGTAGTATGTGGATTAGCCCTTTGTCTTTGGTATTCTTGCATATACGTTTTCCCCAGCTTTTTGATTGTCTTTTGACCTTTTTAAATGGCATTTCTTACCCTGCAACATGTTTGTTTATTTTTATGCAGTAAAATGTTTAATCTTTTATTGCCTCTGAATTTATTACACATGTATGAATATACATATATATTTACATATTTATATGTTCATATTTTAAATGTATGCCTATTCCATCTACTTAAACACTACTTCAGCACAGAGGAGAAGAAGTTACTCTAGGATATTTTAAACCTGAGAAAGAATAGGCAAGTGGAAAATTCAAGGGCTTCAAAGTCAAGTGAATTCTATTCCCATCTAGCTCAGTTTCTTTTAAAAATTTTTTTAATTTTATTTATTTTGTCTGAGAATATACACAGCAAAACATGCCAATTCAACCATTTCTACATGTATGATTCAGTGACATTGATTAAATTCTTCAAGTTGTGCAACCATTCTCACCCTCCTTTTCTGAGTTGTTCCTTCCCCATTAACATAAACTCACTGCCCCCTTAGGTTCCTATCTAATTTTTCAAGTTGCTATTGTCAGTTTGATCCCATATAGATAGTTCTTACAAGAGCGTAATGTTCAACGCAGGTTTTTTTTTTTTTTTTTGCTAGTTAAACTGAACTATTGTTTGGTTAGCTCAGTCTCTTACTAGCTGTGAGAACCTTGGCAAGGTCCTCACTCTCTGAGCCTGGTTTTTCTCAACTGTAAAATAGGATAATAAAGCCTGTCTTATGCTGCTGTTATGAGGATTTGAAATGCCAGGCACTGAGGAGACAGTTTATTATTATTATATTCATAATACATTAAATTCTAAGTGAAAATTTAATGAAAACTTCAGGATATATATCTGATATTTTGTCTTCAACACTACTGCATCAAGACTCTGTGACTTCTATTAGAGTAAAAAGTCTGAAAGGTTTTTACCCATTCCACTGTATGTTCAGAAAAATTTTTCTCCCCTTTGCCCTCTGAAATACTTTGTCTTTTGAAGTACTGTTATATCTCTGTTCTATAATAAATTCAGAGGAAAAGCTATGAGCATGAAGGAGTTAACGTCCATAACATACACTGAGCTGGCAGATAGGAGCATCAAAATGAATTCCAGAAAGTGATTCTAATTACCCCAATATATTTTCACCTTATCTCTTCAAAGCCCCTTCCTGCCCCAGTCCAAGGTTCAAAGTTTTGTGGTCATTCCCAAGGGACACATATTCCTTAGAACCAGGAACCTCCAGCTGATGCTGGTTATTATCAGTACCACAAAGGTACTCATTGGAATTCCTGTTGCCGAAAGTGTTCTTCCTTTAACAGGCAATTCCTTCTCCATTTCTCTGTGAAACTAAACAGATGCTCTTAGGGAAATCTGATGTCACCTTTGTTTTCAGTACTATTCAAAGCAAACACAACCAAGACAACCTCCTAATCCTTTGGCAGCTACTTCTAAATTACTTGAGCATGATGAATTTCCCATCCATCAAAGGGTTAATTAGCTAGGTGTATGTCCTTATAAAGCACAGACTTCTGTAGGGAAAAAAAAAATTAAGGGCCCATGGATGGAAAATAGATTTTCTTCTTCTAGGCTCCTGATGTTTGTTTTTCTCATTGCCGTATTCCCAAGGAACTTGATTTGGAAATAGTTGTCCTCCCACCCTTTTGCAATTTCTCAGAGCTTCAGAGTATATACAACTGATGGAGAGAAAAAAACGGAAGGGAGAAAGGAAAGGCAACGAAGTTTGTATCTCTACTATAATCTGGGCACTTCTCTAGGTACTTAGAGGTATCTCAGTGGTACTTAGTCAAGGGAATGCCACCCTAAAGTGGCATTTTGAAAATCTGTTGGGGCACTTTTTGGTTGTTGTAATAATAGTTGTGTAGTGCTATTGATACATGTAAGGAGCACTGGTGGCACAATGTTTAAGCTCCTGGCTGCTAACCAAAAGGTCTGCAGCTTGAACCCATCAGCAGCTCCTTGAGAGAAAAAAACTATCATCTGTTCCTGTAAAGATTACAACCTAGGAAACCCTGCAGGGCAGTTCTACTCTGTCCTATAGGGTCACTATGAGTCGGAATCGACTCAAGGCTACACAACAACAATAACAATCGAAATGTAGGAGGGTTAGAGACCAAGGATGCACCCTACCATGTAGGAAACAATTCTATACAAGGAAGAATTGTCCTGCACGCTACATGACTTTCAAAGGACCTACTGGAATAGTCATGAAGCTAAAAGCCTGTATATAATTACCTGAGCCTAGAACCTGACTTCATTTTATCTGCAAATTAAAGTATGTTTTGCATAGTTTTCATATACATTAAACTTTCTAGAAACACAACTATTATGTAAATTGAGGGAAGACTGCACTTTATTTTGTACTCTATGGTACTTGAGGAAACCCTGGTGGCGTAGTGGTTAAGCGCTAAGGCTGCTAACCACAAGGTCGGCAGTTTGAATCCACCAGGCGCTCCCTGGAAACTCTACGGGGCAGTTATACTCTGTCCTATAGGGTCACTATGAGTCGGAATCGACTTGACGGCACTGGGGTTTTTTGGGGTGGTACTTGAGTTGCTAGCACAACACTCCTATTGTTAGGTGCCATTGATTTGTTTCCAACTCAGAGCAACTCTATGTACCACACCCCAGAACTGGTCTGCTTTTGTGCCTGTCATGTCCATGGTGAGAAATGTAGGCACCAACATCAGACCCCTTCATTATATTGTCTACTGAAGTTGTATCTGCATCTTTATAAATATATAAATAGGGACGTTAGGAGCCCTAATACAAGGCATAAACAGAATACAAAATATTACTAAAAATGATGAAGAGAAACCAGATAACTGGGAGCTCCTAAAAATCAAACACCTATGCTCATCTAAAGACTTCACCGAAAGAGTAAAAAGACCACCTACAGATTGGGAAAGAATTTTCAGCTATGACATCTCCAACCAGCGCCTGATCTCTAAAATCTATATGATTCTGTTAAAACTCAACCACAAAAAGATAAACAACCCAATCAAGAAGTGGGCAAAAGATATGAACACGCACTTCTCTAAAGAAGATATTCAGGCAGCTAACAGATACATGAGAAAATGCTCTCGATCATTAGCCATTAGAGAAATGCAAATTAAAACTACTATGAGATTCCATCTCACTCCAACAAGGCTGGCATTAATCCAAAAAACACAAAATAATAAATGTTGGAGAGGCTGCGGAGAGATTGGAACTCTTATACACTGCTGGTGGGAATGTAAAATGGTATAACCACTTCGGAAATCTGTCTGGCGTTTTCTTAAAAAGTTAGAAATAGAACTACCATACAACCCAGAAATCCCACTCCTCGGAATATACCCTAGAGAAATAAGAGCCTTCACACAAACAGATATATGCACTCCCATGTTTATTGTAGCCCTGTTTACAATAGCAAAAAGCTGGAAGCAACCAAGGTGTCCGTCAACGGATGAATGATTAAATAAATTGTGGTATAGTCACACAATGGAATACTATGCATTGATAAAGAACAGTGACGAATCTGTGAAACATTTCATAACATGGAGGAACCTGGAAGGCATTATGCTGAGTGAAATTAGCCAGAGGCAAAAGGACAAATATTGTATAAGACCACTATTATAAGATCTTGAGAAATAGTATAAACTGAGAAGAACACATACTTTCGAGGTTTCAACGGGGGGAGGGAGGGAGGGAGGGAGAGGGTTATTTACTGATTAGTTAGTAGATAAGAACTACTTTAGGTGAAGAGAAGGACAATACTCAATACATGGAAGGTCAGCTCAACTGGACTGGACCAAAAGCAAAGAAGTTTCCGGGATAAACTGAATGCTTCAAAGGTCAGCGGAGCAAGGGCAGGGGTTTGGGGACTATGGCTTAAGGGGACTTCTAAGTCAATTGGCAAAATAGTACTATTATGAAAACATTCTGCACCCCACTTTGAAATGTGGCGTCTGGGGTCTTAAATGCTAACAAGCGGCCATCTAAGATGCATCAATTGGTCTCAACCCACCTGGATCAAAGGAGAATGATGAACACCAAGGTCGCACGATAACTATGAGCCCAAGAGACAGAAAGGGCTACATGAACCAGAGACTTACATCATCCTGAGACCAGAAGAACTAGATGGTGCCTGGCCACAACCCATAACTGCCCTGACAGGGAGCACAACAGAGAACCCCTGAGGGAGCAGAAGATCAGTGGGATGCAGACCCCAAATTCTCACAAAAAGACCAGACTTAATGGTCTGACTGAGACTAGAGGAATCCTGGCAGTCATGGTCCCCAAACCTTCTGTTGGCCCAGAACAGGAACCATTCCCGAAGACAACTCATCAGACATGGAAGGGACTGGACAATGGGTTGGAGAGAGATGCTGATGAAGAGTGAGCTACTTGTATCAGGTGGACACTTGAGACTGTGTTGGCATCTCCTGTCTGGAGGGGAGATGGGAGGGTAGAGAGGGTTAGAAGCTGGCAAAATTGGCATGAAAGGAGAGACTGGAAGGGCTAACTCATTAGGGGGAGAGTAAGTGGGAGTATGGAGTAAGGTGTATATAGGCTTATATGTGACAGACTTGATTTGTAAACGTTCACTTAAAGCTCAATAAAAATTATTAAAAAAAAATTCCTTTTATATCTCCTTTATATTGCACATGGGGCATCATATTGATTTTTTATTATGTGTTTATATAGATTATGTTATCAACTTTATTTTAGGTTAGTTAGAGAGGCACTGCAAAATATTTGAAATAAAATTGCAGCATTTTGTCTGAGAGGGTTGAGGCTCACTTCATTATTTCATCAACTCCTAGCAATGCTTTTGAGAGCATCTCTGATTAGCCCTGATTTTATAGATGCAGGACCCACAGTTCAGAATGGCTTTGTCTCTTGCCCAAAACCTTACAGCCAGTATGTGGCAAAGCCAAGATTCAAACTCTTTCTATCTGGTTCTGAAGCCCCAAATCTTGTGGAAATAAGAGGACAAAAGGCAGAAAGATAGGGAAAGCAAAAAAGAGAAAACAAAGGAAAAGTGGGACCGAAGAAAAGAAGATGCCAATCATTTTTTTTTTATTCCTATTGTAAAGATCCGTCGAGTGGTCTAATATAGTAAATGGTCATTATTAATAAATATCATCTGAGTATCTGCTCTGCATAAGGCATACTCAAAAACGATAAGGATACAAAAATGATTTTTTAAGTGTATGACACAACCCTATCCTTGAGAAGCTTTAAGTCTATTGGGAAGATCAAATACATGTATTTAAAGAATAATTTATAGGCCAGTGTACATGAACTGCAAGAGGAATGCGACAGATTGTCTCTTCCTCTAACTGTATGGCTTAGTCTCTACATAACCTTTCCATTCTCATGCTACGGTCAAGGGAAGAGAAGCTGAATGGTTATATGCTCAATGAAAATTACATGCAATTGGCACACAAATTTCCCATTCTAAGTAAAGCTGATTCCCAAAGCTATAGTTGGTTCTGGCTTTATAAGACACAAATTAACATCAGCTTTTTTTTTTTTTTTCCTCCCAGAGTTCATGCCCTGGGGATACATGGACTTAGAAGAAAATATCACAGTCCCAAAAGTGAAGGTTAATCAGTTAGCCGGCAAACACATTATGCTTTGTCCAGCTCCAAACAGCTGCAGCCACTATGGGTGGCCCACTTCCTGATCCTGTGTGATGCTACTGGTTTTCTGACATTCTCACTCCTCTTCGGTGCTGAGGATGGATTTTAAGGGAGCTGCAGTCTCTTTACCCTAGAAAGGTTATTTTCCTTTGAGGGAGCACAGACAGGGACAGATTTCTGTGAATCCAGTGAAATTTAAGCTTCAGGGCTCCTATTTACACAGGCTTCTTCTAGGACCCAGGGAGGGTTCCATTACTATGTTCACATGGCCGTAGTTTTAATAACATTTGCAGAAATAAGATATTGTAACTGCAATTGGTTAAGACCACTATCTCTTCCCACTTTGGCTTCCCCTCACCCACATGCCTTTCTGTGTCAGGAGGCATTGGAGTGGCCATGGGTATTTTCAGTTCCAGTTAAGGAGAACTTGAGATGGGATACATTTAGTTTGGGTGCTGTGGGATGTACATTTGTGGTTCACACTTACTTCTGTAGACAGTTAAGTCATGGCTAGCTGTCCTGGGGCAGAAAAGGTTTCCAGGAATATGCTGCTACCATTTATACTGGCTCACTCATCACTGTGACATGAAGATACAAGGCCAGGTCTGTGTGGCATTTTGAATGTTTCCTACAGTGCCTGGCATTTATGGGTAGGGTAAAGAAACAAAGCGTGAAATGTTTAAAGCCAGAAGTTAGTCCGTGCATAATTCGTCCAAATCTGAGAGCTCATACATGAAAAAAACTTGATGGGTACTTTCTAAAAATTTAACAACTGGTATAGCTGAAAAACACTTTTCTAAAATACTAAAAATAAAAATTAAAAAAATTTTTTTTGATGCTAGAGGAAAGACTGAGTTATCTTTCTATTCTTTCTATAGAAAATGATATTACAAAGTCATTGTCAAACGATGAGTTTTTCAAATATTGACCTGAAAAGTATAGGAAATGAAAGAGTATTAAGAGGCATTTTAGGCAATTAATTTGTAAAAATATTATTTTTCTGGATTTTGTGATGCTTGGATTATTGTAAGTTTTTTAAAGTATGTAATTTCCTTCTGATTAAAAAAAAATCTTTTATTATGTTTTAGGTAGAAGTTTACACAGCAAATTATGGTCCAGTTTAACCATTTTTATAAAAATTGTTCTGTGACATTGGTTACAATTTCCACAAAGTATACAGCATTCTCATTATTTCCATTGTGTTTGCTCTGTTTCCATTGATCTAGCTTCCCTTCCCCTTCCTGCCTTCTCATCTTTGCTTTTGGGTAAATGTTGACCATTTGGTCTCATATGGTTGGATGTTTAAGGGAGCAGGTTACTGTTTATTTTATAAGTCAACCTGTTATTAGTCTGAAAGGTGACTTCCAGGAGTTCAAAGGGTATCTTAGGGTGATAGCCTCGGAGGTTCCTCTAGACTCCACTGGCCAGCAGGTCTAGCCTTTTTTTAGGAATCTGAATTTTGTTCTACATTTTTCTCCATTCTATCTGGGACCTTCTATTGTGTCCCCGGACAGAATGGTCAGTAGTGGTGGCCGAGTGCCATCTAGTTCTTTTGGAGTCGGTTTAGAAAAGGCTGTGGTTCATGTGGGCTATTAGTTCTGTGGACTAGTTTTCTCTTTGAGTCTTTGGTTTTCTTCATTCTCTTTTGCTCCCGATGAGTGGAGACCAACAGTTGTATTATAGATGGCCGCTCACAAGCTTTTAAGACCCCAGATGCTACTCACCAAACTAGGGTGTAGAACATTGTCTTTATGAACTATGTCAGTTGACTAAATTGTCCCATGAGATTGTGGTCCTAAGCTTTTTAACTCAGTAAACCAATCCCATGAGTTGTTTGGACATGTCTAGAAAGTCTCCATAACTGTGCGCCCTACATGCTTTATTATATATATGAATATATACACAGCATAAACATGTATAGACATGTGCCTACAGATACACCTATATGTGCATGCACAGGTAGTCGCATGTGCCTTCCTAAACACATGTATGCATACATATCTACCTATGTAACCACTTACTTATTTTTTGGTTGTTATCACTTACTGATGAAGATAAAAGACTACAGCCTTCAGTATGGATTACACCTCAACATACAGAAAACAAAATCCTCACAACTGGACCAATAAGCAACATTAATATAAATGGAGAAAAGATTGAAGTTGTCAAAGATTTCATTTTTACCTGGATCCACGATCAACACCCATGGAAGCAACAGTCAAGAAATCAAAGGACTCATTGCATTGGGCAAATTTGCTGCAAAATATCACTTTAAGGACTAAGTGCTAAAAAGCAAAAATACTACTTTAAGGACTAAGGTGTGCCTGCCTGACCCAACCCTGGTGTTTTCAATTGCCTCATATGCACGTGAAAGCTGGCCAGATTGATACCTTTGAGTTATGGTGTTGGCAAACAATGTTGACTATACCATGGACTGCCAAAAGAATCAAGAAATCTGTCTCAGAAGAAGTACAACCAGAATGCTCCTTAGAAGCGAGGATGGTGAAATTTCATCTCACACACTTTGAACATGTTATCAGGAGGGACCAAGTCACTGGAGAAGAAAATCATGATTGGTAAAGTAGAGGGTCATTGAAAAAAAAGGGAGACCCTCAATGAGGTGGATTGACACTGTGGCTACAACGATGGGCTCAAGCATAACAATGATCGTGAAGATGGTGCAGGACCAGACAGTGTTTCATTGTAGGGTACATAAGGTCACTATGAGTTGGAAAAGACTTGACAGCACCTAATAACAACATTACTGCTGTTACAAAATCGTATTATGTTATAGCATTTACCGAAGTCCCTTTCCTTGTATACTTCTCAGTGTCTTCATTTACCTTGGACAAGTTGTGCAGACTTCATCCATATGTGGTATTGCCTTTCCCATCACCAAAAATAACGTGCCTCCTGTCTAGAAAGTGATTCTCCCTCCCTCCTCCTTTTATCCCCAGTAACCATCAAAGAACACTGCTTTCTGT
This sequence comes from Loxodonta africana, assembly GCF_030014295.1. Lineage (NCBI taxonomy): Eukaryota > Metazoa > Chordata > Mammalia > Proboscidea > Elephantidae > Loxodonta > Loxodonta africana. Next base: position 53,018,625 of record NC_087348.1, on the reverse strand, counting down.
GTATATATCTCTATTTTTGGCTTCTTATAATAGTGGGACTACACAATATATGTCCTTTTGTGATTGATTTGTTTCACTCAGAATAATGTCCTCCAGATTCATCCATGTTATAAGAGTTTTGTGGACTCCTCATTATTCTTTACAGTAAAGTAGTATTCCATTGTATGGATGTACAATTTGTTTATCTATTCATCCACGGATGGGTACTTAGGTTGTTTCCATCTATTTGCTATGGTGAATAATGGTGCAAGGAACATAGGTGTGCATGTCTATTCATGCCACTGCTCTTATATCTCTGAGATATATATCTAAGAGTGGGATTGCTAGATCATAAGGTACAATCATGTGCCACTTAACTTCCATCATATGTGAAATAGGACATCATGTGATTTGGGTGTTGTGTGAACACCTGGGTCCACGGAGAAGGGGGCTTCCAGGTACATGAGTCTGAGGGCTGCAGTGTAGCATGTGACCTGGGCAACTACAGCTATGGACACCTCAGGTGATCGCTTAGCCAGGTCTGCCCCATTTTGGCCCTGCAGCCCTGTGAAGGTCACAGTAGGGAGGCTTCAGGTGTGGGCCAGGGCAGCAGGGTGGCAGTCTTGGTGACCCGACACCCCCGTCCCAGCTGGGCCCTGTGATCCCTGCTAACCTTGGGTGCTCTTGGGAGCAGAATCAGGCACCCATGTCTCCCAGCAACAGGGGGTACCTGTTTCTGCAGATAGAGAGTGGTGGGATGGGCTCACTGCCAAGTTGAGCTGTGGGCATCCCCCAGAAGGTGCATGCCAGGCCATGGACATATATGCAATTGAACATTGCCTGAATGGACATTATGCACTGCACGACTGTATTTCTATTTTTAGCTTTTTGAGGAAATGCCATACCATTTTCCATAGTTCCAATCTCCCCACAACTTCACCAGCATTTCCTTTTTTCTATTTTTTTAATCACTGCCATTTTTGCAGGGGTGAGATTGTATCTCATTGTTTTGATTTGCATCTCTCTAATGGCTAATGATGGCAAGCATCTCTTCATGTATTTGTTGGCAGCCCGAATATCCTCTTTGGTGAAGTGTCTCTTCATGTCCTTTACCCATTTTTTGATTGGATTGTTTGATTTTTTATTGTTGAGTTGTTGAAGTTCTCCATATATTTTAGGGATTAGACCTTTGCCAGATATGTTGTTGTCAAAGATTTTTTTTCCCACACTGTAGGTTCTCTTTTTAGTCTCTTGATAAAGTCTTTTGATGAGCATAAGTATTTAATTTTTAGGAAGTCCTAGCTATCTAATTTATCTTTTGTTGTTCATGCATTTTTAGTTGTGTTTGATAGGCTATTTATGTTGAATGCTAGTCCCCCTAATGGCCGCTAACCAAAAAGTCAGCAATTCGAATCTACCAGGCACTCCTTGGAAACCCAATGAAGCAGTTCTACTCTGTCCTATAGGGTCATCATGAGTCAGAATAGACCCAATGGCAACAGATTTTTTTTTTTTTAATCTTCCAGGAACTTTATAGTTTTAACTTTAACATTTAGGCCTTTGATCCATTTTGAATTAGTTTTTGTACATGGTGTGAGAAATAGATCCTGTTTCATTCTTCGGCAAATGGATAAGTTTTGCCAGCACTATTTGTTAAAGAAGGAGCCCTGGTGGTGCGGAGGTTAAAGTGATCGACTGCTAACCAAAAGTCTGTCAAAACCACCAGCGACTCTGTGGGAGAAAGGTGTGGCAATCTGCTTCCATAGAGATTCACAGCCTTGGAAACCCTATGGGGTCATTATGAGTCAGATTCAACTCGATGGCAGTAGGTGGGTGATTTGTTAAGGAGAATGTTTCTTCCCCATTGAAGGGACTTTGACTGTCAAAGATCAGCTGTCCATAGATAGATGGATTTACTTCTGGATTCTCAACGGTATTACATTGGCCTATATGTCTATCATTGAACCAGTACCAGGCTGTTTTGATTACTGTAGATGTATAGTAAATTTTGAGATTGGGAAGTGAGAAGCCTTCTACTTTGTCTTTCTTCTTCAATATTGCTTTCACTATTTGGGGCCGCTTTCCTTTCCATATAAAGTTGGAGATTAGTTTTTCCATTCCATTAAAGAATGTTATTGGGATTTGGATTGGGATTGCATTATATCCATAGATTGCTTTCAGTAGTATTGAGATTTACACAATGCTGTCTTTGAATCCATGAGCATGGAATGTTTTTCCATTTATGTAGGTCTCTTTTGGTTTCCTGCAGTAGTGTTTTTATAGTTTTCTTTGTGTAAGTCTTTTACCTTCCTGGTTAGTTTTATTCCTAAATATTTTATCCTTTTGGGGGCTACTGTAAATGGTATTGTTTTCTTGATTTCCTTTTTGGAGTTATCCTTGTTAGTGTAGAGGAACCCAACTGATTTGTGTGTTGATGTACTTTGATACTTCTCTGAATGCTTCTCTTATTTCCAGTAATTTTCTGTGGAATCTTTGGGATTTTCTATGTATACGATCATGTCACCTGCAAATAAAGATAGTTTTACTTCTTCCTTTCCAATTTGGATACACTTTATTTTCCTTTCTTGCCTTATTGCTCTAGCTAGTACTTCCAGTACAATATTGAATAAGAGTGGTGATAAAGGGCATCCTTGTCTCATTCCCTTCTCAAGGGGATGATTTATTTTCTTATTCTAAACAAATATTTGCTCTTGTCCTTCATTTTGTATTAGTAATTTTATACCATTTTTCTTAGAAAGGACCTCTCAAATTATATAAGCTTCGGGACTCACAAAACTTAGATCCATCCCTGCTCATGAGACCTAGGTTAGCTATTTTCAAAGAGTTATCATGCAAAGGTTTGCTTCATATGGTACCAGAGGACTAGAACTATAATTAATGATGGAAGTTACAGGAAAAGAGATTTCAGCTCAATTTAAACAAAATGTTTTAATATTCAGAGCTTTCCAAAGATGCAGAAGAAAGCTAAGAGAAGTAGTGAGTCCCTGACAGTGGAGATATTTAAGGAAAGGCTGAATAATCATTTGGCAAGATCATTGTCATGTGGGCTCAAGCTCGGAAGGATGGTTGAGCATAATGAGTTTTCAGATATACTTTGATACAGAGAGAAAATACCTGTTGTACCATCAGACTTCTCCTTTTCCCCTCAATACTCATCTTACAGTAGAATCTCAGGGAGGGGGTGAGAAAAGTGGGAGTAATGAGGGCAGAAAATGAGAAATGCAACAATTTTTTTAAGAAAAGGATCTGGAGGTTCAGAAGTGAGACAAATAGCATTACCTATTCAGCAGTTGAAAGGGAATCCACAGCAGACAGTTTCTGGAAACACTTCCCTTCGTGCTTCCCAAAGAGGTAATCACTTCCTAAGGGAAAGATCCAGCTTCTCACTAGTGGTAGAGGCAGTTGCTTTGACATTACCCTTTTGAATGGGTCACTTCCATGCCATGACCCTAACATACCACCCAGAAAATGTAACTGAACATCAGTTTTGCTTTCCTCTTGCTTAACTGTTTTCAATGTCCTTGAACCGCATTTCTCCACCAGGCTTAATTTTATGGATTGTGGATTACATTTACTGCTCAGCACTTCTTGCTCAACCCTGGACAATCGCAGACCTACTGAGTTGTTAACTCACATGGTCAGCATTAATGTCTGAGACTAGTTATACCAAATGACTGTAGCACAGCACTATTAACACCTGGCCTTAGAGCATCCCAATGAAATCAGCACTTTGGTTCTTTTTTATCGCCCAGCAAAAACCCAGGAGGAATGTACGAGTAATGACTTGGGTTAACTGTGCTTGTCTTCCAAAAAGCTCAAATTCCTAACCCAGTCTTATTAGCTCCCTTATCTTGGGAAATTGTATTTGAAGGCTATAGGATCAGCTGCTAACCAGAAGGTCGGCAGTTCGAATCCACCAGACGCTCCTTGGAAACCCTAGGGGGCAGTTTTACTCTGTCCTATAGGGTTGCTATCAATCAGAATCGACTTGATGGCCAATGGGTTTGGTTTGGGTTTTTGGCAGAACGGCTACTTTTCCCATCTTACAATCAAGTTACAGAATTCCGTAGTAGGACTGTGACTTCAAGGTCACCCAGAAAGTTACAGTTAATATGAGGTTATCCTGCTCTAGTCTTTTTGTCACTAGCTCAAATCTCTTTAGAGAATTCCAAAATATTGCTATAGAAAGTACGGTAACCTTTAGAATCATAAGAGTCTTAAAGACAAAAGGAACCTTAAAAGTCATTCATTATTTGCATTTCTATACCTGGAATATCTTCTTAAATGAAGTTGACTAGACCCTGCCTATTGTAAAACCTCCAGCCAGAGCCACCTTATCTCCTGATCAGAGTGAAAAAATCTACTTAGGTCAGATAAACCAGGAAAGTTGAGCACAGTGTGGTCTCTGAAGTCATTACTAAAGGGTTCCCAGCTCAGTGCTAATAACTCTGTCAAATTTTCTGGGTCTTTTTCTCATTCCGTTAGCCCCGTTCAGTGCAGACTGTTGTACTGTGAAAGTGTGGCATGTAGCCGGATGCTCAGGGTAAGAATGTCAGCAATTCTATTTGGGAGGAGGGCTGTCTACAGCTGCTGAGACCATGGAGAAAATTCTGAAATGTCCTCTCTTGGTTCACACGACCGTTCCTCCCACGACTCCTGTGAAGGGAGGCTGACAAATTCCCGATATCAAAACCAGCTGTCAGAACATAGGGTAATAGCTGTCCTTGTCAAATGCACCAATTAATTCACCTGACCGTCAATGCAGGAATAATTGATAGACTCCACAATCTGGCTGAGTAATGAAAGTTGAAGGCATTACTAAGTCCATTTCACCCTTAACAGGTCCCGTGGTGAAATGAGGGCTGTGAGAGCTGGGAAATACCAAAACACCTCTGCAAAAATTAAAGCTGGATGTCTACAATTCTGTGTGTCTGTGTGTATGTATGTGGAGTGGGGTCCCTAATCAACTTTATATGCTACTGTGTGAGAAGTTCCCAAGAAAAGAATAAGAAAATGCTCAATAGAAAACATGGCAGATAAGTAAACATTTTCCTGGTTTATTCTGAGGTTTGTTTGTATGTAGGCCGGAATCAACACCTCACTGTTTGGGGTTGCCATTTAAGACAGCAATAGCCTGAACCTTTCTGCACTACTTACTGACTTAACTGGGAATAGAAAATAGAAGTATGGATCCACAGAGGTCTGGCCAAAGGATTTGGAAAAAAAAAAAAAATTCTTATTTCTATGACAGGATAATATAGTGACTACCATGCAGTGGGAACACGCCTGTGACTAAAGATCTACAATGCACAAGAAATATGATATAAAACATTCTGGAGTTCCAGAGCAAGGGTCGTAATTAAGCTGGTTCTGACAAGGTGGACCGGGGGACCAGGTAGTTAAAGGTCCGGTAGAGTCCGCAAACCGAAGAAGGCAAAGGGCCACTTCTAAGCAAGTCAGTTAAGACAAGAAAGGGCAGGTAGATCCAATAGATCTAAATAGACAAGATGTCAAATATAGGGGTCATAAGATCTTGAGCCCTGGTGGCGCAATGGTTAAGCGCTCAGCTGCTAACTGAAAGGTCTGCAGTTCCAACCCTCCAGCGGCTCCGTGGGACAAAAGACCTGGGAATCTTCTCTCATAAAGATTACGGCCAAGGAAACCCTATGAGGCAGTTCTACTCTGTCCCATAGCGTCACTATGGGTCAGAATCGACTTCACAGCAGACAACATCAACAAGACCTAGATGAGTTTGAACTTTGATTTCTGTATTCCAATTCTGCTGCTTGTTTCTTACACTGTTTTATACTATTTGCTGAGCATGGACCATCCTCAGCCCAAAGTAAAAGTTAAAAAAATAATAATACAATTTATCAAACTCTTACTATGTTCAGGCACTTTGCTTGACTTTTATATACATTATCTCATTTTATTCTCACAATAACCTTTGAGGCAGATATAAGAGAATCAACATTTTTAATGTTCACAAACTTCTAGCCCAGTAGAAAGATACCTGTAATTACCACCTCAATTGCTCTCCTACTTTCCCTCTCAAAGAGGAAGGACCCTTTCTTTTGGCTAAACATGGATTAATTAATAAAATACTGATGGAGAAGGGTGGAGAATGGAAGAATGCCCTGTTGATGGAGGTGGTTGGAGGAGTTCGGTTTTTTAGGAGTATTTGAGAAGAGAGGTTTGGAGTAGCTACAGGGAATAAACAGGGTTAAAAAAAAAAAAATTTTTTTTTTTTTTTTTGGTAAGTTAAATATTGCTGTGAACAAAGTATTTAAACCCTTTATAACGTCCTTTGAAGAAAGCCAGCAAAAATTGGAATATGTTTTCAACTATGTTGGGTCTCTTGAAATCAGTGCTTATAATATGTGAATTTGCCCGGAGATGGAACTACATAGATCTTTGAGTTTATTAAGATGAAGATATGAATATGCCCACCTAAAGACAAGTATATTGGAACTCAGAGAAATTACATAACTCACCCAAAGCTCTCAGTATATTTCTGCAATTATGATTCAGCAATACTTATGAAACTACACATTTTTACATTCCTACCAATTTTTTTTTTTTTTTTTTTTTTTTTTACCCATGCCATTCTAGCACGTACAGTCCCATTTTCATGGATTTTCCTTGGCCAGTTACCACCAGTTCTCCTCAAAGTCTCAACTCAGAATGTAACTGCCCTTCTCTCAGTAAAAATAATTCTTTCAAACACGGAGTGCTTAGTGTGGGACAGGACTATAACAAACACTTGACTTGCTTTCTCTCAATCACCACATAATTCCCCAAGGTAGGTAGTAGCATCTCCAGTATAAGGAAGAAGAAGCTGAGGCTTGAGGAGACTAAGCAATTCACACAGTTTACGGCAGAGTCAGAACTTGAACCCCACTCTGCCTAACTCCAAACCTCTACCACCCCTTTTTTCTTTAGAATTATTTGTATGCTCCAGGTAAATGCCAGCTGTTACCGTTCTGAGTGACAGGATCTTGAATCTTGCTCAGAAACACCCCCGGCATCCCTCTCACTTCTGCCTGTTTTCTGTCTGCTTGGTTGGATGCCTGTCAGTCTAAAATGGCCACACCATTTGACTAACCTGTGTGCACAGAGGAGAGAAATGCAGAGCAAGAGTGAACAATGAAACCTAGGCAGCCCGGAGCCCAGGCGGTCCATTGCTCCAGATTAGTTTCCTTCTGGCAGTGTGGTTGATATGCTGGGATTTGTCCAGGAAGGCAGGCTTCAATTTGGCTTTGTCAGTGTCAGGAAGATTTGTTTTCTTCTGTAGCAATGTGAAGCTTCGCGTGAGTTCAGTGTAACTTTTGCTCACCTTGACTAAAAGCTTGAAAATTACTACTATGTTTCTCAAGCCAACCAACTAAGAAAAAAAAAAGCATAAATCTGTGTTGTGTCTTCGAATGCCATAGTTTCTCTTCAAAAGCAGAACATTTTTCTTCTTTTCTATACTTCATCTTGAAAAGAGAGAAGGAAAGACAGTGGGAGGGAAGGAGGGAAGGGGGAAAAAAGTGAAGAAAGGGAGAGGAGGGAACGGAGGAAGAGGAAGGAGGGAGGAGGGAAAGGAGAGGGGAGAGAGAGAAAAAGAAACAAATATCCTGTCCTGATTTTTGCCCCAAGGATTTTGATTATGAGGTTTTTTTTTTTTTTAATTGGACCAAGGCCCTCATGTCAATGAAAAATAGATATTTGGTGCCTGATAAAGCCATTCTCCCTCACCTAACACCCCAATTTAGGGGCTTTTATTTTATTTTTACATTGGCCAACAGAAGCTGTCACGTTCAGGAGCTAAATGTGTTGTCCTGCGTGGGCATCACATACATCAATTAACATTTCTGCCTTCTGTGCTAAAGGAATTATCTCCAAGTTCATCCTGATGAATTTTTCTCTCTACCTCATCACCCAAGCTGGATACAGCAGAGACTTTTCATGTTTAATGCGACCATCTTACACACATTCTGATTCTTTTGAATGCACACTTCCCTATTAACAGAGGCCCGTGAACATTCCATTGACTATTTTTGCATTAAAACCCTTAAATTACAAGAGCAATTCAAGTTCCTTGTAAAATAAAACCAAACATCATAGAAACGTTTTTTAAAAAGTATAAGCCCTTGAACACAGTTTGTTTTCAATGCACAGTCAAGAGAGGAATCAAACTATACATATACCTACTGCAATTTGATTTTTTTTCACTTATTTTTCAAACTTGCTTATATAGTAATACGATGGGCATTAATAACAGCTTTCTTTATACCTTTCATTATGAATAAAACTCTTACATTTTTAGAGTGCATTTAATTTCTAAAGCACCAGAAAAATCAAACTCGTTGCTGTCAAGTCGATTCCAACTCATAGTGACTCCAGGTGTTACAGAACAGAACTGCTTTAGACAGTTTTCTTGGCTGTAATCTTTACGGAAGCAGATTGCCAGGTCCTTCTTCCATGGTGCTGTTGGGTGGGTTCGAACCACCAACTTTTAAGGTTAGTAGGTAATTGCAAACTATTTGCATCACCCAGGGACCTTTTTCACATCAATTTCTTAGTTGTTCTTCAGACAAATCCATGGGGTTTTATTAGAGGAGACCCCAGCTACTAAGGTTACCTAGGAAAATTCCTTATATATTTCTCTCTGTGTTTACTTGCTTATTTTCTAACTTTCTCAATTGAAAGCAGCCTTCATGAGGGCAAGGGACCCTGTCTGTCTATAGCATGCTTGTCTCTCCAGAGCTCAGTGCCTGGTATATAGTAGGTGGTTAATAAATATTTGTTGTGCAAATAAAGAACAAACGGTTCGTTCTGAATAGCTGTATTTTCTGGGTAATTAATGGTTTAGTTATAAAAAATCTAAATGAATTTATAGCTTAGATATGAAAAAAAGCTTTTTTGCCTTCTTAAATGGGGAATGCTGTCCATAATATAGCAATTTCTTGTGCATGCCAGGTATTATTGTATCCTTGCCAATGAATTTGTTGTGTATTTTACCACCATGATTTTAGGGCTCAAGACATATCAGGCCCCTACCCTAACTGACCAAAACTTCATTTAATTGTTTGAATCGTTAAGTTTTCTGTCTTTTAAAAAATACCAGTAACAATTGATAGCATCAAGTTTATTTCCTCAAACATCTGTATTGAAGATCTATTGTATGCTTGATGTCATAATGATCACAAAAACAAAGACATAGTCCCCATGCACAGGTTTGCACAGTTGTCCACGTTTGCACTGATCATTAGAAGCAAAGCCAGAACCAAACTACGCCCTTCTTGGTTGCTAATTCTATACGCTTCCCACCAGACCACAGGCTGACGAGAATTTCAGCAAACCTTGTATGCATCTACAGGTACTCTTCCCAACAGCTTTCCAAAATACAGGATGCGAGTCACTTACATTTTTCCTATGAAGAAGCTGTCTTACATGAATCTGTTAAAATCAAATCATGGAAGAGCAAAGAGTTGAGGCAATGTTTTGTAATGTGTGTATAAGGTGTGGGTACTTAGGAAAAACAGCAACCGACATGGTAGCCAATTCAAAGGATAACTGGATGTAATCTCTTGCTCTCCTTAAATCTCAACTTTTTTAGAGTTGCCCTGGGTAATCGTTTCAGAGTGCAAAAGCCACAAGCCCTTAGAGAATGCAATGTCAGTTCTGCGTCACTTCAGTGTGAACTTGTCCTCAACATATGCTTTTCCTGAGCTTCTTGTTTATATCAGTTTCTGTGGCTCAGGTCTCCTATTGTCCCGGCTTTCTAAAGTTTCATGTTAAATGGTGACACTTGTGTTGACTGATGGTGCAATGGCTCTTCGTGAAAGTGCACTGTTACCAAACACAGTATCCAGAGAGGCCTTTCCAACATACAAATCATGTCATTCGGCTACTTAAAATCTTCCACTGGCTTCCTATTGGAATTACACTGAAACCCTGACTTTCTGCATGACCTGTAAGGACTTGCTTACTTGCATCTGCCTCATTCCCTGTCCTCATCTGCTATGCTCTGGCCACACTGGCCATCTTTCTGTCCTTTCCTTACAACAAATTTTGCACATGTTGTTTCCTGTCTGAACACTCTCCTCCCAGATCTTCACATTGTTGCCTCATTCTCATCACTTAGAGCTTTACTCAAGGATTTTATCATCAGATGTATTTTCCTTGGCCACCTTAGTTAATATAACCCACCTACCCCACCCCACCCCACCCCACCCCATGTCACCCTGCCAGTGGATTTCAATCCCATCACTCACTTTTTTTCTTCATAGGGACTAACACAATTGGAAATTACATATATGTATTTTATTTGTTTACATTTTCTTTTCTTTCTTCCCCAATAGAATATGAGCTTCATTGGGCAAGGACTTTAAAATCTTCATTTATTGCTGTTTTCCCAGTACCTAAAACAATCTTGGAGCCCTGGTGGCACAGTGGTTAAGAGCTTGGCTGCTAACCAAAAGGTCAGCAGTTTGTATTTTAGGTGAAGGGAAAGACAATACACAATACAGGAGAGGTCAGCAAAACTGGACTAAACCAAAAGCAAAGAAGTTTCCTGAATAAACTGAATGCCTCAAAGGCCAGCATAGCAGGTGGCCTTTGAGGCATTCAGTTTATTCTGAATGCCTCAAAGGGGCAGGTGTTTGGGGACCATGGTTTCAGGGGACACCTAGGTTAATTGGCATAATAAAATCTGTTAAGAAAACATTCTGCATCCCACTTTGGAGAGTGGCATCTGGGGTCTTAAATGCTAGCAAGCGGCCATCTAAGATGTATCAATTGGTCTTAACACACCTGGGGCAAAGGAGAATGAAGAATACCAAAGACACAAGGTGATTTGAGCCCAAGAGACAAGGGCCACATAAACCAGAGACTACATCAGTCTGAGACCAGGAGAACTAGATGGTGTCCAGCTATAACCAATGACTGCCCTGACAGGAAACACAACAGAGAACCCCTGAGGGACCAGGGGAGCAGCGGGAGGCAGACCCCAAATTCTCGTAAAAAAACCTGACTTAATGGTCTGACTGAGACTACAAGGACGCCGGAGGTCATGGTCCCAAGACAGGAACCATTCCCAAAGCCAACTCTTCAGACAGGGATTAGATAGAAAATGATACCGGTGAGGAGTGAGCTTCTTGGATCAAGTAGACACCTGAGACTATGTGGGCAGCTCCTGTTTGGAGGGGAGATGAGAGGGCAGAGGGGGCAGAAACTGGCCAAATGGACACAAAAATAGAGCGGTGAGAAGGAGTGTGCTGTCTCACCAGGGGGAGAGCAACTAGGAGTATGTAGCAAGTTGTATATAAATTTTTGTATGAGAGACCGACTTGATTGTAAACTTTCACTTAAAGCACAATAAAATTTTTTTAAAAAAGGTCTACAGTTCGAATCTACCAGCCGCTCCATGAAAACCCTATTGGGCAGTTTTGCTCTGTCCTATGGGGTCACTATGAGTCAGAATCAACTCCACAGCAATGGGTTTGGTTTTGGTTTTTCAGGAAAATCCTATCACAAAGGAGCTCAGATTTTATCTGCTGAATCAGTGAATGAACAGAACACAGATTAGATGAATTTCAAGAAACTTCAGAAACTCCCATCACTGCTTGCTTAAGTACTAGTCATGCCCTCAAGCTCATTCTCAGCCGTTCAAGCCTTCCTGTTTGAGTGACCTAGATGTATAGTCAAAAACTCTTGCCCACACTCATACCAGTAAGATCATTATATAAACCAACAAACCAGTCGCCATCAGTTGACTCTGACTCCTGGTGACCTCCTGTGTGTCAGAGCAGAATCGTGCTCCATAGGGTTTCCAATAACTGATTTTTTGGATGTAGACTGCCAGGTCTTTCTTCCGAGGTGACTTTGGGTGGGTTTGAACCTATGACCTTTTGGTTAGCAGCCAAGTGTGGTAACCATTTGCACCACCCAGGGACTCCAAGATCATTACATAATATAGGTCATCAAGAGCAAAAACAATAATAATGACCAACACTTTTCCACCACCCGCTATAGGTTGGACACTAACTGCACTTGTCTCAGATTTTTTTCTAACCCTCACCATAGGCCTACAGTGTAATTGGCACAACCTGTGTTTTACAGATTAGGAAAGCAAGGCCATACAGCCGGTAGTGATGGAAGCAGATTTGAGCCCTGGTGTGTCCAACTCCAGAGACTGCACATGTATAAGCACAGCTGAATTTAATGTCACCTTTAGTCCAATGCCACAGTTAATTACTCAGAGCACCTCAGCCGCACTCTCTCTTCTATTGATTGGTGCACACCCGCAGTAAAAGACCATCTTGGAGGGGGTATGTGCTCTCAGCAGGCCCTGCAGACACCAGACGGTGGCTGGAATGGAAAATCTGGGATAGTTCTATGACCAAGTTTTCCTAAAACCTATAAGCAGCTACTATGTGCTTGTCAAAATCCACTGAACTTTTTCAATTTTCGGAACTTTACATTTAAAACATTCCTTATGTCTCAAACATATCCATAGACCCCCATATTCACCTCTATATGTGCTCGTTAATGCTTATTAATAAACTCCTACTCTGAACAGATACTCTGCCAGGGGCTGAGGTCAAAACAGGCTCTCAGGGAGGAATAGGAAAAGAGAGTGGCCTCAGTGTTGCTGGTGGCACAGGGCTGGAAAGAAAGTTCCCATGCTCAGATCCAGCCAGAAAAGGAAATGGGCACGCGCGGGAGAAAGCGCAGGAGCAAAGTTCAAAACACCTGAGGATTAATGAACTAACTACACGTTTGGGGGAAAATTTGCACAGGCTTACAAAGCAAGCCAGCTTTTGGGGGGCTCTGCTGGGCATAGTCCTATCCCCCTACTAGTTTATAAATAGTAAACAGTTTCAGTGCAGCCTGTCTGCAACAGGATTTACATGGTGCTCTGGGCTTTTTTCTGCTTCTCTAAGTCGCCCACTCCACTCCTCTCCAGCCCAGGACGGGCACAGCCCTAACAGCAAGCAAATACCCAGACCTGACCCATTCAGAGTTCAGAGGTGGAGACCAGCGGGGGAGGGGCGGCTACCTCGAGTCCTTGGCAGATGCCGGACAACGACTCCAAGGGGCTTTGTGGGAGGAAGGTGGGAGCCCGGGTGTGCCCAGCTGGAAGCCGCCCGTAATTTAACACTCGCAGATGGAGGCTGAGGGTGATATGATACCCCCAGCTGTCTGCCACTGCCGCCTTCAAGGCCCCCCTCGGCTGCCTGGGACTCGGGATGCTTTGGGAAGGGCCTGGTGCGCCTAATAAAGCAGCTGGCCTATTAGAAGATAAGCTTTGTGGAGAATCACACAATCATCCCGAATCCCCCTAATCCCAAACTTTATTGCCCTAGATAATAAGCTTTGGTGGCGACGCTCCATTGAAATATGGAATTGTCTGCAGGCTGGAGGCACCTGCTGTGTCACTCAGCTCCGGGCAGGCAACTGCCATGCACAATTCAGGGGCAGGTGCAGGGCGCCTGCCTCGGCTCCCGGAGGGAAGGGGGACAGCCAAGGGGGATGGCTGCTCTCCCACGGAGGCTCCAGATACTTATTCGGTGCTGAGAAGATCTAGTTTAGGCCTGAGAATGTTCTCTCTACTGCTTGTGCGTAAGGAGCAGAAGGAAACGTTTGGCCGTTGGGGATGCTGAAGCTTAGATAAGGGACTGGTTCTGTCTGCAGGCCTCAGCAGTCAATGGCTAATGGGTTTTTCCTTTCCTCCTGCAACCCCTTCTTGTAGCTGCCCCTTTATGCCCACGTTGGCACAGACTGCTCTTCCTACAGAACCCCTCCCTGCCCCCTTACCTGCACATCTACCTGGTGAGCTCCCCTGGCCCCTCCTCTGTGATGCCTTCTCTGCCCCCACCAAGCAGAGGCTTCCTCTCTCCCTCATGTGTGCCTCTCTAGTTCTTGATTTGTGCCGGGATTGTAGCCCACATGACACCAAATTAATCAAATTAGCAATTGCTTCTGCACCTGTCTCCTCCTCAAGATTAGGAAGACTTGGGGGGCAAGGGCCATCCATGCTTGAGTCATCTCTGCGTCCTCAGGACCTCAGTACCTTGCTGTTGTTAGTTGCCATAGAGTTGCTTCTGACTCAGAGCGACCCCTTAAAGATATTCACAAGGTTTACTAAAAAAAGACTGGAAGCCACCTAAATGCACATAAAATAGAATCCTATGTGGCCATTGAAAATAATGAGGCAGATCTATACGTACACACAGGGAATTGGTTCCAAGGCATATTGTTAAGTAAAAATATGAATTTTTTAAAATACAATGTACCAAACAGTTGCCAGAATTTATAAGATATGTAAAGATAAAAATAATAATGCTAATAATAATAATTGTAGACTTGGGGAAGAGTACTTGGAAAGGGGCAGGAGACTTATACTTTAAAACCCACTGTAAAACTGAAATGTTTAGCATGTGTGAATATTACCTTTTACAACAGTAGAAAGAGATGCACTTGCACAGGTAGGAAGATATTTATTGCATGTACAAATAAACATTTTATGTTCAGGTCTGTCTTACTCTTATTCATTGACCCAGCATGATCAAGGACATTGGGACATGTCCACCCAAAGACATTCGCCACAGATAAAGAAAATGTATGATACAAGTTCCCCTTAACGGAGATGAAAAGTTTAGGCCAGAATAGGAATTTATCAGCTGCCATCAGTGAGCTGATAAACCATGGATGAGAAGTGTGGAGGATGAAATGAAGGAACTTGCCGCCTATCCCCAAATGCACAACTAGGAATGGAAGCAACCAAAGGGGTATTTAATGAACCTCTGTTTGAGGAATAATAAATCAGGCAGGCAGCATCTCTAAAAAAATCTGTCCACTCTTTCTAATTGTTCTGATTAGACTAAATTGTTCAAGGTCACTTTATTAACATATTTCTCTTTCCTTCTTTCTTCTCCTCCCCTTTCTACTCTCTCCCTCAATGATGGATATAGAATGCCCTTTTCAAGAGGGTCTGCCCTCCCTCAGATGAACACGACCTGAATTATCTGGCTCCCTCTCTGATGGTGTATTGATTATTTCCCCATTCCCATAAACAACCCCTTGGCACTTCTCTAGGAGACCGAGTGCACTAGATTAAATTAAGAGCAATCTTGGCTTTTAACAGTTCCCTTCCACCAAGGAGCTGCCATATAGGAGTGATTCATGAGTTTAGTTTACGATGCTAGGGGACTCTTCAAGTAAGCAAGACTGACCCCTTCCTCCAACATAGCCTTTAGGCTACTTAAACTGTATTTCAGGAACCCTGAATAAGGTTGGGCATATTCCTAAATACAAGAGATAGAATATGAGAACATAGAACATAGTGTGTGTGGTTACCCACAGAACCAAACTAAGTACTCCACTCAGACAGAAATGGCCAAGTCTCATCTTTGAAAATGGGGTCCTGGAGATTGCCTGTTCTCTGAGTGTTAATGTGGCAATAAGAGATCTTTGTGGTCTCCCTGCTAAGCAGCTATGCCAGCTTTTGCTTCTAGGTTTTCATAAAATGTGTAGCTAAGGTCATGATTCTGATGGACAGAAATTCAAGAACTCCCTGCTTCCTTTCCTCAGGGAATTTAGCATTTAGGTTAAACTAAAGGAAAAAAAAAAAATCAATTATCCAATGAAGAATTCAATCATCCTTAATGTCTCCATTTACATATCCCATCATGCACTGTGCCTCTGCAATTCTGTATTTCTCTAGAAAACACCCTATTGCTTTTCTATGGCCTTTCTGCTGATTTTAGTTACTTTGAGTCTGATCCAAGGGGCCTCTGTGAGACTGAGGCAGGTGTTTGGTTTTTTAGAAATGGACTTGGGTAGATAGAATACCTTTAGTTTTTAGGGACACCTCAACCAATCTTCTCCCTAAGGACATAATGGTACAGCAAGAACATAGGCCAGCAGAGTAGGGACTTAATGACCAAAGACACAGAGTTCCTAGGTCCCTTCAGCACACAAAATGCCCATAGCTAATCAAGCTCTTCCTTGGCCTCAGGCCATCTTGCTTTTGGAAAAAGCATCCTATATCATCACTTCAAACACAATGGCCCAAATTACATCTATTTTGTATGTAAGTGTTGAGATACAGGAAGCTAGTTAGCATGTTGTTACATTTTGCAGACATTCAATTAAATATTCATTTGATTTTCAGCTTTCCTTTCAACTACTGGGAAACCCTGGTGGTATAGTGGTTAAGTGCTGCGGCTGCTAACCAAAGGGTTGGCAGTTCTAATCCGCCAGGTGCTCCTTGGAAACCCTATGGGGCAGTTCTATAGGTCGCTCTAAGTCGGAATCGAGTCAATGGTACTGGCTTTGGTTTTGGTGGTTCAACTACTGGGACAATATTTTTCCAGACCCCAAACACTGAAAGTCTAAAAGCATGAGTGCCCCATCTATGTTGCCTAAAGGATAAAAGGGCCCTGAAACCATCCTTTGGTCTCTGGAGAAGTTTAAGGTAACTGAGGCAGGATTCAGGGGAATATCATTTCTGTTTATTGCCCTCATTGCCCTCGGGAAGCCCCTGAAGTGTTGCGGAAAAGAGTGTCTTCCAAGAGCGGACCCTAACACTGCTCTGAACTTCAAAGGAACACTTTCAGTTAGTCTTCGCTGTGTAAGAAACCACCCCAAAGTGTTATGGCTTAAAACAATGACTTATTATTTTTCATGATTCCTGGCTGAGAGATTCCTCTGCCAGTTTTACCCAGGCTGACTCCAGCAGCTGCATAACTGGAGGGTTGGTTGGTTTGAAAGGAGATGGCTGCCCAGAACACATCCAGCAGTTGGTGCTGGCTGTTCGCTGGGGTGCTTCACTTCTCTTCCACGTGGCCTCTCATCTTCTGGTAGTCTATACCAGCTTCCTTGTAGGGTGCACTCAAGGTCATATTCATATAACATGGTAGTAGATTGCTCAAAGCAAGTCACAAGACCAGCCAGATTCAAGGGAGTGGAGAAATAGATTCTACTCCTTGATGGGAGCAGTGGCAAAATTACAGCGCGAAGGGCCCTGGATATCAGAATGAAAGAAATTTGCAGCCATTAAACAACATACCACAACCATGCTACAGATGGACTGTGGGTTTCGGAAGTGAGGAAGAAAGGAATATCTTGAGCCTTCAAAGCAGCTGGGGGATCGAGTTTGAACTTAGGCCTTGGGGCTTTGGGCCCCCTCCTTTTATAAAGTGGCCTTCCTGTAGAGGGCAGCTTTGTAGGGTTTAGAGAGGCTTGAGAGACAAGGAAAAGGCTAAAAAATAACTGGTCTCCTTGTGGCCACTTTTTCCTTGCCTTGTGCTGCTCATTCACTATGTGTCTTGGAAGTAAGGCTGCAGAGGTTCCACACCTAAGAAATCTGGGACAGGTCCTAACTCTATCAGTCAAGAAAAGAAAGAAAACAGCCATGGCCCCTGAATGAAACTGGAGTAGTATACAGTAGTGGGTAGGAGAGTGGGCTCTAAACTCAAAATGCCTGAGTTTGAAGCCTGGCTCTTCCATGTACTCCACCCAGTGCCCAGTGCCGTCACAGTCCATGTACTGGCTGTGATATATTAAACAAGAGACTTCAACTCCCTGAACCTCAGCTTCCTCCACTGTATAATGGGGATGATTATAACAGCCATTTTTTAAAAATCATATGCATCTGTGTGTTTGTGTGTGGACTAAATGAAATAATGTCATTTTGCTTCAATATCTGGCACTTGTTGAGTCTTAAATATTAGTTCTCACTATTGTCCAATCAACGCAGAAGTCAAACTAAAAGCAGTTCCTGAAATGAATATCTTAAGATATATTTGTAGAATCTAATACCAATACAAAAAGAATAAGGAAAAAGTTAACCTCCGCAGTTACCCTGTGATTAAAAGCTCTACTATGTGGTTTTAATGTGGGTAAAAAGGCCCCCATTTTGTCATCAGACCACGCTGGGTCCTAATCCTGGCTCTGCCTGTTACGAACTGTGTGATCTTGAGCAAATGCTCACCTTTCTAAACCTCAGCTTCCTCATCTGCAAAGTACATGTAATAATAGCTCTCTCAAAGGGGTAGATGTGAGAACTAAGGTAACTTATGTAACGCACCTAGCGCATAGAAGGTTTTCAAAATAGGCTAGTTCTCTTCCCTCCACTTTTTCAATTTCTAACTTCCCACCTGAGCTCAAATACAAAATTCAATGAACATTTTATGTGGAATATAGTGACTGACTTGACTTAATCAAACACTTGATTGTTTGATTTTAGGAGTCTTTGCTAGAAGTGGAAACCCTGGTAGTGTAGTGGTTAGGAGCTATGGCTGCTAACCGAAACATTGTCAGTTCAAATCTACCAGGTGCTACCTCGAAACCCTATGGGGCAGTTCTACTCTGTCCTAAAGGGTTGTTATGAGTTGGAATGACTCAGCAGCAATAGGTTTTTCTTTTTTTGGTTGCTGAGAATCTGCATTTCTAACAAGTTCCCAGGCTATGCTAATTATGCTGGTTAGGGACCAATTCTGAGAACCACTAGTAGAGCAGTGGCTCTCAAAATTTATTGGCATGAGAATCACCTGGGAATCTTGTTAAACTGTAGATTCTGATTCAGTATATTTGGGGTGGAAATGCAAATTCTCAGCAGGGGTTCGAAGCCCTGGCTAGAAGCCACAAAAATAATAAACCTCTTCTCTCTTAAAATGTCAAATGTACTTTTGTCCTCATTGACTGTTCACACTGTTCTGTCTCTTTAAGGAAAAGACCCTGAGCAGGCTACTCACCCTATTAATACTAAAGGCTTCCAGTTTTTCAGTTGTACTGAACTCTGCATGACCCTCCCAGACAATAATTGCTTTAACATAGGGTTAGGCAACAGCAACAAACTTGTCTAAAAATAAGCCAAGGCTTAAAATACAACTTAACCTGGGAGATTTAAGTAGGTAAAGAAGATGGCTTCTCTCCGGAATTGCTTCTTGATTAATCACCCCATCTGAGGCTGTTGGAAAAATGACAGTTTTCAAACAGGGCTTTAAATGTCTCTTGCTCTACTTTTCCACGCTGGCAGGAAGCCAGTTTCTGCAGCCGTTGGTTCTTAAAGGGGACGGGTTCTATCAGATCGAATGCTTCAGCTCAGGGAAGAGAGTCTCCACATTTAAAGTTTGCCCACCTTCAATATCAACTAAAGGAGCAGCAATTGAGCCTGGTGAACGAAAGATGCAGGTACCACCCCCAAGTTTTACAATACTTGGGGGAATATGTACATATTTTCAACTATGCTGAGGGCTCAAGGCAAACCTGTCCACTTGCTTCTTTCCAGTCACATTATCCTGTATCTTGGCATTTACACTTGGATCCTTGCCCTTGTCTGCTGTTTATCTCTCCTGCTGGCCTCTGTCAACCCTAGGATTCCTCCAAGTCACCACTTCCTTGAATAATCACACCCTGAGTTGGGGAACCTTCAATTTGGTGCCAATCTAGAGATCACCTCCCATTTACAGTTTTCTTTCTCAAATTATGAACCATCTGGGCCAAAGTCTTGCCTCTCCACCATGCTTGCTGGGCACCCACAGCATCTACCAGTGGCTGATCTCCTCCCCTCTATTAATTGCTTGTTAGAGGACAAGCTGATTTCTGTTCTCACCACATCCTGAGCATGGTCGGCTTTGTCACCTAAGCCTAAACCATGACTCCAACTCAGGAGGTGGATTAATCAGAATTTCATCTTGGGTTTGGATTAAGAGATTTTCGGTAGAAAAAATCCCTGCTTCTCAACCTCAAACCGAATCAGCCCTATAAAGGGACAGTTTGGCTTAGTGGTTTTCATGTTGTGTTCCTCATCAAAACCCTAGGCTTCTGGAAAGTATATTCGGGATCTCCCACTTGGCTTCAATGCTAGCTGTTCCACTCTGATCAGTCTATGTACTATATTGGGGTTCAGCCTAAGACTGTCCTCTTTGGCTACAGTATTTAACCCTAAGGTATTCGTATGATACATTCCTTCTCTTCTTTCAGGTTTCTATTCAGTTGGGCTCCACAACCATGAGAATTTACAATATCATTTAATCTTCAAAACTATGCATTAGAGGTGGGTATTATTTTCCAATTTATAAATATAAAAGAATAAACCTCAGAGAATCTTAATAACATGCCCAAGGCCATAGAGTTAATACGAGGCAGAGCTAAGACTCAACCCCACGTCAATCATTTCTACTATACAACGACACATGTCAGCTCTTCTGGATTCTGGAGGTATGTGCTATTCTTGACAACATGCTGGATGTTCTGCTAGGTTTATTTTTTTAAATCATTTATATTAACAAAAAAAATCCTCTGATGGTTTCCCAAAAGATATTTTGTTCCCATGGTTGAGATGCAAACATATTCTTGACTATTTATACAGACTGAACAGAAGGTTTAGTTTGGCCTCTTAGAAAAACAGTGATGAGTTAATAATCTAAGAGTAGATTGTCACACTGGCTACAGGAAGATAAATAATAAAGGATTATAAGTCTTTAATTTAATATAACTTATTCTCATTAATTAAATGCCAATTACCTGCTTGTCTTTCCTGGGAACTGGCCTATGCAATCAATCTTTTCAGAGACTTTGTACACACACGCTCACAGAGGTATTAATATCACTCTCAAGATTTACAGGCACTGGGCTCCTTGGCTTAAACCATCCTCAAACACTCTACACTGTAACCGCAGATAATCGTCATAAATTTCCTAATCTTTGACCTAGTGGGTTCTTAAATTTCCATTCCCTAATGGACTTGAGAAGTTCGTATTTATCATACCACGATGCTTACTTCTAATGATCAACGTGTCCCAGAAAGGCTCTGGATTTCAGATCTCTGACCTATCCTCCTACCTTGGCCTTTTGTTATTCACAACAGATGAGAATCCTTGGGGACCAAGACAGTGCTCTGTCCTCTGACTCCCCTGTGCAGGAATGTAAAGTAAAATCATTCATTCACAGACAATATAACCTTGCAAACAGGTGCAACTTGACCCCTTGGAAGCCTTTTCAATGTCCCACCTGCACTGATTTCAGCATTCAATGGCAGGAAACATCCCCCACTGAAAATATTCCCTTTCCAGACTTCAGCAGCTGGCTGTGTGTCTATAATTTTTCTTAAATTTTGTATCCTCTAGATTGCTTATTCCTTATTCTTGTACATAACTCTATATTTTATGCATTGCTGCAAATTTAGGCCTTACAAGTAGCTGGTGGTGTTTTGCTTTGCAGAGCTGGTCTGGAATACATGCCTTTTAATTCTTTATTTCAGCTCAACAAAACAAGGAGACAGAGGAGGAAATCAAATTTATTGAAGGAAATCCCAGGTTTACTTGCAAGCTCGGAGTCACAGCTACCCACAGGTGATTAGCTTCCACTCTTTGCTAACATTTTGGTTTAGGTACCCAGAATAGGATAATCTCCATCTCAATCATTAGTTGCATGCTTTGTTTGCATATTTTTTAATTGAATCAGCTGTTATGTATGCATACACAAAGTAAAAATTCAGAGTGTGTACTGAAGTATAAAGGAAAGTAAAATTCTCCCTTTGCCTGTCTGACTCTCAGGGCAACTACTTTAACATCAATTAAAATTTAGATAATATATTTATGCTTCTATTTTTGCATACATGTATATCAAAGGTAGTTAACTACTAGCTCCTTGCTAAGAAATACAGTACAGTATGCCCAATCTTACATGTCTCTTTTCTTCCATGCCCAATTTTTTGTTAGCTATATTGTTTTTGTCAAATCGTCAAAGTTTATATTCTCTCCTGTACTTGTAATTAAATTTTTGTGCTTTGTATGTAAATTCTAAAATTGAATTGAATTAATTGAACAATGTTGTTATTAAGTAAATATTATTCACTATAGGGCCAATTAGGTGATTATACTAACAGAGAAGTATAGACATTAAACTCTGCTGCTCAAAATAGGATTTTCCAAGAGTGACAAATAGATCTTTTTTTTCTATCTTCTTTTGTATTTTCTGGATCATGCTCTTCTGCCACTGTTTCTTGTATGCTAGTTTGTCTTTTACTTTGGATTCTGTTTTTCGTGTTCTGGAGCACGTCCTCTAGTAACTTTTTCATATGGAGTACTTAGGTGGTTAAGTGTTCTGTAGTTCTTAAATAAAGACAAAAGTATCCTTATTTTGCCCCTACATTTGACTGATAATTATTAGGTCTCAGTTACATCATCCTGGATGTGAAAACTATAATAATTTCTGATCCAATTGCTTCACAGATTACAGTGAGGTTCATCACATGTTGTGAGATTCAAGGGAGATAAGTCATAAAACAACCACTGACATGCACAAAAGGCCTATGTAAATAGTAATAATGACTTAAAAATGGTAGCCCCTATATGCCAAGCATGCAGATAAGCTCTTTGCACCCATTTTTTCACTGATTCCTTTCAACAATTTTATGTGATCATACTGTGTAATCACACTCATTTTAATGATGAGGGAGCTAAGGCTGAAAGCGATTAAGTAATTTGATCAAAGCCTCACAGCTAGTAAGTGATAGAGTCATGTCCTGAACCAACCCTGCCTGTCTGACTTCAAATCCTGTAACTGAAACATGATAGTAATGTGAGCTACTCGCCACCATCATCATCTCAGGTTCATCTTTTCCACCATAGCTACTCTGTGACCCGGCTTAATCATGTATATAAAAATCAGTCTATTATAGGTCTTTAGTGTGGGTAGAGCCAAACATCTTGCAAAAGATGCTTCCTAACTGATCAATTCATACCTTGAGTTTGGCCAATTCATTTTTCTACTTAGTGGCAAATAAAGGAAAGTGGGTGGGAGATCTGTTAAGTCATATCCTTGCAAGTAGCCTTGGCACTACTGATACCTATCTGTATATTGATGACTATAAATTTTTACAGTTTTTCCTTTCAGAAGCAAAGATATATCTGTCTTATTTCTATCATTCATTCAACCAATCTCCATGGCCACGATGACAGTTATTAAGCAAGGTGGTTGGGCTGAGAGTGTTTAGGGCTTTGGACAAGTATAATGAATAATATTTGTGAGGTTCACACCCAAAACTTGTCCTCTTTAACACTCTGCTCTGACCTAAACTTTACTCACTTTCCCTAAAAGGGGTACTTCTAGAGCCTATATGACCCTGGCTACTGTTGGTTAGATTGGGGTGGACACAGGTACCAACTCATTGATTAGCAAGCAGCCAGAATTTTTTTTTTTTTTTACTAAGCATCACATAGATAGTACATGAACTGCTACTGAGGTGCCTGAAGATTATCGGGTTACTTTCTTCCTGGGCTTTTTTTTTTTAATTGGTATTTATTGTGTCTGTTTCCTATAATAAACCTTTTTTTTTTTTTTTTAAAAGCAAATTGGAGTGACTTTTTCTCCCTTGCAATCAAACATTCACTGGCCAAGAGATTTTTTTTTTTAAGCTTCCTTAACAAAAGATAACTTTTTGGAGATTCAAACGGGCAAAGGACCATCAGTAAAAGAGCATGAAATGGTATGTATGAGACTTGAAAGAGTTAACTTGTCCACAAAGACTAAGAAGTTGACTTCTTTCTCTTCAGTTGGGCCTAGACTAATTTTGGTTGGTTATAAATGGTGTTTTCATTCAAGAGGCATAGGTCATATGTGATTAATGTGAAGACTATCATATGTCTTATAAAGAGCTAATTGTTTGTGAAAGATATTCCACCAGCGACACATACAAGTCTGATGTACACTAGTTGCCTGCTTGGCTTCTATAACAATTTCATTAAACCAGCAACCCTTACACCAAAACATAATGTGCCAAAACTGAGATTGTCTTCTTTGACCTTGCCAAGATCTGGAAACATTAAAAAAAGATCAAATACTCTTTTTTTAATAAACAACTTTCTGAAGACCTAATCACCCTGTGTACTAAATTCAAGCACAAGTATTATAAGCTGACCATTTTCTCATTAACACTGTTGTTAATTCTTCATTCTGTATCCAATTTTCTCCATGTCTCAGACAAACCACTTACTCTAATTTATTAGCTTAAGAATTGCCGAATTACAAAGGTAAGAAAAAATTATGTTTCTCCTTTCTGCAAGAATTAGGCTCCCATTACAAGGAATTGGAATTCTTCACTCAAGAAATCATTTCTTCCCGTGCCTTAAATTGGTATTTTATCAAATCTCTGGCCTCTGGCCTGTTGGCAGGCATTACCCAGAGTGGAATGTAATGTACTGGTTCGTGTCTTTGTAAAAGTCATTTTGCATTTATGTTCGGAATTATTTTATCATTTTATGAACAGTTTAACATATTTGCTCATGTGTAAATGGACAGTGGGTGAAGATTAGAGAGGCTTAATTGCAGTGAAGACCTCACACAGAATTAAAAAAAAAAAAAATTAGTTCAACTACCAGCTAAAAGATTTTAAATATGAATACCAAAATATGATCATAATCTCTAACCTTTAAGATACTGTTTTTAAACAGGACAGAAAGCTTCTGGAAAAAAAAAAAAAGAATACACACATACACACACCAGTTTGACAAATACTAAGAGTGTATTGGAAAAATACACAAAGTCCTACTTGGGGAGAGAAATTTTCTGACATACTGGGAAAAAAAGGGAGACACCCTACAACTGTGGGAAAGTTCAGGAACTGTCCAAAGCTTCAAGGTAGTTACGGTCCTGGCCCATGGAAATGTATTCCATTCTCTGTTATTTGTAATGTTTGAAGATTAGACAGTGTGCTCATTATCATTAATCTGTTTTGAGGTATATAATCCCAAAAATCAAAGTTTAGAAGGCCTACAACCTTAATTTCCAAGGTTTACCATTAGCCAGACATCTCTGGCTTATAGACACACACTCTGAACTATATGATCCAAAGGTCATTTACCTTTGCATTCTTTTTTTTTTTTTTCCAATAAAACATTTATCATCAAATATTCTTAAACAATTTTAAGATATCTTCTCCTGTTTATACACCCATGGCCAAAAAAGAATTATGAAAATAGAGATGGTCTGTAAAAAATTACTAGAAAAGATTAGGACTCTGTGTTATAGCACAACAGGTAGAGAAAATGGAGTTGTACCACTGAGTTTCACTCTGGTCACTTTGAGGAAAACCAGCTCATTTGCCCTGGTGCTAGTTAGACAACTGTGCTAACAGGCTAGTGGTTAAAGGTTGGGTTGGGTTCTCCCTGTGGACTAACTCTGGTGCAGGGTGGCTACAACTTTACCTGTTACACGGTTGTAGAGGTAGACTTGCATCCCTGACCTCCATGCATGGCACTGGCCACTAAAAACATCTGAGAAAACATGCACTGGGTGTGCTACCCCACTCCTAAACTTCAGTCCTAGAATGAGGACAAAATCTCATTGACTTTAAGTGAGTAACAGAAGCAGTTTCGATTTAACTAACTGTACATAGATTCTATTGAAGAATGACAATCACAATCTTACAAAACTTTCAGATGGCAGAGAACTACACAGACAGAAAAAAAATGGCCAACATATGTCTCTGTCCAAAATTGCCTCTAGGTCAGCAATAATTATTTCAGGCATTATGAAAGGAGAATGTCTCTACCGAATGGCTTTTAACATTGGTCCAAAGTGGTGGTGGTGAAGGAGTTCTTTAAATAGCTTTGAGAATGCTGAGCTTTAAAAACTGTAGGTGATGTCCTCAGCATCCAAACCAAGCTATTCACTGCAAATACTACCAACAACTGCAGCACTACTGGCATGGATATAAATATTCATATCAATAAATGGGGATACTGCTGAATCCACAAGTCTAGCTGGAATGGCCTGCATATTGTCACTTCACTGGAGATACATAATTTATTTCTTCAGAAGAGTCTTCTTTAAGAGCTACACCCTTACAAAACAGTCTCTCATGTGCCATTGTGTTGGAAAAGCCCATCACAGATGCACTGTAATGAGAAGTCCAGCTCTCTTGGTTCCCTATAAAAGCTAGCAGACTTCATATTGAGGAAGCAACCAGGCTCCCATTGTGCGAGGGTTTCCTGACATCAAAGAAGACAAGTCAATCAATTCAGTTTAGAGACAGAAAGTGATCAAAAGACCTACACAAATCACACCTATTGGTATGAAAAGTTAAAAAAAAAAGTTCATTCAGTTTTTCACCTGGACCTTTTCATTCTCTCCTTCCTAATCCCTCTCTCCCATCTCTACCTCACCTTTTTATTGAATAAATTTCCCTGCATAATCAGTAACCTCAAACTTATTGCTACTTCCTGGATGTCATACCCATAGACATCACCCTTTGGAAGGTAATCTATTAAATATAAATGCAGAGAGAAATATGTCATCTACCATACTTTCTGAATCTTCTCGGCATAGATTTCATTCATAAGATGTGAAACCAACATACTGCTCACGCTGCAAGTAGCAGTTTTACGATTATCTCCTGAGTGCTAATTTTCATTATTCAGCCCTGTCTTAGTCATTTAGTGCCGCTATAACAGAAATACCACAAGTGGATGGCTTTAACAAAGAGAAATTTATTTTCTCACAGTCTAGCAGGTTACACACCCAAATTCAGGGCATCAGCTCCAGGGGAAGGCTTTCTCTCTCTGTCAGTTCTGGAGGAAGGTCTTTCTCGTCCATCTTTCCTTGGACTAGGAGTTTCTCTGTGCAGGAACCCTGGGTCCAAAGGATGCGCTCTGCTCTTGGTGCTTCTTTCTTGGTGGTATGAAGTCCCCATCTCTCTGCTTACTTCCCTTTCATCTCTTGAGAGAGAAAAGGTGGTGCAGGCCACACCCCAGGGAAACTCTCTTTACATTGGATCAGGGACGTGACCTGGTAAGGGTGTTACACTCCCACTCTAATCCTCTCTAGCATAAAATTACAATCATAAAATGGTGGATAACCACACAGTAACTGGAAATCATGGCCTAACCAAATTCATACACACATTTTTGGGGGGACAGAATTCAATTCATGACAAACCCTTTAGAAAACAATGTAGCAGAGGCTCTTATTCTTCTATACATGCTATTGCAACTCCACTGGTACTCAGAAATCTAGCCAGTCAAGGCAAAAGATTAGCTTATATATATTGGGCACAGTATTACTGAAGCGCACGTGCGCGCGCGCACACACACACACTTACCATAGATACTTTAATACAGAAATGAAGTGTGAGTATCATTATTTTTTTTGTTACTATAAAATTGATTTTGACAAATTTTCTCAGGTGAAACCCTCCAAGTTATATTTTTCAGCTTTTCAAGATAAGGACTGAGAAGGTAAAGATAATATTTCAAACCCTTGACACAGTTTATTAACGCTATAGATAGAAGTACTCTGTTTAATGTACCGTTTGAGTGCTTCAAACCTTTTATCTTCATTATCACCATCATCTAATAAGACAAATACTATGTGGGAGGTAGGGAGTCCTTCTGGGATTTGAGGCTGTACCAATCTTGAGACTGCAAGATCATAATTAGAAAAAGTAAGGTTTGCCTTCTCTCAAGGAACCTTCAGAAAATAATAGTAAGAATTACAAGAATAATAAGAACTTCATGTTCCTACTTATCTTCTGTTCCTGATCTATTCAAAACTCCAGGGGAAAAGAGTATTATATGTCTCCAGGGCGACATCCATGGAGTTCGAGGAAACGGGCCAATTGAAAAAAGGAAACGAATTGCACTCCAAGCGTGTAATACCCTTTCTCTTCTTGGAGAGCCTGAGTTCCAGAGTCATAGGGGAGACTCTCATTGATGGCTCAAATGCCCACTCACAGTTTCAAAGGCCAATGCCCTGGGTTTTGTAATGGCCACACTCACAGGATTGCAAGATTTTCCATCGGGGAGTTACAGAACCCAGAATAGACATTTGGACCAGACCCCAAGGACACACTGGTCAGGAGGATAGTGGCCCCTCAATACAAGTCCAGAGCAGCACAAAAAAAAAAGGAAAAAAAAAAAAAAATAGTGCTCAGGGCAGTATTTCTCCAGAGAGCTATTTCAGATTCCACATCAGAGTAACTGGTGGCCTTGGATAAATCATTCCTCTCATTTACGTGCTGAACGAGAGGAAACAAGTCAACAACTGATGTATGCAAAAGCATCTGGAGGTGATGGATGGAGACATTATGGGGCATTTCGTCAGTGGCATGCCATTAGAGAAAACCATTTCATAGAGTAAATTAAGAAAACAAACCAGCTACGTGACACACTTGGAATTGCCACCGGCCAGACTGGTTTTTCTCCTCCCGGAATGAAGCTACATGGGATTGACATTATTATTATCATGCAGATTCCCTTTCCTAGCTTAGTTGCCTCTGCTTGTCTGAGACTTATACCCCTACCTCAGACTTCCCCATACTTATTACAGTCACAGAAACCTTGGTGGAGTGGTGGTGAAGAGCCTGGCTGCTAACCAAAAGGCTGGCAGTTCGAATCTACCAGATACTCCTCGGAAACCTTATGGGGCAGTTCTACTCTGTCCTACAGGGTCGCTATGAGTCAGAATTGACTCAACATTTTTTTAAATTATAGCCATTCACATAAATGGACAAACCTGTGGATCACAGGCCCTGATTTTTTTCTATCATTGTTTTTAACTATTATTTAAACCTCTTATTCCTATTTAATTTCATTTGTTAATACCTTGTTTTCTCCACCAAGTTATAAGACCCTTTCATGACAAGAACTGGTCTTACAAATAAAGCTTACAAGCATGTCGTTGTTGTTGCTGGGTGCCATATGTGTTCAATAAATATTTATTCATCTCTGATTAATTTCTCCTATCTTCTTCACATATCTAGCTATTGTCTGTGAAGAACGGATTAGTTCATTAAGAAAGCATTGTTTCTTTCAGTGCTAGATACTGCAAATGTACAGATAGAAGGTATAGTTGCTGAGCTCGGGGAGCTCACAGGCAGGCAAGCAAAAATCAGAGCATGGTGTGATTAGAACTACATGTCGAGGGCTACGGCAGCACCAAAGAGAGGTGTTTTGGGCAGAGGTACAGCCATGTGGGAAGGATTCTAGAAAATGAGTGTCATTAAGGATTAAGGAGCCCTGATGGCACAATGGTTAAGGGCTCGCCTGCTAACCAAAAGGTCTGTAGTTCAAACCCATCAGCAGCTCTGAAAGACAAAAGACCTGGCATCTGCTCTGGTAAAGATTACAGCCTAGGAAACCCTATGGGGCAGTTCTACTCTGTCCTCTAGGGTCGCTAGGAGTTGGAATCCACTCGATGGCACACAACAACAACAACAACAAAGGATTAAGTAGTTGCTACCTAAGCATTATAGGTGGCATGTGCAAATGTCAGTGAACCCAAACATGGAGTGTTTCGGTAAAAGTGATTTGCTATTTCAGGAGCTTCTACTGAAAAACTCAACCTATTACCAAGGTCATCCACTAAGGCGGCTGCAGAAATAGGCTATGAAATCAGAGGTCCTCTCCCACGGAAGGCAGACTCCGAGAGCGTTTGGGTGCACCTCATGGTAACTGTGGCTTCGTGAAAATCAGAGCTGATGGATGCGGAGGAGGCTCTCTGCCTCGGAGTGTTTAGTCTACCAGGGCTTTTAGTGCCACTGTGGCTGGGCTTCTAATGGAAATGCATCTCTCTCTCACCATTACCCAGATATAGATGCTTTCGGATATGAAAGGGCCTTTTTACCTCAAGATTTTTGTCTCAAAAGGCATCCTTAAATCAGGAAGGAAATGAGGAGTAGAGAAGAACCCACAGCAAATGTTTTGTCAGGTAGTTCAAAGACGAGACACAAGAATTTAAAGGGCTCAATTTATGTAAGTGCTGGGTTTGCAGCTTCATTATTCTGCCTCAGTCTTGATCACCGAATTAGCTTCCTCTTGTGAAGGGCTGCGGCTAACAAAAAAATAAGTGCTAAATATTTCTTTTTGCCATTTTTTCCCCCTTGCTTTACAAAATTACGACGGATAGAATAATCAAAGCATCCATTTATTAGGCTCACTGGCCCCAGAATTCTACTGATACTCTCATACCAATTCTGACAACTCTTGTGAGGTAAAAATTATCCCCATTATACAGGTGTGGGATCTGAGGCTGAGAGAAGTAAAATAGCACGACCAAGGCTACCCAGCTAGTAAACACCACAACTGATACTTGAAAACAAGCATGCCTGATTCCAAAGTTGGGCTCTCACCAACACCTGACATCCTCCAGACCTGACATTCACGTGTATATCAAAACGCAGGCCAAAAATGTGATGAAAGAGCTGTTGACGCTCTGAGGTAGAAAAGGCAGATGCCATGCATTCATCTCTTTGTAGGAGTACTTACAGGCCAGACTCTGCAATTTCTTTCGAATAATCTGGTTTTCTCATCACAGAGAGATGGCTCATTCTTTGCTACAAAATCACCTTATGCTTGGGCAAACGGATCTCCCCATCTTCAGTTATTCCTGGAACGTCAAGCTGAAAAGGCAATATGCGCTCAAAATTAAGAGTCTAAAAGTTAATTTGGGGCTGTATCTTTGATTTGCTGTGTGACCACAACGGTACCACTGACCCTCTCTGAACCTCTCATGATCTATACAGGTTGCCCTTCTATGGGCACTAGGGGAAGAGCAGAGCTTCTAGGGAAGCTTCTCAGTCAGCTGTGTTCTTCTCTTCCTGTGGAAAACAGGGCAGCATAGGGATGGTGGAGAGGATGTGCAGAAAAGGAGAGGGGAGAGTAGCTCTAAACTTCTGGAAGGGCCAAGCTATAGAACTGACAAACACATAACAATTTTTCTACTAACTGCTAAGTAGGAGAAAAAACCTATTTATTTTAGAAGCTGACATTTAAAAGTCAGCCTGGACCTTTCTGTGAAATCACATATTAAGACTGTCCAATCCTGGACCCCTTCCCACATTGAATTTCCTCCTACCCCATGTCCAATAGTGTTTCCAAATGCCTCGGTCATGGCTACATTCTCAAAACAAGCATTTGCTGTTGATTCTGACTCCTGGTAAACCCCATGTGTGTCAGAGTAGAACTGCCCTCCAAAGGGTTTTGGATGGGTGATTTTTTGGAAGGTGATCTCCAGGCCCTTCTTCTGAGAAACCTCTGGACTTGAACTGTCAATCTTTTGGTAAGCAGCAAAGCAGGTTAACCATTTGTACCATCCAGGAACTTAATTCACTTTGGTGTAATAATTTAATAAGTACCTTAAAGCTTATAGGAAAATGGGGATAGGGCATAAAAAGATGTTGGGAAATAAAAATAATATATGGTATTGACTCTGCCAAAAGTGGGCACCCTTGGTGGGTGAAGGCTGGGGTTGAGGGCATTATTTTGGCACGCAGCAAACATTTTATCTGCCATCGACAAATCCCCAATCCTCCCAGCTTCCATTTCTCCCTACTTAAGACCTGGGTCATAGTATTTATTTACTTAAGTGATGGAGATGAAGGCAGGCTTAACTCTGGCCACCTGTCAGAGTAACAGTGAGTGACCTGCCTCTTAAGGGGATTTCAGCAATCCCCAGCATCTCTATAGACAAAAGGAGATGGAGAGAAAGAAATACAGAAAAAGATTCACTAAATGAGCTATAAGGAGATAATAGGATGGAATGGAAAGACTCTCAGGGGAGAAATGCTGCGTGAAACATTCAGATTCATTCATGGGTGCCCATTTAAGCAACTGAAGCAGTACAGACCCTTCCCCATTCGGAGATTAGAAGGGATTTTGCAAAGTATGATACCCAAATTGGAAAAGTGAGACTCCTTTATCTGCCTCTTACAAATGCCCTTGGGGTTTTTCATACTCTTAGGGAGAGAGGTTTGTTAAAGTTTCCAAGGAATGCAAACAACCTCACTTTCTCAGCAACAATGCCCTTGGCGCTTTGGAGGATGAGGAGTCAAAAGGCAGAATCCTGCCTGGAAAATCTCAAGCCACAGCAGGGGTGACTTTATTTAACAAACGCATGTACACCACTTACTAGCTCCCAGGCATTCTGTGCAAATATTAATTCATATAATGCTTATAACAACTTCATCATCTTCAACCTCCTTCTACAGAGAGGGTAAGTACTGAGCAGAAAGCATCAGAACTGGTCCAAGGAGCCAGGATCTGGGCAGGTACTCTGGCTTAAATTTGTACTCTCATGTACTGCACTGAAGCCCCTTGCAGGATGTTCCTCCAGGCTCCTACGTGAGGTGGGAAATCTCTCCAGGCCCACATGAGTCTTTTATCAGCTCCGGAGACATCAACTTTTCCAGTCCAGAGACAGGGTGACAGAAAAGTCTTGGAAACCCTATGGGGCACTGTCAGGTAGAGTCGCTGTGATTCAGCATTGACTTGATGGCAATGGTTTGGTTTTATGGATTGTAAGGCTGGTGCAAGATTGGGCAGTGTTTTGTTCTCTTGTACATAGGGTTGGTATGGGTCGGAATCAACTCAATGACACCTAACGCCAAGAACAACAGTGGAGTCAGGCAGATCCGATTTTGAGCCTTCCATTTTCCTTAGGGAAGTTAATTACCTTTTGGAACCACAGTTTCCTATGTATAAAATGGGGCCAATGCCACCCCCCCCCACCCGCCCCCGAATGTTTTGTGAAGATTAGAAATAAAATGTGAGACGTGCTCAGAAGAGTGTCTGGTGATAGAAAAATAAAAGATGTCCGGTTTTTAAGAACTATTTTGAATGTTTCCTTGTTAGAAGGTCCAGTGGAGAAAGCCTCAGACCTCTGGTCAGTCTGCACTGCCTGGAGGCAATTCATGCACAATGGAATGGTGGACCGCTGAAGGAAGCTCCCTCTATGAGCTAGGCTATCTTTTCCTCTCTAGGTTTGGCAGACTGGGTTGCTTCCTGTCTCCACACAGTGGAACGCAATTTTATTAACTGCTTAGCTTAATTAGTGTCCAGACGTGCTCTCAAGGGCTGTTCGTGTACACTTGTCATCATGATCACCTGTCTCTGAAAAGCCTGCTTTTCCAGAAGTCTGAGCTTAGCTCCTCATATAGTCGCCAGGTGAAATTTCCCTTCAGCCCACCTCTCGCTCCAGTCCCCCATGAGGAACCTGAAGTTTGTACCCTCTTTACTGATATAACAAGTCAAAAGAGGGTTGGTGCTTGGAGTGGCTCCTCTGGCCCAAGTTAGACCACCCATCACAAAACCACCATCAGTTGGGAAGCTTGAGCACCAGGGGCCTCCTCTGCAAGCTCAGGCTAAGGTGACTGGCACAGGTTCTGGGGAGCATCTGAGACACTTAATAAATACTAACAACTGTCATAGTCTAAGATGATACACATGAGTTAGAGCTTGAAATTCTGGCCTAGAACATTCTTTGCTGGGACTGAAAATGAAGAATTCCTTTCAGAAATTACACCAAAGGATCTTCCATGGGTAGAAGGGAGATGCATCAGGATACACAATCCAGCAGGCATTGAGAGGTAGACTTTTGGGATAGGCTGCAGTTCAAGATCATGCCGCTTTTCTTCTATGTTTCTTCCAGAGGAAATGGAAACAATATACACAACTCCCCCCACCCCACCGTCCACCACCTCTGGCTGCAACAGCGTTTAATGGGCGGGCGTCATTAAAAAAACAGTAAGGGAGACATGGTGACTGCTCTTGGGGACAAATGAGGATGTGCAGTCATTACTCTACTATCAACTGTTTTCTCTCTACGTCTCCCCCCCCTCCACCCCAGCTACCATGCACATGGCTGCTACAATGTCTGCAACACTGACTGAACGGTCACTCTGTTCCTGTAGAAACTACAATGGCAAAAGATGAGAAGATCTTCACCCCCTGAAATCTACGGCAAGACAGATCACAGCCTGATGAAAGAAAGAGTACACTGAGTGCCTTATCGATCTACCTGTCAACAGAGATGGAGGGTAATAAAAATTTATTGGAAATTAGGGGAATAAAAGTCACTTATTCTAATTCTTCTGGAAGAGATCACTGATGCTGCATAGAAATAAATCCCCTCTTCTACAGAACTAAACCATCATCCTCCCACCACTCAACCCTTCCAAACAGCACGAATTTAAAAATCTTGCAATTTTATTTGCATATAAAGGCCGCTAGATATAGAATATCACAATAAATTTAAAGAAACACTGCTTTCCTAAATTTCATTAACAAGGTAACATAAAATAGAATAAAGCTTAACAGCCCTTACAATGGGAAAACAGAAATGACTATTAGCGACAATATTTTGTGCTAGCGAAGATTGCATCGACACACAGTGCAAAATGGGAGGGAGGGAGAGGAAGTAAGAAGACAATTCAGGGTGTTTAAATAGAAAGGACAACTAAGCCTTACTTTAGTTAGCTTCCATTGCATCCATGTAAGTCTATACACACGCTTGCGACTGCAACTAGATTTAACTCAAGCTCTTTAAGACCTTGAGTTCTGAGAAAATGTGTCAGCTTCTTCAGACTTCTGATGTGCTGCTATACAGCGTCTCTTTGCAGTTGTACTGTCCTTGGCAATATTAAACTCCTAAATTATAATACACAAAAAATACTTATATATATAAATCCATATTGAAAAGGAGTCTGCACTTTTTTTTTTACTGCATGAAATACCTGCTGTTGACAGATTCCATTTCCATATTTTTAAAGCTAAAATAATTTAAAAAAAGAAACAAACAAACAAACAATGAGACCTAGTAGAACCACAGTATGGATCTCACTAGCTAAGCCATCCTTCAAACCAGGGCTGTTTTCTTCCCTTGACACAGCTTTCTTTATAGTGAGAGTGTGAAGTCCTTTTCCACATCTAGTTTCGTTGAGAAGATTGTTATATATTGGGGCCACATCTGCAAAAAAGAAGTATTTCCAAGAAAATAACAACAGGAAAAAAAATAATAAAATAATAAAATACTTCAAACAGTACTCAACCAGTTGTGCAAATTTGGGTGGTTTTTTAAAAACACTGTCTACCTGTTTTTTTTTTTTTTTTTCCTTTTTCTTCCAGCTTAAAGCATATTAAAATAAAAAATTTTTTATCACTTTTTTTTTTTTTTAAAAAAAGCTTGGCTGTCCTTTGGCGAAGACTAACAATTTACAATGGCGTGGCCTTTGAGAAAACAGAAGTTATCTTACAAATTCACAATGCTCCTTTGATTTCAAATGGATGCCCCATTTAAAAAAAAAAAAATAAAGAAGAAGCACAACCTCTAGAATCGTTCATGTTGCTAGCAATTTACAAAAAGAACTTAAAGGATTTGGAAATAAACAAGTAAGAGAATGTAAATTTTATAATTAGAAAAATGGCAGTTTATAGACCTTTCCTCACATTCCAGTTGGGCATTAGAGCTTCAGGAACCCTGTGGGTTTGGAAGGTCAAATATAATTGGAGGGTTGGTTGGTTGAAAGCTGACTGTACAAGTTGAGGCATTGATGTACGTCGTATAACCATCCGTCATGATGCCATAACCTGTGGGGAGAAAGTATTATACTTACTGTAATGTGTACAAATAATAGTGACTTAATCCAGGCCCATCAGGCAAGGAAAGCAAAGCAAAAATGTATTTGCCAGCGGGCAGTAAGATGAAATTCAGTTGAGCCTCCCTGGACATAAAAGCTTTCAGGAGCTGTCACCTGATTTTATTCTTTTTTTAAAGGAACAATCCTCTACTTCAAAGAAGAGTGTTTTTTTTTTTTTTCCTTATTCAAACACTAAACCTGTGGGTGAAAGGGTGTGGTTCATTAGTGAGAATAAAGAAAAATATTTTTTTCCTCTTTTTAAAATATGATTCTCATTTCAAAGCCTTGTATTAACTAATAAGTTCGAAGGAACAAAATGAGTGACATGAGAAGCTCCCCAGATGCAAACACACCCAAACCCCAAATGAGTTTCCAAACAGTAATGGAGCGAAAGAACACTGAATTGGGAGGTGGGAGATGGGGGTGCTCTGCTTCCTTATCTATGAAATAATCCCTAATAAGCGATTCTGTCTTACTTGAATTGTGTGGTGTTGATGCAGAGTCCTGTTTTATTCAAAAGCGTAACTAACCAAATGTCCAAGTGACACAAGAAAACATGAAACATCACTTTGATGTCCTAAGCATAAAAAAACCCAAACCAAACCCGTTGCCACAGAGTCGATTCTGACTCATAGTGACCCTAAAGGACAGAGTAGAACTGCCCCCACAGAGTTTCCAAGGAGCAGTGGGTGGATTTGAACTGCCAACCTTTTGGTTAACACCTGAGTTCTTAACCACTGTGCCACCAGGGCTCCTTCCTAAGCATACCTGAACAACAACAACAACAAAAAACATTGCTGTGGAGTCTGTTCTGACTCATAGTGACTCTACAGGACCGGGCAGAACTGCCCCAGTTTCCAAGGCTTTATGGAAGCAGACTCTCATGGACCAGCTGGTATGTTCAAACCACCAATCTTTCAGTTAGCAGCTAAGCGCTTAACCACTGTGCCACCAGGGCTCCTTAAGCATGCCCGGACACTGGATCAATACTGATCTATTGAAGAAGGTTAAGGAACTTTTGGCTGGGTCTTTGGTATTTATTGTCTTCTCAAAAATTTTTAGTATGTTGAAATTTTTAACACGTTTGTAAATTCCCTGGATAACTTATATTTGCTGCCTTACAGTCTCTGAAAGAATTTCAAATTCTATGTTGTATCTGGCTCTTATGGCATAGAAAAATATACCCGTGGAAACAATAAAATTACCAGGACTTATAGAAACAACTGATAAGGCTTTCCCCCTCACCCCCCTCATTTGCTAAAAATTCTCCAAGTAAGCTTGTGGAAGCTTAATGAGGGTCAATGGAAAAATCTCAAAAAGAAAAAAGGCATTTCAATGTGTACCATTTAGTTCTGGGGTCATAAAGTCTTGTTATCTCTCTCTATCAAGAGGTTGGTATTTGCCCTCTCGCTGCCCCCTTCAGCTGTCTTAAGCAAATAAAATTGAGACAAGTTTATTTGAATATGATCTCCTCCTTTTTTAGCAAGTTTATTGTTTTGGGGCTTCAGTGGAATTCCCCAATTGTCAGCTTGGCCACTAGTTTAAAGCTAATTAATGATTAAAAAAAAAAAAAATGATGAAATGCAAACTCATAGGCATGCTGCAAGAATTCAAACCTGTCTTCAAGACAACCGCCCCCAGAACAAGCTCCCATCTCTCTGCCTCCTCTCTCTACGCCCCTCCCCAATCATGCCTTAGTATGGTGCCCTCCTTTCCAGGGAGTACAAGCTCAAAGTCAGGGCAGGCTGAGGGCCCTGCTCTCTGAGAGTTTCACGCCTACTTTCCATGTGCTTAGCTGGTGCCTGTACTTGGGGTAAGCGGAATTTTCTCTGGCCTTTTTTTTTTTTTAGTAGGATGATTTTCAACATGCTTTTTATTACTCTCCTAACCAGGAAGCCACTGGATGTGTGGGCTGTGGAAGCAAACTTTGTGTTTTTTTTTTTTTTGCCTCATCAGGCACATAGCTCTAAACACCTCAACTTGTGCAGATTCATAAGTAACTCCAGACAGCGGTTATAAGCAGGAGATGGAGAGAACATGGCGGCTGCCTACTTAAAGACACCTGCTGCACACAAGCATGTGTGACTATGGGAGCCTGGCAGGGCCAGAAAACCTAAGGCTTGATGTCTGTCCAAAGGCCAAGTTACTCCTGGTTTGAAAAAGGCAGAGCAGACAAAGCCTAAAGCCCCAAATGTTCTTTTGGGGACTTCAGGTTCTGTGAACTTGACTCAGCTTACCTTGAAAGGCAGAAAATGTCAACTGGACTAGTTCTTATTTAGGGAAGATTTAATTATTCTTTTTACCTCAGCCCAAACTAATAGTCCTGATGATTTCTGAAAAGTCTGAAATGGTTTTCTGAGGTTACTAAGGAAATGTCTACCTGTAAATGTACAGGTTTCGGCTACTTCATTGCATGTCTGAAGTTATTTTCAGAGAATGTCTTATCTTTCTGGATCTTTGTGTATATTCCATATGAAACATAACATTTACAGGTTGGAAGGGACCATGGAAATTATTTAGTCTAATACCCGGGCCATTTCTTCTAACTTTCTTAAAGAGAAAAATTTTCCATATTTACCTCACAGTTGCTTTACAGCAGTGGTTATCAAACATTTCTCATCAGAGCCCCAAGATTCCAGAAGTTGCCTTGGGGAGGGCTGTGTTTGGGGTAAGATGTGCCAGACCTAGTTCCTACCCTCCACTCTGCTTAAAACAGGGCAGCTCCATATAAAATATTTATCACTGTTATCCACCCAGAGTTTCTTATAACACTTCATCTTATAAAAGGGCTCCACTGCTAAAAACAGTTTGAAAACCACTACTGCAGTTATTCCCACTTTTTCTAAGGTCTCCTCTTATAGAATGAGATCATCAGTAATGCCACATGCTGAGAATTCCTTTCTTCAGTTCTTACCTTCATGGATTCCACCAAACACGTGGAGCTTGGGCCGGACTCGCCTTTGGACTGTGTTTAACAGCTCCACGCAGCCCACTCTTTGAAGCTCCTTTGGAACCCAGTCTCGAAAACCTACGGGTAAAACGCAATCAATACTCTTAATTTTCTTTCTTCAGGTAAGGTTTCATTTAGACTTTCAGGAAGCCATAACTCACCAAAGGTTTATTACATTCTCTGTAATTCTAGCCTTTCCATTAAAGCTCACAATGGCTTTTAAGAAACTTTTCACTTGTCACTTTGTCTTCTTTAGGTTCTTGAATTTTTTTTTTGGTTTCCATTTTTTTCTTCCTGTTAATTAACCTTTTTTTTTTTTCTTTCTGTAGGGGATTTGATTTATTCAG
The DNA here is from genome assembly GCF_030014295.1 of Loxodonta africana. Classification (NCBI taxonomy): domain Eukaryota; kingdom Metazoa; phylum Chordata; class Mammalia; order Proboscidea; family Elephantidae; genus Loxodonta; species Loxodonta africana. The sequence goes on along the minus strand of NC_087348.1, from coordinate 52,979,918 downwards.
CCACAGGTTTCAAATCTTCTTCATGGGCTCAATGACACTTGTTCCCGGCAGTACCATATCTCTTTTCTCTCTCAATTCAGTTACTTTCTCTTTTTTATTATATCTTTCTTATAGCAGTTTACCTCTAAGATGATTCAAGTAAGAAGTCTTGGGAGGGGCTGCCTGTAAACTGGCCACAAGGTACTTTGTTCGCTTTAGATACACTGACTCTTAACCCTTGGTGATTCCTAATGACCAAAACTGGGGAAATCCAAGTACCTTTTCTACTCTCCTCACTAAGAATAGGCAACAATGTGACCCCCTGGTGGCATCCAGCAAGCCAGGGCTAAATGACTACTTTTAAAGTAAAAGCCACTTAGTTCTATGCTTAATGCAGAAAATCCATAAAAACTGACATCAATTATAGCAAAAGTCAGTTGTCTGGGTGATTATGGTCTGAAATGGAATCCATACACCTTTACAGGATGGGGTGTAAAGAAGGCAGATGGGACAAAAGGCTAAATCGTAATCCATGGGAATCCATTCCATAGCTCTATTATTTTTATCTATTTAGAAATGATTTTTTTTTAGAAATGATGGGGCAGAAAGGAGCAGGCTAGCTGATTCCACCGTAGACATGAATATTTAGCATCTCTCTAAAGACATGCTACCTGGGACATGGGGGACTGGCCAGAGAGACTGAGAAGAATGTTCAATTGTTCAATGACAAAGAGTCCCTAGCAAACATCCAACCAGGGGTTTCAAACTTAATTAATTAGAGGAAAAAAAATCCTTCATCCACAATGACTAACATATTCTCTCATAGATGTCGTTTTTTTTTTCTTTTTTTTAATAGGGAAAAAGCATCCCATTTCATATATTAATAAAACCCATTGCCGTACAGTTAATTCCGACTCCTAGCGACCTGAGAGGACAGAGCAGAACTGCCCCAGAGGGTTTCCAAGGCTGTAATCTTTATGGAAGTAGACTGCCACATCTTCCTCCCAAGGAGCAGCTGGTGGGTTCAAATTGCCAACTTTTCAGTTTGCTGCCAAGCGGTTAACACTGTGCCACCAGGGTTCCTTATTTCACATATAAGCACCTGAAAAAGGATCTTACTCAGGAGAGTAAAGTGCCATGGCACTGTGGCTTTCCTCACCAGCAGAAGAGAATTCAAGGCCAGTTTCCCCTCCATACCACATTGGCCCAAGAGTCAGGTTGGCAGTTCTAATCTATCAGCTGCTCCTTGCAAACCTTATGGGGCAGTTCTACTCTGTCCTACAGCGTTGCTATGAGTTGAAATCGACTCAACGGCAATGGTTTTTACCTATGAAAGCTTTGCCTGACTTTTTATTTAGGAAGTCTTTGAGGTAGATCTCATTCTACAGCCACTGTCTTGTCTACCCTGTGTTTATGACACTAGCCTCCCTGTTAAGAGTTATGGGATGTCTGATATCTACTTTCAAGTCTAGAGTTCAGATTACTGTCACTTGCTTTGATACCAAATAACTTGATAACATTTGTCAATCGACTGTTCTGTTCAAAGGTATATTCTCCAGTCATGTAAATATGTCTAAGGTGAGGGTGTCCAAGTCCCTTACAACAACCAACCTAAGGGAAATCACACCTGTACCCCCAACTAAGCTGGTCCTACAAAAAAATCAGTTGGCTGGAATGGTATCTCTGTAGGGTCGTCTCACTAGGTAGCCCATGCTCTTTTTAGTTAACAATTGAATGATTTAGCTGGTCTTCAGTAATTGAAAAAGAAGGAAATTTAATAATTATGACTTGACAAAGATAGGCATAATTTTTGGAAACACAGGGTAGGTGGAGGAAAAGCAAGAGGACGGTAACTCTGAGGCATTGCAAAAGTTGGGAAGTGCTCATCTTGTGCAAATTTGTACAATCTCCATGTCTGTAACAGAACTGGCTCCTCTTCTCTGGCTTTCCCCTGTCATCAAAATATGCCACCATAGCTCATACCCTGGTCCTCGTTTCCATTGTTTCTTTGTGAAACAGAGAACTTCCCTTGTTAAAGAAGGATAAGCAGCATCAAGTGGTTAGGAGGGGAAAATATCCACCAAGGTTAAATTCAGATTAGGGGATGAACGTTAGATTTTTATTCTCCAGGCTGACGGGGGAGGAAAGTAGCCTGGATAACACCACCAAAGCACAGGTAAAAATAAAAAATAAACTGTGAAAATCATTTGTCTTTATAGCATTTTTTCCCTCTCTCCAAACTAAGATGATCAAGAAAATTCATCCATTAGAAGCACACCATCTAAATTTCTGAGCACACCTTTGCTAGACAGGAAGGGTCCTGGCATGATGAATGCCGAATAGTTGGGATCAGGGTGGCAGCCCTGGTTGCAAAATTTTGTATGGCTAAGCCAAAGAGATAACAAGCTCATGGATAATTAGGGGATAATTACATAAATGAAATAATCATCTTTCGACCCATAATCTGGTATGTTTGAAGCACACTGGCAATATAAACCTGGACACAGGCTCAATGTGCCTATAGGATGAATGTCTTCAAGTAACTTTCAATGTAACTCCTTACTGGACAACTTAGCTGGAAAACAAAAAGAGAGAGAGAGAATTCTTTTCTCATTTAAATGTTAAACTTTAAAGCTCCTCTAGGTTCCAGCATTATATGAAAAAGGAAAATGAGCTCCTTTGAACACAAGTGTCCATCATTTCAATGCCATTGAAAAGCCAGGTGAATGGGAGGTCCATTTCTTCCTTCCATTCCCCATCCCCACCCCCCTTACTCCAAAGTGAATACAGTTCTTAAAATAAATTATCAGGTTCAGAAGACTGTGGTGCTCCATATGCATTTGATTTTCCCTGAGTCGACTAAATCAAAAAATTTAATTTCAAGAACACCTATAAGCCCAGCAGAACTGCTGAGTTTAATTATCATACTGGGCTTCTTTAAAGACATTGGCCTTTTTTTTTTAATATATATTCTTTTTTTCTGAGGAAAATGATTGTGTCCCTGAAGCATTATTCATTATGCTTAGAAAAAAAGGCATCTTGTATGGCAGAAGGACGAGCCTTGCTTCACTCACCTAGAGGAGGTCCGTGTGTCATGAGTATGTCGATGCCTTCAGGGATGAGATTCCACTTGTCCAGCAGAGACTGACCTCTGGGTAGGTTAAAGCCCCATCCATTAAACCACGGGGTCCTTTGGGGGGAGATAACGCACATGGTATCAGGCCTGCAGAGCCACATTTCTGCTCTGCACTATTTCCCACTCACACATTCCCCCACGGTAGGCGCTATTCTCCTTTTGATGGTTGCCCCTGGTAGCAGGATGCTTTTTTGTTGACTGCTTCAAAACCAATCCATTTGAAAACAAATGCGGAGCCTATGAATTGTTCAACTAGAAAGGGGCATAGGACCCCTTACAGGGGAGACTTTCCCAGTAGATCTTTATCCGAATCTTGACAATGCTTTGTCTTCGCTCAAGTTTTAGTGGTTCCTAAGATGCCCAGCCCAGATCCAAAGCATTCTATCCTTTAGAAGTGCTTTAGAGCCCTGGTGGTGCAATGGTTAAGAGCTTGGGTGCCAACCAAAAGGCTGGCAGTTCAAATTCACAAGCCACTCCTTGTAAACCCTATGGGGCAGTTCCACTCTGTCCTCTAGGGTCACCATGAGTTGGAATCGGCTTTATGGCAACAGGTTTGGTTTTTGGTTTTTGGTTTTAGAAGTGTTTCAGAGGTAAGAGATTCCATCAATGCTCCTTTTTTCTCTCCATCACTTTGGAATCTCTTCACCAGAAAGATTCTTACTAAAGTTCCTGGAAAAAAGGACAAGCTCTCTAAAGGAAGAACAAGATGTTTTGAATACCCTGGACTGGGAAGTCTGAAAATAATACGGCGACTCTGAAAAGTGAGAAAAGGCACAGTGAACACAAAACAAATGAAACTTTTCACCAAAGGATGATTCTGGGGACATTCCTGGTCACTCTGAAATCCACACCCATAGTGGATGTGAGCATTCCACCATCACAGGAACCTCAGCGTCAGGAATGTGTTCCTGAGATCGATGTCATATGTAAAGGAAACGGGTTCTTCGTCCATCTGATGAGCATTTCTAATTGGAGCTAAAAATGTCTCTATCATTAGAATGATGGGAGATTGATTAATTTTTCTCTACAAGTACTGCAGTCTAAATTCTATCAGAACAAAGCAGTTCCCAGTGTTTTTCTATTCCCAGTCACCTAGATATAACCATTATTCTTTGAAACTGACTCTGTTGTGTTCTTTAGGAAAATTCCAATTTGCTAGGGAATACATGGTTGATTTTCTTGCTATGCCCAACTTTCCCCTTCAGCTTAACCTACCTGCCCATGCCTACTGAAAGGGGGAACCCTATGTTCAAGGTGACCTCAACCTTATCAGTCACAGCCAATTAGACAGGGTATACCACTTATTCAAATCCAGGCATTGGCCAGACTAATCTGATTTCTCAAGATTTGAACTCAGAAACACGGACACAACATTCATCAGGTAGTGGGTATGTACAATCAAGGCCAGGGTTGGAAGGATAGCAATTCAAAGCCATGTGAAAATCCAACTTAGTGGTGAGAACCTCAGTTCAAACTGAGGTGGTTAAGATAAACAGTTTTGATACATATGAGACTGTGTGACCCTGGCTAGAAGAAGGGAACCAAGAAAGTATCTGACTTGGTTCTTAATAATTTTCTAAGTCCTTAAGTCATTCTCAGGGGACTTGTAAAAATAATAACAATAATAGTAATTATACGGCACTGGGTGGGGTTATAGCTATCTTTAACTGAGTACTCACTTACAAGTTGAAATTGACTCAACAGCAATGGTTTTGGTTTTTGGTTGTTTTTACTCTGTGCCAGGGACTATTCTCAGCGCTTTATCTGTATTAATTTGCATTGCGTATGTATTTATATTATTAGGTTTACCACATTAAACACATTTAACCTGGTAAGGCTGACTCCATTTCTCCACTAGGATGAGGCGACCATTGCATCTCCCTGACCAGTGACTGGTTTAGGAATATGTGTGTATGAACCAAGCTGGGCCAATGAGAGTCATCCTTAGGATTTCTCTGGTGCTACCTACAAAAAAGTCATGTTCTCCTCTCTGGGGTCCTCAGTCTTGGGAACTATGTAAGCCTGAAATTGCCTCGGGATCTATCTTAGCCAACATGCAGATGGTTCCTGCTTGAGAAGCAAACCACCAAAAAGAAAGACAACAGAGTATGTCCTAGTGACACTGGTAGCTATCTGGATACAGCTGTGCCTAAAGCCAACTCACATGTTTCCTTCCAAGCAAGTGAGCCAATGAAATTCTTTTCCTCTTATTACTTAGATCTGTTTCTTACAACTGAAAGAGTCCTAATATATTTGATTATTATATTTAGCATAAAAATGACCTATTACCTTTCGAAGGCCAGTGTAGCAGGGGCAGGGGTTTGGAGACCATGGTTTCAGGGGACATCTAAGTCAATTGGCATAATAAAATGTATTAAGAAAATATTTTGCATCTCACTTTGAGGAGTGGCATCTGGGTTCTTAAACGCTAGCAAGCAGCCATCTAAGATGCATCAATTGGTCTCAACCCACCTGGATCAAATGAGAATGAAGAACACCAAGGACACAAGGTAATTACGAGCCCAGGAGACAGAAAGGGCCACATGAACCAGAGACTACATCATCCTGAGACCAGAAGAACTAGATGGTGCCTGGGTACAACCAATGACTGCCCTGACAGGGAACACAATAGAGAACCCCTGAGGGAGCAGGAGAGCAGTGGCATGCAGACCCCAAATTCTCATAAAAGACCAGACTTAATGGTCTGGCTGAGACTAGAAGGACCCCGGTGGTCATGGCCCCCAGACCTTCTATTGGCCCAGGACAGGAACCATTCCCGAAGCTAACTCTTCAGACATGGATTGGACTGGACAATGGGTTGGAGAGGGATGTTGGTGAGGAGTGAGCTTCTTGGATCAGGTGGACACTTGAGACTATGTTGGCATCTCCTGCCTTGAGGGGAGATGAGAGGGTGCAGGGGGTTAGAAGCTGGCGAAGTGGACATGAAAAGAGAGAGTGGAAGGAGAGAGTGGGCTGTCTCATTAGGGGGAGAGTAACTGGGAGTATGTAGGAAGGTGTATAAAATTTTTTGTGTGAGAGACTGACTTGATTTGTAAACTTTTACTTAAAGTACAATAAAAGTTATCAAAAAAAAATGACCTATTACCTTGGTAGGTGGAATAATAGCCTCCCAAATATGTCCACATCGTAATCCCTGGAACCTGTGAATATGTTCCCTTACATGGGAAAGAAAAATTAAGGCTACAGATGAGATTGTTCATTGGCTGACTTTAAAATAGGGAGGTTATTCTGGATTATCTGGGTGGATCCAATGCAATCATGAGGGTTATTAGGTGCAGAAGAGATAGGAGTGATTCGACATGAGAAGGGCTCAACACGTTTTTTGTTGGCTTTGAAGATGGAGGAAGGGGACCACAAGCCAAGGAATGTGGGAAGCCTCTAGAAGCTAGAAGAGGCAAGGAAGTGGATTCTCCCTTAAGAGCCTCCAAAAAGGAACCACCCCTGCCAACACCTTGTTTTAGCCCTTCAGACCTGTGTCAGACTTCTGAACCTCAGAACTGTAAGGTAATAAATTTGTATTGCTTTAAATCACTACATTTGTGGTAATTTGTTACAGAAGCAGTAGAACACTAATACAGTGCATGAATTACCTAACGATCTGGCTATAAATACAGGGACCATGATGGGCACTGTAGCATATGTGCAATCAACATAGCCCCTCCACAGCCACACTGCCTTGCTCAGCCAGATGCAATGCTTTGGTTTCCTTTGAAGAGAAGGCAGTGCTCACTTCCTTATCCCAGTCCACTGGGGAGGCACCAGGTACCACAGGCCTGAGGATAATGCCAGGTAGGCCTTTTCAGAGCTCAATCAGTCTGTCTTGCTCTCTCTTGTCTTCTAGGACTCCCTGCCTCCAGGTTCTTAAACATTTTCATTAGAGTCTAAAATCGTGCTTCCCAGTCTGGAATGCCCATCTTTCCCCCTCATTTTGCAACGACCCTCTTCCAAGATTTGCCTGAAAAGTAAATAGGGAAAAAAATCAGCAAGTTCAGAGCCCAGTGAAAACTCAGTGAGCATTTTGGCAAGAGAGAAAGAAAAATAAGCAAAAACATCTGTTTTCCTAGATTTTGAAAACAAGCTTCTGGGCCTATGGTTCCTGTCTGGATGGCAAATAAAGAAGGGTTTGAAAGAGTCCCAAGCACACCCAAGTAGTTGGTACAATGAGGGGCTCTGATTTCTCTGTCATAGTCTGTCTGAGGGCCATCAGCCTCTGGACCCCCAGGACATCCCAGGGGCTCTCCAGAGTCAAAGGCACAAGAGTTAAAGCTTTTTCACTCTTTCCAGTTTTCTCTCATGATTTTTTTCTTGGAAACCCATAGCCCTATTTTCCCCAAGGAAATGCTCAGTTTTCTAAGTGCTCTGTAAAAGGTTAAGGACAAACCCATAGTCTACAGATACGCAAAATCTCATTTGGTTAATGTTAAGCTTGTGACAAAAGCCAGAAGTTTCCAAGTTAAGGGTAAAGTTTAAAAAAGTTTAGCTTTTATTTAGACCCAATGCTGTATGTGTGTGAGAAGGAAGAGGGAGAAAAAGTAAAAGACAGGAGAAGGAACATTTATCTAATGCCTGTGATGTTTTACACAAATTATTTAATTTAAATCCTTACAACAACCCTCTATTTTTAGATAAAAATTTGGTGTCACCAAAGGTCAGTGATATGAAATACCTTGTCCATGTTCCCAGGACTAGGAAGTAGTGGAGCCAAGATTTGAACTCAGATATGCTGGCTCCAAAGCCTGTGTTCTTTCCTTGTGCAATGCTGAACTCAAACATTCTAGCCCAGTTTCAGTTCTGACTCTTCATATATGTAAAGTAAAAACAGGGCTGCTCCCTACAGTCTCTCGGGTTGTACGCTGTGCAACTCCAGGGGGGTGTCATGGAAGAGTGAAGTGAAGTGGCCCCTCGTAAAATCACACTGTTGCTTCAATAATGTCGGTACGGCCTTTCTAGGGTGATTTCCACTCCTCTAGAACCTCCTTTTTTTTTTTTTTTTTAGAACCTCCAGGTGAAGTCTTTCTCACAAGATAGTGGCCAGGCAATGGAAAGGGCAGCTCTGTGATAGGTTCTGGAATTATCCCAGCACAGCATAATACATAGGGCATAGAGAAGTTAGGATTTGTGTGCTAATTCCCATTCCGGCATCGATTCACTAACTCACATGGATCTTAGATGAGACAACCACACTCTCTGGGCTGGTTTCCTCATCTGTGAAATGAAGGAGTGGGTGGACTCGATTATTGGATTCCAAGTTTACATTTAAGTTGTAGGTATCTTTTTTTTTTTAGGTTGTAGAAATCTTATGCAGAAGCCCAATACACAAAGCAGGTGAACCGTTGGGGGACAGGGAAAAACTGATTGGGAGTCTGGCTCACTCACTCAGCCCCTCCTCCTTCCTAACCCCTGTGCACTCCCCAGGCCTCTGAGCAGAGCTAGCAAAACCTGGCACTCAATGATCCCTTGATGAGTTGTAAAAATTCTGACATTCTGTAATTCTGTGCAGATTATCAATGCTCTGAGTAAGTGCTGGGAATCGCTCTCAGTGAATTACCTAAATTGCTTATGAGGGACCAAGTCCAGGGTGGGAGAAATATCTGCACTGAGCAGAGACTGAATGTGTCAGTATCAATGAATAATGGTTTACCCAGTACAGTTTCAACCTGAAACATGAAACCCCAGCAGTGAGCCCATCAGGGTTCACTGGAAAATATGTGCAAGGCCAACCTCCAGAGCCCCACAATGGGTTTTGTTCTGTAGCAATGGGGGGTGAGGGGGAAAGGAGGAGGCAGGAAACCAAGGGAACAATGTCTATTGCCTTGGCCAAGGACTTAATAATTAGCTGTGACTAACAAATACCACATGGGAACCAACTTGTAAGAAAATATCTCACAAAGCACCCCACTGCCAGTGGACCAATCCGAGCATACAACCCATCTCCTTACAGAGAGCAATTAGAAAACCCTGCAGGAAGGGGAGCAACTCCATCTGCCTGAAGCCTCTCGATAAAAACTAAGATGGAGGGAAGCTGGGATACTTTCAAGGCTCCCTCCCCTTTGCTCTCTAAAATTAGAGGTGCTTAGCGTCTCCGGACTGAGGCTCTAGGGGCAGGCACTGAGGGAGTTAACATGGGCAGGATCTGTTCCAAACAATGTCAATACAAAACAGGTTTTCTATATGGAAGCAGTTGAGATGAAATCGCCGCAAAGGTCATCTGTGTTTGCAGTACACTGTGCAGTGGTGCAGGCAGAAGGGAGCTGCTGGGCCATAAATCCAAGGGGTGGACAGGTGAATGGCTGTTTACTCTCCCACAAACTCCAGTGGGGGCTGGGCACACCCTGGGAAAGTGGGATTTGGAAACGTGAAGTTGGCGCTCGTTCTGCTTGATGGGTCACTCAGGTTCACAGCCCTGGTGTTGGTCACCGTCCACAAATTCCCCATGCCAAGGCCCTGGGAAGCTACCTCAGAAAGACTTGCGACTCTTTTATTAATACGGTCCCCCCAGGGACCTCCTGCAAAGATGATGGCATGGAAGTTCTGAGGTAGGATTCACCAGGGCTTCTGCGGGGAAGCTGCGCACTTAAGAGCTGCATCCTGGCAGTGCCACTTAGAACTATGGGAACCCGGGGGTTCCATAAAAGTTGGCGGTTCTTGGAGACAGTAGTTATAAGCAAGGATCATGGAGTCAAACAGTTCCAGCCCCAAGTCTGCCGCTTCCTGACGCCTCTAAACCTCAGTTTCCTCTTCTTTCAAAAGGAAACAGAATGTCTGCCTATGTGGGTAAAGTGAGATCATATATGTAAAACATTATGCAGAGCACTGGCACAGAGTAAGCGCTAATGTGCACCTCTTACGCATGATATATATTACGATTTACATATATGTGTACACACACACGCATACGCAAGGTTCTTAATGCTATTATTTTTTTCTCTCTAGAATTTCCCAAGTAATGGCTCATCAAATCATACTTTTCAGCTTCAGACTTTTGAAAAGTTCCCAATGAAATGGCAGACATTACTAGATGGCTAGACAGAGCCTGATGTCCTCTAACTGATTAGTTATTAAAAGGCACTTCCTTAGTTCACTTTTGAGTGGAAGTTTTTCTGAAAGGCACTCAGTCACTCGCTCACTGGCTCAGTCTTGCAGAGACAGTTCTGTGGAATGTGAGAGCACAGGGCAAAACGGTTAGTCAGGGCTGCTTAGCCAGCTGGTACAGGTGGTTAGATTTTGACAAGATCTTAAGTTGAGGAAGTTCAGGGAAGGGGTTACTTTAGGTCCTTGGAATATTCATAATAGGGGGCTGGGAAAGGTTCACTAGAAGAATCTACAAGCTACTAATTAAGGCCGTCACCACTGCCTGTACCTCCACTAAGCAAAACTCAGAAACCAGGAGCCAATTTTCACATATTCTTTCTGTTTTAAATGGTGGTCCTTCAGAATTTCAGCCTTCTTCATGCCTGGCACCCCCAGCCCCCCAACAGCCCCCTCTCTGACTGCACGTCACACCAGGTCCAAAAGAAGCTAATATAACCATCGCGGGTTAAAATCACACTGCACTTCATAGCGCCTTTCACGTGCCATGAAGTTGTCATGATAATTCCTGATCTCTGGCTCACCTGACAGCTCAGCCCTCCCCTGACTGCAAAGTGTCCCCATCAGTTAGAAAGAGCAGTTACCCTGGCACCAGATGTGTCATCCTGAATATCCAGATGAAAGGCAGACACCTGCCCCGTTCCCCCTCCTCGTCTCGTCTTCCCTTCTTAACTCTGGATTTTGTTTAAGAAGCTAACCTTCTCCCCACAGATTCTTCCACCTGGCAGCCTGGAAGTTTCTCTTCCATGCAATTAAAAAGATCTCTTGCATTAGCCCACAGAGCAACTTCACACCTCGTGCAGCAAAGAGACAGGAAAACCAATTGACATTGCTAGGAGAGGGAGGGAAATCTTAACTTCCTGGCAAGCTGTCTGGGAAGCCCGCCTGGCCCAAACCACCCGCCCATCTGCTTCCACAGGGCTGTGCCGGCTTCGCTTGCACCAGCTGTCTAGTCCCATCTCTTCACTATGACTTGCTGGCTTGGTCTTTCATTACGAAGTCCTGGGGCCGAAAAGAGACATTGTTTTGATAGAGAGCAGGTCTGAGTGAATAATGTGGTCTGAGTGCTGTGGACAGGTGAGGGACAGATCATACCTGAGATCATCACCTGAGGCCTTTGAGCTACTCACTGGGGCTTCGTAAACTAACGCAGTAGTCTTTACAAACACACCAAGTGTGTCTCCTTTTTGAAACTAGTAAGGAAGAGGTGTCAGAATTAAGCCTCTGTTACCATTTTCCTTTCCCCTGCTGGAAAGGAGGTAGTGTAAAGCAGAGTTCGTTTCGGGAACTAAGAAGAAACAAAAGAGAACAAAGCACTATGACTTGTTTTCAAACTTGGTATGCCTTGAATTATTACAAATGGGACTGTGTCTGCCTAGCCCTCCTATAGTTGAGCTGTCTTTAATCTTGTAAACCAATGCATCAAAGAACCAGAGGATTTTCAATTGTTTCCCACCCACAGCGCTGTGAGGAGACTCTGCCCGTCCATGACGCAGAGTCTGATTGGTGGAGGAAAGACCATGGCAGGACTCCTGCCTCAGTGGGCAGGTTCAGCAGATTTTGGACATGCCCTGGTGCTCAGAGTGGCTCCTTGTTTTGTAGGCTAAGGGAATCAGAAGACTAGTGTCTTAATTTGCTAGGGTGCCAATCCTGGAGAGAAAAACCTGGCAATCTGCTCCTGTAAAGACTACAGCCTAGAAAACCCTATGGGGTAGTTTTAATATATCACATGGGATAAGTATAAGTTGAAATTGATTTGACAGCACCTAACAACAACAGCCATACCAAAATACCACAAAGTGGGTGGCTTTAAAGAACAGAAACTTACTTTCTCACAGTTCTGGAGGCTAGAAGTCCGAGTTCCAGGTGTGGCTCTAGAGGAAGGTCCTCTCTTTCTTGTCTTTTTCAGCTTCTAGTACCTGCCAGCAATCCTGGGCATTCCTGAACTTGTGGATGCGTCTGCCTCCACTGTCACATGGTGTCTTCTCCTTGTGTCTGTCTGTGTCTGTACTCACTCTATAGGGCACCACCCAGAAAGAACTAGGCTTAGGACCCATCCTACTCTGGGTGATACAAATGGGTCTGAGTCTACCAGAGGTGCCGCAGATGAAAAGCCTGGTGATCTATTCCCAAACAATCAGCCATTGAAACTCTATGGAACACAGTTCACTTTGAAACACATGGGGCTGCCATGAGTCAGAGCTGATGGAACAGGTATGGTCTGGTATGACCTACTTAACATAACAAAAGAAAACCTCTACTTTCAAACAGGATCACATTCACAGGTACAGGGGTTATGATGTCCACTCATTCATTTTGGGGGACACAACTCAATCCATAGCAACTAGGCACCAGGGTGCTCTTGGTTAGCAAGGGCCAGTCGTGCTCAGACTCGGGACCTGGACTAGAGGAAGAGCCTTGAACTGAGCCTCCTGCAATGGGACCTGGATGGATATATAACCCCTGGCAGGTAGAATTACACAAAAGAAAGTCATGACATCCACTCTCCAGGATTGAAAAGAGAAAGAAGGGCTCAATAGATGGAGAGTAGCAGAGAAGTAAGGAAAAGATGCATTCATTTTTCCTCATCTAAGGTTTTTCAATGCCCGGTATGTGCCAGGGACTAAGCTTGGCCATAGGGAAGCACGGATAATAAGCCCGAGGCCCTGTCTTCCTGAAACACTTGGTTACTGGGATGAAGTCCAGTGAGCATGGGCTCAGTAAGGTAGTTCTGGGCCATGTAATCGTTCAATAGATAGGACCTGGACACCTGGTATGAGGCAGGTTCTGGCAAGGTAGGTGCTATGTATACAAGGTTGAATACAGTTTCCAGGACAAATCTGTGGCCAGCTGTTTCTCAGGTTCCAGATAGAAACCTTTAAACTGGGGCCTTCACTTCTAAGTAACTGAATTTTAGAGGGGTTTGGGGGATATCAGAATGATATGAGAATTGATCCAGCAATTGCAAGGGTAGGCTGCCTCCCCCCCAGCCAGGAGGTAACCTGGGGCAGCTTGGCTGGACTTTGGGGTGAAGTCTCCTTACATTTTCTCCTGCACACTCCTTAATAAAACTTTGCAGCTGAAACCAGGACCACAAAGCACAAAACCATATCCTACTAGAAACAGCCTGTGAGGGCAGCAAGTGTCACATGCTTGGCTGGCTCCAAAGCACAGGACAAACAGAGCAGGTGAGGAGGTGGGAAGATTGCCAAGTACTCAGGAAACTGGGCAGAGAGCACCTGTGTCTTGTCCCTCCTGCCCCGCCCCAGACACGTTATAGGAACCAAGCAGGTAGACAGCATTTTTCTAACCTAGGTCTTCCAAAAGAGTAAGAAAAAGAGGAAAGGTGGGTTCAGAATTGGCTGGCATTTGACCTGCTACATAGCAAACTCTCAAGAATTTATGTCAGGGGATGGTGAAATTTCTGTCCCCCAAAAAAGACTAATACAAAATTTTATAATGTTTGGTTGAATTTAGAATGTTTGTGTGTGTGTGTGTGTGTGTGTGCTGGCACACATTTATATTGTTAAATCTGATTTTCTTTGCATGCTATTTAATATAGTGGGTCACAAGAGGGACAACAGGTGGGAAGGACTATGCTGGTAAGAAAATCTGCCATCTGAAAGATGGATCCAAAGAAAATAATCGACAAGAACACAATAAAATACGATGCAGCCATTAAACCTAACAACATAAACTGAAAGCTCCATGACTTCAGTCCAGGTCACCACTGTGTCCCCAGCACCTGGCACAGGGCAGACATTTAATTATTTGTCAACTAAATTGAATTAAGAATGAGGTTTCACGAACAGTTTGTGACTGTATGTGGAGATGTGTGTTCCTTGATAGTCAGTGGAAAAGCGAAGCGTTAACCTGTGTTATTGGTATGAATTTGAGTATGTAAAAAATGCTTAGAAAAAAAGAAACAAACCAACATGCTGAAGGAGCGCCTGCTGTCACCTCATGGTGAATGTTAACATTACAAATATTAGCATCATCAACCCCTTGGGTTTTGTTCCCTAATTTATCTTCTTCGTATCGCTACAAAGTTTACCTTCTCTCCATTTTCCAGGTTTAGAATGTAGATGCTAAAGAACTGAGAGGATCCATCCCAAACCAGTGGACAATGGCATCCAGATATAAGCGGGCCAGCTTAGGAAAACAGGAAGTGCACTGAGTTGGAGTTAGAAGAGGTAGGTTCGAGCCCTGACTCTTCTAACTTAACTTGCTGTGTAACCTTGAGCAAGTTGCTTGACTTCACTGAACTTCTGTTTCCTTTGCTAAAAAATGGGGATTACAATTCCTACAAAGCTTTCATGGTTGTCAAACAAATGCCTGAATAAGCGAGTTGCAAATAAAAAGAGAGTGCCTTCTGATGAAGTATCTCCTAGTTCCCATGTCACTGGTTGTCTGTGTTGCCTATTTGTCCCACTTGAAAAGCCTGGAAGGATTTGGAATAAATGACAAGTAGGTAAGATGTAAGTTAAAGTGCTAGCCCCCATTTATCTACCGTTTTAGCTCTAAATGACTAGTTTTAGTAAAGACCGATTTAGTAAAGCCAGAAAATGGTAACTGCAATCGGACAGGACATACAAGCGGAGGAATGCCTGAAAAGCTTGAGTTGCCCCTTCAATTCAGAGGTCAGAGTAAGCCACAGAACTGGGTGTCTCCCTGGCTGTGTGCTGGCCAACCATATATTATTAACGGGGCTCAACAAGCATTACTGAGCACCTTCCACTGCAGAGCACTTGCAAGGCGCTCCAGAGGTATCTAAATACAATGCGAAACAATGTCCCCCCTTCACCCACCTGCCCTCTAGTCAGGATAACAAGGCAGTCACAGACAAAACTGTTCTTTCTCTGCCCATTAAAATTCTACTGAGCCCTCAAGGCTCAACTCAAATATATTTTCCACAAGAAGCTTTCGCTAGTCTCCCCAGTCTTTCACTTAATCCTTATTTGTGGATTTACCATATTCTGCGTTATTCGATTTTTTTTTTTTTTGGTTTCTATTTCTTTTTGTTGTTTGTTTTTAATTTATTTCTCACCTCATTCCAACAATTATTTGAGTCAAAGTTGTGTTATAGGTATGTCTGTCTTTCTCAATGGATTGTAAGTAAACCCCATTGCCATCAAGTCAATTTCAACTCACAGTGACCCTATAGGATAGGGTGGAATTGCCCCATAGGGTTCCCTAGCTGTAATCTTTAGGGAAGCAGACTGCCACATCTTTCTCCCACGGGGCAGCTGGTGGGCTCAAACCACCGACCTTTTGGTTAGCAGCCTAGCACTTAACAAATGCGCTACCAGGGCTCCTTGGATAGTGAGTATGTGCTATTCAGCTTGGTGCCCCCCAAATCTAACACAGTGCCTGAGACAAAGTAAATGTCAGGAAAATATTCATAATAATGAAAATAGCAAGACAGTTTAGAATGAGTGCCCAAGGGAGTGATCCAGATATGTGTGATTGGAGGTTAGGATGAGGGAAGACAGATTAATGTTTGGAGTTTTAAAAGGCGAAGGTCATTTAAAAATAAATATTGGATTACATGTATCATAGGCCTGTGCTGCCCAATATAAGAGCCACTATGTGACTACTGAGCCGTGAAATGTAGCTAGTCTGAACTGAGATGTGCTGTGTGAATACACACCAGGTTTTGGATACTCTATATCAAAGGTTGGCAGTTGTAATCCACCAGCCGCTCCTTGGAAACCCTATGGGGCAGTTCTACTCTGTCCTGTGAGGTCACTCTGAGTTGGAATTGACTGCAACAGGTTTGGTTTGGTTTTTTTGTTATCCAAAAAGAGAGTATAAAAATATCTTAATAATTTTTATATTAATTACATGTTTAAATAACATTTTCGATATACTGGGTTAAGTATGTTATTTAAAGTGAATTTTACATTTTAAAAAACTTTTTAATGTGGCAGTCAGAAAATTTACAATTGCGTACATGGGGCATGTTATATTTATATTGGGCAACACTATCCCAGGCCATTCAGATGTTTGTACTCTGTTGCAGTAATCACTGTTTAAGGATTATATCCTAATGAAATAATCCAAATGCAGGTAAAAATGTTATGCACAAAGTTGTTCACTACAGTGTTCTTTATAAGAGGAAAATATTAGAAACAATTATATCCGAAACTCTGCATAAATCAGGAATGGTTAAGAAAATTACCATTAGTGGAATATGCAATGAAACTGTGTATAATGCAAACATGATTTATGATAATTAGGTAGCAACACAGAAAAAACTCTTAAGACATAAGAATATTTCTTGAAAAGTCAACCTACAGTGCACATGGCACAGAACGTATGAATCTATATACAATTGGCACATAGGCATGTTCATTCATGCACTCACCACACATTTGCTGAACCCTTACTGCACATCAGGTTCTGTTTTAAGGCAAGATAAGAGCAGGAGAAGAATGGGGCTGGGGAAACAGCCAGGTAAACACAGACCATTGTATGTCAGAATGGAAATACATCCAATGGTGAGATGGCCCTGTGTAGGAAGTCACACCTAAGGTTTCCGGGAGTGAGTAATGGCTGGGAAGATGTGAAGAAAAACAGGAAAGTTATTCTTCTGGTAGGGGGTGCATATGGGTTTTCCCTCGAGTTCTCAAGCTTTCTTTACTTTTATGGTGTGGATTTTTACAATAAAAACGCAGGCTAGAGACCAACATCTAACTGAAGAAGGAGCTGTCAGCTCTACATTCAGCCTCTGGGACAGTGAAGGGGTTCAGCGTGGCTCAGTGTTGGCTCAGTGAGGAACCACGTAGCCCTTAACAGACCTGGACCTGAATGGTACTAATACTTCCAGAGGTGGAAACTTTGGCAAGTTGCTGCACCTCTCTGAGTTTTAGTTTTCTTATCTGTAAGATGGGGGATAATAGCAGTTATCTACATCATCGATACACTGTTCAGAAAATTAAAGAAACAACTCATGTAAAGTTCTTAGCAGAGTACTCGACACATAACCAGATCAAACCAAGCCAGTTGCCATCAGGTAGATTCCGACTCACGGCGACTCCATACCTGCAGAGTAGAACTGTGCTCCATAAGGTTTGCAAGACTGTGATGTTTTGGAAGTAGATCGCCAGGCCTTTCTTCTGAGGCACCTCTGAGTGGGTTCAAGTGGACAATCTTTCAGTTAGTAGTCAGGTACTTAACCTTTTCCACACCCTGGGACTTCTGCTCAGTACATAATAAACACTGAATAATATTGGCAATATTATTATTATTAAGGGAATAGCATAATCCACAATTGACTGGGATACTAAGGTAGAAGAATGAAGCCCACCTGCTGCCTTCACTACATTCTAGTTGTACTGGGCCACTTTCAGCTTCTAGAATCTTCTAAAGCCATGAAATTTACTCAACCGAGGTTTCTTCCTATTTTTTTAATGCCTTGAAGGATGATACAACTGTAAAAGTTCTATATAATGTAATATTAAAATAACTTAACCAGAAGAACTATATAAATTTGCTCTCACTTAGCAACATAACTCTTCCAAAAGCCAGACTGCACCCTCATTTCGAATTCCACTTTTTTTTTCCTTCAGGATGTTACTCATTTGGTTCCAATCTACTCAAACTCAGAATATTAAGCACAATTTATCAATCTTCAGGTGACCACCCATTAGTCAAAAATAAAACCAAGTCAATTGTTTTGTTGTTTTTTAAAGTGCTCCTGATGAATTTAGGGAATCTTTAAAAAGAAACGTGGTATTTTGCTGATAGTCCTGCTCTTTCTCTCTTATTACCAAGCAAGTTTGCATGAAAATAGACTCTTTGTTTTATAAATAGAACATTATTCAAGGTTTTCTAGAGATGTCTGCTAAAAATAAAGAGGCTTAGAGTTTACTTCTCCATAGCTTTCAAAACAAAACAAAAAAGCCTAAGCTTAACTCAAAGTGTTATATTTCATTTTCGAAAGGTGTTTTTATGTGAGCTGGGTCTGATTTCTTGAAATGAAAACTTCCTAGAAATTAAATTTCCTATGTTTATATAGGAAACCTTGGTGGCATAGTGGTTAAGAGCTACAGCTGCTAACCAAAAGGTCAGCAGTTCAAATCCACAAGGTGCTCCTTGGAAACCCGATGGGGCAGTTCTACACAAGGTGTGCCTGTGTAAAGTAATGACACCATAGTGTTTTGATTTTTTAAAACACATGCCCAGGAATGAATACATCTGAATTATGTTATCCTTTCACCATATAAAATACTTAGAGGATTCCCCTTTGAAAACCATTTACTTTGAGGAGTACAATAGTCCTTTGGATGCTAAGTTTTAGGTTATTTGCTCCTAATCAACAGCATTACTTTCAAACTGAACCCATCGGTCCTCAAACTGTAAAGTGACTGTGTTTCAAACTGTTCTTAAGTTGCCTAGTTGGAACCTGTGAAGTGTCATGCTATGGAAACAACATTAGGTTCCCAGGCTAGCCCCCGAAAGCCAAGCTAATTCACATGGTAACTGACATACCATGAAAACCATACTGTTACAGCTTATCCACTGCCTCGAACAAAAAGCACAGGGAAAAGGGCTTACGGAGTTGCAACTCTAGATGCCAAGGGTGCATCTCTCCTTGCACTGGAGGTTTGGGGGATCCCCAACCTCCAGGACAGTGGTGGCTGGAGGGAACTGCGATACCCTGGTGTAACTTTCCAGAGCAGTATTTCCTGAACTATATCCAATAGATCTGATTTATTGAGACTGGTCTAAGTCAAACAGAGCTCCTTGGTCAAATAAATTTGAGAAGTGCTACCGTTGTTTTGTTTTTTATTGTATTTCCTTTCCAACTGGGAGTTTAAAGTGAACATTATCACAGTGATGACTCTGAGAAGTCCCATAGAAAAAAGCCCTGTTTAAAAAACCTGTGTAACTTTCATATATCTGAGCATGTTTCAAACATGTTCCAAACACATTACAAAAAAACCAGCTGCTATTGAGTTGATTCTGAATCATGGTGGCCTCGTGTGTAGAATTGTGCTCCATAGGGTTTGCAATGGCTGATTGTTTGGAAGTAAATCACCAGGACTTTTTTCCAGGGTGACCCTGGGTGGATTTCAACCTCCAACCTTTTGGTTAGCAGCTGAGCGCATAAACCATTTGCAACACCGAGGTGTTTCCAATCATATTAGGTCCCTGTGGATCATGTCCCACTTTTTTTTTTATAATGCCTATTAACAGTAGCTAACATATAAAGATTACAATGCAGCAGGTACTGTTATAAGCACTTTATATACATGACCTCATTTAACGCTTACAACATCCCTTTGATGTAGATACTATGATTAACCTTATTTTACAGATGAAAAAAACTGAGGCACAGAGAGAAGTGTTAAAGACTTCCAAAGTCACACAGAGACCCATGCTTCATCACCATGCCAAAATAAACCCTACAAACAGATGTCCTTGAAAGTCACTTTAGGAAACGCTATCCAAAGGACAGCTCCAGGCCCAGATTGGCCCCTGTCACCCCACTTCCTCTCTGACTTTGGCCCCTTACTCTCATGTTCCAAGACCAAGGGTCTTTTGAAGCTGAATTTGGAAATTTTCTAAGGGCTACAGGTTTCCCTCTTTTGCAACAAGTAAAGTACAAGGATGGGACTTTTTCACAAAAGACTGAAGAAAGAGTCATCCACACTTCAGAGGATACCCAGGTTTACTTTTACCTGGTCTGTTAGTTTCCTGGAGCCCTAATGACATAGTGGTTAAGAGCTCAGGCTGCTAACCAAAAGGTAAGCAGTTTGAACCCCCAGCTGCTCCCTGGAAACCCTATGGGGCAGTTCCACTCTGTCCTATAGGGTTACTATGAGTCAGAATCGACTTGACAATTTTTTTTTTTTTAATTACTTTCCTAAGGCTACTGTAACAAATTACCATAAAGGTATTTATTACCGTAAATGAATTTATTAGCTTACAGTTCCAGAAGTCAGAAGTCCAAAATCTGCCTCACTGGACTAAAATCAAGGCGCCGGCAAAGCTGGTTCCCTCTGGAGGCTTTAGGGTGAATTCATTTCCTTGTCTTTTCCAGCACCTGGAGCTGGTGTGCATATCTTGGCTTATGGCCCGGCATCACTCTGACTTCTACTTCTGTGGTCACATCTCCGTCTCTCAACTCTGCCTCCTGTCTGTCCCTTATGAAGACTCTTGTGACTATCAGGGCTACCCAGATAACCCAAGATAATCTCCCCATCTTAAGATCTTTAACTTAATCACATCTGCAAAGTCCTTTTTGCCATGCTAGGTAACACACAGGCACAGGATTAGAACGTGGCTATCTTTGGAGGTCATTATTCTGCCTACCACACCATGGCATTGCACTGCTAATGAGCTGACAAGGAGGAGGACAGGGACCTGGAATTGGTGAGGGGGCCATGGTAGTAGGGTGGCTCCTCCATCATACCCAGCTCCCAGTACAGGGAAAGGGAAGGGGGAAAGGTCATGGGGTTTGTCCCTCCCCACTTGCCCCTCCCCACTTGCCCTTTTTATCACCACTGGCACAACTACCATGGCTCCTGAACAGTTGAGGTGAGATGAAAAGGAAGGGCAGGGTGTACTTCTCAAACCTCTGCGTATTTACCCTCAAAGGGCATGGGTCTACATGGTTTATTATCCTGGAGCAATAATTTTCCTTAAAGATGCTGACATTTGTAAAGTTTAGTTCACTATTCTTATACCATGGGAGCCCTGGTAGCGCAATAGTCAAGCTGCTAACTGAAAGTTTGGTGGTTGGAACCCACCCAGTGGCTCTGTGGGGGCAAAACTTGGCGATCTGCTTCTGTAAAGATTACAGCCAAGAAAACCCCATGGGGCAGTTCTACTCTGTCACATGGGGTCGCTATGAGTCAAAACTGACTTGGTAGCCCAGCTATATTTTTGATTCTGCTTAAAAAACAAAAAAATTTAAACTTTACTGGTTGTCAGAGGGTATATCAAAAACACAATCCTTGAGTAATAACAACAACAAAAAAACCAAACCCGTTATCATCAAGTCAATTACAACTCATAGTCACCTTATAGGACAGGATAGAACTGCCCTATAGGGTTTCCAAGGGGCAGCTGGCGGATTCGAACTGCTGACTTTTCAGTTAGCAGCTGAGCTCTCAACCACTGCACCACCAGGTCTTCACGAGTGGTAACAGTGAAGTTTAAATAAGTTAATATCTATCAACTGTTTAGATCAGTGCCTGGTACAGGGGAAGCACTCAGTAATTGTTACCATTCCATTTTGTTGTCATTACTCCATCGCCACCAAAACAATTATAGCAGTCATAGCAGCTAACCGTTACAAGAACTTACTCTGCCTGGTGCTTTCAATACATTAGCTCCTTTTAGACTCATAGTGACCCTATGAGATAGGAATGCCTCCATTTTACATATGATCAAATGAGGCACAATCACTTTCTTGATCACGGTCACACACCTAAACGGCAACATTGGGACCCAAACTCAAATCTGTTTGACTTCAGACCCCACAGTTTCAGCATTTCCATTTCTCCTTCCAATGTGCTGCCCAGGTTCCTCTGGGACCAGCAGAGCATGTCAGAATCAGGAGTTAAATCAGAGTTAGCATAGTTTTCAGTGAGCTGCTAAGGGGCTCTTGTTTGTAGACTTTGAGAGTTATTAATTCTGCAAAGAACAAATGTCTGCATACTTCCTTGGTGGTGCCAGGCTTTAAAAAAGTGAGGGGATCAGAATTCTGTTCTCTGGCAATGGGTTATTACTGCACTGTCTCCCTACCCCCCATCCTGTCACCTTTACTCTCTGCCTGGTGACACACCATTTCCTGTGTGAAATGGCCACCACCTCTAGCTCATCTTTCTTCTTACGGTCTTGCAATAAACAGTATCAAAAGTAACGTCTGACTTTTTCAACACTTTGGGAATTTCTAGGAGCCAGGTTTTTTATGTCACTCCCCAAAATAGAAAACTTGGAACCCATGGCAGTGACACTCAATCACTGCAGCTACACATTTGGAAGATTACCTGTACTCACAGTGTTTGTGGTGTTGGCGAAGAATACTGAATATACCATCGACTGCCAAAAGAATGAACAAATCTGTCTTGGAAGAAGTACAACCAGAATGCTTAGAAGCAAGGATGGCAAGACAGTGTCTTACATACTTTGGACATGTTGTCAGGAGGGATCAGTCCCTGGAGAAGGACATCATGCTTGGCAAAGTACCAGGTCAGCAGAAAAGAGGAAGACCCTCAACTAGGTGGACTGACACAGTGGCTGCAACAATGGGTTCAAGCATAACAACGACTGTAAGGATGGCGCAGGACCGGGCAGTGTTTCATTCTGTTGCGCATAGGGTTGCTATGAGTCGGAACCGACTCTAGGGCACGTAACAACAACACAGTGTTTGTGCTGTTTCTGAGGATTTTGGCTAAGCATACCACAATAAGAAAGAGAAGAACATAGTTCCTGAAACCTTCACAGAGGTTGAGGGACTAGCAGCTTGGTGAGTTCAAGAGCAGAGACACTCAGCCACAAAGCCTGACTGCCCATCCTTCTTCTCTCTTCCCTAGACTGGAGCCTCTCTCGGTTTTGTGAGCTGGAAGTAACCAGGGAATTACATCACCAGCTCTGTCTCTACCAACAACTGTCAAATCTCCATGTGAGTTCACGTGGGGTAAACCAGTGTCAGAGCTGGGATTTGGTCTCAGGTAGGCTGCCTACTAACTTGATGCTATTTTCCCTAACAAATGCAGAGGAAGACGTTCAGGAAAGGATGCTCAGTGTAGTGCAGCAGAAAGAGACTATGATCAGATCAGGGAATTGAGAGATCTGGGTTTCAAACCTGCCCCTGAATTATAAACAGTGTGTCATCTGAGGTAATTACTAAACCCCTTTGTGCTTTGGTTCCTTTTTTTGCCCATCAATGGTAGAGTGCTGAAAGTCAGCATTTTTTTTTTTTTTTCCCACTAACTGACAACATAATTTGCCAACATGAGCTAACAGAGTTCCTATCCCGGCCATGGGTATAAGTTATTTATTTTGTTTACTGTCTTGCTCTCTAGAATACAAGCTCCATGAAGGGAGGCTTTTGTGTCTCTTTTGTTCACTGTTCTGTGAATTATTAGGTACTTGATAAATATTTATGGAAGGCAACAGCACATTCTGGAGAGGCAGGGGCAGTGGTGGTTCGGTGGTAGAATTCTCACCGTCCATGTGGGAGACCCAGGTCTGATTCTCTGCCAATGCGCCTCACGCACAGCCAGCACCACCCGTGTGTCAGCGGAGGCTTGCATGTTACTGTGATGCTGAACAGGCTTCAGCCGAGCTTTCAGACTAAGACAGACTAGGAAGAAAGGCCTGGTGATCTAACTCCAAAATATCAGCTAATGAAAACCCTAGGGATCACAACTGATTATCAGGATGGTGCAGACGTGGGCAGCATTTTGCTCTGTTGCGCATAGGGTCGCCACGAATCAGGGGCCGACTCAATGGCAGCTAACAACTATAAGAACAATAGTATCATGCAGCCTAGTAGTTTCCAAACTTTAGAGTGTGGTGAAATCACCTGAGGGGCCCAATCTAAAGTTTCTGATTCAGCAGACATAGAGTGGGGCCTGATAATGTACGCTTCTAACAAGTTTCCAGGCAATACTGATGCTGCTGGTCTCAGGACCAGTTTGAGAACTGCTGGTGTAGTGGTGAAGCCCTGGTGGTACATGTTTTAAGAGCTACACCACTAACCAAAAGGTTGGTGGTTCGAATCTACCAGCCGCTCCTTGGAAACCCTATGCGGCAGTTCTACTCTGTCCTGTAGGGTCACTATGAGTCAGAATCGACTTGACGGCAACAGGTTTTGTTTTATGGTTTGGTGGTTAAGAGGACAGCTCCTGTGGCAGATGTCCTTGGTTCAGATTCTGGCTGTTACCTTACTTAACTTCTCCATGCATTGACTTCCTCCTCTGTAAAAATGCAGAAAACAATAACATCTACCTCACAAGGTTCAGGTGTGTAAAATGAACAGGGTGTGGTATTTCATAAAAACTATATGTTTGCTACTATTATTAATGTGGATTTTTCTGTTCCGCTTTGATGTTTCTGTGTGTGTGTATATCAGTTCTTCAAACAACAAAATGAGTATGTACAATTCAGAAATCCTGGACCTTACTCCAATAGTTACTAAACTTGCTGGGGGTTCCATGTTTCCCACTCACGATTATACGAATTCAGGGCTTTGCTAAGTGACAGAAGATTTCTCACTTAATAAGTAGATAACTTTTAGACTTTTAAGGTAAGCACCTGATTTTCCAATCAGACAATATCTAGATTTCAGCAATAAATAACGTCACCTCCAGCCTCTGGAGTGTGGCCATTGATGGTCATTCTCAGGTTGGTCATGGCCATGACAGATACCACCTCTCTGAGAGCATATGGGCTGGCCATGGGAGGTGCAGAGAGCTTCCTCTATTTAAGCTGAAGGAAATTAGCAGCAAGACAAATTAAAACAACAATCAGATTTAAATGGCTTCTATCAGGAAATTAACTTTAATGGATATTGTCATCACCAGGCCTACCTCAGAGTTGCTGGGCTCATAGTGTTGAGATGCAATAAAAAACGAGGGCCTAAACACTTAGTTACCCACCCACAACTCAGAATGGATTTTCCTTTTACTACCTTATGTTTGCTTTAATATGTTCCTTTCCCTGTTCAATCAGGCTTTCCAATGATTCTATTAAACTGATTACACACTTTGCAAATGTGCAAAACGACCTTACCTGAGATGGAGGATCACATGGGGACTGGGAGATGGGTTCCCTTGTTTTGTCACTGATTCTTAAGTGAGGTCTGAAAGATTCGCTTTTCCAAGAGTTATGCCTTGAATCGTGTTCCTGCAAAAGCTACGTGGAAGTCCTAACCCGCGGTTCCTATAAATGCAATCTTATTTGAAAACAGGGTCTTTGCAGATGCAATTAGTTGACATGAAGCCATACTAGAGTAGGGGGGGCCCTAATCCAATATGACTCGTGTCCTTATAAAACACAGAGAAGAGACAGAGGCAGATGCACACAGGCAAGACTGCCACGTGATGATGACAGAGGTGGTGATTGGAGTTACGCTACCACAATGCAAGGAAGGCCTGGGGCTACCAAAAGGGACAAGGAAGGGCCTTCCCTTAGAGCCTCCAGATGGAGTGCAGCCCTGTTGTCACCCTGAATCTGGACTTCTTGGCTCCAGAATTGGGAGACAATTTATGCTGTGTTAAGCCACCACTTTGTGGCAATTTGTTACAGCAGCTCTAGGAAGCTAATACACCAGCCCTAGAAGGGTGAAGGATCCAGGAAAGGGCTGTTCTTTGTTTCTCAGTATGTCCTTTCTTTGTAGGAGAGTAAGAACTTGCCTGGTTACCTAAGGCCTGGCTATAGGCCAGATACTAGACTGAGTCTAGTCTCCAGCCTTCTCTCTACCCTGCTCCCCCATGTGCGATCTTCTCCCTTCATTCTAAACAGCTCTAGACTCTGTGCATTCAAGTTAGGCCTGTCATTCAGCTGTAGTCTTTACTCGCTCCCTCAGGAAGATCAAAAGCATCGCAAGGGAGGCAAATAAAGGACTCTGACCTCACTGGAGAATCCACTTAATTGTCAACAAAATGAGTTTCCAGGGCTGTTATAGATCGAATTGTGTCTCCCCAAAATATGTGTCAACTTGTCTGGGCCATAATTCTCAGTATTACGTAATTATCCTCCATTTTGTGATCTGATTATCCCCTGTGTTGTAAATCTTAACCTCTATGATGTTAATGAGGCCAGATTAGAGGCAGTTATGTTACTGAGGCAGAATACAATCTACAGGATTAGGTTGTATCTTGAGCCAATCTCTTCTGAGATATAAAAGAGATTAAAGAAGCAAGCAGAGAGAGGGAACCCCACCACCAAGAATGAAGAGCTGGGAGCAGAGCACGTCCTTTTTGGACCGGGGTCCCTGTGCCAAGAGCTTCCTAGACCTAGGGAAGACTGAGAGAACGACCTTCCTCCAGAGCAGACAAAGAAAGAGAAAGCCTTCCCCCAAAGCTGGCACCCTGAATTTGGACTTCTCGCCTCTTAAACTGTGAGGGAATAAATTCCTATTTGTTAAAAACATCCTCTTGTGGTATTTCTGTTACAGCAGCACAAGATAACTAAGACAAGGGCCAAGAAGCAGGAATCTTGGGGGAAACAACGCCAACGGGGCCTAAGTCACCCTAACCGAGTCCAAATAACAGCAGCACATGGTGGTTAAAAGTATGGACTCTGGAGTCAGGCAACTAGGTTTAGATCCTTGTTCCACCACTTACTAACTGGGTGCAGTCTGGCAAATCTCTCTGTGCCTTGGCTTCCTCATCTGCATAATGGAAATAATAATAGTCCTTCTACCTCAAAGTATTATCATGAAACTTAAACTAGTTAAAATATGCAAAACACTTAGAACAGTATCTGCACACATTAAGTGCTGCTTTTAATGAATAAAACCTATCAAACCTTATGATATGTCAGAGATGACTAAAAAAGGGCTCTTATTCTCAAGGAGTTCGTGGTCTAGTAAAGAAGACAGACTTGTGAAGAAGGAAGTGGAGTGAGTGGGTGTGGAGTAAGGAACTCTTGTCGAAGGATAATTATAACAGCTTCCATTTACTGAGCACCTATTAAATCGAGGTGCTTTCGCATATGTCCTCTATTTAACCCCCACAAGAGTCATGTAAAGTAGGCATTAGAGTCTCAGGTTACCGATGAGGTATCTGTGGCTAAGAAAGTTTAAGTTAGTCACCTAAGGGTCACAGTCAAATGGCTGTGCTGGGATTTGAAGGCAGAATTGCCTGACTTCAAAGTTCCGGCTCTTTCTCCTGAGAAGATAAGGGGTAAACCGCTCAGGAAAACCTGTGCAATGCATCCCAGTGGAAACTGGCAAGCCAGAGGCCAGGTGACCTATTTTGTTTAAACCCACAAACAACTGTGTGACCTTAGAGAAATTATCAAACACCCCTGTACTTTAGCTTCTCCAGGTGAAAGCAGTATTAATCGGGGGTCCTATAAGCACTGACTCCCAGAGCTTTTGTGGGATCAACACAGATAATCAGGGCAGTCCTGAGAAGCATTTAAAGTGATAGAAGTAGGATGTCCTAACTCTCAACCTCAGAGTACAGCAGCCTTAAGTGAATGAAAGATCTGCCATCCTATCTTTCTTGAGTTGTTATCATGCAATTATATCTTCTTAGCAAGACTGTTGCAGTGGTTAAGAGCTACGGCTGCTAACCAAAAGGCTGGCAGTTCAAATCTACCAGGCGCTCCCTGGAAACCCCATGGAGCAGTTCTACCCTATCCTATTGGGTTGCTAAGAGTCAGAATCTACTCAATGGCAATGGGTTTTTGTTTTTGTTTTTTTTAATAGGACTGTAAGCTTCTAGAGGCCATGAACACCTTCCCCTTTTCTTGTATTCCCACAGCATTTTGCCCAGCAGTAGACACAGAGAAGAAATACACCAAACAGCTGTTAAGGAACAAGACTCCAGAGAAGGAGAAAGATTAAAGCAGAAAAGGACCAAATGTGTCCAAGGAACTCATAGACGGATATGGGGTTTGGTGAAACAAGACAAGTGGGAGTAAAACAAATTAATTGGAAAGGAATGGTGTTTTGTTCTAAAGTTTCCCAGGTTCAGATAAGCTCAGGTTAGGCCCTTGCATTTCCAGATTCAGAAAAGCACAAAACCTCCAAACCTCTAAAGGTTTGCCAATCACTAATTATATGGCAATTATTCTATTTTGAGCTTTTGCTAATGAGACCTGGGAAGTGTCTTCATTACCCAAAATTATGAAAATAATTTCAAACTTGACTCTAGGGCTAGTTTTACTCCACTTAGGAAGAAAAATACAAATGAATGTACACGGGGTTATTTTTTATTAAGAAGTAGTCTGCATTTGCTAGAACTCTAGGCTCAGATGTTACCTACTGTACACCCAAGTCTACAGCAGCCCAACATTTTAATGTTCGAAGTTTCAGGCACATGTACAGTGTCACTTTCATGTTCAATGGCCTGTTGATGGGTTTTGGTCATTTTAAGAAAAAGGTAATCTCTTTGAACTGTGGTGCCCTAGAAAGCCCAGTCTTTGCTGAGAAGAAGGTGCTTAAGGTGGGAAGGGCCTAGGGTACCGAAGTGAGAGCAGAGACGAGAGGAGAGAATGTAAAGTTATTATGTATGATTTTCCTCATGAATTGCCTTTTATAGTCAAGTAAAAGGGAATTTCCTCAGGTTATACCACACCCCATTTATTTGTACCTTTGTAATTTACTACCCGTTTTTGTGATGTCACAAGGGAAAGAAGTTTAGTGTGGGTAGGTAAGAGCACAGTCTTGCTGTTGGGTTCTTGGTAACTTATTATATTGGCTTTCTCAATTTCGTAACATCTCTGTGCCTCAGTTTCCTCAGGTATCAATTTGGCCGGGCTATGATTCCCAGTATTGTGTGGTTGTCCTCAATTTTGTGATTGTAATTTTACGTTAAGGAGGATTAGGGTGGGACTGTAACACCTTTACTAAGGTCATATCCCTGATCCAATGTAAAGGGAGTTTCCCTGGGGTGTGGCCTATACCACCTTTTATCTTATAAGAGATGAAAGGGAAGCAAGTAGAGAGTTGGGGACCTTATGCCACCAAGAAAGCACAGCCGGGAGCAGAGGGCGTCCTTTGCATCCGGGGTCTCTGCGTGGAGAAGCTCCTAGTCCAGGGGAAGACTGATGAGAAGACCAACAGAAAGAGAAAGCCTTCCCCTGGAACTGACACCCTGAATTTGGACTTTTAGCCTACTTTACTGTGCGAAAATAAATTTCTCTTTGTTAAAACCATCCACTTGTGGTATTTCTGTTATAGTGGCATTAGATAACTAAGATGCTGTTTTTGTAAAGAAAGTATTATTGGGGGCACAGTTACACCTATTCATTGACATATTATCTATGGCTGCTTCTGCACTACAAAGGCAGAGTTGAATAGTTGCAACAGAGACCTTAAGGTCTGTAAAGTCTAAGATATCTACTACCTGGCCCTTTACCATTTGTTGACCTCTGTTCCAGACTCTAAAGCACTCAGTGGATGATGATTAGGGCAGCTGTAGTTACGGCAAGTACTGTACTGGCCAGGTGAAAGAGGAGAAGTGCAACAGGGTTAAGTTCTTCCTTAAGGTAGTAGCAAAGCCAGTAAGTTTTGTCTACTAGGCTCAGCTATCTGACTCCAAGCTCAATAATTTTTTCCATGACATTATACTGTCACTCTCCTTTCACTCAATAAACAGTCAAGGCTGAGTTGGCACTGATGGCAAATTAGTGGCTGGGACCTCTCTTCTGACTTTTGTCCGAGGTATGCTTGCTCGTAAGTTCAATCAGCTCAGAGAAACCACAATGATACATCAGAGGATGCTAAAATATCCCACTCTAGCCATATTTTCCAAAGTGTGTCTTGTGGGATGAGAATATGTCTTGACTTAAAAATCAGGGTGCTGGGGTCAAACACATTTGCGAAAAGCTAAGTGAAGTAAACAGGTTTTTACCACAGTACTTCTCAGAGCCTTTAATACGTGAGCAAACTTGGTGACTCTCCAAGAGGAGGACATAATGAGCAGCACTTCCCAAGCCAATCCTTACTCCCTACTCCCGCCCCCTCAATGGGATACCTAGCAACTGGTGGTCTTCAGAACACTCTTTGGGAAACATAGCTTTTTAGCCACAGAATAGCACTTTCCCATTTCTAGGAAAAGAATATACCTCCCCACACTGAGATGACAATATTTTTTAACTAATTAAAACCAAGGAATGCCCTTTTAATTACAGCTGAGGCATTTACTGACCAGATAGTTCCCTGGAGTTAATACTAGAAACACGTGCTTTCCAATGCTGCTGAGAAAGGATTTAAGTAGCAGTTTATTCTCCTAATCTTCCCAGACATTTGTAATCCTGGGTTGACCATGAGACAATCAAGATCATCTGTTTCATGTGGAAAATCAGAAATGGAACAAGTGAGAGATCAAATTTTTATACAACATTTGCCATAATCCCCCCTCTATGAAACCAATCACTCTTAAAAACATCTGTAATATATGAAATACTTACAACTGAGTACAATCTTGTGGTGATGGCTTACTTATGCCTCCAAAACAAGCCCCCTCATTCCAGGACCCTGGCAACCGATCTGTGAGTCTGTGGTTCAGCCTCCTACTTCTCTCCCGCTGTGTCCTTTAATTCAATCCCAGCTATGAATGTGGTAAGCATTTCAAAAGTTTTGGTTCCCAAATGCTTTTCCAGTGCTGCAGCCTGCCATTTTCTTGGTTGCCTTTCTCTCTCTCTCTTTTGTTTTTTACATGTCTCCCCATTCCTGAGATCCAGTGACAGTAAGTGTGAAAGACCCATCATAGTTCTCAGACCTCCAGCCAGAGGCTAGGAGAGGCTGCCCTCTTATTCTCTACTTACCATCTGAAACTTTCACCACCCTTGGAATTACTTCTTTACTGGAGTATAATTTCCATGAGGGAGAACCGTATCTTCTTTACCACTGTAACCCTACAGCCTAGCCCAGTGCCTGGCATCTAACCAGGAAAACCAGTTGCCACCAAGTTGATTTCAACTCGTGGTGACCCATGCATGCCAGAGTAGAACTGTGCTCCACAGAGTTTTCAATGGCTGAATTTTTTGAAGGAGATTGCCAGGACTTTCTTAATGAGGTGCCTCTGAATGGGCTTGATCCTTCAAACTTTTGGTGTGTTAAGCATTTGCACCTCCCAGAGATTCCCAGATATAAAATAAAAATTTGGGTTTGTTGATCTCTGGCTCACTAAAATCACCAGCTCAAACCTAGTGAGAAGAGAGCATTTCATATATGTTCAAGATACACCGTTCAAGTAAAAATGTAAGAATCGTTAGAAAGTTGGAAAAAGGGAGGTGGGAAGAATCTAAAGGAGAACAGAGAAGACCTCTCAAAAATGGCAGTTTAAGAAGAAAATCCTGAGAATTCTTTGGAAGGAGAAAAGGATAATAGAGTAGTATTAAGACAGAAATACTTGAAGGGTATTTTAGAGAAAACAGAAATGCAACCAAACAAATTAAGATATATCATGTAGGTGGTTCAATGGTAGAATTCTTGCCTTCCATATAAGAGACCAGGGTAAGCTCCCCAGCCAATGCACCTCACGTGGAGCCACCACCCAGCTGTCAATGGAGGCTTGCATGTTACCATGGTGTTGAGCAGGTTTCAGTGGAGTGTCCAGATTGAGACAGACTAAGAAGAAAGGACAGTGGTGTACTTCGGAAAGTCAGCTAATGAAAGCCCTATAGATCACAGTGGTCCGATCTGCAACTGATCACATGGACGGTGCCGGACCAGGCAGAGTTTCATTCATTGTGCATGCAGTCACCATGAATTGGGGACCAACTCAATGTCGGCTAACAATAACAACATATGGATATTTAATAAAATAAAATCCTTAAGTGTTTGGAGAACTGTCTTTGATAGAAAAGAAGAATCTATAAAAGCAAAAGAAGTATTTGTTGAGTGACTATGACATGTGGGGCAGCTGAAAAAGGCGAAAGGCTAGACATAATTCCCGATCCTACCAATCTCATTGTCGACCAGGGGTACCAAACGTGAAAATATTTTCAAACAATGTGCCAAGTGTTACCGTTCATTCATTACTCCATTCATTCAGCAGATGTTACTAATGTTATTGAGCTCTCACTCGCTTTGTATCACTCTGTGTCACAGAGAGGTGAGAGTCACCAACTCCATCTGGGAGAGTCTTGGAAAATATCACAAACAATAAGACATTTAAGGGGACTCTCGGTTAGGACTCTTTAAAACAAGAAGAAAAAAATTATCACTATTAAGCCTCAGGAAACCCTGGTGGTGTAGTGGTTAAGGGCTACAGCTGCTAACTAAAAGGCTGGCAGTTCGGATCCACCAGGCACTCCTTGGAAACTCTGTGGGGTAGTTCTACTTTGTCCTATAGAGTCGCTATGAGTTGGAATTGACTCAGTGGCTATATATATATATATATATATACACATATATATATATTTTTATTAAGCCTCAATTCTGACCAGCTTTGGGTTGGTCACATGAGAAATCCTTTGCTCTACAGAAAGAAAGACTCCAGAAACCAATCCTTCTTCCCACCTGCTTCCCCATTACTCTGCTGGGGACCAAGTGGGAAATGGTATATGGGGCGGCAAGGCGGGGGGGGATGCAGAATAAAAATAGCACTTATGATAAGAAGATCGTAAAAACAGTGTCAGTTAACATTAATGGAGAGCAGCTTACTCTGTCAGGTACTAGGCAAAGTGCTTCACATGTTTCAGTTTATTATTATTATCAGTTAGGTATCAGTATCTTCTCTGTTTTCAGATGAGAAATCAAGGTGCAGGAAAGTTCAATACCTTGTGTAAGGTCAACCAGCACAGGTGAGAGTCAAACTCTGGGTCTGTCTGACTTCAGAGCCCATGCTCTGTTAGATGCTACCTGTATATATCCCTTTCACACTGTAGGAAAGGATAGAGACAGATGGTGGATGGAAAAGACAGGGAGGGAAAGAGAGAAGTGGGGTAGAGACAAAGCAAATGGAGATGGGGGAGAGAGAGAGAGAGACTACAAGTTTCCAAAGGTGGCATGGTAAAGTGCAAAGTACCCAGGCTTTACAACCAGTCGGACCTGGGTTCAAACTCTGATCTGCGGAATGAACACAGGAAACAGACAATGCTTTTCATGCAGTTGGGGTAACAAACAGTAGTCCCGTCCTCTTTTACCTTCTGTCTCAAGAGAAGGAGCAGTAACTAGTTTGTTGGGTTCTCTGTCTACTTGAAGAGAGTGTGGTCATTTCGGTGGTATTTCTCACCACAAGGGTGACTGCCTAACTAAACAGTAAACTCGTAATAAGCAGGAGTGAGCCTGCAGTATGCTACTTCTCCCTGGCACCCAAAAAAGCACCCAGGGGCTCTTAATCCACAAATGATGAATGAATGCAAATTGCTAAGGGACAAGGGATTTTCTGGAAAAAGGATAAACTTCAAACAGAAGAATAAATGTCTTTTGGTATTACTGTTATCTAAAAAGAGTTAAAGAAAAAAAAGTTTATTTAGAAAGAAAACTGATTAAAGATTATTGTAATTGGTTCAAAAACAAGTAAACAAATGGCTTACTCACTGGAAAAGTTAAAAAGAAACCAAACAGGATAGAATCCTGATGTTAGTCGAAAAGTTTGTCCTTAAAGCAAAGAAAGGGAGAATGAATGAAATGGAGAGAGGCAACTGAGCAGGCATGATCTGCTTTTCACTGCAAGGTAAAGTTAGGAAAATAAACCATGTGTTAGGGCAGTGTTGTCACTTTTAATTGCTTCATGTTGTTTTGCTTGTCTCACAAAGTGCCTCAAACATTTCACCCTTCAGCCAGGGATTGGAGAGGCCCATAAAGCAAACCGAGACTAAGGGGGCACACCAGCCCAGGGGCAGGGACTGGAAGGCGGGAGGGAACAGGAAAGCTGGTAACAGGGAACCTAAGTTCGAGAAGGGAGAGTGTTGATATGTCATGGGGTTGGTAACCAGTGTCACAAACGATATGTGTACTGTTTAATAAGAAGCCAGTTTGTTCTGTAAACCTTCATCTAAAGCACAATTAAAAAAAAAAAAAGTGGCTCGAACTTATTGAAGGCATTTGGCTTTCTGTAGACAAAGTCCACAACAGGACTGGAAATTTATAGTGGTTTCTGAATTACTCTCAAACACATGAAACGTCATCCAAAAGATGCATTTTTCCAACATGACCTAACTTTGTGAAGGCTAAACCAACTTAAACACACTAAATACACTTACTTCGGGGCTGAGACAAGAAATAGAGTGTACATTTAGTGCAATCCTAAATAATGTTACAAGGTGAGATTATAAAGACAAACTCATTAAAAAAAAAAAAAAGAGAGAGAGAGAGAGAGATTTATTGAGATACCAAGTAAATGCTCAAAGGAATGGGAGCTGTTCCTATTTACTCCATTCTAATTTTCCTCTTGGTCGTATCTGTTTTTTTTTTTTTTTTTTTTGCTGTGTTGATTTTTTGGAATTTTTCCACTAGTTTAATTTATTCCATTAGAAATGTTTAAATTATTTAGTAATGCACCGATACATTAAAAAATTTTAGTTGCGCTCGTGACAGCATCATGACAGCATCTTAAATTCCCACGACTGTATATATGACAAAGAACCAATCCTCGTATTGCCTTAATTAAGTAAATTCCAGCACACCCTCTAACGTTGTTGGTTAGGGATTTCTGGGAGTCAATGATCACTCACAGTGGGATGAATGAACAGGGGACACGGCAATTTCCTAATGGCAACTACTTTAATTTTTTTTTTTCCTTCTATGGGAGTTGTGAAATTAACTTTGGAGATGAATGGTCCCTTAAAAGCTTCCATTTTCTCTTTTACTCTTTTCCCCTGATAGCACCTAGTCTAGGTATTCAGTCACTCGCCGAATGACCTGTGACAAAAAAAAAAGTAAAGACAGCAAAAACTAGGCCCAAAACCCAAAAACCCATTGCCATCGAGTCAATTCTGACTCATAGCGACCCTATAAGACAGAGTAGAACTGCCCTATACAGTTTCCAAGGACAGCCTAGTGGATTCAAACTGCCGACCTTCTGGTTAGCAGCCATAGCTCTCAACCGCTATGCCACTAGGGTTTCCAAAGCTAGGCCAGTCTCATTAAAATGTCCAACAGGATATAGGGAGCAAGGGAGAATGAAGAAAACCAAAGACACAAGGGAAAGATTAGTCCAAAGGACTAATGGACAACTACCTCCACCAAGCTGAGTCCAGCACAACTATATGGCACCTGGTTACCACAACTGACTGCTCTAACAAAGATCACAATAGAAGGTCCTGGACAGAGCTGGAGAAAAATGTAGAACAAAATTGTAACTCACAAAAAAAAGACCAGACTTACTGGCCTGACAGAAACTGGAGAAACACTGAGAGTATGGCCTCCAGACACCCTTTTAGCTCAGTACTGAAGTCAATCCTGAGGTTTACCCTTCAGCCAAAGATTAGACAGGCCCATAAGACAAAACGAGACTAAATGGGCACACCAGCCCAGGGGCAAGGACGAGAAGGCAGGAGGGGACAGGAAAGCTGGTAATAGGGAACCCAAGGTCAAGAAGGGAGAGTGTTGACATGTTGTGGGGTTGGCAATCAATATGACAAAACTGTACTGTTTAATGAGAAGCTAGTTTGTTCTGTAAACCTTAATGTAAAGTACAATTTAAAAATGTCTAACAGGAGAACTTACTGGTTGTGGAAGGGCTCTTGAGTATGCAAGGCTGGCATAGAGAGAATACTGTTCAATCCTCTTATACCAGATGTACAAAAGAGAAGCTGAAAGGACTGATGTGATTAGTCAGAAGGCCTTCAACTAATATAGGGAACTAGATCCCACAGTTCCTGACTCCCAGACCAAAGATCTTTCTATTCCACTATTGGACTGGGAGACCTGAGTTCTCATCAAGTCTGTCATTAACTAATGTGACTTAAATCAAGCTATTTCTTCCTTGAAAAATGAATCATTCCGACTCATGGAGATGCCATGTGTGTCAGAGTAGAACTGCGCTCCGTGGGTTTTTGATGGCTGATTTCGTGCACATAGATCGCAAAGCCTTTCTTCCAAGGTGCCTTTGGGCGGAATCAAACTCCCAACCTTTTAGACAGCAGCCAAGTGGGTTATCTCCCTTCCCTAGCTTCACTATTGTCATCACATTGGCGAGAAAAAGTCTCCAGGAATTGATGGAGTACCAATTGAGATGTTTCAACAAATGATATGCAGCGTTGGAGGTGCTCACTCATCTATGCCAAGAAATTTAGAAGACAGCTACCAGGCCAACTGACTGGAAGAGATATATATTTGTACCCATTCCAAAGAAAGGTGACCCAACAGAATGCAGATATTATCAAACAATATCATTAATATCACACAGATGTAAAATTTTGCTGAAGATAGTTCAAATGCAATTACAGCAGTACATCAACAGGGAACTGCCAGAATTTCAAGCTGGATTCAGAAGAGGACATGGAACAAGGGATATCACTGCTGATGTCAGATAGACCTTGGCTGAAAGCAGAGAATACCAGAAAGATGTTTACTTGTGTTTTATTGACTATGCAGAGGCATACGACTGTGTGGATCATATCAAATTATGGATAATATTGAATGAAGTGAGAATTCTGGAATATTTAATTGTGCTCATGTGGAATCTGTATATAGGCCAAGAGGCAGTTGTTCAAGCAGAGCAAGGGGATACTGTATGGTTTAAAATTAGGAAAGGTATGCGTCAGGGTTGTATCCTTTCACCATACTTGTTGAATCTATATGTTGAACAAATAATCCAAGAATATGGGCTATATGAAGAAGAATGCGGATCAGGGTTGGAGGAAGACCAACAATCTGCTATATGCAGGTGACATAAACTTCCTCGTTGAAAGAGAAGAGGACTTGAAGCACTCACTGATGAAGGTCAAAGGTTACAACCTTCAGTATGGATTACACCTCAACATGCAGAAAACAAAAATCCTCACAACTGGACCAATAAGCAATATCAAGATAAATGAAGAAAATATTGACGTTGTCAAGGATTTCATTTTACTTGGATCCACAATCAATACCCATGGAAGTAGCAGTCAAGATATCAAATGACATATTGCATTGGGCAAATCTGCTGCAAAAGACCTCTCTTTAAAGTGTTAAAAAGCAAAAATGTCACTTTGAAGACTAAGGTGAGCCTGACCCAAGGCACGGTATTTTCAATTACCTCAAACACATATGAAAGCTGATCGATGAATAAAGGAAGACCAAAGAAAAAATGAGATGCCTTTGAGTTATGGTGTTGGAGAAGAATACTGAATATACCATGGACTGCCAGAAGAATGAACAAGTCTGTCTTGGAAGAAGTACAGCCAGAATGCTCCCTATAAACGAGGATGGCTAGACTTCAACTCATGTAGTTTGAACAAGTTATCAGGAGGGACCAGTCTCTGGGGGAGAAAATTATGCTTGGTAAAGAACAGGGTCAGTGAAAGAGAGGAAGACCCTCAATGAGATGGACTGACACAGTGGCTGCAATGATGGCCTCAAGCATAGGAGGGATTGTGTAGGGTCACTCTGAGTCGGAAAAGACTCAACAGCACCTAACAATACAACAATGAAATGATGATGGAGGAGTGTGTAACTTCTTGAGGTCATCATGTTTCCATGGGCCACCCAGTATGTCACTTGGATGGTTTCAGATAGCTGCTAACCTGGCCCAAATTTAGATGGATATGAAATCAATAGCTTTGAAATCAAAATCAAAGATTTTGAGTCCCTTCCTGTCCCTGGGAAAATGTGTAGAAAATGGGATATGCTGGAGGATATAGGCAAGCTCCCTCTCCTACTCTTTCCTCATAGCGTTTTCCCCATTGGGAATTCATCCTGAACATTTAGTTCAGCTCAGCCTGGCAACCGTTTATTGAGCACCTAGCAAGACCCATGCTCTGTGCTAGGTATTAACTGGCTTGATCTCAGCACCAATGAAGCTATTTTTCTCTTAAAGACACTGTGATGGAACAGTATGTTTTAAAGTGTTTGATATTATGATGCATGACTAAAAAGAATAAATTAGTTAACTCACTGAAAAGGGGGGGAAAAAAAGGCATATATATCTATATCCATCCATCCACCCACCCATCCACCCACACCTCCCTCCCTCCCTCCCTGCTGAATGAGTTCAAACAGGCTACCTTTTGGTTAGTAGCTGAGCACTTAACCATTGCACCACCACAGCTGCTTTTATACACACACAAAAGAAACAGTCTTCCATCTCCTGGCACCTTTGTCAATGTTTGCTCGCCTGCTGCAGCCTCCAGGCTCTGCCAGGCTATTCCATTCTTCCTCGCAGGCAGGATTTAAAATATCTACAGAGCCTGCACAGTAAAGCAATTAGAGGGCCCCTTGTATGTTTCAATCTGGCTAATGGCTTCGCAAGCTATTCCCTAGCTAAAGAAGTGCATAACAGCAGAGACAGCCAATGAGCACCCCTCCGATTCCATGCTCCCGTAATGAAAAACAAGCAGCCCAATTTGTTTGCCAAGACTGTCGGAGCCTTCCCCCCTCCCCATGCGGAGTTCCAATTTAAATGACTTTTTATGTCCAAGTTACTGATTTCCCTGAAAACAGAGACTTATAATGGAAATGTGGACATTTAACTCAAGTGCTCTTTTGTAATGGTTTTGCATTAGCAGAGTTCTGAGAGGCAAAGCTGCCACCAAGTTAACATACTGTGTTTTCTAGCAGGAAGGGGGAAAAAAGCTGCTGAAAACAAAAGGTCATTTTATTTGCTAATGTTCAAAGAGCATTAGATTTGCACCTGATGAACTGGGCTGCATAAACAAGGGTCAGTCTAGGCTGACTGGCCACTGCTTACCCAGTGGGCTCTCCCTGCCATGAGCACAAGGTATTAAATCCTATCTGGATGTAGCAGAGCCCACGGGACCAGAAGTCATCCTCCCAGCGGAGGCTGCTGCATGCCACGGAATTTCACACAAGTTCTTAACTTCTGACGGTCTGGTTTGATAAAAATCTCAAACCCACAGTAGCCCATTATGTGGGCAAACGATTCATTTTATATTCACCTCCTTGTCGTGTCAGTGCAGAGGTCATCTAAAGAGGAGGCCTAATTAATCAAACTGTCAGAGGCAATGAGGAGGAGCATGTTAATAGGACTTTTATTTCACCCAGGAAAGCGGCGGCCTGACAGGGACCGGAAAATATGGCCTTGGTGTTGCTGTTTATTAGCAATGCTGAGATCAGTGGTAATAGGAGCCAAGCAGTGTGTGGTTGATAAAGTGCAGGGTGTCAAGAAGCAGCAGCAACTAGAAATTAGACTGACAAGAGCCAGCACTCTCTGAATATTGATAGCTGATAAATAGGAAGCTGGACTCTTTTTTTTTTTTTTTTTTGAAGGGGCATATAAAAGAGGGTGGCACAAGCTGACAAGGGTTTGCGAAGCCAAGGGAGAAACGGCTGAGTTCCAATTTTGCCCTTTCTGATATCTGAAGGGGTTTTCTTCAACATGGATCTTCATTTCATTCATGGTATTCCTTGTGAGGCTGCTTTGCACCCTGTGCAAGGAGCCAGGGATGTAAAGATGAACAAGACAGGGTCCCTACTGCCCACTGCTGTGCTTATTATCTTGGGGAAGCAGACTCCCTTGAGAATGTGAAGAAAAGTACAGACCTTCAAAAGAGAAAATTCACATTTACACCCAAGACATAAGGTCTGCACTCAGCTTCAGGGGGGTTACAGAACTGAAACCCATTTGGGAATATTTTTGGAAGTGAACTTTGGCTTAGAGCTCCTAGTCTGCTGTCCTCAGCTACTATGGGGAGGGGAGATACTTTTTCAGAGATGAATAAGCACCATTTGTGGGAAGAACGAGTCAAAGCACAAGGGCATCACTTTGTAAGAGGGTTTCCACTGGAAGCCTAGAGGATGTCTTGGATTGACTCATACTGAACCCCTCTCATGCTCACTGCAGCAGCATCCCCAGTACTGGAGAGGAAGAAGGATGTTCAGAGGAATGGCTGTCACTCAGCAGTGGGACCAACAGTTGCCTGGAGCAGGGATCTCAGGCTTGGAGGTGCAGCAGAAGCACCTGACTTCCACAAACACACTGATGCCAGGGCCCCAGCCAGAAACCTCATTCTCTATTTTCTATGGTATGTGAAGAGTTAACTTCTTTTGCTTCTAGGAGGCATTCCTTGACAGCACAGAGTAGTTTTGTCCTCCGTTTCTTTCAGATCACTTATTCCAATTGACAACTCTGGATATATTATTTGTTGTTTTACTCACCTGTTTACTTACGGTTCTTTAGACTTTCTACTAGATTTCAAGGTCACCACAGCAGGGGACTGTACCCACTGCCAAGCACAGTGCTTGGTACTTAGTAGGTGCTCAATAAATGTTCGTGGAATAAATGGATGAGTAAATATCCTTAAGTACAGCAGAAAATTAAATTAGAATATCATAAATCTTAAAGTTCTATTGTGTTAGTATATGAATTCCTTCCCTCATTCCAAATTATTCATTAAGCATCTACTACTGCCAGACCCTGTCAGACCTAGGGAGGTGGGGCCCTTGTCTAAACCAGAATAAATAAATAAAATGACTGAAACTACAATACCTGCAAAAGCTAGAACCTATGTAGGGTGAAAATCCATCAGAGAAGAAAAATGCAAATAATTCCCATTAAAAGAGAGTGAAAGAAAAGTGGTAAGACTGCACCCTGTCAAAGGCTGAAAACTTGTAAGAACTGGAAATATGAAGCAGTCCCGGTGAGTTCCAGCTCTCACAGGTTTCACTATATTAGTAATAACAGGTTTTATTTTTAAGTTTTTCCTATATTTTAGACACTGAGGAGACTAATTTGCACATATGATCTCACTGATTCTCAGAACTATCCTATAAAATTAGATGCTGTTATTAGTCCTGTTTTACAGATAAAGACCTGGGCTCTGGAGAGAAGTAATCTGCCAATGACCTCCCCAACCCATTGCCATCGAGTCGATTCCAACTCACAGTGACCCTACAGGACAGTGTAGAACTGCCCCATAGGGTTTCCAAGGCTGTAATCTTTAAAAAGCAGACTGCCACATCTTCCGCCCACTGAGTGGCTGGGGAGTTCAAATCTCTTACCTTTCAGTTAGCAGTGGAGCATTTAACCACTGCCACAAGGACTCCATTGCCAATGACCAGCAATGTACAAATGGGGAGCTGGGAATTGAAAATAGCTGGGTCTGGGTCTGACCTCAAAGTCTATATTCACAGGAGCTGCAGTAAGGTCACTCAGGGGCTTCTAAAGCATCCATAAAACAGGTCCACAGAAAAATAATAGCTACATCTGTGTAATTATTTGGGGCCCTGTTCTGCACCCAGGTTTTGCAGCAAGTGTTTAATATAAGAAAAATGTTTAATACTGCGGTTATAGTAATAACGGCATATATGTATCAACGGGGTTTTTTAGTTTGCAAACTATTTCCACATAAAATGAAGCATTTGACTCCCAGAAAAAACTCTGAAAGAGGGAAGAGATAGAATATTAGCCCCTTTTTGTGTTTGGGGTCTTAAAAGCTTGGGAGCGGCCATCTAAAACACAAGTATAGATCTCTACTTGCCAGGTGCAAAACAGCAAGAAGGCAACCAAAAGCTCAGAGAAGAAACAACCCTGCATGAGCCACAGCCTGATCTATCCTGAGACCAGAAGCACTAGGTAGTGCACGGCTACCACCACCAACCATCCTGACCAAGGTCACAATAGATGATCCTGGATAGAATGGAAGAAAAATGTGCAGCAGAACTCGAATTCTTATTTAAAAAAAAAAAAAAGAGCCAGACGAACTGAAACAGTAGAGAACAGAGGACTCACTGAGACTGTCACCCTGAGACACTCTTTAGACCAAGAGCCGAGCCTATCCCAAGATAACCTTTTAGTAAAATAGCGGAGGAGGACACAAAATAAAGGATATTACCCGTAATATCCTTAAAAGCCATCAGTATGAGACCAAAAGGTCAACAATCACTCAAAAACAAAGTTGAGAAGATAAGGGGACAGGAAAACTACAGTACTGGAAAGGGAACAAACAAGAACACAAAGAAATGTTGACACATTATAATAAAAGTTAACCAATGTCACTGAACAATTTGTGTGGAAATTGTCAAATAGGAACCTAACTTGCTGTATAAACTTTCACCAAAAACTCATTAAAAGGTTATTTAAAAAAAAGAATTTTACCCCTTTTTTTTTCCAGAAGAAGTAACAGGCTCCAAGAAGGTCTGGCTCAGGGCCACACAGCTGGCAGCTGAGAGTCCTGAACCTGGTCTCAAAGGCTCCCTGGCTTCCCAGGATCATTTAATTTTTGCATTTAAAGGATTCATAAATTATCCCAGTGGATCCTTCGAAAATAATCCGTGGCAGCACAGTATCAGGAGACAGGAGAGCAGTAGGGTTCCGTAGTGACAAGGGCCACCTAGGTTCTTTGTCCCAGCCCCACCACTAACTAGCTGCAGGACTCTGGGAAAATCACTTTCACTCTTTGGGCCTCTGGGCTTCTTTACCTGTAAAGATGGGGATGGCGACTTTGATTAGATGATCTGTAAGTTGTTTCCCAGCTCTGAAACTCAATATGAAGCTAAGTCTCACCTCTTTTTTAAGTCTCCTTCTTGGCCTCCTTTTTCCCCTCTTTTAACTGCATTCATGACACTCAAGGATTAGCTATGACAAAGCTTGGACCCCTCATGACGAAGGACCTTAGCTGTCAAGCTTCAGAAACAGAATTCCCACTGCTGACCTGACCCCTGTGCAGTTGGAAGAGGGAGTCTAGAGCGAGCGGGGTGGTCTTTGCCAGCAGGCAGCATTTGTTATGATGAATAATGGAGATTCTTAATGCCCAGCGTCCTCTTATTTATCATTCAAACCTGGCTGATTCAGGGGCTTTGCTACTGAGGAATCATTACCTTAGGGTCAGAGATTTAGTCTATTTAGAATCTTATTAGGAGCCTGCCACTCACCAAAGGGAAATGCTATTTTAATATTAAAAGCAGGCCATTGCTACAAATGTCCATTTAACATTTACCATTTCCATGTATATTCCAACAACATTAGAAAAACTTTCAAAGGATACAAATGCTCTCTATGTGGTGGGACTCATTATCACAGAATTTAAAGGGTCAAGATGGGATACTTTCAGGTGTCTGTAAGGTCCCTGGTAGCCAAATAGTTTGCCCAAGGGTTGGTGGTTCAAACCCACCCAGCAAGCCACAGAAAGCCTGGCCATCTGCTCCCATAAAGATTACAGCCAACAAAGCTCTATGGAACGTTCTACTCTGTAACACGTGGGGTCGCCATTAAGTCGGAATTGACTCAATGGCAATGGGTTTGTTTTTTTTTTTTGGTTTTTGGCGACTATGGATTCAC
Source organism: Loxodonta africana (assembly GCF_030014295.1). Classification (NCBI taxonomy): domain Eukaryota; kingdom Metazoa; phylum Chordata; class Mammalia; order Proboscidea; family Elephantidae; genus Loxodonta; species Loxodonta africana. The sequence goes on along the minus strand of NC_087348.1, from coordinate 52,936,667 downwards.
CCCCGGACTGGCAGGCGTCAGTGGGATTCCAGTTGGATACGTGGAGGTTGGAGACCTGTGCCCTACTTCTAGCCCTCCTGTAACTGGATGCAATTGACAAATTGTTTAACCTTGATTTCTTCAGTTGGGAAAGGAATCACACCAGTTAAGCTTGCCTCAAAGGAACCTAGGGAGTAGAGGGAAGCCATCGAATGGTTCCCATTTCCTACCTCTTCTCATTTTGCCCTTTCTGCTCATTTAATGCTACCTTTAAAACTACCCTGGAGTCCTGGTGGCGCAGTGGTTAAGAGCTGGGCCGCTAACCAAAAGGTCGGCAGTTCAAAACCACCCGCTGCTCCTTGGGAACCCTATGGGACAGCTCTACTCGGCCCTGTAGGTTCGAATTTGAGTCAGAATTGACTCGACAGCAACTGGTTTTATTTTGCATTTTTCCAGGTGATTCCCAGTTCAAAGCCCGGTTCTGAACTGGAAATAATAAGGTCAAGGAGACTGAGTTACAAGGGGCAAGTGGTGGGGCATAGGAACCAGTGTGGTCAGACACAGGGTGCAGGGAAGGATCCTGTGTGCAGAGCTCAGGAATCTGGAGTTTATTTTCAGGTACTGAAGAGCCTGTGAAGGTTTTTAAGCAGAGAAGTGAAATAATCTGATGTCTGCTTCTGGGGATCTTGTTAAAACATAGATTCTGATTCAGTATATCTGGGGGTGGAAAAGCAAATTCTCAGCAGGAGGTCGAGCTGGAAAGAACTGGTTGGAGGCCCTGGTTCAGAAGGTCTTCCCTCTCTAGTACTTCAAAGTGGCTACAGTTGGTTCATCCTTCAAGATCCTGCTTAAACATCACCCCCTCTATGGATCTTGCTCTGGCCCATCCTGCGGCAGTAATACATCCTCTCTGTTTCTTCAGCTAGCTCGATGTGAGGACCTTCGTGCAGAAGGTTATTACAGTACCGTAATTAATGATTTTTTCTGAGACCTCACTGCTCATTATACCAGTATTTCTCCTGTGGTCTTCGCATCAGAATTATCTGGGGTGCTTGTTAAAAATGAAGATTCCTGGGTCCCATTCAAACTCACCAATCTCTGGAGGTGGGTGTGCACACTTAAGTTTGAGAACCACTGCACTAGCATGAGAGCTTGAGGGCGCAGGAGTCGCAGTGGATTCATCCTTGAATCTCCAGGGTTTAGCACAGTAGCTGGCACCTAGTAGGCACTCAATAAACATCTGTGAATGAATAAATAACTTAGGATCTTAGGACACAGACAAGTGGAGTCCTTGTGCTGGGGATCTGACTAAGGCAACTTGAAGATGAGTTGCCTTAAGATGTCTCTAAAAACACTGTGTCTAGCAGCACGGGGGATGAAAGAGCTAAGAGAGCGTCACCAAGTTTCTTTGCCAACATTATTCTAGGTGGCTCTGCAAAAAAGACAGTGGGATGATAAAGATGGATGGTGAGATTTACACAGAAAGTGGGAGAGAAGAGGGAAGAAAGGGCCTTTTGGGGGTGGATGAAGATGGAGGAAAGGCCCTCCTGGCTGAAGTTGTCCAGCATATACTGCACCTTGTTCAAATGTGACTCCCTGGGGAGTCAGTAGGGTTCCCTGCATGGATGTACAACTGAGTTATGTGCAGTGGATACTGGAGGAAAAGATAGTCCTTTGAACTTTATTTTGTACTCAGAACATTAAATAAATATAACAGGTTAACCTACCAGCAGCTAAAATTAAGTCTCTGGTTACTACCAAAATAGAAGCAATGGATTTCCTGGGACCTTTTCATTGAGAAGAAAACTTGGGGTCCAAGCTGAAAAAGAAATGCTGTCAGGTCAAGCTGCAGGCTCCTTCTAGGAAGCTCCAACACCTCTAAGGTGTTCCCAGGTTCAAAGATACTGGGGAACCTGCAGGGGTGGACGAGTGGCCTCTATGTCATCCATCAGCCCTCAAGGCACCCTTTAATTTAGTATTCTTCAAAACGGACCTGTTTGAATTGAGGCTTTGCAGGGTCCCTAGCAAAATGAAGGTGGAGACCACTTGATTTTATTTCTGGGACAATCAAATTTCTCTCCAACAGGGCAATTTCACGACTGGCTATTTTTGCAAATAAGGTATTGCAGCCCCAACAGTAACATCACACACTACCTACCAGCTTCTGACTGTGTATGGTGACATTCTCACTCGATTTGTTTCCTTAGACATTAGGGCAATAATGGACTTTCCCTTCCCATGGGGAAAATTGTGTGCACCAAAATTTCCGGTCATTTTCTCCAGTTTGCTCTGTGATTTCAAAATGGCAGATTTCACTGGATACCGATGAGACTAAGCAAAGAAGACTCTTCTACTCCGTGCTTCTCCCACTTGCCTTAGAAAGGAAGAGACCCTCCTGCTAGGTGTAACTCCATTACTCCAAAGGCTGGCTGGGAATCTGAGACCTGGTCTCTGGAACGCTGTCTGTGCCCTCCCAGAGGAAGGGACTGGGACTGTATCTGAATGCCATTTATATGCAGCCAGAGTCCACAAGGAGGTTTCCTGTGCTCTGGGTGCTGCTGTGGTACACAAAGGAGATCAAGAGAGTGTCACTTCTTTCCCAAAGAGGTCATCCCTGACCTTGTAGTCTCCATATACACACCTTTGTTTCACACATTTCTTTGAGCAAGCAACAACTTTTTCAAAAGGCCCTTTTAAAAGGAGAGGGGACTTCTTTTTACCTTGGGAAGGAGACTATTGTTGCTGGAAAACCAAAAGAAATCTGTACCTTAATCCTGATGTCATTGCTAGAGGAATCTTATTTACAGTATGACAAAAACCCGTTCTGTTTTTACAGCCTCATTAAATCTAAGCCTCATTTAACTAGTAGGACATTTTTACAATGGGTTTACTGGCGTACTGTGATAAATGGCTAACATCCTTCAACAATAGCCGGGCTATAGCCATAACCACGATGTGTATAAACACTGCATCAGTTTAACAATGCACAGTGCTGAATAGCAGGAAGTGAAGGCAAACATTTTCCCCGAGTGTTTTTTTGTATGTGTGAGGGAAAAAGAAAAAAGAAAAATTCACTGAAGGGAAAAATTATAAAATTTTTTCTAAGTTTAATCTTTCTGCCTAGGAGAATAAAACGATCTTTGAAATTCATGACCAAGTTTAAAAAAAAAAAATTCACGAAATCTGATAATTTGGTCCCTCATAGATAAAAAGGGTTGGCAATAGAATGAAAATGACCCCATTTGCCTTCCTTTGTAAAAATCCTTATATCTGAGAAATGAATAGAATGGCTTATGAATACATACAGGTCACCCTTCTAGAAACTAAAGTCTCACTTGCTTATGCAAGAATATGGATTAGGGTGGTAGGCAAATGAAAACAACCAGCGCGGGGCCAGAACCTAAAGACCAAAGGACTTTTTTTTTTCCTTTTTCCTGATCAGAAGGTCTATAATCTGCATTTTGTCTCCATAATAGAGAATTTAATCATCACATATATTTTCATGACTGTTGGGGCCTCTTTCTGTGGGTGCCAAAGGATGGAAAATCACAGTTTCCTAAATTAGGGGAGAAAATGTGTACTCAACACATTTAGATCCTATGCAGATTTTCATTGGCCTCTGACGTTCTTTCACACCAAATGATAATGCATAACTGGACAGAGAAAAGCCTCTAGGATTTACACCAGAGACTAAGGTCTGACATTCTGTCTAAATGAAATTTCCCAGTTGTCCCAACCAGTTTTTACCTTGTTGCCATGCTAGTAGTTTGAAATGTCACTATATATTGCTTCAGTGACAGGTGAGTAAAAGCCAAACCTGGCTCGGCTGGCTCTCAGAGCAAAGAAGCCTGGGAACCAGCCTAGAGTCCTTCTGCCCACTCCCCCCAAGGGCCTTGGCCCATGCTCCATGCCACCCAGCAGCACTGCCAAAGAAGACCCAAAAACTATGCCAGTGACCCTCTTGAAAGGCCAATTAGGAGGGACTGTGGACAATTGTGGACAATTATGGAGCCCTGAAGGTGCAGCGGTTAAGAGCTGTGGCTGCTAACCAAATGGTTGGCAGTTCAAGTCCATTGGCTACTCCTTGGAAACCCCGTGGGGCCATACTATTTTGTCCTGTTGAGTCACTATGAGTCAACAGCAATGGGTTTGATTTTTTTTTGTTTGTTTGTTTTTTTTTGGTGGACAATTATAGGAGCCCTGGTGGTGTAGTGGTTAAGCGCTTAGCTGCTAAATGGAAGATTGGCGGTTTGAACCTACCAGCCCCTCCGTGTGAAAAAGATGTAACAGTCTGCTCCCACAAAGATTACAGCCTTAGAAACCCTATGAGGCAGTTTCACTCTGTTCTACAGGGTTGCTATGAGTCAGAATCAACGAGGGCAGTGGGTGGGTTTGGTGGACAATTAGGACTTGCAAGAAAAGACACTTACTATCTCCATCTCTCTCTTTCTGCATGTGTTTTAACAATAAAAGGCTACTTACCTTCTGTCGTGAGCTTTGGTAATGGTTCTGTTTTTATTTTAACATACATTTAAAACATAAAGCAGGTTTTCCTTTCGTAGTGCTAAAAAAGAAAACCCTGTGTAGGGATATATCCTCAGGTTACCCCAGTGTCTGGTGTTTTTGTTTTTTTTTTTTTCCCCCAAATGCCAAAAGGCAGTTTCTACAACCTACATCTTCCCATATGGGATGAAAGGTAATCAGAAGGCATGTCTAAGTGGTTCAACAACAGTGTAAATCAATTAAGCATCGCCATTCCCCCCAGGAAACCGTCCCTTTGCAGATCAGCCTGGCTTAACACGATGAGATGTGGGGATGAGATGTGGGATTTCCCCACTTACAAAGATTTCTTACCTGGCCAGTCCTGTCACAATCAGAACCAGCCTCGGGGCACATTCAGCGCTCTTTAAACTGCCAGCCCTTCTGCCCTGCAAGTCTGATAAACTGACATTTCAACCAAGAGGGAGTTGAGCCTCCGTGACTCAGTTTCTAATTGGGGACACAGAAGACTAACTTCTAACATAAAGGACACTGGCTGGGGTAATGTTTCATCAGATTCTTGCCACGTCCTTTCCAATACACCAAAGGATTGCAATAAGCTTCACAATATATGCTGCCTTGGCATTCTTGAATTAGTAGGGAGAGTCATTTGGGGTTTACGTGTGGACTGCCCATATTCATATTTGGGTTTAATTCATATTTGTGTTTCCTAGAATCTATGTCCACAGAGTGAAGCTACAGTTGGATGTCACAAATGAACCAATGTGCACTAAGCTCATAATCCCCAAACGTCCAGGGCAACCTCTGCTGCTGCTGCATTTAATGCATATGGGTATTCCTAGAGGTAAGAAATGGAGCCCCTCATGTGACATGCAACAGAGAGCAAGAGTGTCAAGGTGGAAAGAGTCCTAACTTGGGAGCCAAACTGCTGGGCTCTTTTTCTGGCTTTTACAAAGCAGAACTTTCTGGCTGCTCCTTAGCCTGTTTTCTTTTGTGCCTAATGAGAGATTAAGATCAGATGATTGTTCCGTGAACAAGAAAATGTCTAGAAGTTGGGAGAGAAAGAGTAAAAAAATAAAATCGTTGTGGTTGTTAGCTGTCGTCGAGTCGGCCCCCAACTCGTGACAACCCCATGCACAACAAAATGGAATGCTGCCTCGTCCTGCGCCATCCTCATGATTGGCTGTGGATCAGACTACTGTGATCCATAGGGTTTTCATAAAATACTAGAGATAGAAACATAGAAATCAATTAGTACAACAATCTCATTTTATATGTGAAGAAAGCAGGGGCCAAAGGGACAAGGTGACATCTAAAATTACGTGACCAGGAAGTGAACCATATATAAATGGGGCCCCCTGAGTTCCACACCAACCCTCCTTCTACAACACAGAGCAGAATGAGCTTGAAATGCAACTAATAATTAGGAAAAAAATCAAAAAATCAGCAAAAATTCCAACTATCCATATTCCAACCAACTCAGATCCTGAATTAACTAGATTTTCATTTACTCCGCCCTCAACTTTTATAGGAAAGAGGCAGAAAGATGTCCCCATCAGGAATCAGTTTACAAGGAGCAATTCTAGGAATAAACAGGCAGCCAGCCCAAACACCTAGAGCTTCAAAACCACTTGTTCTCACACTTCTCTTGGCATAAAAATTACCTCGGGTGGTAAAGCGTAGATTTCTGCCCCACTACCAGTAATTTTGGTTCTGTCTAGGGGGCCTGGCACTGGATTACCAAGCAATGGGGTCAAGGCAAAGTCTCGTATTCAGGGGCCACATATCCTAGACGAGTGAGGACAACAAATTTATGTCAACTATGGTCACTGGAGTTAAAATTTTTAGGACATCTTTAAACAGCTATTAAAATAAGAGTTTTTTTGTTTAAGCCTCAGAAATTTAAACTAACCCAAACATTCCGTTTACCAAAAATGCCTGTTCATCATTGTTATACTACTTCGTGTATACGATGTTAGCACAGTCATAAATAAACTCAGTTTCCCAAAGTGGGACTTAAACGGGACCGTGGAATATCTGGTTCAGCATAGACAAAGTCACTATGACAACTATAATTTTATAATAAGAAAACCCAAAGCCACCCCAGCATAGAAATAAAACCTAAGCTATCAATGGATTTTGAAATACTGCGTCTCTTGAGATTTTTCTGCAATTGGAAATGTTCAAGTCTTTATAAAAAGAAAGTCATGACAGTGCTTTTAGGTCGTGTTATAAGGAGAGGCCTTAACAAGAAAATCATAAAATATTCAGCATAAATATTCAGCATAAATATTCAGCATAGCAGTGTTCAAATCCACAAAGTTCCACCTAGGAGCTCTCTGGTGTCCTTAAGATAATTCAAGGATATAATGAGAGTTAACAGAGTTACATGAAATCAGAAATAATGCCCTCCTGACCCCAACTCCCTGCCCCAAACAAGCCATATGTGTTAGGTTGGCGTATATGGAGAACAGACACCAGTGTCAAACATCTCTTCCTCTCTGGAAATCCTGAGCAGAACATGTGTATTGTGATAATTAGTTTTGCCCAAACGTGGCAACTGTTTTCAGAAAGCCAAACAGATACTCTATTCCCAGAAATGAAAGGATATGATTTGAACTATCTGGAGGCAAATGACAGCAAGGAGTCTTTGAGAGCTGGCCCGTCTTCTGTTCCACTTTGTAGACTACGTATGTAGGAAAAAGAAAACCCTGGTAGCATAGTCTTTGTGGAGACACACAGGACTTTTTGTACTTGGCACACACAAGACCAGGTACACCCAAAACTGAAGCAGGGATGGACAGATGAGTGTCACTCCCTGCTGACAGCACTTTCTGTTTAGATCCAGAGAATCCTGTATTCTTTTGAAAGGTAGGTTTTCTTCTCTGCATTTGTTATGCCAAGAGTTGTTGTCTTTCTTACTCTCTCTCTTTTTTATGTATGTCTGCTTCCCTTGGCCACAGTATAAATGAAAAGTTCAATTTTTCATCCCAAAATGGCAGAAAAGTCTTTACTGACAAGAATCAAGAGTCCATCAGTCCCAAACTGTTGGAGGTAGAATGGGGTGGGAATTATGTCTCCTAAGAAAAACTAGAAAGCAGAATGGTGATGCCACACCAGAGATACTATTCAAAGGATTTGGTTTACATTTAATTTGTACCACAGAGAGTTGAGAGCCAGCAAGTCTATCCCTGATGGAGTGAAAGGGTGCTCCAGCTTCTGAGTCACACACTGCGGCATCAGTGTTACGAGAAATCGTTTGGTTGTTACAGGATAAATGGTTGCTGCAGAATAAAGAGAAGGATACTGGACTGACACCAGAGTACAAAGTTCAGTACCCTCAGCAGGAACATGACAAAAAGAACTTTAAAAAACAGAGAGGAGTCCCTGGGTGGCGCAAATGGTTAAGCCCTCCACTACTAACTGGATGGTTGGCTGTTCAAACTCACCTAGAGGCACCTAGGAAGACAGGCCTGGTCATCTACTTCCATAAGGCCATAGCCTTGAAAACCCTATGGAGCAGTTCTACTCTACATAAGAACTGCCATGAGTCAGAATCGACTTGATGACAACAGCAACGACAACAACAAAAAACCCAGAGAATGTTCCCTACAGGTTGGCTGCAGTGACTAAGTCTGCTTTATAAAGAGTAAAGGTTCTTTCAGGCCTTCACATATTTCAAGTGAAAATCATCCTGACAATTTAATCTCTAGATTTTTTCCCTCGTTGTATCTCAGGTTCTGAAAGTAAGCACCATATATTTCCTATCACAAATAGAAACGTCGTTACCGGGGTAGGTTCCAGGAGATCATCCTGGGTAAACATTCAGGCTGGGATGCGGGCGCTCGCTGTCTTGCATAAATTCATTTGATCAACTTATCAACCATAATTCCATAAGTTTATATGTCGCCTTCAAGTGTTATCGGACTCTGAAGTCTGAGAAGAGGGGCACGGGGGAACAAAGGAAAATACTGCAGTTAACAATATGGCAATCTGCACTGAACTTGGAAAGCTTTTCCCAGGTTTAGGGCACATTTTGAGAAATGAAAACTGAAAGTTCACATTTAATGCCTATTTTTCACAACCCCCTGCTTTCCAGAGTAATGAGGTCCCCATTACCAGGGAGTAATCAGTGATATACAGCGTTCTGCAAGAAACCAAAAGAGACCTACATAAGTGGAAAAACATACCTTGCTCATGGATAGGAAGACTTAACATTGTAAAAATGTCTATTCTACCAAAAGCCATATATAGATACAATGCAATTCTGATTCAAATTCCAACGACATTTTTTAATGAGATGAAGAGACAAATCACCAACTTCGTATGGAAGGGAAAGAGGCCTCGCATAAGTAAAGCATTACTGAAAAAGGAGAACAAAGTGGGAGGCCTCACTCTATCTGATTTAAAAAAAAAAAAAAACCTATTATATTGCCACAGTAGTCAAAACAGCCTGGTACTGGTACAACAACAGATACATACACCAATGGAACAGAATTGAGAATCCAGACAGAAATCCATCCACATATGAGCAGCTGATATTTGACAAAGGCCCAAAGTCAGTTAATTGGGGAAAAGACAGTCTTTTTAACAAACAGTGCTGGCATAACTGGATATCCATTTGCAAAAAAATGAAAAAAGACCCATACCTCACACCATGCACAAAAATAACTCAAAATGGATCAAAGACATAAATATAAAATCTAAAACTATAAACATCACGGAAGAAAAAATAAGGACAACCCTAGGAGCCCTAATACATGGCACAAATAGTATACAAAACATTACTAACAATGCAGAAGAGAAACTAGGTAACTGGGAGCTCCTAAAAATCAAACACCTATGCTCATCCAAAGACTTCATCAAAAGAGTAAAAAGATTACCTACAGACTGGGAAAAAGCTTTTAGCTATGACATTTCCCATTAGTGCCTGATCTCTAAAATCTATGTGATACTGCAAAAACTCAACTACAAAAAGACAAATAACCCAATTAAAAAATGGGCAAAGGATATGAATAGACATTTCACTAAAGAAGACATTCAGGTAGCCAACAGATACATGAGGAAATGTTCACAATAATTAGCCACTAGAGAAATGCAGATCAAAACTACAATGACATTCCATCTCACTCCAACACAACATAATAAATGTCGGAGAGGTTGTGGAGAGACTAGAACACTTATACACTGCTGGTAGGAATGTAAAATGGTACAACCACTTTGGAAATCAATTTGGCACTTCCTCAAAAAACTAGATATAAAATTACCATACGATCCAGCAATCCCCCTCCTTGGAATATATCCTAGAGAATTAAGAGCCTTTATACACCCATGTTCACTGCAGCATTGTTTACAGTAGCAAAAAATAGAAGCAACCAAGGTGCCCATCAACAGATGAATGGATAAATTATGGTATATTCACACAGTGGAATACTACACATCAATAAAGAACAGTGATGAATCTGTGAAACATTTCATAACGTGGAGGAATCTGGAAGGCATTATACTGAGTGAAATTAGTCAGTTGCAAAAGGACAAATATTTTGTAAGACCACTATTACAATAACTGGAGAAATAGTTTAAACAGAGAAGAAAATATTCTTTGATGGCTATGGGGGAGGGAGGAAGAAAGGGAGGAGGGTTTCCACTAATTAGACAGTAGATAAGAATTATTTTAGGTGAAGGGAAAGACAACACACAATACAGGAGAAGTCAGCACAACTGGACTAAACTAAAAGCAATGAAGTTTCCTGAATAAACTGAGTGCTTCGAAGGCCAGCATAGCAGGGACAGGGCAGTGGGGACCATGGTTTCAGGGGACATCTAAGTTAATTGGCATAATAAAATCTATTAAGAAAACATTCTGTATCCCACTTTGGAGCATGGCTTCTGGGGTCTCAAACGCTAGCAAATGCCATCTAAGAGGCATCAATGGGTCTCAACCCGCCTAGAGCAAAGGAGAATGAAGAACACCAAAGACACAACGTAATTATGACCCCAAGAGGCAGAAAGGACCACATAAACCAGAGACTGCAGCTGCCTGAGACCAGAAGAGCTAGATGGTGCTCAGCTACAACCAATAACTGCCCTGACAGGGTGTCCAATGGAGAGCCCCTGAGGGAGCAGGACAGCACTGGGATGCAGACCCTAAATTCTCCTAAAGAGACTAGACTTAATGGTCGGACTGAGACTAGAAGGACCCCAGAGGTCATGGTCCCCAGACCTTCTGTTAGCCCAAGAGAGGAGCCATTCCCAAAGCCAGCTCTTCAGGCAGGGATTGGACTGGACTATGGGATAGAAAATGATAGTGGTGAAGAATGAGCTTCTTGGATCAAGTAGACACATGAGACTATGTTGGCATCTCCTGTCTGGAGGGGAGATGAGAGGGCAGAGGGGTCAGAAGCTGGCCGAATGGACATGAAAACACAGGCTGGAGGGAAGGAGTGTGCTGACTCATTAGGGGGAGAGCAATTAGGAGTATATAGCAAAAAAATATAGCAAGGCGCATATAAATTTTTGTATGAGAGACTGACTTGATTTCTAAACTTGCACTTAAAACACCACAAAAAAAAAAAGATATACAGCATTCCTGCAACTTAACAATAAACTGAAAACAGTAAATAGTGAACAAAATAGACACTCTACAAGGACCACTCTCTGGCATGAACTCATTTATGTTACTCTATGACCCATCTTGAAAGACAGCAAAAATCACCCATAGCCTACAGATCCAACTACTGCATGAAAAAATAATAAGACTGTAATATGTGCTTTACATACAAATCACTGCAAAATTTTAAAATAATGTTAAGATACCAAGAAGGAAGGTTCAGAAATACTCTTAAGAAGGAAGGGGACAATTAGTCTCTTTTAAAAATTATTTTAGACAATGACTTCCTTCATTCAGGGAAAAAAAAAAAAAATCTTGTTTCTATTTTTGACTAGCAATCTATTTTCCTGGGCTGGATTTCCAAGAGGAGTTTACTAAGGTCCAAGTACTTGCAAACAAGAAGGCCAATAATTTCCCATTCCCATCCCTCTAACCTCCATATAACTAATTAAATAAAAAGCCACTGTAGTATTTTTAATTGATGGAAACTGAAGTAAATAGATGTATTTATTACTCAGATAGCAAAAAGCAGGGAAAAGGGCATCATTCCTATCATCCGGTATTTAACTAATGGATGGAAAGTTTAATAAGAACTCTAAAAAGGGACATGTGAAGAGATTTTAAATCTGGAAAGACAGGGTCCTACAGCAGGGGGTGGGTTGGGGAAAAATATTAACTGTCTGCAGAGAGAAAAGATCAACTTCCTAAAGAACCCATGATTTAAAAAGACAAAGAAGAGTTGGAAATAGTTGAGAGACACTGGAATGGAAATGGTCAATGTCTACCCAAACGGTAAACTTATAAAAGGGGAGAAGAGGTAAGCAGTCACCATTTCACGTGTCTGTTTCGCGCCATTGGGCAGAAACCTCATTTTCAGAGGAGTCTCTGATTTAGCTCAGAAAAAAAAAAAGCTGGGAGTATTAAAAGCTGAGGTCTGTTGCTTATCTTCAATCAATCATTTCACTTTAATGATTTAGATTTTTTTTTAACTGTCATTTTATAATGCATGTTATGTTTTAGGTTCTGTTGTGCAGGAATTTAGAAGCATAGCTCCTCAAACTTACAATTGGATTTGGACGGCAGTACTTACCCACGAGACACTTGGGTAACTCTTGCAGATTCTAGGTTAGTTGGTGCTATAATTCAACTCAGTTAAGAGCTCAGCTATGGAAACTGATTCCATATTCTTCTAGGCAACAACTATATGACCTGGGGCCAGTGACTTCTCTGGCTCACAGCCAAGTGGTCTGTAAAATGAGGATCATTATACCTTGTCCACGAAGTTGTGAAGATGAACTATAACGTCCAGTACAGAGCCTGACATATGGTAAATTCTCTAACAAACAGGAAGTGTGATAGCTACACAAACTTGTCTCAAATGGTTCAGTCCAGAGTTGCAAACTCAGGTACATTTCGGGTTTGTGTAGGTATGTTATGTAAGTGAACATGGAATGTTACAACAATTGGGAATGGAGTGAGGATTATAGCTCATTGGAGAGTTATGTCCCACATGAAAACCTTTAAACTCACTGAATTATTTATTTGCTTAAGCAAAATATTGCACATAGAAAACACACTTGGGGGCCAAACGTAGGCCTAATTCCTAGTGTATGGCTCTTGAAGAACCTGAAGAGGTAGTAAAAAGATTAGAGGGTTTCAATGAATGAAGTGTCTTTGAAAGCTATAGGCCAAGCCTGTAATGATTATAATCGTTTTTGTTGTATAGCGTCCATTATATTCTGACTCACAGTGACCCTATAGGACAGAATAGAACTGTCCCATAGGGTTTTCTGGGCTGTAATCTTTACAGGAGCAGATTGCCAGATCTTTCGTGGGTTTGAACCACCAACCTTTGGGTTAGCAGCAGAGCACTTAACTATTACGCCATGAGGGCTCCTTGCCTAAAGCAGCCACTTGTCACTCTCCAACACATCGATCTATTTTATTACTGTGTAGAGCACTTATTAGTAGCTAATATTCTTTCACATTCTTTTCCTTTTCTTTTTATCTATTTCTTGCTAGAATGGATGCTCCGTGAGTCTTTGCTCTCACATCTGGCAAAAGAAGGTGTTCCATAAATAATTGCTGAACAACTGAATGAGAGGTATTACTATTTGCTCCTGTGAGTTAACACATACTCATGTTAGGAACTTCAATCTCTGAAACTTAACAGATTTTTCTTCCCCTCTGTATGGGGGCCAGTGAGGAGGGCAAGTTACATCAATAAAGGGATTAATATGGAGAATTAGTTACAAATATGTTAAAAGAGGAACGAACTTGAATATTAGCAATATAGACACCACTACCCTCCATGGGGCTGGAGTCACAAAGAGAAGAGATGGTGCTACTGGAGGCCAGGGTCACCCGCCAATGCTGGGAGCTTAATGGTCTTCCCAGCAGAAGCTGGCACCACTGTGGAAAGGGCTCTTTAGGGGAAGCTGGACCTGAGCCGTTCCTGGCGGCCAGTTGGCAAAGGAGCTTGGGAGCTTTCAACCAGTGTTTTTTGGCCCCACCCAGCCCCAGATACCCAAAACACTGGGCAAAATGCATTCAAATGAGACTTTTTTTTTAGGGTGTGTATTTTTTTTTTTTAATTGTTCTTTAAGTGAAAGTGTACCGCTCAAGTTAGTTTCTCATACAAAAATTTATGCACACATTGTTATGTGACCCCAGTTGCTCTCTCTATGTGACAGCACACTCCTCCTTCCCACCCCAGATTTTCCGTGTCCATTCAACCACCTTTTTGCCTTCCCATCTTGCCTCTGGACAGGAGCTGCCCATTCAAATGAGACCATTATTAAGGTCTACACAACCATGGCATTATATATGGTAAGAACAGGAAACTAGGTTTAACATTACACCTATCTGAACACACTCTGAGCCTCTGAAATGAAAGTGTGTGTGTAATGTTGTAACATATACTTTAAGCATATACACATATTTCAAACTTTTTACCTTCATACATGACAGAATAGTTAGTTAATAGAAATATTAATCTGTGTTTGGTTTTTCTGTTTTTTTCTCTCCTTTATTCGAAGAAGGTCTTTGTGTTCCTTTACCTCAGGGGTGTATCATGGCTTAAGCAGATGTTGTCAGAAACACCCCACCCCCACCCTTCCTGGCTTTTGTTTTCACTGAGGGCATGAAATTGGGTCAACACAATGGGGAGGGGAATGGATGAGTCACTCTGAGGACAGGGGTGAGGGTGAAGGATTATCAGAAGCAGTCAAGATAAGCAGGAGGGGGGGGACTCCTCAAGAGTGAGAAGGGAAGAACAGTTGAAAAACCCTGGTGGTGTAGTGGTTAAATGCTATGGCTGCTAACCAAAGGGACGGCAGTTTGAATCTGCCAGGCGCTCCTTGGAAACTCTGTGGGGGCAGTTCTATTCTGTCCTGTAGGGTCGCTATGAGTCGGAATCAACTCGATAACACTGAGTTTGTCTGCTTTTTTGTTTTTGTCTGGAGTAGCAAAAAAGCTGAAATTCCTGGCAAGGGGCGGTGGGGGAGTGACAAGCCCTCGGCAGGAACAGCTGTGTGGTGTTCTTCAGGAGGCCCAGTCATACCCTAACTCCACACTAGGGCAAAGATCCCCAAGCCCAAGTCAGGGAATGCAGAGCAATCACCAGCCTTCAAGGGACCATGCAATGCTAACAAAGACCCATCAGCAATAGCCGTGTGGACCAGACTACGTAGGAACCCTCCAAATGTACTGGAGCCAGGGCAGAAGGAGCCCCAGTAAGAAAGTGAGATGGAATTCCTTCCCACATGAATGAATAAAGGTTCAGATTTAGATTCACTTCAACTCCAAAAACAAACAAATAAATTGATGTACAATTTCTTGCATCTGCATATCACCGTGGAATAAAATTCACACCTGCTACACATGTTTAAATGTTTAAAAACTCGTTACTGGTGCAGAATGACTGCTCAGGCCTTGCGCTTTTATCAGTAGATGCAGCTGTGGAATTGTTGGAGGTGCAAGGGGGTTGAGTTTTATTCAGATTCCCCATGTCTGAGATAGACTCACTGATGGGGAACCAAGGAAAGACGGTGTGGATGACTCTAAGAGATCACTCGGGTTGGACCAACTCCCATATTTTACAGAGAAGGCAACAGAGCTCCACACAGGGCACCAGTTCAGGCAAACATGCCACATATTACAAGTGTTTCCCAAGCTTCGGTCCTCATGTACTAGAGTTACACTTCATTTGCCACATCTGTGTGCCACCTGTACTATTAGCTAAATATTTTTCTACATATAGACTCACTTTTATTACTTAAACAAATTTATCCTCCCCCTAAACAATAGTATCCATGAAATCATATTTGGTGTGCTACATACAGACTCACACACACACCCATTTTTCAATATACATGCAATAAATGTTCATCTGTGCATCCCCTAAAATTATATCATGCTTCACTAAGTGGCATAGTTTATCACCATTTGGGAAAATCTGTGTGCTACATGCCTTTTTTAGGGAACTATGGTTGTTCTGGAGCCCTGGTGGCGTAGTGGTTAAGAGCTTGGCTACTAACTAAAAGGTTGGCAGTTGAAATCCACCAGCTGCTCCTTGGAAACCCCATGGGGCAGTTCTACTCTGTCCTACAGGGTCACTGTGAGTTGGAATTGACTTTATGGCAACGGGTTTGGTTTTTTTGGATAGTTGATCTGGATATTATGATATCGTTTTCTCTTCCCTTTGATGCCACCTTCCAAACTTTGATAACCTTCTGGTGGTGATTAGCCTGAGTAAAAAATGGCATTGAGAGAGAGTGAGAGACAAGTAGGAAAAAGGAAGGGGAGGGGGAGAAGGAGGGAGTGGAATAAGAAAGAGTGAAGCAGAAAGAAGGGAGAAGAGACACAGCAAACATACGAATGGCATAGGAACCTCTGTGTGTGTACGAGTAATACGATCTCACCAGGAAGTCTGTGTATCAAAAACACGTTACGTCACGAAGAGGCAGCATTACCATAAACAATTACACAATAAACAATTACATAATGCCGGTCCCAAATATCAGGTCCTTTGGTGGCATGAATAGTTTGTGCTTAACTACAAACCTAAAGGTTGGCGGTTCAAACCCACCAGCAGCACCACAGAAGAAAAGCCTGGTGATCCGCTTCCATGAAGATTACAGAAGAAAACCCTATGAAGCAGTTCTACTCTGTAACACATGGGGTCGCCATTAATGGGAACTGGCTTTAGGCACTGGGGGGCTTTACGGCAGTGGGTTTTGTATTTTGGTCCCTGACATAGCCTGAAAATGGGAAGTATTTTTGCTCTAATCCCCCAGATTCTTCCAGGGCCCCTTGGAGTTCATGCTGCCACTTTATCTTGGCCTTTTCCCTCTGTAGAGACTTACAACTGCACAGCCAGCCCTCCCTCTATACCTTTACCACTTACCTCCCTTGTCAACTCAGGAAGACATTGCTGCAGAACGCTTCCTCTGGTCACTGATATCTCTGGGAACCAAATCCATTAAGATATTTCTGATCCTTACTCATGCTATTTTGAATGTCTGGTGCACAGGAAGGAACCGATAAAAATAGAATTACAATGCCCTTACCACCAAAGTAGCAAAGGGGCCGATTAAGATTGATGTCTGAATAAATAAACAACAGCAGGCTCTACATTTTAATAGCCTTTGATGGAAGCAGAAAAGAAGTGTAGTTTTCACTAAGTATGTGTGCGTATTTGTTTCCTTACCATGTACCTTTTTTCTTAAAACAAGGCTCCTCTTTTTTTGTTTTTAATATTAAAGGCAGTATGGAATAATAATAAATAATGGCTAAGAGTCACTGAGCACTTATATATGAGGCATGATTCCAGGACTTTACATGTACTAATAACATCCAATTCTTACAACAAACAAGCTAATAAGAATGGATGGATGCTGTTATTCTTTTTTTATTGATGAAAACACTAAGAATCAGAGATAAAGCAGTAGTAGAGCAATGTAAGTTCGTTCCATCTTGGTTCTCCAAATAAGTCCATTAGCAGGGAGCTACCTGAGTTTAGCTTCTGCAAACGTAGTTAGAGGAACCTAAACCACAGGTTTCTGTGAGGACTAAACTAGAATTATGTAAAAATCCTTCACAGAGTGCCTGACACATATGGTAAGCCCTCAAATATACTTCATTATCATCATCACCATCATTACCATTACCATGATGGTTCCTTCTTCCATATTCTCCCAATGATTAAAAGGCAGATTCATTCTCTCTCACTCTACACCTACGAATCTGATGATATGAGTCCATTTCAATGAAAGGAGCATGACCTAGTCCCTACAATCTCTCCAAGGAAAGGGGCTGGGCTTATTGTTGGGGTCACCGTAACTGTGCCCTGGGGGTTATCCAGAGAGCTCCACAAGGACTGCCTTGAGCCCAAATGGAATCATGTCATTTGATCAGCAGCATCCAATCTCAAAACTATTTGCCACCACCTCAACTCAAAGGGCCCTGCCTATACTTGTCCTTGGTGTTCGAGTTCTTTTAGCTGTCTGATTCAATCATCCCGTTCATTTTAGTATGTTCTTTTATGTAATTTTATTATTTAATTTCACTTAACATTTTACTTCTAAGGAATAAATTGGGTGGTCCATCATGAGGTGAGCAGCTGGGTAGACAGTTTATGATTCAAATACCAGAGGTTTTAGGAAACCCCTGGTATTTGAATCACTGATGTCCTGGTGGCACAGTGGTTAAAACCAAAAGGTGGGCAGTTTGAATCCACTAGCTACTCCTTGGAAACCCTATGGGGCCGTTCTACTCTGTCCTATAGAGTCGCTATGAGTCGGAATCGACTCTGTGGCAACAGGTAAGACTCCCTAAGGAAACCCTGGTGGTGTAGTGGTTAAGTGCTACAGCTGCTAACCAAAGCGTCAGCAGTTCGAATCCACCAGGCACTCCTTGGAAACTCTATGGGGCAGTTCTACTCTGTCCTATAGGGTCACTGTGAGTTGGAACCAACTTGACGGCAACAGGTCCGGTTTTGGTTTTTTAAGACTCTATATGAACAAGCCTCTGAGGATAATGGAAGGAGGAAGATAGTGGGATGAACCACCTAGGAAGGGTGCCCAGCCACATGCTGAGCAAATGATCAAATACTTCCCACAATAGGACTCCACAGCACACAATAAAAGCAACATATCTTGGTCTCCATGAACCCTTTCCTTACCTACCCAGGCTGAACCATGTGCTTCTCATATGTGACTTCAGCGTAATCTTACAAAATTAGCTGTAGCACTTGTTAAATGATTTCCTTGCCTCTTCTATTAGTTGGAGATCCTCTAGGGTGGTTATTTTGTTCATTTTTCCAGTCCTAGCACCTAACATTGTTACCGACACTGAGCAAACACTCAATAAATGTTGTTGTTAAGGTTCAGCTCATAGCAACCCCATGCACAACAGAACAAAACACTGCCTGGTCCTGTGCCATCCTCACAATTGTTGCTATGTTTGAGCCCACTGTTGCAGCCACTGTGTGGATCCATCTTGTTGAGGGTCTTCCTCTTTTTCATTGACCCTGTACTTTACCAAGCATGATGTCCTTCTCCAGGGGCTGGTCCTGCCTGGTAACACGTTCAAAGTACATAACATGAAGTCTCACCATCCTCGCTTCTAAGGAGCATTCTGGCTGTACTTCTTCCAAGACAGATCTGTGCATTCTTCTGGCAGCCCATGGTACAGTCAACATTCTCCGCCAACACCAGTTCAAAGGCATCAATTCTTCTTTCGTCTTTCTTATTCATTGTCCAGTTTTCACATGCATATGAAGTGACTGAAAATACCATGGCTTACTCCTCAAAGAGACATCTTTGCTTTTTAACACTTTACAGAGCCTTTTGCAGCAGATTTGTCCAATGCAACCTGTCCTTTGATTTCTCAACGGCTGCTTCCATGGGCATTCATTGTGGATCCAAGTAAAATGAAATCCTCTGCAACTTCAATATTTTCTCCATTTATCATGATGTTACTTATTGGTCCAGTTGTGAGGATTTCTGTTTTCTGCATGTTGAGGTGTAATCCATACTGAGGACTGTAGTCTCTGATCTTCATCAGTAAGTGCTTCAAGTCCTCTTTACTTTCAACAAGCAAGGTTGTGTCGTCTGCATATTGCAGGTTGTTAATGCACATTGTTAATCTTGATGCTGCATTTTTCTTCATATAGTCCAACTTCTTGGATTATTTAGTCAGCATACAGACTGAGTAAGTATGGTGAAAGGATATAACCCTGACGCACACCTTTCCTGATTTTAAACCACACAGTATTCCTTATTCTGTTTGAACGATTGCCTCTTGGTCTATGTATAGGTTCTGCATGAGCACAATTAAGTGTTCTGGAATTCCCATTCTTTGCAATGTTATCCATGATTTGTTATGATCCACACAGTCGAATGGTTTTGCACAGTCAATGGAACACAGGTAAGTATCTTTCTGGTATTCTCTGCTTTCAGCCAGGATCCATCTGGATACCCCTCATTTCCATGTCCTCTTCCGAATCCGGCTTGAATTTCTGGAAGTTCCCTGTTGATGTATCGCTGCAACCATTTTTTATTATCTTCAGCAAAATTTTAAATGTGTGTGATATTAATGATATTGTTTAATAATTTCCACATTCTGTTGAATCATTTTTCCTTGGAATGGGCACAGATATGGATCTTTTCCAGTCAGTTGGCCAGGCAGCTGTCCTTCAAATTTCTTGGCATAGATAAATGAGTGCTTACAGCATTGTATCTGTTCGCTGAAACATCTCAATTGGTATTCCATTAATTCCTGGACCCTTGTTTTTTGCTAATGCTTTCAGTGCAGCTTGGACTTCTTCACTCAGTACCATTGGTTCTTGATCATATGCTACCTCCTGAAAGGTCTGAATGCTGACCAATTCCTTTTGGTACAGTGACTGTGTATTCCTTCCATCTCTTTTGATGCTTCTTGTGTCATTCAATATTCAGCTCATAGAACAATTCAATATTGCAACTTCAGGCTTAATTTTTTTCTTCAGTTCTTTTATCTTGAGAAATGCCAAGTGTGTTCTTCACTTTTGGTTTTCTAACTACAGGTCTTAGCACATTTCATTATAATACCTTACATTGTCTTCTCCAGATGCTCTTTAAAATCTTCTGTTTAGCTCTTTTACTTCATCATTTCTTCCTTTCATTGTAAAAAAAAATGTAGCTACTGTAAATTCAAGAGTAAGTGTGAGAGTCTCTTCTAATATCCATTTTGGTCTTTTCTTTCTTTTAGATGACCTTTTGCTTTCTTCATGTATGATATCCTTGGTGTCATTCCACAACTTGTCTGGTCTTCAGTCATTAGTGTTCAATGTGTCAAATCTATTTTTGAGATGGTCTCTTAATTCAGGTGGGATATACTCAAGGTTGTATATGCTAGCTAAATTAATAAACAAATGAAACCCAAGACATGATAAGAATAAATTTCTACCACTGAGCCAGGATTCCAGAAGGATTCCCTTAGGGTGCAGATCTTCCTGAGTTTGCCTCCTTTTTCTCATGGACCAAAAATCCAAGGCTGTCAGAGCGACAATAAATCGATTTAAAGCCCAGATTCAAAGTATCTTTATTAACCTCATGCAAGCAAATGACAAACAATGCTTTTCTTTTCCAGGTCGATAAGGTCAAAGTGGAATTCTTATCAATGCCAATATAGTGTATATCATTCACAGACAGCATTTAGGTTCTTTTACAGAATATGTTCAAGCCTCTCAAACAAAGCATGAAAATCAAGGGACGAGAGAACTTACAGTGCAGTTTAGGATACTGTGGCTCAAAAGGAATCTACAACTTCATGCTTATGGGGAGGCCTCATGCTTCTGCTCCATGTACATTTGAAGGAAGACTCCAGAACCTCCTTCCTCTCACCACAATGAGGACACTCTTCACAATATCCAACAGTCTATGTGGGTCATACTCACTTGATCAGTAAAATGCATTTCTCTTTTTCTAATTGAAGTAAAAAAGTGCTTTAGAATGCAAGCTCCGTAAGAACAAAGCCCACAACAGTCTTATTCACTGTTGTATTCTCAGAGTTTGGAGCTCACTAAATATTTATTTATCAACCCGCTGATGCTCATTTCTTTGTCTAAAGAAGTTGTTCCTGTAGGTTTTCCTAAAGTTTCTTTTACAGACAGTTAAATTAAATACCCCCAGGCACAAACCACCTCCTTTAGTAAAAAAAAAAAAAAAGAAAAGAAATATATTTTCATTTTCAAAAAATTCTAAAAGACAGAAAGCACAAAGGAGAAAGTAAAAAATCACCTTCAATCCCACTAGTTAGGGATAGCCCTTTCTTACTTTACATATTGCTTTTTGGCCCTAATACTAAGTTGGGACCATAACTTGCTTTTTTGTTTTATTATTAAATAATATTCTAAAAGAATTTGCTTTTCAAAATGTGGGTTGTGCCCCATTAGTAAAGTCATGAAATGAATTTACTGGGTCATGATCAGCACTGGAAAAATGAAATACAATCGCATAAGAACATCAAAGTGCATTTTATGTACAAAGGATAAGTGTGTTCTCTGAAACTTTTATTTCTGGTAAATGTATATACTTTTTAAAAATTTATTGTGGTGTAATATATATAACAAAACATTTGCCATTTCACCCATTTTTATGTGTACGATTCAGGTACATTAATTAAATTCACAATGTTGTGCAACCATTACAACTGTTTCCAAATGTTTTCATCATCCCTAACACTCAGTACCGCTTAAGCAATACCTCCTGATTTTCCTCTCCAACCTGCCCTGGTAACCCCTAATAAACTTTGATCTCTATGTATTTGTCTGTTCTGGATATTTAACATAAGTGAGATCATACTATATTTGTTCTTTTATGTATATATTTATTTTTGGTATAAAACACATTTCTTTCTTACTGTGGGTTGTAGTAAAAAAAGTTTAAAAGTCACTGGTCCAAAAATTGCCTTTAATAGTTACGTGGTATTCTATCGGAAACCCTGGTGGCATTGTGGTTAAGAGCTACGGCTGCTAACCAAAAAGTTCGAATCTACCAGGTGCTCCTTGGAACCATATGAGGCAGTTCTACTCTATCCTATAGGGTCGCTGCCAGTCAGAATCGACTCGATGGCAATGGGTTTTGTTTTTTTTTTTTTGTTTTTGGTATTCTAGTATACTGCAATTTTAAAATCAATTTACTACTTTTGGACATTCAAGTCATTTCCAATTGTTTTTCTAACTCTCTGTGATGAACATTTCTTAAATATAACACTTTGTATATATCTCTGTTTCTCTTCTTGTTATACAACTATTTTCTCAGCTTCTTTCTGTGATCATTTTTTGTACCCCACAACTAGAGCCTCCAACAGTGTCAGTATCACCTTCTAATATGATTTGCATTCCTAACCATGAATGTAAAACTTCCTCCTGCCAAAGCTTCCAAGAGAAATTTGGGGAGAATTGAATAATCCACAAAAATGGCATACCTCTTCATTTATTTACCCCTTCTGTAATTTCTCTCAGCAATGTTATATAATTTTCAACAAAGATGTCTTCCACATCGTTTGCTCTATTTACTCTTTAGCATTTTATGCTTTTCCTGCTATTTTAAGTAGAATTTTATTTTTTTTTTTAATTCATTTTCAATTTTATGCTGCTAGTATATAAATTTTGGAACCCTGGTGGCACCGTTGTTAAGAGCTCAGCTGCTAATCAAAAGATCAGCAGTTCGAATCCACCAGCCCCTCCTTGGAAGCCCTATATCTTTCTGTACTATAGGGTCACTATGAGTCTAAATCGACTTGACGGCAACAGGTTTGGTTTTGGTTTTTAGGACATAAATATACCATCAATTTCTTAATCTTAACTTTTTTCCTATAACCTTGCTAAATTTACTTACTACTTCTAGTAGTTGTTTTATAGATTCTTCAGGATTTTCTACATTAATAATCATGTTATTTGCAAAAAAAAAAAAATAATTCTTCCTTTACAATCTTTTTTCTTTTTGTTTCTTTTTCTTGCTTTATTACATTGTCTAGGATCTCCAGTACAATGGTGAATAGAGGTATAAGCCCAGAAAAATCTTACCTTCCTCCTGATCTTAAGGTGAAAAAATTCAATATCTTACTATTAACTATGATGTTTACTAGGTTTGTTTGTAAATGCCTTTTATCAGATTAAGGAAGTTACTTTCTGCTCCTACTTGCTCAGAGTTTTATCACAAACGGGCAATAAAGTTTTTCAAATGCTTTTCCTGCATGTATCAAAATGATCACATGGGTTTCCTCTTTCATTTTGATAACACCACTAATTACACTGACTTTTGAGTGCTAAACTTTTGAGTGATAAATCCAAATTGGTCAGAATATATTTTTATATATTATTGATTTGATTTGTAATATTTTGTAATGGATTTTTGTGTCTATGTGCACGATGGATATTATTCTTGAATTTTTTTTGTAAAATCTTGCTTTTAGGTTTTGGTATTAAGTGCTACGCTGGCCTCATCCCAGAATATTTAAGAAGTGCTTCTTCCTCTTCTAATTTCTGAAAGAGCTTGTGCAAGATAGTGTTATTTCTTCTTGAATATTTAATAAAATTCACAACTATAACCATCTCACCCTAGAGTTTTCCTGTTGGAAAGATTTCTGAAAAGAATTCAATTACATTATTATACATATATATAAAAAAAAAAAACCTATAGTGCTACTCAAATTTTGTTTTGTCCATTTCATTTAAGTTGGTCAAATTTGTTAGAAGAAAGTTGTTCATAATATTCTCTTATTAAATTTTTAATGTCTCTGAGATCAGTAGTAATAATTACTCTTTCAATCCTAATATTGGTATTTTATGTTCTCTCTTTTCTTCTTGATCATTAGCTAGAGGTTTGCCAATTTTGTTGATCTTTTCAAAGAACTACCTTTGGATTTGTTAGTTTTCTATTTCATTGATATCTGTTCTTAACTTTATTCATTCCTTCATTCTACTAACTTTGGAGTTCCTTTGCTCTTCTTTTTCTAGCCTCTTGAGATGGAACCTGAAATAACTGGCTTCAGATCTTTATTTTTTTCTAATACAAGCATTAAAGCTAGAAATTCCGCTCTCTGCACTGCTTTCACTGTGTTCCACAAATTGTAATATGCTGCATTTTCTTTATGATTCAATTTGAAATAATTTCTAAATTTCCTTTATGATTTCTTCTTTGACTCGTTTAGAACTCTGCTGCTTAATTTCCAAATATTTCAAGTTTTCCTAGCTATCTTATTGATTTCTAACTGAATTCCAATGTATTCAGGGAATATACTCTGTATGATTTCAATTCTTTTAGATTTATTGATATTTGTTTTACGGTCCAGCATATGGCCTATCATGGTGAAAGTACCATGTGCACTTGAAAAGAAGTATATTCCACAGTTGTTGAGTGAAGTGTTCCACAAATATCAATTAGGTCAAGGTGGCTGATAATGCTATTTTGATTCCCTATGTTTTATAAATTATTTTGTCTAGTTTTTCTATTAATAAGAGAGAGGTGTTAAAATACCGTTATGCTTGTGAAATTGTCTATTTCTTCCTTTAAATACTGTCAATATCTGCTTCATAAATTTTAAAGGTCCCATATTAAGCACACACACATTTGCAGCTATTATATCTTTCTGCTCAATTGATCCTTTTATCATTAGGAACGTTCCTCTTCATCTTAGGTAAGACTCTTCTTAAAAATGTATTTTACCTAATATTAATATAGTCACCCTAGCCTTCTTATGCTTACAACATGCATGGTACATATTTTCTCATCCATTCACAGTAACCTATTTGTGTCTTTATATTAAAGGTACACCTTTATATTTACAGCATATCTTTATATTTAAACTGCATATTTTGTAAATAGCATATCATTTTCTAGTCATAATTTCTGCCTTTAAAATTTATTTAATGTAAATATTAGGTTCCTGGGTGGGGCAAAAGATTTGCACTTGACTACTAACCACAAGATTGACAGTTTAGATTCCATCCAGCAGTGCTGTGGAAGAAAGGCCTGGCGATCTTACTTCTGTAAGGTTATAGCCATTGAAAACCCTATGTGCAGTTCTACTCTGACACATTTGGGCTTGCCATGAGTCAGAATCAACTTGACTTCAACAGGTTAATATAATTATTAATATAGGTGGATTTCGGTCTTTTTTTTTTTTACTTGCTTTCTGTTTTTTCTGTTTTTTTTTTTGTTGTTGTTGTTGTTCCTGTGCTTCCCCATCCTGTCTACTTTTTTGTAGTTTTAAATTTTTTAGGATTCCATTCTAACTTATCTATTGGCTTTTTAGCTATAACTCTTTGTATACCATTTTTAGTGGTTGCTCTAGGAATTACATTATGTATCCTTAACATTTCACAGTCTACTTAGAGCTAATATCATACCATTTCTTGTGATATATAAAACTCTTGCAACCATATAAGTCTCCTTGACTTACTTTATGATACTTGCAATATGTATTGTTGTTGTTGGATGCTATCGAGTTGATTCCAACTCATAGAAACCCCATGTGACAGAGGAGAACTGCCTCATAGAGTTCTCTTGGCTGTAATCTTTGCGGAAGCAGATCACCACGTCTTTTCCCATGGAGTCGCTGGGTGGTTTAAACCACCAAACTTTCGGTTAACAACCAAGTGCTTAACCATTGCACCACCAGGGCTCCTTACATCTATATATATTATAAGCACAGATAAACAGTTCTACATATTTTTTAAAAGTTTAGTGAAATAAAAAAGTTTTTATAGTCACCAAGATGTTAATCATTCCTGAAGCTCTTCATTCATTCCTGAAGAACTAAGATCCCCTCTGGTATCATTTTCCTTCAGCCTAAAGAGCTTCCACTAGCATTTCTTGTGGTATGAGTCTGGTGGCAATAAATTCCTTTTAATTTCCTTTATCGGAAAATGTTATTTGCTTTTATTCTTCAAGGATATTTTCACTGGATGTAGAATTCTAGGTTTACATTTTTTTTTTCTTCTTTTAGCTCTTTAAGGAAGTATTTCCACTGTCTTCTGGTTTCTAAGGTCATTCTAATCATTGTTCCTCTATGTGTAATGTGCTGTTTTAACTCAGCTGCTTTAACTATTTTTTCTGGTTTTCAACAGATTAATTATGGTGTTCCTAGGCATGGCTTTCTTCTTGTTTTCCGTGTTTGGGACCCGCTGAGCTTTTTAATCTATAAACTTGTCTTTCATCAAATTTGGAAATTTCTTGGCTATTATTACTTCCAATGTTTCTCTGTCTCATTCTTTTTCCTCTTCTTATGGGTCTGCAATTACTTGTATGTTAGACCTTTTGATAGTGCCCCATAGTTCCCTAAAGCTGTTTATTTTCTTTTAAACCATTTTTTATAAACTTGCATAATTTGTATTAATCTTTCTTCAAGTTCGCTCACTCTTTTCTCTGTTAGCTCATTCTGCTATTAAGCCCATCTGGAGAATTACACATTTAGGTATTATATCTTTCCGTTCCAGAATTTCCATGTGGTTCTTTATTTTCTATTTCACTTCTGATACTCCTTAACTTTTTAATTCATTACAACCATATTTTCTTTTTCTTCCTCTAGTATAATTGTAATAGAAAAGAAGAAAAAAATAGCTACTTTAAAATCCTTGTCTGATAATTGTAACATCTGCGTCATCTCAAACCTATTCTCTGTTGACTACCTTTTCCCTTGACATGGGTCACATCTTCCTGACTCTTCATTGTGGAGACTTTGGATTCTGTTATATTTTTCTGAAGAGTGTAGATGATTTGTTTTAGCAGGCAATTATTTGGGTTAGACGTAAAGTCGAAACTCTGTCATGTCTGTGGTGGCAGCAGTTCAGACTGCTTTTAATCTGCCCTATGCACACACAGTTTAGGGATCAGTTAGGGTCAAGGGCAGAGTTTATATGCAGAATTTGGTGTCCAATCTTTTTTTCTGGGATTTCCCCTCATTTTCTGGTAGCCCTGATTACTCTGAACTTTTCAAATGGCTTCTCCTGCCAAAAAGAGTACAAGCTCTCTACCGGAATTTTAGCCACCCCATGCCACAACTCTATCCAACTGTGGCTGCCCTCAGGGAAAAACCACAGAAATGGAAACTCACTACATGCCAATTACTTCCTTCAAATTTCAACTCCCCTCCAAAATCTACCACTACTCTTCATTCTTAGGTAGTTATTTTTGTGATTTTCCCGAGTTTGTAGTTATGTGTGGGAAGGTCAACCTCTTAGGAGCTTACTCCTTCATAGCTAAATGGAACTCCATAAGAACCTTTTTTTATAAGGCTCAAAACCAAATATACTATTTAGGCATGTTTATGTATTATAGAGCAATTTAAATAAGCAAAAGAATGTTAAAAACAAAAACCAAATCAATGTTTACCTATCAACGGAAAGTAGGGGGATAAGAAGGAGGAAAGCATATTAAACACACACACACAACAAACCCAAATCTGCTGCCTTCAAGTCGATTCGGACTCATAGTGACCCTATAAAACAGAGTAGAACTAACACAAGGTTTCCAAGGAGTGCCTGGTGAATTTGAACTGCTGACCTTTTGGTTAGCAGCCAAACTCTTAACCACTAAGCACATTAAAAAACAAAAAACCAAACCCGTTGCCATCGAGTCGAATCTGACTCATAGCGACCTTATAAGACAGAGTACAGCTGCCCCACAGAGTCTCCAAGGAGTGGCTGGTGCATTTGAACTGCCAACCTTTTGGTTAGCAGCCATAGCTCTTAACCACTACATCACCATGGTTTCCACTAAACCCATTAAAAAAAAAAAAAACCCAAACCCAGTGCCGTCGAGTCGATTCCGACTCATAGTGACCCTATAGGACAGAGTAGAACTGCCCCATAGAGTTTCCGAGGAACGCCTGGCAGATTCGAACTGCCGACCCTTTGGTTAGCAGCTGTAGCACTTAACCACTACACCACCAGGGTTTCCCCACTAAGCCCATAGGTAAAAGCAAATTCCTGTCAATGGTCTTGTTCTCCGGCTGTGTGTGGGTTAATGGATATTCACTACATTACTCATAAATGGATAAATAACATGATAATAAAGTTTATGCACAAACCAGTGGTGACAGTGTATTGTGAACCCCCCCCAAAAAAACAACTCATTGTTGTCAATTTTGACTCACTTTAATTAATCTAATTCTGCTCACCTAAAAACAAATATTCATTGAGTTCTGAGTCCTCATTTTGTTTCTTGATTCCTGAAAAGTCTCAAAATCAGAAATATTTTGAGATGCTATGAAATGGCTAAAGATTATCAGATTCATTTATAGGTAAAATTTATGAGCCATTAAAATCTAGGCATATCTTAAGACACACGGTTAATAATGAACTGTTGTTGGATGCCAGTGAGTTGGTTTCCGACTCATAGTGACCCCTGTGACAGAGTGAACTGCCCCATACGGTTTTCTAGGCTATAGTCTTTATGAGAACAGATCTCCAAGTCTGTCTTCCATGAAGTCACTGGGTGGGTTTGAACTGCCAATCTTTCAGTTAGCGGCTGAGTACTTAACCATTGTACCACCAGGGCTCCTTAATGATGAGAAATCCTCTTAAATAATGTTGCTGTTCTGAATGAATGGGAAGCATAAGAAGACAAAACACTATGGATCTGTGTATTGTGTCTTTGTTAACAGCATGTAAAGGCTGACTGAGAAAAGAAAAGTTTCTGAAAGTTTGGAAGCAAGGAATAACAAGAAGAGAGATGTAAAAGGAAGAATGTTGAGGCACTCTCAAAGGAGGAAAAACTTCAGCCTGCATGCCTAAAAACACATCCACATGTCAAGGACCGTGGGACATTCTCCCATAGGGGACTGGACGAGAAGCCTCCCTGTTCCTATTATCTTAAGCCACACTGAAGGAGCACCAGAGACTATGCCTGGAGGGAGGGAGATTGCACTGGCTAAAGGGGTGGAAAAAGTGATGCAACCAGAGTGCTCTTTCCCATCTCTAATTTTATGACTCTCTGTAAAAAAGGAAGCCACTTCAAAATAAGATCACTGGAGACCTGGCTTGGAAGACTGGATCTGACAAGAAAGAAGTTTTCAAGATTCACTTTTCTGACTGATACTTACATGCAATGCCAAAAGATATTTCTGCCTGACTACTGATTCACAGAAAATATGGACTAAATTTTTTAACAAAAGCAGAATAATTTCTCTGAGACTTGGGACCAGTAGGAGAAGAAACTACACATATCACGGAAAAATTAAAGGCCAGCCCAAGCTTGACAATCGTGACCCATGCTTGCTTTCTCGGGATATTGAAAGAACACAACAGAAAGCACTCCTTCATCTGCTTGTTACCTGCCTTGATTTTAAGGAGAGTGCAGATCCGAAGATAAAGCTCTACAGAAAATATACAGATACCATTGATTTTCTTTTCTCTTATTTGATGTCATGAACAATAAACTGTATGTATTTTCTGAAGTCAAGGGGAAATTAAAAAAAAAAAAACCTATCAGTGGGCTGTCTATTGCTTTCACTGTTTCACCCAAAACATTTAAAAAGCTACGGTGCCTTATAAAATTCTTTAAAAAAAAAAAAAAAAAAGGAGCAGACAGAAATTTGCTAATTGCACTAAAATTCAAATCCACCAATCAACTGAACGGGTATAAGTAAATAGGGCCTCTTTGCGGGTAGGTAATCCTAATTACATGGCAAGCTACAGGGGCACCCAAGTTTATGTCAGTAGCAGATTCTGATAAGATCTGCACCAAAGGAATCGCGTCTGGTCTGTTTCAACTGGGAGGGTGTTGGTGCAATGTTGGTACTTAGCTGTGATCTAGAGGCCAGCAAAGGTCAGGCTGGACAAAGCAGCGCCTAATGAAGCTGCTAGTGTCTGGGGCAAAAGAGCCACAAAGCCTTTCAAATTAGCAGCTGAATCCTGACACTCATTAGTGATTATATATGCAAGGGCTTGCAACTTAAGCCCCAACCAGTAAAAGAGCCTAGACGCTTAGCATACACACAAAGGAAATAAAGTATAGACAAAAAATAAAGAGCCAGAATCTTTTACATGTCTTCCCTTTCACATTTTGACATTTTTCTTTTCTTTCTTTTTTTTTATACTAATGACAGAACTGCAGTGTGCTTACCTTCCAATTTAGTACTAAAATAATTACCAGCACGACTAAAATGAGACTTGCTTTTTTTTTTTTTTAATCAAGGAACATCTAGTCAAAATTGCTTCTGCTAAGTTCTGTACAAGACGTAATACACTCTTGTTAACTAACAAAACCAATAAAACAAGCTGAAGCACTTATTAAAGTATTTTACAGCACTAAATTTATCACTGATGACAAATTTAATTTGTGACTCGGACAGTTTGCTCCTTGCATACACTTCAGCGGATTTTTTTTTGAGGGGAGAGGGCAGTTATTTCACAAGTAATGAATGCCAAATTTTTAGAGAGGTAAAAAAAAATGACTTCCAATAGCAAACTGTGTTTCCTAGAGCGTCGCTGTCACTGGGAAAAGTTATACATGAAAATGATTTCCCAGCGATGTTATCCTTCACACGTTAGTTAGGAGAATTTTTTTAAAATGGCGATAATGAGCATTTTACGAAGCCATTTATAATCATCACTCAGTTAACCCACACTCTATCGCCGAAGGTAGGTCAGTGCTTGTCCCTGGATAATGAAGATAAGGAAATGGAGACATGGAGTTTTCCCTACATTAACAGTTGGAATAATTTTAATCTGTGGCAAGGTCATTGGCACTAATGGAGGGCAGAAAGAAAGAAAAGTAAAGAAATTCACAAAATTGTGTTGGGTCTTACAAGTCTCCAATATTATAGCTAAAAGGACACTGTCCCCACTTTAAGCATCAAAAGAGGATTGTATTTCAAATACACATAATATGATTATTACAGACAAGCTTGACACCACACTTTAAGCTGTGTAATATGGGTAACACCTTATTTTCTGTTCCAATCAACTGTGCTGTGCTATCCACTGTATACCCAACCGGGTTACACAAGTTATATTTTCTATAAACTTTTCCTTCACAATTCTACCTTAGCATTTTCCTGTTATCTTTTCAAACAGTATTTTCTTTCTTGACAATGCAATCAGCATATAAAAACCAAATTTCACTGCCTGCTCCTGTTTAAGGCAAACCAAGCAGCCTGAACCACAACCTGACAGGGAGAACGCATTAAGCTTTTGAACAAAAGCATCCAAGTCGACCTGTTTTGCAGACTGATTAATAGAAACAAGCTCCAAGGACTAATTACAAGTCGAGCCCTGTTTTGCAGATTAATAGAACAAAGACACATGAGAGGAAGGGAGGCAACGGCACCGGAATACAAATAAGCAAAGGTAGGCACCAGGCTTTCCTTGACTTGGAGTCACATCCTGTGAAGCCAGATTCAGGGACCCAAGTCCCAGGGTGTCACATTCAGGGATGAATCAAAATGCAGCACCATGAGGTCTGGGTTTTATCAGCCACCCCAGCACCACACAAGCCATCTGGGCTCTACCTTCTTTGCAAATTCTGATTTAAAGGAGACACGAAAATTTTCAGAAGAATGATATATGGCTCTGGGGGCTTTGGGGGAATCTTTCCATTTCAGTCAGGCAAACCACAGCACTTGTTGACTAGGACAGACGTTTCCACTTCCCCATCTTTTGCAATGGCCTGTCACACCGGTGATCTGGCATCTGTGGCGTGTGTGCATTTGTGCAGGCCCATAGCGGCACCCGGAGTATATACATGATGACAGGATGGAAGCAGAATAAGACAGTCGATTTCCAAATTACTCATGGACACACACTGTACAACCAGAGAGAGAATGTGGCTTTTTCCTGACTGTACAAATAAAACTTACCAACCGTAAGAAAGAACAAAAATTCCAGGAAAGTAGAATGAAAGAAAGATAAAAAGATTACTTATAACCTTGTTATTCAGAGAAAAATCACTGTTGAGCTTGTGGT
Organism: Loxodonta africana; assembly: GCF_030014295.1. Classification (NCBI taxonomy): domain Eukaryota; kingdom Metazoa; phylum Chordata; class Mammalia; order Proboscidea; family Elephantidae; genus Loxodonta; species Loxodonta africana. Next base: position 52,904,622 of record NC_087348.1, on the reverse strand, counting down.
GCTTTTCCTCCCAATTTTCATACACACACACACACACACACACACACATCTTTTTATAATGTTATGATCCCCTCTGTATATATTTGGTGAGGATATAGCTTTTAAAGCTCTTACTGCTAAATATAATAAGGAAAATACACCACTGCCCTCTTATCAAGGCTTCGAACTGGTTTGAACCAGTTCAGTCACGGCCAATAAAGTGAAACCAGAATAGACCTGAATTTTACAATTTGTATGATCTGAGATGATAACCGTAACGGGAAAAATTATAGATCAAAGGGAGACTCTGAAGAGGCATAGTGAGTCGTTTCAGGGGCCTGATATGTGAGATTAGATTATTAGCAGGACTGTGGAAACAGACATACATTCAAAGTGTTGTGGTCAGCTGCCATCTTTAAGCAGGGCACCATGGTTTCCAACTCAGCTCAAAATCCCACAGGCAAGAGATTTGGTTGCTATGCAACATGTATGCTGCCCTTGTTTTCTAAGAGGGAGATTAGGTTTCTAGCAGGGCTTCCACCTGGAATTTTTCCCATTCCAGTAATCATTCCAGTTCACTCAAATTTTTTAAATTCAGGTTTTTTCCACTTTTGTTTCCTTGTCCATGACTGAACTAGGAAGAACTGGTTCGAAGCCCTGTCTCTTATGGCTGATGCTAATTCTTGAATTGCTAAAACTCAGGTGAATGATTGAATGTATTTATGGAAATCATAAAATCTTCACCCCTGTGAGTATCAAGTTAAATGAAAGAGTTTACACAGCTTGGCAAATATAAACTTTAGAATCAAGATGTCTAGTTTTTGCGTGATTTCTATCCTTAATGATTTTCTGTAGTAATGGTTTTCCTTTCATCTTTCTTTTTAGTGTTACTTGTAGAAATTCAGAAAGACAAAATCTGTTTTGGCGTAGTACAGAAAAAAGTATTCGATTCAGTATTTTCATACGGTGACAAAGAGAATAGATTTTTCTCTGGCATATATATTGTTGTTGTTAGGTGCTATTGAGTAGATTCTGACTCATAGCGATCCTACATACAACAGAACAAAACACTGCAACACTGCCAGGTCCTGTACCATCCTCACAATGTTATATTTTGAGTGCCTTATAACTTGAGACGGTTATCTTCCAGCACTATATCAGACAATGTTCCACTGCTATTCATAAAGTTTTCACTGTCCACCTTTTTTTTAGACGTAGATCACCAGGTCATTTTTCCTAGTCTGCTTAGTCTGGAAGCTTTGCTGAAACTTGGCCACTGTGGGTGAGCCTGCTGGTATTTGAAATATTGGGGGCATAGCTTCCAGCATCACAGCAACACACAAGCCACCACAGTACAACAAACTGGCAGATAAGAAATGGCATATATGTATTCTGCCTTATTAATAATCTAATTTTTCTGTTTTTTGCCATAATCAACAAAGCAAAAATACATTCGTAATGAAAACTCCTAAACATCAACAGTTACAAAGTCTCAGAACTGATTCTACAGCACTTTTAAGCCTATGGTTTACGGGCCTGCCAAACTTCAAAATGTCCTAAGAAGTGATCCAATCTCTTCCAGGCTTTTTCAGAACAGAGTTCAAACTCTACAGAAGGTCATTCCTACAATAAGTAACCTGAAAAACCAATACTCTCCTTGGTATCAGATTTTCCCTTTAATAGTTGTACTAAACAGCATATACAGTGTGTTTGAATGTAGGAAGGCACTCAATACCCTGAAAATTCCCGCACCTTTCATGGGCCTGTTTCTGAAGCTGCTATGGAAGCCAGCAACCACACAGAATTCGCCTCTGGTAAGAGCTATTTAAAAGCACAAAGGTCAGACCCAGCAATACTCACACACACTTGGGTTTCCCATTTTTCTACTCTGTCTGCGGTCCCAACAGATAAGTTCTCCTTTCAAAATTATGTCTTTTTTAAGTAAGAGACTGAAGTTGGATTAAAAAGGGGCCTAGTCTTTGCTGATTCTTGTGAAAAACAGGAAGCATTAAAGAATGTTTAGTAACAATAGCATGACGATCACCATACCCTAAAATCCTTATTCTGAAATATTTCTTGGGTATTAATGTCTTTAAATAATATAAAGACAAAACCCATGAATGTGCCTGTGAGTTTTTTAAACAAATGTGCTTTCGGTAATTTTTTTTTTTTTCTGAAATCGTTAACACTAATGGAAAAAAATAAAAATAAGGGGGAGGCGAGTACCTTCTAACCGCCCAACAGCATATTTCCAACTAGTTATCAAACTGTTTTCCCACTAACAATTTCCAATTAGATTTTAGTCCAGCATTTTTTATTTTGCTCAGAAAAGGTCAAAGAAAGGAGGTTTTTTCCTATTGATGCCTGATTAAAAAAAAAAAAAAGTAGAGAACCAAATTACAGAGGTTTCTCTAGATAGAGGCTAGTGATTTGGTGGTTGGACTTTTAAATCATTAAGACTATATATATATATATATATATATATGTATGTATTTCTAGTTTCTATCTAGAACCTTTGGACACCAAGCCATTTCAGTGGCTTATGAAGCCTTTAGTGGCACAGAAAGGTGGCATACCTTACTGGCTTTAGGTTCAAGGTGTAAAGTGTCTGAAAATTTAAATATATACAGTAGCTTGAAATCCACCGATCCCATTTATTAAACCAGTCAAGCATCACAGGCACTTAGTTTTATGTGTCATCATTTCATACTTAATGTATAAACAACGTGCATAACCAGTTTGGGGAAGGAATGGAGCATCAGCATGCCAGCTTTGACCTTCCTTTACCTTTACAAACAGCATTGGTCCTGCTTAGTCTTCAATGTTGATTTACTGCAGGTTCATATGAAAATTTAACACCACTTTTTATTTAACGTGATCATCCTAAACCCACCATGCCATGCCACTGGGCCTGAAAGTGTCTAAATTAACCAAGAAATATCACCAACACCTTCAGATGCTGTCTTGGGAGATTTTATCCTGGAAAGAGTCTTATTCAGGCTTATTCTTAACCACTTCCTCTAATTTGCCCTTGCATACACCAGGTGCTTCTCTTCTCATCGCCCTTTCTTTTTTTTTTTCCTGCAAATTTCACACTTGGACATTATTAGGTATAGTAAATGTGTCTGCACTTTGACCAAACTGATCTTTTCTAATATTTGGGCAAAACAGTCTTCCTATAACTGCTCCCGAATTAATGCAGATTTACAGCTCACATTTTCTGCTTTGTGCAGAATGCATATACACAAGCAAGCACTCTCACTTTTAAATGGTTTATCCTGCTAACCCAGAGGCTTTCAAATTTGCCACTACCTTCCTGTTTGAGCAGCCCTCACGGAACATACCACACTCAATTAGTAGTCGTCATCCAAGATTATCTTTATTTTTCTTGGGTGAAAACACACTGCCAAGTGTTACTCAGACATTTCAAATGATACTCCATGTGAATGACCTTAAAAATGCCCCATATGTCTTCATTTAACAGAGAACTTTCCATGCCTTTGGACCAAGTATAGCTGATATACAGGATTCCCTTACTAGATAGTTTCCACTTATCCAGGTCACAAGCAGCTTGTCATATAAAGAAACCGTAAAATATTTTCTTTAAAATATATATACGTACACACACAAAACATCAACAACATGGGTAAACATTTTCCTAGATAAAATTTCACAAAAACAAAAAAAGTAAATAACAATGGCTGTAACAAAAATTTTACACAATTTCCTTTCAGGGAAGAAAATAATATTTATTGAGCATTTACTAAGTGCCAGGAACTTAACATGCATGATCCTATTTTAATCCTGTGAAAATGTACTATGAGTACTGAAAAAGAGAAAGGGTTTGGAGTCAAGCAGACTTGGGGATGATTCCCAGTTCTGATACTGAGGAAGTGTCCTTGGGTGAGTTATTTAACTTCTCTAATCTTCAACTTTCTCATCTCCCAGTTGAGGGTGGCATTACTTTCGATATAGGGTTGCCATGAGGCTTAAAAACAATGTTACATAAGGTACCTGTATGTAGGTGATGCTCAATACACAGTAAAAGCAAAACCAGTTACCATCAAGTCAATTCTGACTCATGTTGACCTCGTGTGTGTCAGAGTAGAACAGTGCTCCACAGGGTTTTCAATGGCTGATTTTTCAGAAGTAGATTACCAGGCCTTTCTTCCAAGGTACATCTGGGTGAGCTTGGACAGCCAACCTTTCAGTTAGCAGCCAAGCACACACATTAACCACTGCTCCACCTAGGGACTCACAATAAGCAGCAGTTATTATTTGCATGCCCATTTGACAGATGACACCTAGGCTCCAATAACTTTCTGAACTAGGTAAATAAGTGTTAAATGATAAAACTGAGATTCAAGCTCCCTGGGGACAGCCTGTTTCTAAAAGTCAAAGCCCACAGACCTCTGTACCACATCACCTCCCTCCTCCAGTACGCAGAATGGGTCCATGCTGTTTAAACTGTGTCCAGCCTGGGAATCAGACCTTTAAGGGTATGTGTTCCCGCTGAGGTGGTTCTTCCAGAAGTCTGTTCCACATTCACTGATATCTTAAGGGGAGAGATTATCAGCAAGAAGAGCTCAACCCAGTTTCAAAAAACATCCCCTTCAGAGGGAATGCTTCTCTAAAGCCCATGGTATGACCTGTTTCCCACTAAGCCTCCCATGGGCTTATCTCTGAGATGGTGAGTGGCATCCTGCCTTGACACCCTTCTAATAGAGTAGCCTAGAAGGGCAGAGGGCTTCTCCCCTGTTGGGCCCAGAACACTACATGGCTTTGGTTATTAGGACTCTACTGTACAACAACTTTGGTAGCATGTAGACTCATCAGAAGGGGTGGAAGGGGTGTCCTACAGCTATGCACATGTGGTCCCTGGAGAATGGGGAGCCCCCAACAGAAGTGACAATATCATTATCTGTCTATTCCAAAGCCACCTCACCTTCATCACAGATCATCAGAAGAATTAAAGGAACCAGGAAAGTTACCTGGACTTACTTGTGAGGACACATGAGCTACAAGGGGAATGTGCCCCACAGAGGAGCAGTGTGACTGGAACCAGGCAAACATGGGTTAAGTTTGTTAGTGTGACCCCAGTGGATCACTATTTGGTGAGACCTAGAGAAATTCATGTTACATTTACAGTTCAGAATACTACTGAGAACTCAACTATTGAGAAAAGGGAATACTATATATTTGGTGACAGGCTTATAATGTGCAATGGACGCTCTGAGAATCCACCTGGTCTAGCTTCTTGCCAACCTCATGGTTTACAATGACTACCTTCTGCAAAGGAGCCCTGGCGGTGCAGTGGTTAAAAGCTTGGCTGCTAACTGAAAGGTTGATAGTTTGAACCCACCAGTGGCTCTGTGGGAGAAAAGACCTGATGATCTGCCCCCGTAAATATTTCAGCCTAGGAAACCCTATGAGGCAGTTCTGCTCTGTCACGTGAGGTTGCTATGAGTTAGAATTGACTCGACAGCAAACAGCAACAACCTTGATTGAGGCCTTGAAGAGACAGTCTACAAATCTAATATCCACTTTTATACTGGTGGAGCCTTTCTTCGAAAACTCTGCCTTAAGATCAGGTTAGTCCATCTACTCTCATTCCTCACCCTCACTGAACCATGCTCACCTGGAGAGAGGCTATTCTCTCTATATTTCCAAAAGTTCAGGAAGAGTCTAGGTATGTTCACGAAGCCCAAGGACATAGTTCAGGGGTTCCTTTGGTACCATTTTTCTCTACCACCTCTAGTCCTCCATTTTGTAGATTGAAGGTATGCTTGACCTTGTATTGGATTTTTTTTTTCCCCCTTTGCAACTGGTTGACCCAGCTTTTAGTCTCAGACCCTCAATCATTCATTCAGCAGATAGGGTCTGAGCATCTACTATGTGCCAGTCACTGAGCTCTTCTAGGGCATGCACAGAGGAGAAATCAAACAGGGTCCCTGCCCTCATGCAGCTTACAGCCACTTTATAATATTCTTCTATTCACCAGCACCAACTCTGGGTCACAAAGAAGGAAGCTGTTAGAGTCACAGGAGAAAATGAGAGAACACCCAGCAGCCAGCCAGCCATGACTCAATGGGAAGGCCCAGTTCTTCTCTGTAACATGGTAGGTGGGCCCATGCCAGACCTAACTTCAGCAGGGCACACTGCCAATACTTCCTTCTTGGTGCATATGCCCAGGGCTGCTCTCTCAGCTATTTCACGGTGCTTCAGAAGGAAAAAGCCACATGCAACCAACACTTGCCCCCTGATGGATGTGCAAAGAAAAAGGAAACTGTCACTATGGAACAGAAGGTCAGGACCAAGCAGATCCACGGTCTTACCGCACACTGATATGCAGATTTTTCATTTTTCAAACCCAAGTCTCTGCAGCACACCAAGCAAAAGATGCTGGATCATTCCTTCTCTCCGTTACCTCAACATTCCCATTTTCCCCCAATACAAGCACTCTTCCCCGCTTCATCCTGACAGCTTGAATTTCTGTATGCTCTTTTTGCAACTAGATGGAAATAGCCAAGTCTTCTAAGCTGAGAAGTGGCTACTTCTCGAGTTCCCTCATGTCAAGGAGCAGAGGGATAAGTGTGGTTACTAGGATATCCTGACATAATCGAAGGAACCCAGCAAAGACAGAGAACTGGGAATCCCAGATTCTAGTCCTAGTTCTCCCCCAAACTAACTCCATAAAAAAAAAAAAAACCCATGAGCAATTATTCTCTCACTGTCTTGGTCTCCTCTGTCAAAAGAAGGCATTACTGAGCAGTGCCCAACATATATGCACTTGTACATGTCGGCTATTTTTAAATTATTATTAATACATACCCCGTTTCTTTTAAAGAATTGTTGTAAGGCCCAAAAGAATTAAGACGTGAAAATTCTCTGAACGAAACGTACAATCCAAATGTATGTTTATTATTTTTGTTCGTTAATTGAGTTGATCTCTCAGAATACGCAGACCAAAATTTAAATGATGCCAATGGCTGGTACTAAGCATAATTGAATGCATGCAAAAAACGTTTCTAAGCCCTTTCTTTACAATTACCACCAACACATCAGACAAAGGCACCACAGCAAGCTGGAAAAATTCCGTTTGGTTGAAGCTGGTGTAAAGGTACAAGCTGGATCCAACACAACAAGCTCGGCGGAAACAGGTTTTCAAAATGGTATTTACTGACGGTTATCAATGGGAGGTAGGAAGCTCAGTGATCGCTTTTGCTTTCTCCTTTTTCAAATAAACAGGGCAGTTGTTAAGCCAGAAGTGTATCTGATCCTATTCGGCTTTAAAAGCAGTCAGCTGCATTCTGAAACAGGCAAAAACGTAAACAGAGCCCTGTAACTCTAGACCAGGCAGGACAGCCACAGGTTTCACAATGGGAGAGTCTATGGGCCTAGTGCCAAGAAAAATGAAATGTTAGCCTGGGTCTTTAAACAGAGTCATGTCAAAGCAGAGTGCATATTTGTTTAACACACAGACACAAGACGTTTTTCTCTGCCAATACCTTTTTGAACCCTCCTGAATAAAAGCTGGAATCCCCGAAAATGTGGTACAGAACCAGTATTGTTTGTAGAGTCTCATTCTTTAGCTCTAAAGGACTTTTCTGCTGAATATGGAAATGCTTCTTTCTTTTTGTTTGTTTGTTTTTTTTGGCCCAAGTTAATTACAAGTATGACTGTGAAAATAAAATAAATGAGCCCATTCCACCCATCCCCATATCTGAATCCTAACATACAAGCTGCCAATTGGTTTTCTAATCCTCTCGCTCAATATCTGCTGTTAATTTGTTCGCCGTTTCAAGAACTTGAAGACTGTCAGCAAAATACATGATGCATTACAAAACTTATAATTGGAAATAAAAACATCTGAAGCTTTTCTGACAGAGTAAACATAAAGTACTATTGCGCTGATCAGAACGAGGAAACGTGAACAACCTTGTAGCTATTTGTGCGCAAACACAATTATAAATGCTGCCGAGAGTGGAATCAACACCTAACTCCTACAATGAAAAATGCTGAGAAGATGACATTAAATGAATGAATGAACTCAACAAGTTTATGACACAAAATGAAGGGAAGGGAGGTGGGAAAAAAATCGTGTTCACGCTCCCTTTGAAAATGCAACTCAATGGGCTTTCTCTTGCTATTTCAGCCATTTTAGAATTACGCTTCCTAGGCTCAATCTAATTTTCCTGCTGCAGAAGTTAAGGCACTTCCTGCGCAGTTACTAAATCCGACAAATTACACCTGGGTCCACTCTAACGTGAAAAAGTGCTCTCTTTGTTCCTGACCCCATGGTCAGCATAGAGATCAAATTCCGGGACATCGGACGGCCCCACTTGTATTCATTAAAAGCCATGGGAGACCAGCTCTGTATTTTTGTTCAGGAGGAGAACAAGGTGCAGGCTATTGCTGAACAATACAACTGCTCTGCTCCAGCTTCTTGCAGTTTGGCTGCTGATCAATTAGTACTTGGATTTCTTTTCTGCACAGCATCTTAGTATCAAAAGAGCAGTGGAAATCAGAAAAAAAAAAAAAAAAAAAAGCTAGTCAATTTTTAAATGCCTAGTCCCACAAGTCAATCTGCCTGATAAACGTATGCACTAAGATGCTGGCACCCAGAGGTGCCTGGAAGAAAGGTCCAGTCCAGTTCTAGGTAACCGAAAATGCAAAGATGATTTCAAACTCCCAGCTCCCTTCTACCCAGGCCCAACCAGCAGTTACCAAAGTGGCTAATATTTGACAGATGAGAATTTTTCCTCCTCTTTCGAACCGTACTCAACCTTTGGAAAAGACATTACAGAGCTGACAGTGGGTCACAAAGAGGAAGGAAAACAGGAACCATCTTGGTAGATGAGAACCAGTGCCAGGGATCCAAGAAATCTATAAGCTTTCCTGTCTGTAAAATCCAAGTCCAAGGCTGACCTAACTGCCTGGCAACACAAGAACCTTGTCTTCTGCCCCCTAAAGAGGGAGAAAAAAAAAATGACAAAAGCAGAAGTTACACAAAGCTGTTGCTGGACTGAACTGTGACTCAAAGACGACAATACACCATGCCTGATTCCTTTCTTCAAGATTCTTGGAAGAACAAGAGGGTAAAGGAATATGGCAGAACCCATAAAACCTACTTTAAGGCCTCCTGAACAGGGCTAAAGTCCCAGGGTGGTACAAATGATTAAGTGCTCACTCAGCTACTAACCAAAAGATGGTGGTTCAAGTTCACCCAGATGCACCTTGGAAGAAAGGCCTGGAGATCTACTTCTGAAAAAACCGGCCATTGAAAAGTCCACGAGCAGAAGCCGCCAAGATTTGGAATTGGCTCAATGGCAACTGGTAGTGGTGGTGGTGAGAGACAGGGGTTCCCTGGGGAACTCAACTCATGTCCTTCTTCTAAGAGAGCCCTACCCCTTCCAGGATATGGCATCCTACGTACAACCCTTCCAGTTTATGCCACTTAATTTTTCCAGATCCGTCAAACGACATTCAATCCTCTTCCTTGGGGGCCTAATAAATACCCTAGTACACTCCAATGGCAGATACACATGAATGCTCTGGTGGGTTATAAGTTATTTTCCACATACAAAATTTCTGCTACATCATAGATTAAGAGACTCCACTTTAATTCTCCCTGGTCTTTGGAAAGCTTTCAGTGCTACTACAAGTTATAAACATGTAATGAACATGGACCAATATTTCTTTTCTGTAGTTAAACCAAGTCACAATCCATATTTTTTTTAAATATATGAGTTTTAGAGCTATTTTCCTGGTATGCTGGCAATTAATTTTGAGAAAGGTTTGATGGGATGGAAATCCTTAGTATCAGAGCTCTTCCTTTGATCTGTTTTTAAATTAAAACTACTAGCAATATCAACAAATCAGCGCTTAGTATTTCCCCAAGAAAAGTCATCAGAAAAACATGGAAATCAAACTTAGTTTACATTATTTTGGTGTTGCAAGATCTACTGGGTTAACAAGCAGACATTCACACACGGGTAAATTTATTATTATTAGGACAACCCGAATTTATGAAAGGACAAAAGTGGTAACAATGGTATCAGTTCTCTCAAATTTTACTTCTAGTCAGTCTCTAATCTTGACCAAGGTTAAAAAATTCTGCAAGACATTAAAAAATCAAAAACCCAGCAAACCCAGTGCTGTCGAGTCGATTCCGACTCATAGTGACTCAGGCTCACAAATATGGATGCCCTTTGAAGATGTGAACATTGGTGGCTATTTAAATGAGTGGCATATGAAGGAGCCTAGGTCAGACCTTAATCACCCTGTTGCACAAAAGATATTGTGGCAGAATTTAAGTGACTTGCCTAGTGTCCCCCAATCAGCAGAGGCAGAACTAGAACCCACTCCATCCTGAAGGTTGACAAAGTAATAATGGAGGTTGCAAACACCTGTACTACTAGTACTAATAGTTAACACTTTTCAAGAGCTTACTCCCTGCTAGGAACTCATTTCACATGCTGTTGATACATTAATACATTTAATCCTCACAACAGCCCTGTGAGGGAATTAGTGCTGTCATTCCCAGTTTTGCAGATGAGAAAATAGAGGCATGGAGAGGTTAAGAAGCTCATTCAAGGTTCAGGAGTGCCAAAGGGGTAGACCTGGGAAATACTGTCCTCCCTCACAGGAATGCTAATGTAGACATTCCTAAATCAATGTTCAGATTAGCATCAGCCTGGGGAATATTAATTTTAACAAAATACCTTCACAGTGAGATTGGAACGACATCTGTAAAAACAATTTCAGGATAAACATTTGAGAAGGCTTGTTAATGCTGCCTATTCTCTTGACTTTACCATCCTTTCCAATATTAAAATTAAAAAATTACAGAATGTCCCCCAATCAAGTTCAGATACAAACTATGTGTACAGTTTGTACCAGCCTATAAATGGGTCTTTTTTTTTATATAAATGGGTCACGTGCCATCACATCACATGTATTCTTAAGATGCTGCAAGATCTACCTCAGGACCCCAAATCACCCCCTGTCCCATCATCACAGCTATAATCTGGTTTAGCTAAACCTCTGCTCTAAATAGGCCAGAATCTGCTCAGATAAAGGAGGAAGTTTCTTCGCTGCCATCATTGCAGCAACGATTAAAATCGAGGGATCTCTGAAAGTCCTGCTTGGACAGGAACAGCCATAAATATTCCATGCCCTTCGAAGATTTTTCAAAAATCATTTTATGGTTTTCGGGAAAAAAAAAAAAAGATCTTAACTCACATATAGAGCTTCCCTGCCAATCAAAAGTCATTCCTCAACTACTGCCTCTTCATCAACAGCTGGGCTGTGACACTGGAAATGCTCTTTCTCCCCCACCCTTTACCCAGAAATGCTAATATCAACATCCTACATAACCCTGAAAACAGTTTTCAGGTAACAGTTTGACAGGAATCTTTTTTGCTGTTTATTCTCTTAGCCTCTATACCACCTTCCGCATAGAAAAACTAAATTGATGTACCTTCAAAGAGCTGGATGAAAACTAGATCTGAAGATTGTAACCACCAGTTATCTCACCACCACCACTCCTCAGTCAGACCACGCACTCTGGAGTCAGACTTTCTAGGTTCCAATGATGATGCTACCCCTATCCACTGTGTGATTCTTAGGCAGTTACTTAACCTCTCGGTGCCTGAGTTTCCTCATCTGTCAAAAGGAAATCAGAATAGTTCCTATCTCCTTAAAGTATTTTGAGGACTAAATGAGCTAATAGACATAAAAGACTTAGAACAGTGCCTGGCATATAACAGGCACCCAATTAAGGGTTCACAATCATTGTCCAGTTGATTTTAAACAGAAACACACCCCCTGTACCCACTCACCGGTCTTTCTGGATACCAACCGGTAAGGACAGAAAAAATAAGAGAATATCTCAACTCCCTAGAATATGAGACGGGCCAAACCAAACTGATGAGTGAGGTGCCCAATCAGAATTCACTCTGTGTGTCTTTCTCAAGCCCTATCCACTTCTCCCAGGGCAGAGCTGGGATTCTTTTCCAGACTGAGTGAGTAAAAGTTAGTTCTTCAGCTCTGTATATACAGAGAGCCCTCTGATATTGAGGGTCTTCTGGTCTAACACTCCCATTTTACAGATAAAGAAAGTGGGTCTTGAGGCTAAGTGACTTGGCCAAGTTCACAAAAATGCTTAGTGGCAGATCCAAGACAAGAAACATGATCATGCTCATCCTAAGCAACCTACCAGGTACTCTCAAATCCTTTACAAACTTCACCTAATTTGATCCTCATCATAACCTTCTGATGTTGGTATTATTTTCATCATCTTAGAAATGCAGAAACTGAGGTTTAGGCTTAATGAAGTAACTTCTTCAAAATCAGACTACTGACAAGTGATAGAGCCAAGCAAGATTACAAGGCTTCCTCTCTGGCCCCAAAAGATACGCTCCTGCATCAAGTTTTCTAGAGCTCAGTTCTGAGAATGTCAGCACTGGGTCCTCAACCAGTAACTTCTAAACTGCCCGTGCATCGGCCTCATCGGGGGAACTTTAAAAAATACAAATTGTTGGGTTCCATCTCAGGAAGAACAATTGGAGTCTCTGGTGATGGGACTTGGAAACCTGTATTTCTACAGAGCTGCTCCAGTGATTCTGGATTCTGATATGTGGCAAGATTTGCGAAACCCTGATCTAAGTAGAAAATGAAAAGGAAATGAGTTACCTAAGGCTGAGTCTGTGTGAAGGGTTAGCATGGTCACCTTCCCCCAAATTCTTCTGTGTCACATAGACAGGCACACAGCCCCTGTCACATAAACATATACATACCCATCAAACCCCTACTTGCGTTGGTCTTACCTAATGGAATCTTTATTACAATGAAAACAACAGACTCTATGTTTTGCAGCAGTGTCAGACCATACAGGTTACTGGAAAATATAGCAATAAGGTTCCTTTCTACCCTAATCATTTTCCATTTAAGTTGCCTTCCTTACTGCAGAGCTGGAAGAAAAAAAAAAAAAGACAAAGGAAAATGTTTGAATTAACACTTACCACGGTGCCCCGTATATCCTGAACCCCTTCACTGTTACCTCCGAATCTTGCAAGTAAATACTGTTTGTCAGGAGGGATTGAACATTGTCAAAGTCCTCTGGTTTCAATTTGGACACAGAGGGAAAACGGTAGTAGTCCTGTTTAACAAGGTCTGCCATGAATTCCTTATCAAATGTCAGTTCATGATTCCCAGCAATCACTATTTTATATTCATATGGCAGGTTTCCTGAAAGAAGAAAAAAAGAGCATAATTAGCACATTCATTTCCCATCACCAAGTACAACACGATTAGCTGGCTGCAAATGAAATGAAATAGCTCACGCATTCCTCTGGGTTTCCACGTGAAACAAAATTTATGACTACTCCCTTTATGCTAAAAAAATGATAACACATAGGAGGTAGAATGCTGCTAAGAAGCTAAGAGGCTGAGAAGACATTAAGTTTTCTAGTTCCATTTCCCTCTTCTGTATGCTACAGATTCACAGTGATGAATCCACACCATGATGAATCCACACTTCATAATTACATCCAGGAAAAAACACTTTAATCACGGTCGTTTAGACAAGGTCTGAAATTGCTTTGGTCCTGAAGAAATAAGCCAACCAACTATTCTTAACAACTCAGACAACCGCTAGATTTTTAGTTTATCCTTCATGCAAAAGACGTGGCATAGCCAAGTATTCCACAATATACATATATGAAAGGAACCACAGAGTGTAATTTCAGATCGCAAGGCTAATTTTAAGTTTACCTGATGGCTTATGAATAAAGGGAATATTATTAATGGTCTCTGATTAGCAGGCTAACTTTCCTCCCATCGGGATGGGAGAAGCAACTGTAAAGCTTAACCCTCTTTTAATATTTATGGTATGGAAATAGGAGTTCTCAATGTAAGCTTTTTATGCAAAAGTTTCCCGATCAAAATGAGATAATTCTGGGAAGAAGAATGAAAGCTATAAAGGAAAACCCAAACACCAGACTTCTGCATAGATTTATAACATTTGAATAAAGTACAGATCATACATATTAATAACTCATGTGTTAGAAGAACCAAAATCCAAAGGGAGATAGTGCCGGGCAGTTGTCCCCATCCCGAAATTAATGCCCTCTTCTCTACTCCTGTCACTACTCATCCCTCAAGCTTTCTTGCTAGGCAACTGCTTATTTTATTTTGGGGGGGAACGGGGGGTAGGGACAATGGTGCCTCTAATTCCTGCTTCTGGAGACTCCTGGATCTAATGGAAAATTAATGTTTCCTGCTGTTCCAGGAAGAATTAAAGTTATCACTAGCAGGAAATTGGATACACTTGTAAGAACTGGTCCTTACCAGCAAAGCAGAGTTCATGATTTAACTAATGAAGCTTAATGGCGAAAATCTTTTTTTTTTTTTGGCATCCAAGTTTTGTCATTGATCCACTTGGATTTCAGCAATGCAAACAGCAAAGATGACACTGTGAATGACCAAATATCAAAATTCCTCAAAATCTCAGCAGCACATTGCCAATTTATCTGCTTAATACTGAGGTGGTGTTTAAGACTGTCAGAGGATGTCTTGTAAGGTTACTGATCTTCTTTCGCTTTTAATCTTTAGGTTTATAAAGTTGGTATCAAAATCACACATACGGCATGTGCACTGATGGGGAATCTTAGGAGAGAGATGAGAGCAGTCTGAGAGGAAACACCGCTGCAATAAAAAATGCTATGGCCACACTTCAATATGACAAAATGGGTCTCCTTGACTACTAGCTCACAATGCTGTGTGACACTGCTTTGGCCTGTTAATGGCAAGGCTGTGAGGCTCAGGGAAAATAGGAACCCTCCCTCAAATGCATATTGATGAGAGTTAATAATCTTCACTGGAAACCCTGGTGGCGTAGTAGTTAAGTACTACGGCTGCTAACCAAAGGGTTGGCAGTTTGAATCTCCCAGGATCTCCTTGGAAACTCTATGGGGCAACTCTACTCTGTCCTATAGGGTCACTATGAGTCGGAATCAACTCAACGGCACTCAGTTTCGTTTGGTTTGGTTTTATAATCTCCACTAGCATAAGGCAATAGGGAGTGTGATGTATGTTGCAAGCTACTGGGGTGGAATGGTGATGATATTTTGCACAACTCCTTGCACTATATTGCAGGTGAAACATATTATTAACAAAGTTGTGAAATCCCAGCACTGCATACGTTGGAAATTTCTGGGGTGCCTCACAACTCTGACATCATGATTCCCCAAAAGCTGTTGCTGTTGAGTTGATTTTGACTTATAACAGCCCCATAGGACAGAGTAGAACTGCCATGTAGGGTTTCCAAGGAGCGACTGGTGGATTCGAACTGCCAACCTTTCAGTTAGCAGCTGTAGCTCTTAACCACTGCATCACCAGGGCTCTCCTGTGACCCCATGACCTGATATTATACCTCCAGTTTCCCCAGTGCTCCCAAAACCATAATGGGCTATAACATTTTCTTGGACTGTAATCTGTTTCAAGGCAGGTCCTACCTGTGTGCGCTCTTTGAAAGAGTCTACTTTATAAACCATACTGTAGTTACCCAGTTGCCTTTAATCATTCATATGATGGACTCACTCTAAATCCTTTCATTATGCATCATTGCTCTAGCAAGACTCGGCTTCTCTACTTCATTTTAGAACTCTGGTTGAGAAAAGGCATGAAGGAGACTGGGAGACAGGGCAAAGGAAGTACACTTCTTTCCCCCTCAGACCAATTTAAAAAAAAAAAAAAACTGCAAAGTAAATGCTGCTCCGGAAGACAGTCCTCTTCAGTGTCTTTTAAATCAAATTTTGGAGACTCAGAAATTTTTTTTTTTTTTTTTAAATAAAGAAGTAGCTACCCAAGTGAATAGCCTCAGAAACAGTGATACTTACATATTACCAGCAAATTCATGCCTTTCTGAGAATCCAAGAGCACTGTCTACCTTCTAGCCTGTTACCTAAGTTATAAAATTGTCTGGCATATTTTCTTTTTTGCTGACTGACCTTTCATCTATAATCTGCCAACCTTATGTTTTATACGAAAAGTGTAAGCAGGGCAGCTGACAAATCTCCTGTTACTTGATGGCATTTTAGTTTTTTGTGTGTTTTTGTTTTTGTTTTCCAGACTAGATTAGTTTGGGAGCCTCTGTAATCAAGACTCAAACTTCTTGGTATTCAAATAGCATCATTTCATCACTATCAGACAGAGGTGTCCAGCTTTATCCATTTTATTCAGATGAGGCCACCCAAGCTGACCTGCTGGAATAAAACAGCAAGGCCATGTATAATTATTCTAACATGAAAAAGTCTCTGCTCTGAATGTCCTAAGGAACTCTGCCAACTATCCAGTTCTTCCTTTCCCATGACACAGTATATAATTTACTGGTGATATACAAGACTATTTTAGTGGAATGGGGATGAATTTTTGATCAAATGTCAAATACTTTTGAATGGCTTAAAAAGCCCATTTGGAAAAATACAATATAGCAGTGTAAGTAATGATACAAAATTTCACTTTTCTATTTCCAGATATAAAATAATAAATGAGGTGATTTAAAGATAAAAACTGAGCAAATAATAGTAGCATTAATTCACAGATACACCAAAGTGACGATGGTAATGTGTAAGTGAATGAAACGCGGGAAACCAGTCCATCTGCTCAGGTTAGAGCCACAGACTGTGAGACCATCACAGCTCCTGCAGGTAGCAGCTGAGTCTTATTCTAGTCTGCATCTTTTAAACTTAGTGGTGTCACATGAATAGATGCTCACTTAAAAACTAAAGGATAATGAAAGTTGTCTGGGTCCTCACTGTTACTCAACAGTTCGAATTATTCCACACCCTGTCACCACCCATTTCTCAAAGCAGTCATTGTAAAACTTTCCAGGTTCCTCTCTAGCTCCCAGGCTCCCTCTAGCCCCTCACTGGGCATGCGATGTGTAGTCTATCCACAGGTACTTGAAAGGTTGGAGGTTCAAGTCCACCCAAAAGTACCTCGAAAGAAAGGCCTGGTGATCTACTTCTGAAAAATGGGCCACTGAAAACCCTATGGAGTGCAGGGCTACACCGACACATATGGGGTCAACATGAATTGAAGTCGACTCAATGGCAAGTGGTTAACTCACTAGGATCTCTTCACTTCTTCTTCACTTTTCAGTCACTCCATCTGTCAGCATCTTCTTGTCTTTCCTTCTAATGGCTGCCCTCTTACTCCCATTCCTCCTACTTCCTGCTGGCAGCTTCCTCTTTCAGACTTTTCCTCTCTGATATTTTGCCCCACCCCCCATGATGTCTCTTCCTTAGATTCCAAATGAGTTTCTCTCTCTACCCAGTATTTATCCACGCCAAGAAAACAACGAATGCTTCTCTCTCTCTCTCTCATACACGTGCAAAATCCTAAACATTTCCTGACTTGCTCCTTCTTTAAAATACTTCCTCATCTGACTTCTAAAGCTCTGCAAAGAGGAGTCCACAAGCCAGCACCCTGCAAGCTAAATTCAGCCCACTGATGTATTATGGTTAGCCCTCAATTGTGTTTTGTTTTTAAAATATATATTTAACTAGCACTTAGAAATCAGAAGCTATCTCATGAAAAAAATGTTGGATTCCTAGCTTCTTTTGGAAAAATCAGAAGATCAGGTGACATTGATCTCCAGTCTCCCACAGACCCCACCATTCCCTATTACTTCTCACACCTGGCCCACTTACCACATTTGTGTTGACAGATGGACTAGTGTATTAATGGATTTAGCAACTTACAGACAAATGGTTACTCCTAACCTACCCAACGCAACCTGGCTTCTGTGTCTATTCTCTTCCAAAATTTCCCCTTGAAGGTCAATAATAACCTCCTAATGACTCAAGGAGCCCTGGTGGCACAGTGCTTAAGAGCTCAGCTGCTAACCAAAAGGTCGCAGTTTGAATCCACCAGCCACTTCTTGGAAACCCAATAGGGCAGTTCTACTCTGTCCGATAGGGTCACTGTGAGTTGGAATCAACTGAATGGCAACAGGTTTTAACGAGTCAAGGCTTTTTCACAATTCGTACCTCCACTGACATCCCCATCCTTGAAAGTATCTATCCTCTTGGTTATGAACCTCATACTCTCCAAGTTTTCCTCCTCCCTCTCTGATATTTTCTTTCTTCTCTCCTCCTCTTCTTCAACTCTCTTTTCATCCCATCTCATTTTCAGTTTATTCCATTACATTCTCTCCCTTCATCTTTACTACCAACGACTTTGTTTAATAATTTATCATACTTCTCACATTTCTATTTTTCATTATCCAATTTTTTAATTATTACAATTTGAACTATACAGGCAGCATAGTGTTAATATCAGAGACTGCAGGCTTCACCATGTATTAGCTGTATGACTGTTATGGACTGAATTATGTCCACTAAAAATATATGTGGACGTCCTAACCTCTGTACCTGTAAATACAACGCTGTTTGGAAATACGAGTTTTCCTTTGTTATATTAATGAGGTTGTGCCAGAACAGGGTGATCACTTATGAGAGCTATCTTGTTTAAAAAAAAAAAAAAAAAGGCAGAAAAGACACAGGCACACATACAGGGGGAAGACAGGCGCCATTTGAGGACCCATCTACAAGCAAAGGAAGGCCAAGGATTGCGGGCAGTCACCAGAAACTAGGAGACAGTTTCAAGACGACCAAGACCCTGATTTGGACTTTAGCCTCCAGAACTGTGAGAAAGTAAATTTCGGTTCTTTAAAGCCTCCCACTTGTGGTATTTCTATTATAGCACTAGCAAACTAAGACAATGACCTTGAACAGATTACTTACGTTCTTTAAAGAACACTTGAAAATAGGGATAGTAATAGTACCTATCTTTATAGGCTGTGTTGAAGACAAATGAGATGAAGATGTCAAAGATACATTCATGGTATAGAACAAACAATTAATACAAGCTAGTTTAGCTTTTTGCACGTGACTTGTCTCCCCATAGACTAGAAGATCCTTGGAGGCATGGATTGTGGCTTGTGGTTCCTTGCTGGATTGAAAGCACCCAGTTCGATACCTTCCAAATGGCAGGCACACAATTAATATTTGTTGAATAAATGAAGGAATGAATGAACCTCAGCAAGATTTGCCCTTTGATGGAGAGCTTCCTTTGGAGGGTTCTCTCTGGTGACACCATTCCAGAAGCTGAGCTGATCTCTTTGGGCTATGTGAAGATTTAAGCCGATGTCAAATTTTCCTCCAAGTTTAAAGCCCTCATGAAATGTCCTATTTTCTCCCCCCAAATCTGGTCAAGCCAACTAACCTCCAACTAAACCACCAAACCCATTGTCTTTGAGTCAATTTTGACTCATAGTGACCCTATAGGTGGGGAAGAATGACCCCACAGGATTTCCAAGGAGCAGCTGGTGGATTTGACTTGCCAATCTTTCCGTTAGTAGTCAAGTTCTTAACCACTGTGCCACCAGGGTTCCTTTAAACCAGAGTTTCCTCAAATACAAATGGGGAGGAGGGAAATAGTAATAGTACCACCCCCTAGGTTTGATAAGGATTAAACAAAATATTCTACATAAAGAACCTGTATAGTTTCTGACTCTTCATATCACTCAATAAACATTAGCTGTGTTGTCATTATTATTAGCCTTATCAACTGCAATCCAAGAAATTGTTAGTTTATTCATAAACTGGATTACATCCTGGGGCCCAGCACAATGCCACCTTCTGAAGATGAAAAAGAGAACTTTGATTTTCTGAAAGCAGAGACTGCCATGGTCTAATGTGTCCCTCAAGCTAACAAAAGTATTATTAGGACCATAAGACAACTGGATCTAGAGGCGATGGTGGATGGGCCAATGAGGCCTTCCACCTGTACACAGTGCAAACATAGTCCCCTCTGTTGAGATGATCCTAATCTTGCAAAACGTGTACTCTGAACACACTTCTTTCCTCCTCTATCGTTCAGATACCCATTTCTTCTAATACTTATTGAATATCAAAAAGTGCCAGGACTGGTCTCCTGTTCACAAGTCAATAAGACAGCCTGTAACAGATAATACCCAGATTCTGTTTCTCTTAAAGAGTGTTGCCTACTCATCTAAAATATCCCCCATTCCTTCGTAGAATCAGATTGTGGTACTCTTATATGAGTTCGTAGAGAGAACAGCCTATCCGGAAAAGTTCAACATCTTCAGATAGGCACATGTCTGATACAAATCTATAATCATTTTAAAACAAACACACAGCAACGGTGTCAAGGTCATCTTTCCTTCCTTATCAAACTCTGGACATACAGTATGGCAGACTTTTATTACAGACTTTGAAAATATACAAGGAAACAAAATGTCTGTGGCATAACATTCACCTTAAATAAAGCTCATTATGTAGCAGGAGGCAAACCAACAGAGAGGTGACAGAGCAGAGGGAGAACCTGCCATGGCCCCCAGATGCCCAGGAAAACTCACAGGTACAACCTTCAGGCTCACTTCCCCATGTCAATGTACTAGGGAAAAATAAAACAAAACAAAAAACTTTCTGGGATTAAAAAGGTTAAAACAGATACATAGCCCAGCCAATTGTCATGGGACTGTTTTTAAAGGAAAGAAAGAGATTACAATTCAATCACATTTTCTGAAGCCTCCAGCCTGCATGTGGCAGTGCCAGGGGTCTGTTTCATAAGACTCCTCTCCAATGCCAATGTTATGAAGGTACCTTGTTATACCCCCAAGGTGGAGAGAAGAAGGAAATTTTTCCTGTTTAAAATTATATTTTTAATATTGTGACTCCAGCAGGAAGAAGGAAAATGTTCAAACTCTTGAAGTCCCTCTATTCCACAGAGGACTGAAAAGAATAACCGGGGCTATGAAAATTGGTCAAGCAGAAAATTCTGCAAGAATAATACCGATGGCTATGAGGATTGGAGAACTATGAGGCTCTGGGATGGGCTAAGGAGACTTATCATCTGAATTCCTTCCTTGGTGATTACTGAGGGCAGATAGCGGAGAAGGACAGAATTCCTCCTGGAGAAAGGAAGGAGCTCCTCTAGTTATGAGTGAACAGGGCCCACTGTTTCCTGCTATACCCCCAGCACCTAGGACTGTGCTAGACACTTGGTTGGTGCCCACTGCCTCCTCGCTAAATGAATGACTGGACTTCCAGAAATCCCCTGGCTCCACAGTTTGCACTCACTTGCCTCGGCTGTGAAGCCACCAGAAACATTCAGTCAGGGCAAGCTCAGATTCTGACCTCACTCTGTCCCCCGTCAGGCTCCATTAATTTTCACAAGTCCTGACAGCTCTAACGTTAATACTCACACTTGCTGATGGAGCCACACAGCAGGTTCAGACTGCTACCTTCTCCTCTGAAACTCATGCATTAGGGTTTCTTCCATGCTTGCAATGGGAAACCAAGTCTAAGAAATATTAAACACAGAAAACTATATTACAATAATATCAGGGCTGAGCCGGAAACCCAGGAGAAAGAAAGGAAATGCTGAGTGAAAGCCCAGTGGTCCATTGCAGGCATGAGAGCTAGTGCGAGAAGAAGGCACAGTTGAAATATTCCCTTTTCTTCAACCTCCTCCATAAAAAGAATTCCCAGGCGCCAGGAGGTATTATCAGCCTTAGTTCACACAAAGGAGACAGATGTGCACCCACCCTTCCAGGAAAGCAGACCCCCTCTGGACAAGAGTAGTCATCATATACACTGCAATGCTGGCAGGTAACATCACTAAGAGGCGTGAACCCAAGGGACCAGGATACACCCGTGATCCTCAATGACAGTGAAAACAGCTGAGAGGTGTGACTGTTGCTCAGCAGTCCCTTTGTTGGTAGACATTCATATTTCAATCACATTATTCTAGTATAATTTTTTGTGACTTATACACACACACACATACATACTCACACTTGCATACTCATACAGTTTTAAAGACAACCAAGAGATAGTAAAAACAAATGGCACTATTTTCCTTCTTTCCCAGCTGTGTTTAAGTTGCCACCCAGGCCAACATGGCATGTTCTAAATGTGAAGCTGTGGTGATAACTGTCCACTGAAGTACAACTCCAGTTTCACCCCAGCATTACCATCTGACTAGACAATTAGACAAAGGAGCCCTGGTGGAGCAGTGGTTAAGCGTTCGGCTGCTAACCTAAAGGTCGGATACTTGAACTTATCAGCTGCTTCTAAGAAGAAAGATGTGGCAGTCTGCTTCCGAAAGATTACAGCTTTGGAAACTCTATGGGTCTGCCCTGTGGGGTCACTATAAATCAGAATTGACTCAATGGCAAAGAATTTAGACAATCAAAAGCTAAGATGAAGATCTTTTCCACTGTTTATTTTGTGCAATTTCTTCCTTACAAATAGGCCCCTCAGCTTACTGAGAAAGATTTATACCACACAAAACAAATTTTGTCTGAACAACCAAACCATCTCCCTGGGATCCTCCAATTTACTTTCTCAAGCTTCTGAAAAGTGGATCCAAATCTAGGTTCCACTGGAGAGTCACAAGAAGAATTAGTAAAGACAACATCAAGTCTCATTTTGATCATCTGTGTATATATCATTCAAGCTGATGTGAATATAGGAATTACACCGCATAATGGAAAGGGCCTGGGCTTTGGAGTCAGACAGATTTGGAATCAGGTTCTTGGGTCTGTCACTTATTAGCTGTGAAGCTAAACCCAAACCACGTAATTTAACCTTCATATTACTCATCAGAAAAAGGAAGATAATCACACAACCTACCTTACAGAGTAAGACAGAGGGTCAGCAAAAAAGAGGAAGACCCTTACGAGATGGATTGACATAGTGGCTGCCAAGAATGGGCTCATAGCAACAATGGTGAGGATGGCGTAGGACCAGGCAGTGTTTTGTTCTGTTCTACACAGGGTTGCTACAAGTCAGAACCTACTCAACAGTACCTAAGGACAGCAACAACACCTTACAGAGTGGATATGATGATTAAATGAGATCAGTCAAGAACCTAATACAATACCTGACATATAAGGGGTGATTATTATTATTTATATTTTTATCCTGTTTTCTGTTTTGCATTGTAACTTCCTTTGGAATAAGGAGCCCATCCATCCCCTACTTTCTGGCACCTGAAAAGAGTGTTCAATAAATAACCGTAATAAACTAATAGCTGTTGACCGATATCTATGGTGAGCTGAAAAATATGTTGTTTTTCCCTTACAAAGCTTTTACAAAGCAACTGAGAAAAAGGTGTTCCTTCCAGCAACAATTATAAAATAAGTAGCAATTATTCTACTGCATAATTAGAAGAACAAATGCAAGTACTATGCGTTTGCATTTTGAACCATTAAGTATGGTGAAGATCAAATTAAATAAAAATAACACAAGGCATAAAGGCCATATTCTTGAAAAGAAATAGCAATTTTAAGGGCTTGCTGGATCCCTCCCATTAACCCCTCAAATAGGAACACCAAATCTTTTTGCAATAACTACTATTATTTTTGCATGCTGAGACGTTCGGGGAGCTGAATACAAGATTTCAGCGTGCAGCTATTCCAAGGGACTGTGCTGCAGAAGCCAGAATAGAGGGTTGACAGTGGAAATAAAATCTCTGCCTTAACAGCGCCACTGGGGCTAGATGAAAATGGTCTTCTAGAACTTGATTAAAACTAAATTGAAAAAGAACATATTCAGCTAATATTACATTAGACTAAAATATAGAAATGAACCCTAATACTCTTGAAATCTAATAAGAAAAAGCCATCTCAATTTCCAAACTTTCAAAGCATCTTCTTTAAATGCATCACAGATCAATTTACATGGTGCTTTTTGCCAATAAGCAAAACCAAATCAGAGGTTCCAATTGGCTTATATTGGAAAGTGTGAGAGCAAGTGCTACAAAATGCAATTACTGAAAACAAACTCCATTTTCTCCCCTCTGAAGGGAATTTCAAGGAATATTTTATTGCCATCAAATATTTCTGAAGGCATCAATACACAATTCCATTTTCTTTTCAGGGTCCCCACTCACTGTATAATCTAATCTACCCTACGGAATACCTCGAAGTTTAGAGAAGAGCCTACGAAAGTAGATATTACCTTGCACACACATTCTATGTCACTTTTAATAATTTGTACTCTGGACAGGAATCCTCACGGAGCAATATTTAGGGTCCAATAAAATTGACTTTTCCCATTTTATAACTCAAAATTTTAATGATGCATTTCAGGAATAAAATTTCAAAAGAAACCTCTCAAGGAAGATTATTTGGCTCAGTAGTGACAACGATGAGATGGGGGAATGGAAACCACATTAATTTCTTCTCTTATTTTTGCTTTTCCCCATCAACTGGCAAATGTTTGCTATTAAAGAGGACTCCAGTTAATCAGAAGCTACGATGAAGGCTTTTTGGTGGGTGTGATGTAACGAGGTCCTCTGCGGATAATGTTTTGGTTCCAATGGAACACCAGTTTCAACGGTCTCCAATCTTTAACCTCGGGAATAGCATTGTGACCTGATGCCATCCACAAGCTTCCCCTCTGGGACGAAGTAGCACCAACTGTGCAGTATAATTTCTCAGGATGAAAGGACATCTGAACGTCCCTCAGGACCCAAGATTCCAGGATGTGGAACTGGCAGTCTATTAGACTTTCCACATTTTCATTCCTTATCCATAGTTTTCTAATTTCTAGGGATCTAACTAGCCCCCAGAAACCCTGGTGGCGTAGTGGTTAAGGGCTACGGCTGCTAACCAAAAGGTCAGAGGTTCGAATCCACCAGGCACTCTTTGGAAACCATATGGGGCAGTTCTACTCTGACCTATAGGGTCGCTATGAATCGGAATTTGACAGTAGTGGGTTTTCTGGTTAGCTAGCTTCCTACATCTTAAAACGACAGCTCAAGAAATAAATCCACACTGTGTCTTCCTTAATCTAT
Source organism: Loxodonta africana (assembly GCF_030014295.1). Taxonomy (NCBI): domain Eukaryota; kingdom Metazoa; phylum Chordata; class Mammalia; order Proboscidea; family Elephantidae; genus Loxodonta; species Loxodonta africana. The sequence goes on along the minus strand of NC_087348.1, from coordinate 52,879,746 downwards.
GTGTTATGGATTGAACTGTGCCCTCCCAAAATGTGTGTTGGAATACTAAGCCCTATACCTGTGGAAAGGAGCCCTGGTGGCACAGCAGTGAAAGTGCTTGGCTGTTAACCGAAAGGTAAGCGGTTCAAATCCACCAGCTGCTTCGCAGAAGAAAGATGTGGTAGTTTGCTTCCATAAAGATTACTGCCTTGGAACCCTATGAGGCAGTTCTACTCTGTCCTATACAGTCACTATGAGTTGGAATCCACTCAACAGCAATGGGTTTGGTATGTTTTTTTTTAATACTTGTGGATGTAATACTATTTGGAAATAAGGTTTTCTTTGTTATTGCTGTCATTATTTCATTGCTGTCAAGTGGATTTCAACTCATAGCAACACTGAGTAGGGTGGTTCTAAATCTAATCGCTTCTGAGTCATAAAAAGAGTAGATCCGACACAAAGGCATGCACACACAAGGTAAGACAGATGCCATGTGAGGATCGCCAAGGAACCAAAGAACACCCGGGGCTACCAACATGGAAGGAATCAACAGGGCTAAAACCCCAATTTGGACTTTTAGCCTCCAGAACTGTGAGAAAATACATTTCTGATCTTTAAAGTCACCCACGTGTGGTATCTCTGTTACAGGAGTAGTAGGTAACTAACATACCAAGTTTTCCCATCAGCAGTATGCCTGAAGCATAAAATATTCTTTAAAACTCTCCCTTAAATAATTCAATTAAATATTTTAAGGAATCCAGGCAATCAGGCCACAGTTGGACACCACACTCAGTCTGTTGAACATCGTTACAAGCAAGACAGTGAAACTAACAAACAAAAGAGCAGAAAAAAAAAAACTCTCCCTTAAATAATTCAATTAAATATTTTAAGGAATCCAGGCAATCAGGCCACAGTTGGACACCACACTCAGTCTGTTGAACATCGTTACAAGCAAGACAGTGAAACTAACAAACAAAAGAGCAGAGGGGGTCTTTATTCTGTGGTCCCTGTTTTGGACATCGAAGTCAGGTGAACACACACACACTGCCTTATCCTTCAACTGTTGGCTCACATGCATGTCTGTTTCTCTCTCTTACATAACCACGTCCCAAGACATGGCATTCATTTCTAACACCTTTTGCTTCCCTTCCTATAAGGCAGCGTCTGCTTTAATCTATCCTACACACTAAAGGTGGGGTGATTCTATAGAAACACAAACACAAATCTAATCATATACACTCCCTCCACGCACTTACACATTCACGCACTGTAATACCCTCCCAGGTTTTCTATTATAACCTACAGGACAAAAGGCTAAATTCCCTGGCATGGAGTGTAGGGCTCTGTGATCTGGTCACTGCCAGCCACTCCTCCGCTCATACCTTGGGCTCTGACCTTACCAAGTGCTTGCAGTTCATAGAATGGGAATTTGTCTATAGAGCTGTCTCTCCCTCCCCCACTTGATTATGGGACCCAGGGGGTGGGGGGAGTTCAGACTGTATTCTATTCATTCCTGCATTTCCAGCAGGCTTAAATAATTAATCAAATGAATGAAGAAATAATTATATCCCAGCTAAAAATCATGTGGATATAAGCAGCTAATACCTCAATTTTGGACTCTAGGTGGCCATAATGTGTTACAAATTCTGTTTGTGTGTCACCGATTACATACATCACAAGGTATACTATTCATTTGCTATTGAAAAAATATATCTATTACAAGGGGGCTTTTTTTTTGGTTGGGAGAGTCAGATGGGGGCACAGATCGGCCTGCCTGTAGTAAGGGCTCAATATTTTGTTGAATGAGTTTACAACTGAATGGACAAATAAATGAGTGAATGAACCACACACATCACACAAATAATGTGTGGCAATCTCAAAAGACAAGGGAATTACTATTGCTCCATGGTTAGCCTTACTCATTTAAAGATTTTTTCCAGCCTTTGTTTCCAGGATTTGGTAGTTCTGACAAGATAATCAATAGATGGAGTTAATGGAATAGCCATTCATTATTTGAGGAAGATGCCTGTATTTCTTGGTTGTATCTCTTCTTCTGAAGGTTTTCACCCCTAGGCCTCCTAAGCAAATCACTGCTGTTTTGACAGCTGGCTTTGCAGAGGCCACTCTTCATAAATGAGCCTACTGCCTGGACCAAACAGATGTGTGTATCTTCTCAGGCTCCCAAGCCACTGGGTCACATGAAAGAATCCACACTAATTTATTTGAGGGCTGGGCTCTTTCCTTTTGCTTCCAACAGAAGATCAGGGGGCAGTTGGGTGCTCCTGACCTCTCATTCTCTAATTCCAGGCTCACAGAATTCCAGCCTAGGAGATCACTCAGAGATCAGAATCATTCCTTCTATGGAATGGGAAACTAAAACCCCATAAGGTCAGCCAATGAGCTAGTCGTAATGCAAAACTCCTGATTTCGCAGACTGATAATCCTCTCCTCACTGATATCACACAGAGATTTTTGAATTGGGGACAGTTTTAATAACTCACTTTACGGATTAGGAAACCAAAGTTCAGAGAAACCAAGAGGCTTTTCCTGAAATCTGTGACTACAACTACATTTTCTGATTTCCTAAATTCAATCCACCACTACCTGCAAGTACCATCCAATATACCCAGGGCATATGGTTACTAATTTTCATATATAGTCATTACAAAACCAAAACCAAACCCGTTGCCGTTGAAATGATTCCAACTCATAGCAACCCTATAGGATAGAGGAGAACTGCCCCATATGGTTTCCAAGGAACGGCTGGTGGACTCAAACTGCTAACCTTTTGGTTAGAAGCTGAGCTCTTAATCATTGCACCACCAGGGTTCCTCACAGTCATTAGGGATGCTCCAAATTTGTTGTTGGAATACTTTGTCCTGCTCCTTTTTACTCGATGGCAACAGGTTTGGTTTATTTATTTATTTTTGATTTACTATAGTTTAAGAAAAGCCCTCGTGGCACAGTGATTAAGCTCTTGGATGCTAACCCAAAGGTCAGCTGTTGGAGCCCACCAGCTACTCCATGGGAGAGAGATGTGGCAGGCAGCCCCTATAAAGATCACAGCCTTGAAAACCCTATGGGGTAGTTCTCTTCTGTCCTATAGAGCTGCTATGAGTTGGAATCAACTCAACGGCAATGGGTTTATTGTAGTTTAAGGATGGCATAAAAAGTTAAGTGCTCGACTACTAGCTGAAAGGTTGGCAGTTGAAACTCATCCAGAGGCGTCTTGGGAAACAGGCCTGGCAATCTGCTTCCAAAAGGTCACAGTCTTGAAAAGTTTATGGAGCAGTTCTACTGTACATACATGGAGTTGTCATGAATTGGAATCAACTCAATGGCAAACAACAACATTATAGCTTAAGGTATTTTCTTTTGTTCGATTCATAAATGGCATATGCTTAGCCATTCTTCAGGCCCTTAACTGTGAACCTGAATCAGAGAGTAACTTAAGATGATAGGAATGACCACTCTGGATCCAGGCACTACTGTCCTTCCAAACTTTTCTTCTGTCTCTAACACTATTACTAAGGCGCCCTTGATGAAACCCGATGGTAAAGATCTTTTATGACGCCAACATCCCCCTTTTTTTACTTATTTTTCCATCAGTAGCTAAGGGGCTACATTTGCTTACTCTCAGTCAATATACTCATTCCCACTGCCATAGAGTCAATTCCAACTCATAGCAACACTACAGGATATAGGGTGGAGCAGAACTGCCCATTAAGGTTTCTAAGGGCTATAATCTTTATGGAAGCAGACTGCCACATCTTTCTCCCGTGGAGCAGCTGATGGGTTCGAACCTCCAACCTTTTGGATAGCAGCCAAGAGCTTAACCACTGAGCAATCAGGGTTCTTTTAGTCAATATAGCACCCCTTTTTATACCAAATACCAAGTTCTGAGCAAGAGGTTTTCTAGATTGATATCTTCTTATAATTTGTGGGCTCATCTCAACCACAGCACTTCATGTCTGCATATTTCTGAAATACCTGCGTTCCAGTGCACAAAACAAACGCTTTGTTTTTCACTGGGATTATCCTCCTCAGAGCACTAAGACCAGGATCATTGAGTTGTATATGCTGCAAATGCCAAGTCAAGCTTCTCTGAAAAAGACTATTTTTATTTTTTAAATAAACTCCTTTGCATTATCTTAACGAGACACTAGGAGGTAGGTACACTGGTAGGAAAAAAGGTATTTTTGCAGAGTGTAACATAATTCTCCACAGCTGAGAACTCTAACCACTTCTATTCAAATCCTTGCAAAGCTTATAAAGTCAATCCCTTGCTAGAAAGGTCTGGCCACATTTCAATTCTTTGGGTTAAACTGTTCTTACTTTTCAACCCTATTACACTTGCGACTCCACATTCTCGGATTCATTCACTTGATGGTTTGGCTCTTTTCCTTCACTTTTCTTTTGTTTTTGGCTTATCTCAGGGATCTTGCAAAGTTAAGTCGCAACCTAATTTTCCACTATAGCAGCAGCTTTGCGGAAAAGAAATCCTATCAAAACCAAACCAAACCCATAGCTGTCGAGTCGATTCTAACTCAAATATTAGATTCCATTAAATCTCATTAGATCCCTGATCCTCTCAAAAGTCAGCACGATGTTTGATAGTGAAATAAGGTCCCATAATGTCCATGGAACAATTGCAGTCTCTCTACAACATTCAGCAAATATTCCCTGGGATCCTATGATGGGACAGATACTGTGCTTCATCCTGGGAATATAATGATCCACAAAATAGAAACATGTCTCTACCCTTGTGGAGCTAATACTCAGGTGGGAGCAACGGCAATAAAAAAGTAAATACCTAATAACATAACTCAGATTGTGATAAATGCTGGGAAAGGAATCAGCAGGTGCGATGAGAGCAATGGAGTCCCTGGGTGGTGCAAACAGTTAAGCACTCGTCTACTAACCAACAGATTGGAGATTCAAGTCCACCCAGGGTGCCTCAGGAGAAAGATCAGGTGATATACTTCCAAAAAGTCAGCCATTGAAAACCCTATGGAGCACAGTTCTACTCTGACACACATGGGGCTACCGTGAGCTGGAACTGACTTGACAGCAACTGGTTAAAGTGCTTGGCTGCTAACCAAAAGGTCAGCAGTTCAAATCCACCAGCTACTCTGCAGGTGAAAGATGTGGCAGTCAGCTTCTGTAAAGATTACAGCCTTCAAAACCCTATGGGGGCAGTTCTACTCTGTCTTATAGAGTCGCTATGAGTCAGAATCAACTCGAGCGTGATGGGTTTGGTTTTCAGTTTTGGTATGAGGGTGGAAGAGGAACTCTACTGAAATATGGTGGTCAAGAAGCATCTTTGAAGGAGGCCAGTCAACACTTTCTTTCTGCCCAGCCCTTTACAGATGAGTAAGGATATGTAAGAAACAGACTCGGAAAAACACCCATGCATACACACGTGCACACACACACACATACACCAGCAATGTTTAGAACAGTATAGTAAGTACATGACTCCTTTAAAATCTCTATTTCTATCAGAACACTCAAATTCTATGATCTTTTATTGTAGATTTAGATAAAAATTAGCTAGTTTTTTTTTTTTTTTTAATCTCCCTTGGTGATTGAAAATCCTTCCAAGATGTGTTTATTCTTCCTCCTTTAGTTAGACAAGCATACTAAGGATCTAAGGTTGAAGCAATGGTGCAGGAGGTACAAATGTACACAACTGGGCTGAATGTGCCTGAATCATGTGCCCTGAAAGCCAGCTGTTGTTGCTGTTGTCTTGAGTTTGGGGCAGTTCAACAATGTTGGAATATTTGCTTATTTTCTTGGACTGTACCTCTGTCTCCTTAAAAAAAATTCTCATTATTATAGGGAATTAGATTGTGGGTAGTTGCAGTTTACCAAAACACAATGGCTTAACTGGCAAGATGTCAAACAGGCAGTAACAGAAGGCACTGTGAGGACTGCACTGACAGGCCTTGGGCCCGTAAGAGGCCTTGCGACTAGAGCTCTGCTTCTTGGTTCCATTGTCATTCTACTTAGCCACCACTGACTTTCCATATTCTGTTCACATAACTTCAGACATTCAGGTGCATTAATGGGATTTTTCTCCCAGCTCTCCAAAGATCATCTGGACGATGACATAAAGGAAGTTGTAACAACCTATCTCTCAGACCAGAAGCAGACAATTTTCATTTGTTTGCTTGGTGGAGCAAGTGGGATGAGGGGAAAATTTTGTTCAAGGAAATGTTCATGAAGAAGCTTGAATTTAAAAAAAAAAAAAAAAAGGTGAAAATGTGTCTGCTGTGGTTTAAGATAGGTTGAGGGTGGGACAAAGGGCAGAGTTCCAAGTCCAAGCCCCTCAGGGTCCTTGAAACACAACTGAAAAATCATTGCCCTAGAAGATTGTGCAGTCTAAAACCAAAAAAAAAAAAAAGATTAAATCCATTTTGCCCTTCATGCATGTCTCACTTTCAGGGACTCTTGTTACCCTAAATCAGGGGTTCAGGTTCTGACCAAGTGTCTTCCCATCTCATGACCACCGATGGGAACAACCAATTAATTTGGATTGTTAAAATGATACTTCCTATGCTATCTTCAGAAATCTCAGTATGCCAACTGTTGACGGATAAGAGGGAAAAAAAGGAAAGAAGAGAGAGAGGAAATATACCAAACAGTCATTCAACACAATATCCAATGATGGCTTCGGTCTCTCAAACCTTTGGAATTTGACTACATAACAGAAATTTGTAGCCTTCTCTGTTGACAGCCTTCCTAGTGGAAAGGGATATATATGGCTAGAAACCTCCTTTCATGTCCAATGTATAGGGCCTGGAGGTTGCTCTATGGCATGTAGAAGAGATAAAAGAGAAAAAGAAAGGAAAAAAGAAAAAAAAAAAAGAGAAAAACTACAAGATGAAAAGGGGAAGCAAATTGATATGCACAGTGTTTTAAAATGTTACCCAAGGCTGTCTCAGTCACTGGCGAAGCCATGCACAGTGACTGCCCCTGGTGTCACAGCAACCACACTGAGTGGGCGCCATTCCAGGAAAGCAGTAGCTACTCTCTTCAAGGTGACATGCCAAGACACTTCATTACTAGACTTACAAAGCAGACACCTTTGGTGGTCTACTCAAATCTTCACACTATTCTCTACCTCCAGCTTTCCTCAATAGCAGAGTCACCCCAGTTTTGTTCATATATTTCTCCTCCCCTGGGAAGCCATGTGCTCAAGAAAAGTAGGCCCTTTCTAAGACCCAAGTGAGGGAGTACAGATTAGTTAATAATTCCATTTCCCTTGCCAGTGACTGGTTTAAGAAGATGCATGTCACTCAATCTTGGCCAATGAGACATAAGGGGCAGTCTGATGAAGGGCTTCTGGAAAATGCCTACTACTTATATAAAGAGACACAATGAAGGGAAAAACCAACCCCTCTTGGGGTAAGGCCAACACATTAACATATAAGAGAGGAATACTGAAAGAACCTGGGTTCCCGATGATATTGTTGGGCCCCTGAATTACAGAATCCTGAAAAATGCCTTATTTCTGGACTTATTGTTTTATGAGCTAATAAATCCTTTGTTGTTTAATGATTTTGTTTCTAAAAGTCAAAAGCCTCCTACCTGATTTAAACTTTCACATGGTTCACTAATGTTTCTTCTCGAGGGACATCTAGCTCAATTGGCATAACACAGTTTATAAAGAAAATGTTCTATATCGTACTTTCGTGAGTAGCATCTGGAGTCTTAACAGATTGTGAACGGCCACCTGAGATACACAAACCGGTTCCATCTCGTCCAGAGTAAGGGAGAATGAAGAAAACCAAAGACACCAGGCAAAGATTAGTCCAAAGAACTAATGGACCACAATTACCACAGCCTCCACCAGACTGAGTCCAGCACAACTAGGTCGTACCTGGCTACCACCAGAGACTGCTTTGACAGAGATCACAATAGAGGTCTTGGACAGAGCGGGAGAAAAATGTAGAACAAAATTAAAACTCACAAGAAAAGACCAGACTTACTGGCCTGACAGAGACTGGAGAAACCCTGAGAGTATACCCCCGAGATCCCCTTTTAACTCAGTACTGAAGTCACTTCTGAAGTATGCCCTTCAGCCAAAGATTAGACAGGCCTATAAAACAAATAATAACACATGTAATTCCAGCATGTATACAAAATGAAACGTGCATTCCAGTCCCAGAAGGCAGAAGGGACAGGAAGGCTGCAGGAATGGAAATGGGTAACCCGAGGTGGAAAAGGGGAGAGTGTTCACACATCACGGGGTTGGCAACCAATGTCACAATGTGTATTAATTGTTTAATGAGAAAATCATTTGCTCTGTAAACTTTCACCTAAAGCACAATTCAAAAAAAATAATGTTTCTCCCAAACAAAGCTATTTCTATACCTTCTACTCCTCCTTACAACAGCTTGGTAGGAGATCGTGATTGACAATTTGCTGCCTCTGGCAATGACACTCAGAGTCCTGGTAAATGAAATCAAATGATGGTGATAATTACATGAACTGGAACCAACACATATAATACTCTGTCAGGCACTGTCCTAAAAAACTTTATACATTAACCTACTTAATCCTTAGAAGGTAAGAATTATTATCTCCTTTTACACATGGGCTAAGTGAAGTATACAGAGGTTAAGATGAAAAGAGAAAGGAAAAGAAAAGACTTGTTAAGGGTAATGAGAGCATGCAGGATATACCCCTCATCTCAGCAATCCATGCTATTGTAAGCTAGAACCAGGGCTTTGAACTGGTTTGTTCTGATTTGAACCCCTGCTGAAAATTTGCATTTCTAACAAGCAGCAGTCAGGAGATCAAAGGACATACTGCATTAGGCAAATCTGTAGCAAAATACCTCTTTAAAGTGTTAAAAAGCAAAGATGTCACTTTGAGGACACAGTTGCACCTGACCGGAGCCATATTTCAATCTCCTCATATGCATGTGAAAGCTGGACAATAAATAAGGAAGGTCGAAGAAGAATTGATGCCTTTGAATCATGGTGTTGGAGAAGAATATTGAATATACCATGGACTGCCAGAAGAATGAACAAGTCTGTCTTGAAAGAAATACAGCCAGAGTGCTCCTTGGAAGCGATGATGGCAAGACTACATCTCACTTACTTTGGACATGTTATCAGGAAGGATCGGTCCCTGGAGAAGGACATCATGCTTGGTAAAGCAGAGGGTCAGCAAAAAAGAGGAAAACCCTCAACAAGATGGATTGACACAGTGGCTGCAACAATGGGCTCAAACACGACAATGATTGTGAGAATGGTGCAGGACCAGGCAGTGTTTCATTCTGTTGCGCATGGGGTCACTCTGAGTTGGAACCCACTTGACAGCACCTAACAACAACAACAACAAAGTTCCCCGACCATGCTTATGCTGCTGGTTAGGGACCAATTCTGAGATCCACTAGTAAAGCAGTGGTTCTCAAAAATTTATTATACATAAGAATCACCTGGGGATCTTGTTAAACTGTAGACTCTGATTCAGCATATCTGGGGTGAAAATTCAAATTCTCGGCAGGGGTTTGAACCGGCAGGAATTGCTGGACTCCCTGGCTAGAATGGTGACAGGGAACTGGCTGCAGGAAAAGACACAGAGGAGCTCACTTAAAGTACCAACGATCAGAATCCACGACTAGAGAATCTAATTCAGTAGGTCTGAGCTAGATTCCAGGAATCTGAATTTCTAAGCTTGGGAAAGCAGTCAGGTTCAGGAGGTAGGTATCAGTGGCTATTGAAAACTGAGCTGCCCAAGGTTTGGGGGATATAATAGTATAAACTGAATTGCCTAGATTCTCCTGATCTCTTAACTCCGTTTCAAGTAGTTACGCAAAAAGCATCAAAAGTTAACTCTCATCAGAGTGGTTAAATAGCCTTAATTCCTTCTAGATTAGGATCAAAAACCAAAGTCAATTGCTTCCTAAATCCTACAGGACTCAAATGGTTGTACGTGGTTGTCTTTTCTTGACAGTCTTATTCATGTTACTAGTCCCAACATGCCTAAAAGATATGCCAAAAACCTTCTGAAACAGACATGGAACAGTCTACAATGTGAAAGGGATTAAAAAAATCCCACCAAGCCAAGGTCACAGTAATTTCAGGAACTTTCCAATAGAGCAACCTGAAAGTTTTCGGTTGGCCATAATGAATTAAAATAAAGCAAGCTTACGGTTTCACTATGACAATTTTCTGTCTACATGGTCAGCATGAACGTCGGAAGAAACGAATGACACTAAATCAGGAGCTGCAAGTTCATGGTGTAGGAGCAACCATACACCCAGCCTACAACACGGCAGACATTGCCGATCAATCACAACATCTTTCCCACTGAGCCTGCCTGTGGCATGAGAATCCTTCTTAACAAAGTGCTTCAGAGAGCCACTGGCAATTGATCAGAGTTGGCAAATATGATGAACTCTGTCATACCCTGCCCTGAAACTCCCTCAGAACATGAATAAAAACTAAGTACTCTTACTAATAAAGGAAAGCAAGTGTGGGGAAAAAAATAAAAAATTGTGTGTTCATTTTCCAGATACTTTTCTGGGGCATCCAAGTGTCATTATTACTATTTCTACAGTTTCTTGTTCCTTTTTCATAGAGGACACTTGGATAAATGTGTGCTGAGTTGAATTGGATTTTTTTCTACCACTTTCAACCAAAGATTTAGCATTTTGTCAGCATGAATATTAAACTCAGCAAAGCCCATAAAGCACTGGAATCAAAACAGTTAATTATCAAGTCACCAAGGCTGAGAGCAAAAAGCAGGAGGCATGGCTTAGGAAGCTGCCCATTTTTCTTGTAATAAAGAAAATAAAGACAGTAATTCTAAGAACATTTATTGACCCCCCAGTATGGGTAATTGCCATCAGATGTGGGTCTGTCAGTCTTGCATTAACATAAGCTACTGCTCCTTGGTTTTCAACGGCACAGTAATGCCCATGATACTGTAGATAAGTGCTAACGCTGGAGTTTTGAGAACCAAGCCCTGTGTCCAGTAAATGCTTTTAAAAGAATTTCACTCTCAATGGTTACTTGCCCAGAAGATATTCATTTTATGTTTAAAAAAAAAAAAAAATGGGAAAGAAAGAAAACAAGGAGGCATTCAATTGAGCAAGCATTTTCTTAACTCATTTTAAGATAATCTCTTGCTTTCACCAACGACTGCTTCAATGGGCAAAACTATGGAAAGAGACTGTATGGTTTGGCTGCATGCTTCAGTTTATATTATCATACAACATAAAGTAATGGAATGGTGATAAAAAAAAAAAAAAAAAAGAAAGGCTTTATAACAGCCAGGACATGCCAACCAATTTTAAATTGAATTACACAGACTGCTAATCTTTATGACGGGATAAAATTTCTTTCAACATTATGCATTATACTAAAATTTGCAGCACTTCCCCCACCCCACTTCTTGAGCTGATACCCTCACACACACCTCCCCAGTGATAAAGCTTCTCTTCCACCCCAAAAGCCTTGCTCCTGCTGACTGGGAAGGCAAGGCATGGCTCTGAGCAAGCTTTCATTTTTATAGCTATTGTTAGTTGATGTGCATCTATATTTCACATCAGGGCAAATGCAAACAGTTTTATAAATACGGGGCATATTCTCCTAATCCACAAGCATAAATTTTTAAAAACAAATAGATCCAAATACATGTCTGCAGTACGAAATTTAAAAAAAAAACAACACTCTTGAGGAGTTCTGTTAAATTTTGAAAACAAGTATACACAACATTGCACAGTGCATAATTTGATGAAGCACACACACTTCAGAAACTCTGAATTATCCAAGTCTGGAAGGCTCAGACTGTCGAAAATTTGAGCCTGTCTGTCTGGGCTGTGCTCTTGCTCATATTGTGTGTTTGTCTCTTTCTTTAGGCGATGGAGCCAGGTACTAATAAGCAGAGAGAGCTTGCTCTGTGAACATGGACAACCTCAGACTTCAATCTCTCTAACCCTGATGAATAGAACTAAAGAAAAGACAGCAAGAGCTGCCTTGACAAGTTTTCTGATCCTTCTTCTTCCTGTCATAGGAAATGGAGCTTCCAGATTTACCTTACTAAAACCATGTGTTAAATATTTCTAAGACACAAGACCCTTCTTAAAATTTAAGTTCCTTCCTGATACCTTATACTTTGTGATGCATTGTGGCTTATTTATAACAAAAATGAAAAACATATCTGTATACACTGACTTGCAAACAAATAATTCATGTTGTCTATCACTTTTATCACTATTATAGGCACATGACTTTTTTTTTTTTTTTAAACATTCACCATAAACGCAAATAGACCATACATAAAAATAAAAATTTAGATCTGAAACTACTAAAATGGTTTATGGCAAATTATAGTCTACAGAACAGCTACCAAGAACCACACATGATTCCTGTTTTGGATTTTTCTAGATGCCCTAGACACTTTGGTAACTGCCACCCTCCAGCCCTCCTGTGACATATACAGATTGCTATCCACAGTGCATGGACTACTCATTCAGACAGTAGCTATCTCCAGTGATACCTGGGCACTACTGCTCCTCCAAGGGAAACTATCTGGTGTACCAGAGCTACATGTTCATTCTCAACCCACCTTCATGCCTGCTGCACTGCTTACTATAATTTTCTAAACTACTTATGTATTACTTGTTATTGATTGGATTAGGTCCCCCAAAAGGATATGCTGAAGTCCAGTACCTATCAGCTAAGTCAACCAGAGTGTGGTGGGTCCTAATTCCAGCTGGGAAATCCTGGTGGCATAGTGGTTAAGAGCTACTGCTGCTAACCAAAAGGTCCGCAGTTCGAATTGACCAGGCACTCCTTGGAAGCCCTATGGGGCAGTTCTACTCTGTCCTAGAGGGTCGCTATGAGCCAGAATCAACTGGACCGCAACGGGTTTAATCCCATCAGAGCAGTGGTGTTATAAAAGACAAGAGATAGACAGAGAGGGAAGTGGCCACAGGAGGCCATCTACAAGCCTAGTAATGCCTCAGGCTACCAGAAGTTGAGACAAGAAAGCATCTTATAGAGCCTTTGGAAAGAACAAGGCCCTGGCGACACTCTGAATCTGATCTACTAGCCTCCAGAACTGTGAGACAATAAATTTCTGTTCTTATGTTGTTGTTGTTAGGTGCCATCGATTTGGTTCTGGCTCATAGCGACTGTATGTACCAAAGAAGGAAACACTGCCAGGTCCTGCGCAATCCTCACAATTGTTGTTATGCTTGAACCCATGACTGCAGCCACCGTGTCAATCCATCTCGTTGAGGGTCTTCCTCTTTTCTGCCAACCCTCTACTTTTCCAAGCATGATGTCCTTCTCCAGGGACTGTGATCCCTCCTGACAACAGGTCCAAATATGTTCTTATAAGCCATCCGGTTTGTGGTATTTTGTTATGCCAGCCCTAGGACTCTAATATATTACTTAAAATGATTAAATCTGAGTGTTAAAAGTCTACATAAAATTGCTGTTGTATAAGAAGTAAATGACATCCCTTTAAAATGGGCAGAAAGTCATAAAAATCTGAAAGGATTCTGCACCCAGATTGTTTCACATGCTTCCCCACATTTTTACTCACCAATAAATAAACCAAAATAGAAATGTGTCGATGATAAATTATACGCGTGATAGACACAAGAATGACAATGCTGCTCTTTAATCGCTGTGCCCATGTTCAAAGAAAAGGCTTTAGTGCTACCTCAGCAGATGGGCCAAAGATTGTATATCTGTATGCTTCAAGTTAAAATAAAAAATGTTTAGCTATATGTTTATCATTTTTACGGTTTCTCACTTTAACCAACTTTTTGATTAATTGAACACCTTCTAGTCCCAGCCACGGGAGATAAGAGGGCTTTTACTGGAGCTGGAAAAGCATAGGTGCGTGGTTGTGAATGTAGGAGCCATGCTTTCCCATCACCCCTAAACCTCTCAGAGCCTCTTAAAGAACAAAACGTCCAGAAGCCAAAGCTGTACCCACACTATAATAGACATATATATTTTTGGTTTTTACCTGATTTGATAGGAGAATAATTAGTACATTCGCTTTCACAGTTTTAAAGATTCATTCTTTAATTCATATAAAGTCACTTTTAGGCTTTCCTGCTAGGTGGTTACATTGCTTTCTGAATCCAGGCTTTCTATATAGACTGGATTCATAAAATGAAGACCATGCAGTGAAAATACTGAAATATAGTTTGGTTTCCTAAATCCCCAGCGAACTCATGAATCTAGCAATAGGAGGCACTGGTTCAGTGGTAGAAATTGCACCCCTCTTGCAAGAGACTGGCATTCAATTCCCAGCCAAAGCCCCTCATACATAGCCATCGCTCATCTGTCACTGAAGGCTTGCATGTTGCTATGATTCTGAATTGGTTTCAATGGAACTTCCACACTAAGACCAGAAGAAAGGCCTGGCAATCTACTTCTGAAAATCAGCCAATGAAAACCTTATGGATTGTAACAGTCCAATCTGCAAGTGATCATCAGATGGTGCAGAATCAATCAGGCAGCATTTTTTTCCATTGTGCATGGGGTTGTTATTAGTTGGGGGCCGACTAGACAGCAGCTAACAAGAACGACCATCCAGCATTCCTACTAGGAGCACTAGTACTATTGTTACTACTACCACCACCACCGCCATCCCTAAAACTATAACTATATGCTCTTGGTTGGTTCTCAATGCCAAGTTTAGGTGATAAAGAAAGATAAACCCACAGGGCTCTGTTATACTATGGGCACTGAACTCAAGCAACTGTGTGAAGATGATTAATTTAGAGTAAATAAAGGACAATACAATATCACTCTAAGCATTTTACAGAGAAATCAAAGTTCAGAGACCAAAAACCAAAAATCAAACCCGTTGCCATCGAGTCAACTGCAACTCATAGCAACCCTACAGGACACAGCAGAACTGCCCCATAGAGGTTCCAAGGAGCATCTGATGAATTCGAACTTCCGACCCTTTGGTTAGCAGCTGTAGCACTTAACCGCCGTGCCATCAGGGTTTCCAGTTCAGAGACGGTATGTATAAAACAGTTGGATGTCTGACCTCACAGACAAGTCTCTTCAATATAAGAAATTTTACCTCCAAATCTTATTTCCAAACAAGAGAGAGAAAAAAAAAAAGCATAAATACAGGATAATCAAGACTCATAGCAATAGTAGGAACAAGTGAAACAACACAGTTTAATTGTATGACTGTTCCCTGAAATTAGAAGGAAAAAGGTGTTATTTTTTTCCTGCTCCTGAATCATAAAAAAAAACACTGAGGAAAAAAATTTCATAATGCACATAAAACTTGCTGCAGTAACATCTAAGTCTGGTAAATCAATAATGTATGGTGTAGTTAGCTGCTTCATTATTCATTTTGGATGCACTAAACAGAGCTTTAAAACAAATTCCAAATGTGAAAGAACTGGGAAATACAGGCAGTGTAACCAAAGATAAAAATGATTTTACCCCAGTGTAACTGTTTTCCAGAACATCTTAAAAATCTCCCCTAAATTTCGAAATTAGATATTTGATTAAGGAACTTTACTTTTTTTTTTTTTTTTTACAATTATGTATGTTTTATGAGCTATTACAAACGGTAAAATCAAAAGCCCTAAATATCCCTTTGTCAAAATACTATACATGAAAATGACATGTATGACAAAATCAGAACGTCACAAAGTGACAAACAAAAGTAAATAAAAGAGAACATTAACCAAATATATGTTATAAAGTGAAAGCAAACAGGCAAAAATGTTTGGGGGAAAATACCCTAAAACAGAAGACAAACTGAGGGCCACTGCATATGGCTGTGAAGGTTGCTGACTGTGTAAGAGTCAAGGGTACTGTGTGCCACTCAGCAAGCAAATACCCTGCAGGGCCAGGGCTGCACGTGTCCAGCCAGGGAACACCTCTTTAGACTTTGTATAATAACACTTAAAGAAAAGGAGCAGATCTGAGCAAAAATAACATATTAGGAAAACTGAAAAAAATTTTAAATAAAAATACTAAACTATTCTCATTTCCTTCCCCCAAATAATAAAATAGAAAAACAAACAAAATGTAGGGATCTAACTGTGAGCTTTAAAATTGAACTCCCAACTTAACTTAAATTATGAACACCTACTAACCAACCGTCTTTTCAGGAACCATTCAATCCACAACTCTGGAAGGTGACTTCAAGTGTCCACAAGGACTAACTTAGCTAGACCAGATATATATACAGAATATCCAAGTTTGCAAGTTTTCAGCATCACCTGCCATGATATCAAAACTCTTTTTGACTTAATTAATGAGCATATTCTGGTCAAGAGCCTAACAGCTCTCCAACAAACAAGTCTAGGTTTGTTAGACATTAGTTATTAGTTTCACTATTTTTTCAATTTAATGAAGACCCCAGGGAGTATCTTTTTGAGCCAAAAAAGATGTCAGGTAACTCTCTAATGTAAACATATTTTCTGATCGTTGTCAATACAAAAACTAGAAAGAAAACAAATAGGACATCAGTAGATCCCTCACATGTCTGTCATGCTTGGTAAAGGGTCAGTAAAAAAGGGAAAGACCCTCAACAAAATGAACCGACACAGTGGCCGAAACAATGGGCTCAGGCATAATAACAACTGTGAGGATGGCGCAGGACCGGGCAGTGTTTCATTCCGTTTTGCATGGGGTCGCTATGAGTCGGAAGTGACTCAGAGGCACCCAACAACATAACAACAACAGATTCTACATTGTTGCCCCGTCTCTAGGATCCTGGCATCCCACCCTTCCTGTATGCCACAGAAAAATGCAGGATTCGGAGCAGATTCTGCCCCTTAGAGCTATGTGATGTGGAACAGGGTAGCCCCACTGAGTTCTGGCTTCTGTAAGTGCAGCTCAAGAATAACTGCCTTTTTGTTTGCCAGGTGGATAAAGTGAGAACACAAATGTGTTTGTAAAAATCTACCCAGCACGGTGTCTTGTCACTTAATAAATACCTCGTCTCATAATTACTATTTAGAAATGCAGGTAAAAAAAAACTAATTTCATAGGACCAAGTTTCTTTCTCATCCTTCACTCTTCAAGGGAAAGTAAGAAACAGTGTTTTGATTTGGTTTGGTTTGATTTTAAAAATTGATTGCAATGCATGACTCTGGATTGAATTCTAGAACAGGAATAAAAAAAATTTCTATAAAGGACAATATTAGGTCAATTGACAAAATGTGAAGAACTTCTGCAGATTAAAAAATAAATTAATAGACAGACCCACAAAACAAACAATACCACCCAAGAGGGATGTGCTCCTTAGAACAATCAATTATGCAAGATCAAAAGGGCGACATTTGCCCAAAAGCACAGATGAGAAGGTAGGAAGGGGTAGAAAATCAGGACGAAAGAGAACAGGGAATCTAGGAGGGAAATGGGGAGAGTGCTGACACATTACAGGGAACGAAACCCATGTCATGGAATACTTTATGTACCAATTATCGAATGGGAGACTAATTTGCCCTGTAAACTTTCACCTTATACACAATATTAATAAATAAACTATATTTTCTGACTTTGGTCACTACAGTGGAGTTATGTAAATGAGTATCTGTGTTCTTAGGAAAGACACACTGAACTATTTAGGGCAGAGGGGTATGATGTCCCCAACTTGCCTTCAAATACTTCAGGAAAAGAAATCACATGCACACACACGTCAAGGCTGCTAAAGGACACGGAGCAAAACATTAACAACAGGTGAATCTGGATGAAGGGGATATTGGAGCTTATTGTATTACAGCCACAACTTTTCTGTTAGCTTGAAATCATTTCAAAATAAGACGTCTAAAAAATGTTATTATTAACAAATAACTAATCACTAGGGCAGCCCATCATGTCAGTAGTGCTGTCAACACGTTTAATGCGCCTGATGTGAGGTCTTTCTAGTACTTCACCTCAGACTCCACTCCACTTTCCATTCCCTAGACTAGGGGCCTACCCTGCACGCAGGAATGGTTGTATTGAATTATGTGGACAGTGTTATAATTACGTCCTCTTCTCGTCCATCTTCCTTGTACGACTCCAAGGGAGAATGCATAAGGTGAGCTAACGATGTGCCATGTTATCTCCGATGAGCATTACATTATTTGCATCACAGTATTTTTATTCCTTCCTCCTGAACATAACGCCATGTTGACAGCAAGGTCAGTTAAGTTAGTGTAAGGGATTTTTAATGAAAACAATTATAAATTTAAAATAACTGTGTTTAAAGCATTTAACAGTCACCAGGGTCAAGTGATTACAGCAGTTACAAGACCCATGGGACATGTTCGCACCAAAACAAAGTGAATAAATTACCTCAGCTGGCACGTGTAATCACTAAGTGACCACAAGGGTCAGGCACAGTGGAGCCCTGAAGACTTTCACGCAAAACCAATAATGAAAATTTATCAGTCAAGTGGGGGGAGAGGGGGAGACGTCAAGAATTAGTGAGTCGAGTGATAGACTGGAAGGAAAACTGACTCTCCATGCAGCTTGAAGGGCCAGGAAAATGGCATTCAAAAACCCAGGGGACAGTTGGAATAAAGGCTCCTGGAAACAACATGCAGACAGGCTGAGGGAGGTGTGGGAGCAGAAACGGGAATGTGGTACCCCATAGAGGTCAAAGCCAAACTAAAGAAGCGCTGTGATATAACGACCATTGTTCTTTTAACCAGAACTTGTGGTGGAGTCTGGAAATGCATTCAGAGGCCTCTGATATACTTTGGTAATGAAGATGGGATGAGATGTTAACAAATGATAAACTCTACATTTACACGCCACTCAACAACTTCCAAGGACTCTTTTCAAACTTCATCCTCACAACCCTGTCAACCACTTACCCTTATTGACGAGAATAGGTGGCTGAAGCTCAGACAGAGTATTGAAGCAAAGCATTTTGTTCATGGAAACACAACTAGGAAGTGAGGACAACCAAACATCTACTTAAAGGTCACTATTTTCTAGGGATTCCCCTACGTCTGCTCTCAGGAGACTCATAATAGAAAGAGGAGATCAGAAGCCCTAAAAGTACTGTGTGCTAGTGGCCTGATCATAGTGTGGAGGGGGGGATGGGATGACAATCAACTGGAAAGGCGACGGCCAATTTCACAATAGAAGTAACTGTTGAGTTGATTCTTAAGGAATGAACAAGATTTCACAGAAGAAAGAGGACAAGACTGGCAGGCAGGCAGTAGTACCAACATGAGCAAATATTCAGTTATTCAACGAAAATTCATTGAGTGCTTACTTCGCACAAAGCACTGTGCTTTCAACCACAACAACAATAAGGAGCAAGAGAGACAAAACCTCCTGTTCTCACCGAGCTTGCTTTCATTCACCCATCCATTCACTCAATGTACATTTTTTGACTAGTTCTTACAAGCCAGGCATTGTTGTAGGAATGGGATACAAAGCAGTAAACAAGACAAGGTCCAGGCCTTCGGGGAGCTTACATTCACTGGAGGATGACTGACAATAAGGAGACACAAGAGTAGGTAAAATAAGAAGGCCTCTCTGAGGAGGTGGCATTTAAGCTGAGACCTACACCTCAAGGAAATAGCAAGTATAAAGGTTCAAGGTGGAAAAACCTTAGGCCAGAAGGGTATTGTGGTTGGAAGAGAAGGAGAAAGGGAAAGAATGGATACAAGCCCAGAGAGCTCAGGAAAGGCTGGGGAGAAGAGTGGAGGAAAGTGAAGCTGGACAGATAGTTTGGACCAGCTCATGAAGATCTTTGAATGTCACTATAAACTTTATTTCATAGGTAACTGATTCCTGAAATGCATTCTACAAAATATAAGCCTGTTGGGATGCCCCATTTCCTGTGCCTCCATTTCTTTATCTGTAAAAATGACTAACATCAACCAACCTCAGAGTGTCGTGAGGATTAAATGAATAATGCATGTTAAGAGTTCCTGGGTGGTGCAGTTTTCACTCAACTGTTAACCTTCCTAGTAGAACTGTGGAAGAAAGGCCTGGCAATCTGTTTCCATTAAGATTACAGTCAAGAAAACCCGACTAAGCAGTTCTACTCTGTAACACATGGGGTCGTCATGAGTTGCAATCAAGTTGACTGCAACTAATACCACCAACAAGAGTCTGGCAACAGTGAGTGCTCAGCAAGTGTTAGTTACTATTACTCTATTCCAGGAAAGGTAAATGACAGGCTGGGCCTCAGCAATCTCTTTAGAAATGGACGGAAGCCTGACAAAACGTGGTCGGAGTTAGATAGAGGAGGTGCCTGGGTTAATGGACGTTATTGTTATTGTTAGCTGCTATTGAGTCGATTCTGACTCATGGCAACCTCGTGTGAATCAAAAGTATAATGTGAATCAAAAAAATGAATTCAGGAGAACAAGTAGTAGTATTTGGTAGACATATTAATTCAGTTTGAGATACACTGGTTTGGAAGTGTCTACAGAACATCCACCATCTATATAGAAATACCTAGTCCCCAGTTAGATACAAACATCTGGAGAGACAGAGAGATTAAGACAAAAATCAATGCTCCATTCTATAAATAAAACCTCAAAGAATTAGAATAATCTCCCAGGTTTTGAAATTCTGAATTAGCAAAGGATGAAAAATGGTGTCACACCCAGGCCAAAGAAGGTCTCTCGTCCTGGGCCCTCCCCTCACAAATCTCATGTGCAAAATCGGACATTTAAAACCTGTGAGGTCCAGTTGCCTGACTTATAAAACAGGGAAAATAATACTGACAATCAGAGGCTGGATGCTAAATGCAGTGATCTCGCTCTTCATTCCCTGTGTCCTCAGCACCTACCACAAAGCGGGGCCTGGCTCTTAGAAGACACTTCAAACATATTTGAATAATCATTTGAGGATGAAGTGCCTTCATGTTATGGAATACAAGGATCTTGTTCTAGGGTTTAGGATTAAGTAATTTGGGGCTTCAATTTTCTATCTTGGACTAGATGGTTTGGAAAAGTTGAGGACTTTTTTGTTTTTAAAGAGCTCCTTTTTATATTATTTCTTTATTTTTTACTGTGACACAGTTTACATACAGGAAATGCAAAAAGATTTACTCTTTTAAGAAAAGTATTTATCTGACATTTCTGTTAAGCTGATTCAGTAATGATTATATGTTACTTTCCCACATACATCTCTTTGTAAGGGGGCTTTGTAAGGGGGCTATTTCAGAAAACAAGAAAGAAGAAAATGACTCTTTAGAATAGAAGGCTGGAACAGTGGAGTCAAAATTCAGTGTTAGCTTTTGTGTTGGCTGACAATGTGACCCCAGTCTGTCCTTCCACCTTTCTGGTTCTTCATCCATCCATCAGTAAGACAGGGATAATACCGTTTGCCCATATCAACTTCCCTGAAACATTATAAGCATTAATGACCTCATATACTCAAAGGTATTTTGAATCCTTTGGAGGAAAGATGTCATATAAATTAGAGGTATTATAATTAATGTAATTTAGGAAAATGGCTGGCCATAACACAGAGGATTAGGTTCACATGGATCACAGAATACCTAGCCGTCATGTCCTCAGGTCACTAATGATCCTTTCTAATGGAAGACAATCCAGTCTTTACTTATTGGAGCTTATTCAACTCTTCTGTTTTTTTTTTTCCAAAATACCAAAATTGAACTACATTTTAAAGTTCATTTTGTCCTTATCGGGAGAATATATTTATATATGATTTAGACCATGAAATAATTCACTTTAGCAAAAAATATTCTTCAAAGAAAAGAAGGACAAGTAGATAATAAGCATAAATAAACCTTACTTGGACTAAACAAATACTCTATACTATTACAAAGGAGACCTGGTGGCTCTATGGTTAAGAGTTTGACTGCTAACCAAAAACACTGGCAGTTCAAATCCACCAGGTGCTTCTTGGAAACACTATGGGGTAGTTCTACTCTGTTCTATAGGG
The DNA here is from genome assembly GCF_030014295.1 of Loxodonta africana. Taxonomy (NCBI): domain Eukaryota; kingdom Metazoa; phylum Chordata; class Mammalia; order Proboscidea; family Elephantidae; genus Loxodonta; species Loxodonta africana. Next base: position 52,857,877 of record NC_087348.1, on the reverse strand, counting down.
TTACTATGAATCAGAATCGACTTAATGGCAACGAGCTTGGGTATACTATTACAAAGGAGCTCTGATGGTACAATAGTTAAGTGTTTAGCTGCTAAGTGAAACGTCCAGTGGTTCAAACTCACCAGCTGCTCCACGGCAGAAAGATGTGGCAATCTGCTTCTGTAAAGATTACAGCATTGGAAACACTATGAGGTAGTTCAACTGTGTCCTAGAGGGTCACTGTGAGTCGGAATCAACTTGATGGCAACAAGCTTTATACTATTATGGACAAGAAAACAGGATGTTTGTATTCACATGATGGAACATATAGGCAACAAACAGAAGTAAATTATTTGAAATAAAAAGAAGCTATTAAATAAATTATAACTCTAGGATGGTAACTAGGAAAGCCAAATTATGTATTAAAAACTGAAAAGCATAGCATGTCAGATATTGTTTCTGTAAGCAAGCTAAAGATTAAGAAACTCCTTTAGCATTAAACTCTAAACAATAAGAATCAGGGAATTCTGAGGTCCAAGGAACTCTAGCACATTCACCTCTATAAATCATGGGAAAAGCCATCTTGTTTGCCCTTCTTAAAGCCTCATACCTTTACCTCTTTATTGGATATGACTATGAAGTGGTCATAAAATTATATAACTATAAACATTCATGCTCAAACCATTTCTGAAACTATTGTTTGGGAATTGCTATGGGCCCTTCTCAAGAGCAATCACCATTCTATCACATCACTGTTTTTATTCTAAATGGTATATCCCAACTTGCCCACCCATCTTATTCACAAGACCCAGGTCCCAATAACTTTTGGTTGTTTAAAAAAATTAGAAGGCTCAACTGCGCAAACCCTACCTGGAAAGTATTATGTGTAAGACTTTAAAACAAGATTGAAAACTGTCATAGATACCTGGCTAAAGCCTAGTATCCTAGAGTTTGTAACCATGAGCTGGTGGGCAGGGATGGTGTCTGGAGGAGAGGAGAAGACACTGGAGGGGAGAGAGTGGGCCAGATTAAAGTGAGGCGAAGAGGGGGAGCTGACAGAAGACTGAGGACAAGGTCAGGAAAGGGGAGGCCTGGGCCCCTGATGTGTGTGGTTCAGAGGTTAATTAGAGTCTGAAAGATAGTCTGTGGGTGTTTGGTCTGGGTGCTTGGAAAGGTGACAGCATGAAGTTTTTGGTGACCAGGCAGGACCATGGTGCTCATCTTTTCCTGTACACCACAGGCAGAGTGGACCCCCATGAACCAGAGGTGCACTGCGGGACAAGCACCTATAAGGCCACCTTCACTGAAATTCTCTCTTCCCCACATCTCTCCATCTTTTGCCCTCCTGGGGAGTGAAGGAACCTACCACCAGGACAGGAAGGAGTCCTGGCAGGCTTGAATAGCATTAATAGTAGCAGACAACATTCACTGACCATTCACTGTCTGTGCCCTTTATCTTGTTTAACCTCACAACAGTCCTTGTAGGTCAGGTAATATAAGCATTAGTAATTCTCCATTTATAGATGAATAAGCTGAAGACCACAGGATTAACCAGGATTCAAGCAGACTTAATTCAGTACGCATGGTCTTAATCTTATACCATACTACCATTGGATACATCAACACACACACATACCACACAACAGGACACATAACAATTGTTAATACTCTCATTCCTCATTTATTGGCATGGTTAGGTTCCAAAGACCAAGTCATTATGCGAAAATCAGCTTTATACGAAAATGGAAGATGGCCACATTAGATCAGAAGATGGAGGATGACTACATCATTATATCACTGCCAAATTACATCATTACATAACTGCCAAATTATATCATTACATAACTGACAAGCCACTGAGAATCATGGCCCAGCCAAATTGACAATAACCTTAACCATCACAGCCAGCGTTGCTCTTGCCTGGCACCTCAGCATTCAACACGTATTATTAATGCATAAAATAGTCAGAGTAGATTTCTTACTACTGTTTTAAATGCAAAGTGTCAAATAATGAGATAGTAGATAAGTGAGGAACAGGTATAGTAGTTATCTGTGAATGATAGAATTTGCTAGTGATCTTTTTTTTGTATCATTTACTTTTTTTTTTTTACACAATAAGCAAATAAGCTCTCACAATTAGGAAGAAGAGTTTGTAGTCATCTTTAAAAAGCCTTTGAAGTGTGAAGATTTGCTGCCACTGAGGATATTCAAAAACATGTGACACCAATCTCAAAGCCACTGAGAGTATTAAAGAGAAAGGGCCATCTTTAGAAAGGAAAATTGAACGATATGTAATAAAAACTTTAAAAAAAGCCACATTGTTTGAAACAACAATTCACTTTTAGGAATATATTCTACAAAAATAATTAAGGATGTTTGCAAAGACACAGCAATAAGGATGTTCATTGTACCCCTGTGCATATAATAACAAAAGAATGGAAACAACATTAAGTGTCCAGCGTTAGAAATCTGGCTAAATAAATCAGAGTATATTCATAGGACAGAACGTTATGCTAGCACAAATGGATGTGCAGGATGTGTTCCTTTTTCTTTAACTTACAGAATAATATGCAGAGCTCTATTAGTTCTAAAAAAATAGTTGTTAAACAAAAAGCCCCCAATGGGTAGAGATTTGCTGCTACTTGAGAATACTCAAAATAGAAATATAAAGAAGAAAAATGTCCAAAATGCTATATCTCAAATAATAATTTCTCTGAAGATCAGATTATAGAGGAATGTATATTTTCTACTCTGTACACTTGCAAATATTTAAATTTCTATCATGTATATGCATTTTGTTTATAATGAAAATATTCTTTTGAGAAAAAGTAGTACAGTCATGTTTTTTGATGGAACAGTTGTTCATAATGTATAGTTAGGAAGAAAAACAATGTACAGAACAGTACTACTGTAAGACCTCTATTTTGTTTTTTTTTTTAATATGTGTGTGTGCATATCAATAGAAAATATTCTATCAAGATACACATTAAAATGTTAACAGTGGTTATGTTTGGTCTTGGGTCATTTTGTTTTCTTCTCCCCACTTACCTTTATTTCCTAAGTTATCAGGAATAAACATCTATTATGTGTATTATAAAAATAAAATAAGTAACTCAGGCTGTGGAAGCTTTTCCTAGAGACCCACTCCAGAACTCTGGGCCAACAGAAGAATCACTGGAAATAGGGCACAGTCTTCCAGTATGATTATTCCAAAAGGGCCAAAATTTATTTTGTATGTCTCCAATATGGGATGTTTGTTACAGTCACACTCCATTATAAAAAAAATTATAACTAGGTCTAATACAGTGCCCCAACAAACACGAACAGCACTCTTCTTGATATTTTCTTAGAAGCATTTTTTTTCCCTTCTAGTCTTGGGAGATATTGAAGCTTAGAGCTCTTAAATGACAATCCAGACCAAAGGAAAGCCATAATTAGAAGTTCACGGCATTGGTGCTGTATTGAAAGGGATTTTTGACTGGCTAGATTGTTATATATAAACTTTCTGTTGAAAGAACAGACCACCCAAGAACCTAACTTTCTAATTATAATACAGAAAACAAAACAACAAAAAAAGCCTTCTTAAGTATTTCTGCAGAGCATGTATGAGTCATCAACAATAGCCAAGTGGATGTTATAAATTCACTCAGGATAAAAGGAAAAGAAACGAAAGAAAAATGGAAGGGAAGGGAAAGAAAGCAAGCAGAATGGAAGGAAGTACAAGACACTATATACACATCAAAAAAAAAACCAAACCCGTTATCCTCGAGTCGATTCTGGCTCATAGCCATGACCCTACAGGACAGAGTAGAACTACCCACAGAGTTTCCAAGGAGCTCCTGGTGGATTCAAACTGTGTATCCTTTGGTTAGCAGCCACAGCACTTAACCACTACGCTACCAGGGTTCCCATATGCACCCAGTGCTATATAATTACACACAGTATTACATAATTTTAAAGTTCGGGTGAAAAGCACAGATAGAAAGTCTTGTACCTTTACATCCCCTCATTCCCTCAATGATTCAACAAACATTTATGTGCACCAACTATGCTCCAGGCCCTATATACAGAACTGAGTATATAAAAAGCACTCTTTAAGCACATACTGTTTTCTACTATGGGAGACAGAAACATACACCAGTGTCTAACCATGGGAAGTGCTACACAGATGTCTGACCAATGCATTAAGGGAAGCAATTAACTGTGAAGGAGAGTCAGTGAAGGGTGCATCCAAATCAAAACCCGCTACCATCGAGTGGCTTCTGATTCACAGTGACCCTACAGGACAGAGCAAAGCTGCCTCACATCATTTCCAAGGAGCACCTGATAGATTAAAACTGCCAACCTTTTGGTTAGCAGCTGTAGCTCTTAACCACTATCCCACCAGGGTTTCCGAAGATTGCATAGAGGATGTAATATTTGAGATGGGTCATAAAGGATGAGTGAGTTCTCCAGGGGGAGAAGGTCATTCCAATAAGAGGGAAAAGAGTTTGCCAAAGGGAAAGAGGTGGTAAAGGGCATGTTGCATTTGGGGAATGAGAAGAAATGTGGTGTGGGTATTTGAAGGTTGGAAATCAGATGGTGGACGTGCAGTCATGAGTCGGAATAGGCTTGATGGCATCTGACAACAACAATAAACCCTATATGGAGTCCCTGGGTAATGTGAATAATTAACATACATGGCTGCTAACTGAAAGGCTGGAGGTTCTAGTGTACCAAGAGGCTCCTTGGAAGAAAGGCCTGGCAAGCTACTTCCAAAAAATTAGCAACCTATGAAAACCCTATGGAACACGGTTCCTCTCTGACACACGTGGGCTTGCCAGGAGTCAGAGTCAACTCGACAGCAACTGCCCATTTGTGCCGTATCCATGAGAATATACGCCCTAGTCAAAAAGAAGGCTACCAAAAGTATTCCGAAGAGAAGAGGACAGCAGAGATGAAATGAACGAACAGTAAAGAATATCGAACAGGCAAAAGTAGGAAGAATGTAGGCGCAAAGTGAAGGAAGACCACACAAGGTCCAATGCTTCATAAAATGTACCTTTAGGGTAAGTGGTATTAGAAACCACTGGTGTTCATTATTTGCCAAAATGCATTAAAAATCATCACTTTTTAACTGATAGGGAACTTGTAGTTGACAAATTTACTTTGTTATTGTGGTCAGATATGAATAACATAAAATTTTCCATTTTAATCATCTAGTAAAGGTATCAATCAAATTTACAATGTTATACAACAATCACCATTATTTATTTCCAGAATTTTTTCACCTCACCCAAACAGAAACTCTGTACCTGCTAAGCAGTAATTTCCTATCTCCCCGCCCATGATTAGCCTCTGTGACGAGCATACTTTTGACAGGAATGCATTTTTTTTTTTAAATTTTTTCTTTACTGTACTTTAGATGAAGGTTTATAGAACAAACTGGTTTCTCATTAAACAGTTAGTGCACATACTGTTTTATAACATTAGTTAACAATTTCACGACATGTCAACACCCTCCTTTTTCGGCCTTGGGTTCCCTTTTATCAGCTTTCTTGGCCCTCCTTGCCCCTAGTCCTTGCCCCTGGGTTAGTGTGCCCCTTTAGTCTTGTTTCACTTCATGGGTCTGTCTAATCTTTGGCTGAAGAATGAACCTTGGGAGTGACCTCATTACTGAGCAAAAGGGTGTCCGGGGGCCATACGCTCAGGGTTTCTCCAGTCTCTGTCAGGCCAGTAAGTTTGGTCCTTTTTTGGGACTTAGTATTTTGTTCTATGTTTTTCTCCAGCTCTATCTGGGACCCTCTATCGTGATCCCTGTCAAAGCAGTCAGTGCTGGTAGCCAGGCACCGTCTAGTTGTACTGGATTCAGTCTGGTGGAGGTCCTTTGGACTAATCTTTCCCATCTATCTTTAATTTTCTTCATTCTCCCTTGCCCCTGAAGAGGTGAGATCAGTGGGGTAACCAAATGGTCGCTCACTGGCTTTTAAGACCCCAGATGTTACTCACAAAAGTAGAATGTAGAACATTTTCTTTATCAACTATGTCAGGCCAATTGAGCTAGATGTTCCCCAAGACCATGATCCCCACAGCCCTCAGCCCAGCAATTCGATCCCTCAGGAGTTTGGATGTGTCTATGGAGCTTCCATGACCTTGCCTTGTACAAGTTGTGCTGGCTTCTGAGAGGGATGTATTTTTGCCAAGCTAAAAAGGAAAATGTTACAATGGTTGGGTGGCTCACCAGAGCCTATACACGATGTACCTGTAGCATATCTGAGCTACAGGTAACTTGGTGGCACAACATTGTGAGTGTGCTAAAGGTCAGCGAAGTGTCCATTTTAAAACGTTTTATGTTATATGAATTTCATCTCAATAAGTTCTTAAAGAAGTCGCCTCTCCTCTTGGACCTCAGTCGGGTTCTCTTGAAACCAGCACTATGAGCAGAAGCTAGGGGGAGGAGGAGCAGATGGTTCACGGTGACAGAAAACTGGGATGTCAGATCAGCCAGACTGGCGAGAAGCAGAAAATGGAGATTCTGGTCGCACCCTCAGAGAGGAAGAAATAGGATTTATGGTTGCATTCTTCAAGCTGTGGTAGAGATTCTGGAGGGACCACTGGGGCAGTAGCATACTGGTCATTTATAATTTAAGTGTTCATAAGTGGAAGATACCTGTCCACATAAGGCAAGATTTCCAGGCTCACGTCAGTGGCTACTCACTTTAAGGAATGTCTGGTGGAATGAAATGCTAATGTCACAACATAACAAACTATTCTTTTGAGCTTACATGATTGGCTATGTTTTCGGTGTTCCTCACAGGTATTTAACCCATTGCCATCAAGGCAATTCCAACTCATGGTGACCCCATGTATTACAGAGTAGAACTGCTCCACAGGATTTCATAAGTATTTGGTTTGTCATATTCACCACCACTGGAATTGTTCATATCAAACGGTAAGAATGCTCGCCCACCTCCCAGTGACCAACTCATATACAAAGGCTGTGCCAGAAAATAGCTTTAGCATGAAGTAAACCTACCTTAGACACTGGTATGTGTGTGTATATTAAGGGAGGTGGTTATTCAAATTACCATGGATTACCCAGGTTGTGGTCACTCCAACAAGGATCCCAAATTCCAGACTGGGACTAGAGAAGGATAAGAGAATATTGCCTGGGACTTGGAGTCTCATGGACCTAGATTCATGTCCTGGGGTCATCTCGTCATTGTGTGATCTTAGGTAAGTTTACTTTCCTAAGGCTCGGTTTCCTTAAGAGTAAAGAAGAGGTTAATAATACCCACTTCTTAAGTTATTATGATGATGGCATGAAATGACACATGAAATGGGGACGGGGGTAAAGTATCTAGACTCTAGCACTCATAACCGATACATGTTCACCCTCTAACCCCCAGGCCAAACTCCAGTCCCAACTTGGCCATCAATTATCTGACTTACCCTGGGCAATTCATTCAATCTGTCAGACTCAGTGACCTCCTTTATCATAGGGGGTGAGGCTCATGAGTTCCAAAGCTTCTTTAGGGTCTAACTTTCTGTCTAGTTAGTATAATTGTAAAAAGAGCAGCTGGCTTGTTTTCAGCCTTTATTCATACAGCTCTTGGTGCTCCCTCTTACATTCTGAATCCTACTTTAAAACCAAAGTGCCAGTCCCTTCCGTTGTTGTTGTTAGGTGCCATCGAGTCAGTTCCAACTCACGGCAACCCCATGCACAAAAGAGCAAAACATCACCTGGTCCTGTGCCATCTTCACAATCCTTGTTATGCTTGAGTCCACTGTTGCAACCACTGTGTCAATGCACCTCATTGAGGGTCTTCCTCTTTCTCCCTCACTCTCTACTTTACCAAGCATGATGTCCTTCTCCAGGGACTGGTCTCACCTGATAACACGTTCAAAGTAAGCGAGACAAAGTTATCACCATCCTCTCTTCTAAGAGGCATTCTGGCTGTACTTCTTCCGAGGCAGATTTGTTTGTTCTTCTGGCAGTCCATGGTACACTCAATATTCTTCACCAACACCATAACGCAGTTATTAATTCTTCTTCCTTCTTCCTTATTCATTGCCCAGCTTTCGCACATACGAGGCCACTGGAAAATACCATGGCTTGGGTCAGGTGCACCTTAGTCCTCAAAGTGACATCTCTCTGCTTTTTAACACTTTAAAGAGGTCTTTTGCAGCAGAATTGTCCAAAGCAATATGTCGTTTGATTTCTTGACTTCTGATTTCATGGGCATTCATTGTGGATCCAAGTAAAATGAAATCTCTGTTTATCATGATGTTGTTTATTGGTCCAGTTGTGAGGATTTCTGTTTTCTTGAACCTGAAGTACAACCTATACTGAAGGCTGTAGTCTTTGATCTTCATCAGTAAGTGCTTCAAGTCCTCTTCACTTTCATCAAGTAAGGCTGTGTCATCTGAATATCGCAGGTTGTTAACGAGTCATCCTCTAATCTTGATGTCATGTTCTTCTTTATAAATTCCAGCTTCTTGGATTATTTGGTCAGCACACAGATAGAATAAGTATGGTGAAAGGATATAACCCTGACACACAACTTTTTTGACTTTAAAGTATGCCGTATCCTCTTGTTCTTTTCGAACAACTGCCTCTTAATCTATGTACAGGTTCTGCATGAGCACAATTAAGTATTTTGGCATTTCCATTCATCGCAGTGTTATCCATAATTTGTTGTGATCCACACAGTTGAATGCCTTTGCATAGTCAACAAAACATAGATAAACATCTTTCTGGTATTCTCTGCTTTTAGCCAAGATCCATCTGACAGCAGCAATGCTATTCCTCGCTCCACATCCTTTTCTGAATCCAGCTTGAATTTCTGGCAGTTCCCTGCCGATGTACTGCTGCAATCACTTTTTAACCATCTTCAGCAAAATTCACTTGTGTGTGATATTACAAATATTGTTTGATAATTCCTGCATTCAGTTGGATCACCTTTCTTTGTAACGAGCACAAATAGGGATCTCTTTCAGTCAGTTGGCCAGGTATTTGTCTTCCAAATTTCTTGGCATAGACAAGTCAGTGCTTCTGCTGTTGCATCCATTTATTGAAACATCTCAGTTGGCATTCTGCCAATTCCTGGGGCCTTGTTTTCTGCCTGTTTTCAGGGAAGCTTTGACTTCTTCCTTCAGTACCATCGGTTCTTGATCATATACTACCTCCTAAGAGGGTTGAACATCAACCAATTCTTTTTGTTAGAGTGACTCTGTGTATTCCTTCCACTTCTTTTGATGCTTCTTGCATCGTTCAATATTTGGTCCATAGAATCCTTCCATATTGCCACTTGAGGCTTGAATTTTGTCTTCAGTTTGTTCTTTCAGCTTGAGAAATGTTGAGTGTGTTTTTCCCTTTTGGATTAAAAAACAAAAATCAAACTTGTTGCTGTTAAGTTGACTCTAATTCATAGCGACCCTACAGGACAGAGTAGAACTGTCCCCTAGGGTTTCCAAGGAGCAGCTGGTGGGTTCAAACTGCTGACCTTTTGGTTAGCAAATGTGCTCTTAACCACTATGCCACCAGGGTCTCAGTATATCCCACCTGAATTCAGAGACTATCTCAAGAATAGATTTGACACACTGAATACTAGGGACCAAAGACTTGATGAGTTGTGGGAAAACATCAAGGACGTCAAACATAAAGAAAGCAAAAGGTTATCTAAAAGACAGGAAAGAAAGAAAAGACCAAAATGGATGTCAGAAGAGACTTTGAAATTTGCCCTTGAATGCAGAGTAGCTAAAGCAAATGGAAGAACTGGAAGATTTCAAAGGGTGGCTCGAGAAGAAGTAGTAAAGTATTATAATGAAATGCACAGTCTCTTTTAGTTTCTGCATTTTGGATCCTGTGTTGCTGGCTTGCTTGTCTCCCTGTACCCTGTTTGTTGAATGCTTGCTACAGGCCAGTCGCTGTGCTTTATCACAGCTTTATCACACAGTCCATGCTCATGACAACCACACAGAATCATTATTATTATTATGCCCATTTTACAAATGAGGAAATCAAGACAGGGAGTTCAAGCAACTTATCAAAAGTAGAGAATTTAAAGCTGGGCTTTCCCATCTGCTCTTAATCTTCACATGATACACTACTGTTACAGTCCTTGATTGTAACTGGTTTGAATTCTATCTTCTTATGACTCTGCACTGAGCTAGCTTATCTCATAAATTACCTGTATTAATACTTTTGTGTGTTACACCTGCCAGGTGACATATGCACATATTAACCAGGCCCCAGCATCTCTGAGCCAACAGGGAACTCATGATGAGTTTCTCAGGCCCTGCAGTTGGTAAGTCAGGGAGAGATTCAAGACCAGCAGGGCTTTTAAACACATCTTTCAAATAACAGCACAGGGGCAAACAGCTATTCAACTTCCACAAGAAGCTGCTAGGAGTTACAGCATTTCTTCTAGCTTAAGCCTAAAATCTGCAAGCTTCCCACTTGCCACAAACCACTCATAATATCATGGAATGATAAAGGAGATAAGGTTTGGGGTCAGCTGGCCCTGGGTTCACTACTTGTGTAAAACTGAATGAGTTACTTAGCCCCTCTGAGCTTCTTATCTGCTAAATGACCTTGGCTAAGTTAACCCATTTGAGTTTCAGCTGCTCATCTGTAAAATGATTGTTATGGGAATAGAGGAGTACCTGGACTGTAGTAGAAGCAAAGAGTAGCTGCTGAGAGTGTAAAGGAGCTTGGGGTAGGGTCCCAGTTGCTTCCGATAATCAGTAGAGCCTACACTAAGAACAAACAAAACCAAGTCAGTTGCCAAGGAGTTGATTCCAAGTCAAGGTGATCCCAAGTGTGTCAGAGTAGAATTGTGCTCCACTGGGTTTTCAAGGGCTAATTTTTCAGAAGTAGATAGCCAGACCTTTCTTCCGAGGTGTCTCTGAGTGGTTTCAAACCTTCAACCTTTCAGTGTCCTTTAATAGTTTGTACAACCCAGGGACTCAAACAGAAAGGTAGAAATCAATTAGAGGCTCATTGTACTCCAAGGATCCCCCCAGCCACTCCCCACTATTCTAAAGTAGAGCGTTCCCTATGAAACCTTTCAAACCAAAATGGCCGCATAAAGCGAAGAAGTAATTACCATTAATTTATATGGGAAATTTTTTGAGCGTTCTTGGATCCAAAAAATACCTACCAAATCACATATAACATATAAAACCTAAAACAATGGCAGCATATAATAAAAAGCAGGAATGCTGAATGTAGTTCCCCAGAAAGGAGCTTGACACCACCACTCTGGCTGCTCAGGGCGTGCGCTGCCGCTTTAATGGCTTGCTGCAAAACAAAGGCTGAATGAACGCTATTTCCGCTTTTCACCTTTTTTTTTTGTAAAAGCGACTATTCCGATTTCTTTCGGTTGGTGAAAACACGTACTAATGTAGGTTTTTTGTAAAAGTGAAGGGGCGTAAAGCGAACTTTCAAAAAGCGGGGGATACCTATACCTGCCAACTCTGTGAGACCCATGCCAGTGGGTTGGATGCCCCATTATGGCAAAAGCCCTAGACAGATCTGACCTGTGACTCCACTCTGCCAGGCTGCTTGGCAGCTCTTGCTGGAAAGCAGAACTCAGGTGAGAGGTGATTGAGCCAAGTAGCAGAGTGTAATCACACACCATTTCTTACCCTCTGAGCACCATGAGGTTACCCAGGCAACAGGGAGCTATTCTGGGCCTTCTCCATGGGATTCTGACTTCTCCACCCATACCCCCAGGGCTCTCTTTGGCCTCACATTCTGCACCCCCTGCGGAGACCTCTTCTTCCTGCTTCACAGGATCAGAGGGGAAAAGAAAGGAGAAGGGACTGACCGTGCAGCTAGGCCTTAGCATGGTATTTCCTTATCATTTGATTTCCTTAGTTACGGCACATTTCCATTTATGGAGTGCTTTCCCTTATAAAATCTCCCGTTGTTTACTTCTAATCTACTCAATAATGCCTCTGACCCCTTCTTGTTTTTACTCTTTAAATATCTGTAGATGGTTCATTCCCCACATTGCCCATTCAATTATTAATGGCCCACAGAAACTTACTACCAGCCACTATTTACTGATTAATCTGCACAACAATCCAGAAAGACAGACAGTATTAACCCTTACTGAGGCTTAACTCAGTTGCCCAATGTCAGTGGCTAAACAAGATTATAACTAGGATCTCTCCTGGCTTGTATTTCTATAAAGACTTCCCATTGTACTATTCTCTTTCTTTAGCAATCAATATTATCAATGCTGCTAGATAATTTCTGTGTTGAGATTCAGTTGTCACAGAATAGTTTAAAATTGTCAAGTTCACCCCAAAATCATCTTGTCTGCTGATAGTTCATAAATCAGAGTTGTTAAAATTCATTTAATTGCAAATAAGCTTGCAATTAAATTGCAAATAAAGTTTAACTGCAAACTTTTCAGAGTGAAAGAGGAAAAGTGAAATGATAGGGGTTATAGACCCAACTCTGCCACCACCACACTCTGAGAAAGTCACTTAACTTCTCTGCATCTCTGTTTCACCTGTAAAAAAATGAGGAGATTATGCTAAACGATATTTAAGATAGCTTGCTCTTTTAAATGAGATGACTGAATACCTACTAAAACAGCACAAGATTTAAAGCCCCAACACCCAGTGCTGCCAAGATCTTGGTAAAATTAGTAAATTCATGCACTGCTAATGAAGTAAATGGCTACGATCCCCTTGGAAAGCAAGGTGGCAATATGCTGCAAGAACCATAAAGAATTCTATACCTTTTGACTTAGTAATTTAACTCATAGATAGTATTTTATCCTGAGAAATAAGTCAACGGAAACAAAAAGACACATACATACAGAAATGTACATTTCAGTACTACCTACCAGAGGAAAAACTGATACCCATTAAAATGTTCATCTTTAGAGGGATGTCATATTAAACAAGGGCAGAGTAAACAATATGAATGTCATGCTGCTATTAAAAAAGTATACGGGTAGTCCCTGACTTACGACATATTCAAGTTACAATGTACTGCACCTCCGACGTCCAGTTTTTTGTTTTTGTACATCTTATCACAGTAATATGTACTACATGCAATGTTGCACCACGTAATTTGTTGATGTTATCATTCTCAGATGTTCATTTGCAGATGTTCAATCTTATAATTTACTATTCAAAACACTACCTTCTTTTGAAATAAAAACTAAAATGAGGTATTCAACTTACATTAGAACCAACTTACAACAGCGTGGTCTGAACAGAACCCCCGTCGTAAGTTGGGGACTACTTGTAAATACGAAAATGACACAAAAACATTTAAAAGTTTACCAATACTATTAAGCGAAGTAAAAGTAAAAGAACAGACATGTCCTCTGATGCCAACTATATAAAATACGAACAGATGTGCAAGGTCATATGAAAAAGCAAAACAGTCACATCATTTGTGAGGCTTACTGTTTATTTTTAAAACCATATTTTAACTGCTTTTCATGAATCTTGTTTTTCTATTAAAACATATACTTTATGATTTAATCAATAATTTAAAAAATGTTCTCAAATTCTGCTTTAGTTTGAGGAAAAAGAAAATTTAAGGTCTCTGCCAAAATTTCCTAAGTAATTTTTGTTGGCTGACGCATTTTATGGTATTATTCATCAGGAGGGATGTCTACTCTTTGCTGTGTAATTCTTTAGTGACGTTAGAATCTCAGAAACCTTGCACTTCTTCCCCTCACCTAAGAGGATTCTTAAAAAGATCTGTCTTGTAATCTAGCTGGCAACAACCCAGAATTGACTTGTAATGCTAATTTTTGGCAGCTGCCTAACCTAGAATCCAACATTTTGCTATAGCCCTAATCTGTGGGTGCTTCTACAGCAACCACAAAGGTGCCATTACCCACTTCACAGCGGATAAAAACCAAAAAATCAAACCTGTTGCCGCCAATTCTGATCCTATAAGACAGGGTAGAACTGCCCCATAGAGTTTGCAAGGAGTGCCTCGTGGATTCGAACTGCTGACCTTTTGGTTAGCAGCCATAGCACTTAACCACTATGCCACTAGGGTTTCCTCACAGTGGATAGAACAGTTGTATACTCCAAGTTTTGGGAGCATTACAATAAGACCTCTTATCTTTTCAGGGGTCTCAGGACACTCTCCAGTTCGCTTACAAAAGCCCCTCAGAGCAGACAGCTCCCAAGGACCTTCCCTGCGTACAAGGACTTTTACATCCTCCTTCATTTCTTAGAGATGTTCTCTTACTAGTAGGTCATTTGTACATCTCTGCTCATAATATCTGGGAAAGATTGCAGAGCCAATGAATTAAAAATATGATTCTAGGTCTCGCACGTGCCAATGAATTCCCTCATTAAAGCAGAATGAGCGAGATGAGATCGGTTTCAAAGCCTTCCATCCCTTTGCCCCAGAGCCGCTGAGGCCAGGCACTGAAAGATGCACAGTAAAATTAAATATCTAAAAATTCATCTTTAATTAACAGAATTGGATTAAAGCTAGACACCACTGCATATCATACGAGAAATGGCTGAGCTGGCTTCCAAGTGTTCTAATTCAATTAGGACGCAGTGAGTGACACTCGGACGGGAAAGGTTAATTGGGGGCGCCAGAACGCAATCATTCCTTACCTAACCAGTCATTAAACTTCTTAACCTCTGAGGGCAGTCCCAGCTCGGTGAAATCGCCTGTGTGGAGAAGGATGTCCCCATAAGGCATCTGGATACCATCTGTTCTGGAGTGTGTGTCTGAGATGCAGACAAACCGCGTGTGGCCCGCTGGTTTTGGAGTGTCATATGGGATGGGGTCGACCCTAAAGTAGACATAACAGATCCCATAACAGTTAAACATATTAGAACCCTTGCAATCGTCATCTCACATACATATCGATTGTTATCTGTGAACGTACCCAGATAAACTGACAAAAAGGCAGAAGGGCCCTTGGTAACAAGAGAAATGTTTGCATGGAAAAAAGACAGCATCACCCATCAAACAACCCCACTGGGCCCAATTCAAAAAGTCTTACTTACCTGTTACAAAAATTAAAGGGAAAGAGTATCTTACACGTGAAGACAGAAATAACCCAGAAAAAGGATAGAGTGATTAATGGTGAAGTTTAGGGATATCAAACCTCAACTGGGGAAGCAAAATTATGCTATTTTGCCTCTCATCATGCTCCAATTGATCCCACTACTCATTAGGAAATGAATAACTAATTTATTCCTTCTTAAACATGCATAACTTAAGCAACGAACTAATTTATAGCGAAGTCTGCACATGCTTTGCCAACTGAGATGTGAAGAGACACCGCACTTATATTTAATTTCCTTTCCCCAATCCTTCAGCATCTGTATCTTCTCTTTTTTCCTACGAGATTCACCAATAAAATTGTGGGAAGGGAAGGTATGCCAAGATAACAGGGCATTTAAAAAAAAAAAAAAACGGATTTTAGAACTCTGTCGTTCAATCTTTACCGCGATGAATTATCTGCCGTCCCTGTTACACCTTAGGTTAGTCGGAATTCTCCCATGCCTTGGGCGAAGATTCTATTCAGTGTGAATAGGAAGCCTTTTAATGGTGTGTATATAGCTACATATGCATTAATATATGTATAGTTTTAGAGACCTAAGCTCTGTGCAATTACACTAGGGCATACAAATCCAAAAGCAAAATGATCAACCCGAGGCAAAGAAAATGAAACAGAACATTCTCATTTAATTGAGTGTAACAAAGTGTACTAAATAAACTTGGTAAAGAAATGCAAATCTGACTCTTCAAGCATACAGTTTTAATTATTTAAGGAGTTTGTAGCAGAGTTAAGGACGCTTTAGCTATATTAACTCTCCACTGACAGCTTCCTGTAATTTCTCTGTCGGAATGTACACTTCTTTTGGATTATGAGTTTAAAAAAAAAAAGCAGTTATAAATGCAAAGAAAAGGTCACAAGAGATGCAAATATGCAATGCAAACATCAGAGTGTGAAACATTAAACAAGGAACAATATTTCATATCACAACCCCACCCCTGATAGCTAAAACGCAGCAGGGAACATACTGAAATCTCAACCTGAGAGTCCCTGCGCTCGCTGCCTCTACAGCCTTTAACTCTCCTTTTTTGCCATTTATTTTTTAAAGAAATAATCTGTTCTAACTACGACAATTTTGGAGAGGGGAATAAAGACATCACCAAGAAACCTGGATAGTCTCACTTTCCGTTAGTGGCTAATCAATCCTTTCTTCTTTGTCAGGAAAGGAGGTAGAAGGGAGAAAAGAATGGAAGGAGGGAAGGAGGGAGAGACTTCGAACTGGTTATCACAATGGGTCTAATTGGAAACCCAAAAAGAAAGTCTAACTTCTGTATAAAATGAATGGATTTTTTTTTCTGCAAAGGTTAGGAATTAATAATGTTGTTACCACAGAGAAAACTCACTAATTTGCTGAGATTTCATCTGCACCTGGACACCCTCTTGATTCCATCCAATGCTCTTTTTTTTCACATAAAAATGTTTGGTGTCTTCCTTTCCATTACCGAGACTCTATTAAACTCAAGTTTCTGGCTCCGAGCATACCAGTATCTCCTGTCGTCTAAAAGTAGTTATCCCAGAAAATGAATGACAACTCCCTGCCACAGCAGACTGTCTCCCTCTAAAAGTGATAGGTAATATTCCCACACCAAGTGTTAGGATGGGACTGTGTGCATTCATATGTTACCAGGAGAGTATCCACCAACATCCGAAAGTAAATTCAATTCAACCACTGGACTTCTAAACATATAGATAGGTTCAACATCATATTTCACTTTATACATATATTAAGTATGTATACATATTTCTTTCCTTTTCAGCTTTCATCCTAATGGTAATGTACAGACATAGTCAATGTTTCCACCATTCTATAATTCATTTAAGTTAGACACAGTTACTGCATCAAAACCCTTTGGGAGTCCATCCCAATCAATCAGAGGGGCATCTTTTTGCATTTATTAAATAGGAAGTAGGACAGATAGAAACTCCTCACTGTGAATAGGCCCCTAGTCTATGAATCTACCCAGTTTAGGGCAGTGAAACAGCACATGGCACACAATTTCCATCTTCGCTCCATATCGGGCATTAACTCTTCGAGACTATGGGAAACACCTGTCAATTTTTTTTATCACACCAAACTTCTTACCACCTACCCATATCCTCCAGAGAAACATTTATGTGTCCAGCAGAATTCACAATTAAATAAAGGTCAAGGAAAGGTAAAATACAGGGGAGTGCAAAAGGGGAAAAATGTGTCTTCTATGCTTGGAGCTGAAGCAGACAGCACAACTAGCAGAGAAGCCTTGCCCATAGACATCACCAACTTGATGTGATCCATGAGAAACAGTCAGTAGACATTTGAGAGGTATACGGAGGACTGTGGCACAGTGGTTAAGAGCTCGGCTGTTAATCAAATGGTCAGGAGTTCAAATCTACCAGCCGATACCTGGAAGCCCTATGGGGCAGTTCTACTCTGATCTATAGAGTCACTATGAGTCTGGCAATGGGTTTTTTTTTTTTTTTTTTTTTGGTATAGAGGATTGATTCAAGATGGGAGTTGAGGAAAAAAATAGGTACACAGGCACAAATGCAGGATTTACACAGATCACCTAACCTGGAAGCACTGATGTCCTTTGCTACTCATAGGACTAAGTACAAGGCTAGAGATGGTTTCAGAAGACAGTACAGCATGTCAGAGCCACTCTTCAGGAAACATGACAAATATCACCTGGGGTCCGAGGAAGGGGGATATTTCAACCGAAGGGCATTCAGAGTTGAAAATAAGATATCAGGTACAGTAGTCAAGTTACAGCGGATGTAATTAAAGTTGAGACAACCCTAAGGAAACTACTATTCCCCACACTGGGCACTTGATAAACACCTCAAAAAAAAAAAAAGGTCAAGGCAGCCAGATATTTTCATTGTAAACGCATGTCTAAGGGAGGCCCTGACTGCTAGTGGAACCACCACCTGTTCACATTGTGTGAAGACCCCCACACTACTTTTTCCCCTTTAGTCAACAACTTCATCGCTTACTGTTGTGCTGTTGAATTCTCAAGGCATCATGTCAAATATCCTAGCAAGTGAGTATCTTACCAAGGCAATCTAACCCCCACAGCTAGATTCAAATACCAGAGTGAGATTTGTAAGTACGCTTGAGTGCACCCAAGGGAAAACAGGATGACATGGGAAGATGAGAAGAAAACACAGCATCATAAAATCTCAGGGCTGGACAAAACCTGAGGGGGCATTGTTCATTGCTTTATATTATGCTTGAATCCCCTCTACCCTTCCGCTGCCTAGCTGACATAAATTTTCATTCCAAAGTTTTCAGAGCAGGGGAGCTCTACACTACCCTCCCTCCCCAGGGCAGCCCATCCTGCTTGTTGATAGCTCTACTTGTTAGAAAGTTTGTGATCAAGGTTCTGCACCTCTGAGAAAGCTGGACATGGTTCAAAGATACTTGGCCTGGAGCCTGAGATACAATCTTAGCTGAGTCATTCACTTTCGGCAAGTTACTTAATTCATTTGAGTTTCAGTTTTTTCTCATATGTAAAATGGAAATGTTTTTGTTAGTTGTTGTCGTTGAGTCAGCACCAACTCATGGTAATCCCACATACAACAGAATGAAACACTGCCCTGTCCTGTGCCATCTTCACAGTCACTGGTGTGCTCAAGTCCACTGTCACAGAAACTGTATATTTTCAGTGTCTTCCAATCTAGGGGGCTCATCTTGTAGCACTATATCAGACAATATTCTATTTTGACCCATAGGGTTTTCATGGGCTAATTTTCTAAAGTAGATCACCAGGCCGTTCTTCCTAGCCTTAGTCTGGAAGCTCTGTTGCAACCTGTTCACCATGAATGTCCCTGCTGGTATCTGAAGTGCCAGTGGTACAGCTTCTGGCATCATAGCAACATGCACACCACCACAAACAGGAAATGGGAATAATAATGCCTAATGTGCTACGGTGTTACGAGGGCATAAGCTATCGAGTACTAAGCCTACAATGGAGTGTATGCCCAGAAAGTAGAGAAGTAGAGCAATGTAAGGGTAAAACATGCTTAGCCTCTACAGCCAAAATGCCTGGCTCTGAATCCCAGCTCCACCTTTATTAACAGTGTAGCACCAAGAAAGCAGCTTAAGCCCCTGTGCCTTGGTTCCCTTATCGGTAAAATTAATACTAAAAATAATTCTGATTTCATAGGATTGTTGTGATGGTGAAAAGGGATAATGTATTCAATGCATTTAGAAGAGTGTCTGACACACAGTAAGCACTCAATAAATGTTAACTAGTAGTAGTAGTCGTATCATTTAGTTTATCTGAGCCTACGCCTCCCCTTCTGTTACAAGGGGATAATAACAGCTACCTCCCAGGGAATTTGTGAGAATGAAAGGAGATCACGTTCAGGACAACACCCAGTACAGTACTGGGCAGGTAGTCCAAGTCAATAAATACTTTTATTTCCTTTCTGGCACTTCCTTCTTACTCCTAGCTCTGCACTCTGAAATAACAGAGAGTAAGAATCCAGTCCCTTTCCATTTGACAGTTTTTCAAATATTTGAAGACATTTCTTATAATCCCTTGAAATCTTCTCTAGTTGAAACAGCCACAGCTCCTTCAACTTTTCCTTCTGTGACATAAATTCAAGTCCCTTCAGGATCTTGGTGATCTCCTCCTAGACACAATCCAAATGCTCAGAACCCCTCCACATACAGTGTCTGGACTCATGGTCCATGTGAACTCATGGACTGATGCTGTTTATCAAAGACAAATGACAGCACAGGCTATGGAGACGACAATGCTGAACACACCGGTGGGCTTTCCTAAAGAGCCCAAGCATCATCTTAAAATGTTTTCTAATTAGGTCTCCAAGTTTTGTGCCTAGCTTTCAATCATGTCCTTGAAGACTGACTGCAAAATGCTTACGTATCTCATTGACTAGTCAAATAAATACACCATTTTCACCTATTCATTCATGATACTTTAGGGATTTTTTCTTTTAAACCCATAAAAATAATATAACATTAATGCTTCCACTGTAGAGTCCTCTTCTGGCTGTATTTGTTATCTTTTTCCAGTAATGAATTCATACAGTTTTGCAAACCCCATCCATAGATCTTTAGGAAACCTGTTATCCTGTAGTTTGCTATGACATGAACGTCTTCCTAGACCACGTGTGCAGTAAAAGCCTAATGTACACAGCTAACCTATAATTCAGTATGAGAATGGACTACTGCCTTTACAAAGCGTTCTAACAGGATTTCAATGTGTTTACCATCCCCTATTCCACTACAAAATCGTGATGGTGTACTTATGCACTATAGCTCTAAAAAGTTTTTCAATGTGACATTGAAGCATTCGTTTTAACTCAGAAAATTGAGAGAGGTTGAAAGCCAAAACTGTATTTGTGATGTTAGGCCACCCGCCCTAGACATGTTGCTGAGTGCCACCGAGTCGATTCCAACTCATAGCAACTCTACAGGACAGAGTAGAACTGCTCCCTACGGTTTCCTAGGCTGAAATCTTTACAGGAGCAGATCGACAGGCCTCTTCTCCCACAGATCGGCTGCTGGGTTGGAACTGCCAACTTTGGGTTAGCAGCTGAGCACTTATCAGTTGCGCCACCAGGGCTCTTTGCTGTCATTGACACTGCTTGATAAAGACGAAGGCAAAACCTGCCCCTGAACAAAATTTTTATATTGGGAAATGACTTTAAAGATTACGTAATCCAGTGTTTCACGTCTTGTGCTATCACCTAAATGGCTTTTATCTTACTTACTTATACTGTTATTTACTTAATTTTTGTTAAGTGTCTTACAATTTCTATGCAGGTTTTTACAGTTTCTCAGAGCAATATCATTTATGAATTCATGAACTGGATATGCTGGTTTTATGTTTCAGCTAGACATTAAAATAAATACACTACTATTAAATTTCATTTACGGTCCATCCACACAAAAGCCTCTTGTCTAACATCACTGATACATATCCCACATTTTAGAAAACACCGATCAGGTTTAAAATGACCCATTTTCCCATGAGGAATCTGAATCACAACTTGAACTCAGGTTTCCTAACTTCCAGTTCACTTCCCTTTCCACTATACTGTTTTCTTTTCACTCACTTAATTTTGGAAGCTAAACTATGCCTGCACTTGGAGAACAGTGAAAAAAAAAAAAAAGATAAAAATTTAAAAATGCCAGTAAATCAACTGCCTGAACTTTAGTAGCCAACAATATGTAGGGAGACTGCTCAAAATTATTGGAGTTCACTGTCAAAAGTATCCAAGTTTCAGTGTCCCCTTTACTGACCCACCAATTCTGATGTAAGTTATCCAGCTGAACAAAGTCTCTTAAAACCTCAGAAAACCGCGTATTTAGTTCATTGGGGAGTGAACAATTTAAAAGTTTGATTTTTAGATCTTGATAAATATATAAAAGAGCTCCTCATTCTCAGGGACATCGAGTCACACTGCAAGCGGACTGTGTTTCCAAATACAGGTCTCTTTAGAGGGACTACGTTGTTGACAGATAAGCTTCATCACAAAGACAACAGAGCACAGTAAAAACGGCTCTGGTGTGGAGTCCAGGGACTTCTGATCTTGTGCTTCATCTGTCATCAATTGTGTGTGACCCTGGGCAAGTCATTTTCCCTCCTGAGCCCTCTGTTCCTCGGGCGTGAAAGGAGGGGCAGGACCAAATGAGCCCCGAGGTCTCATGATGAGCTACGTGGCTTATATGCCACCATTAATTTGTGAAAGACTCTGGAAGCAATTCAGTCCCTTTACAACACGTTCTTCCTCTTTGCAATGTTGTTTTCTGCTTTTCCAGACAGTGCAAACGTAAACACAGCCCAGAACCAACCAAATATAATCAGAATTAGTGAAACTTTATATATAAAGAGAACTGAAGCTGCAAAGTAGGACTATAGACAGAACTTCCAGGTATATCTACTGGAAAACAAAACAAACAAGTCAGAGTATCAGTTACCATAGCAAAACAAAGATGATACGACTGATTTAACTACAGTGCTTCAGGAATGGGGCTGTTCTCATTTTCCTAAAACTGTGATCTAGTGGAATCTCCTAGCTGAGCGTTTATGCCCCAGCACAGTAACAGTCCTGAAACACAGTAAGAAAGCATAACAGAACCAGATGTATAAATATATTCACATTGGTACCAAGGGCACTGCCTTCCTTTAACTGCTGAACTGCTGTATTACCACTGTTCTATCACCAACTAATTACAGTGAACAAAGCCCACCGCACGGAGTGTGTCTCGTCTATTTTTTCCTAGTACAAAAGTACAGTGCTGACATTCAATGAATATTAAGTGGCAACAATTTAATTCTTCGCGCGCTGCATGCAATATGAATTCACGGTCCCTCTACTAGCTCCATTTGTGGTGCGTAGGGCCAATAAGGTCAGCTACTGTGTGAGCCACTGAAGCTTCTCAGATGGCATATTGCTGAATCATAAACATCCCACTGGAGATGTACTGCCTAGGGTTAAGTGTTTTCCTCACTTCTAGCATAACAACCAGGCTAATCAGTTTGCAGTTCTGGGTGTTGGCCTTGCATGTGAGAAAAGATGGCATATGACATGGTGCTGAGTGCCTGCTATGCCGGACAATCAGTCTAGCAGTCAGTCAACAACCATTTCTTAAACACCCACCTATGTACCAGGTACCATGCTAGGTGACAGGAAGATCAAGAAGAAAGCAACACAGGAGGTCCCCTCAAAGATTCTGCAGTTGACCTGCCAATTCATTCTTCAACAGATGTTCACTGACATGTCTGGTATTTGCTCAGCCATTGAGTCATTTCACAAGCGTTGATCAAATACCTTCTATGGGCCATGTACTGTGCTAAGTGCTGGGGGGACAGCTGTTGTAAACTAGTCTGAAATCGTCCCTGTGATGTATAAGCAGATGATTTATGGAACCACGTGCAAAGTGTTATAACCAAGGGTGTGTGAGGTGCTGTGAAAGTTCTGAGGAAAAATGTCTGACACCGCCTGTGGGCTAGGAAGACTGACAGGAGATGTTACAGTGGGTACAGCACATAGGCAGTATGTCAATGACAAATACCTGGGACAAAAGATTAGCACTCTTAGGAGCTCAGGGAAAGGAAGTACAGAGAGGTCTGAAGCAGGGGCTTGACTTGGGATTGAAGCAGGCACACAAAACCAAACCCGTGCAGTCAAGTCAATTCCAACTCATGGTGACCCTACAGGACAGAGTAGAACTATCTCATAGAATTTACAAAGCTGTAAATCTTTATGGAAGCAGACTGTCATCTTTCTCCTGTGGGGCAGCAGGTGGATTCGAACCACCAACCTTTCAGTTAGCCGCCGAGCGCTAAACCACAGCACCACCTGGGCTCCTTGAAGTAGACCTAAAACCAGACATCCCCCTGCCCCTCCCCCCCCCAAAAAAAGTTGCCAACAAGTCGATTTCTCATATCAACCCTATAGGACAGAGTCAACCGCCCCACAGAACTTCTAAGGAGCGTCCGGTGGATTCAAACTGCCGACCTTTTCGCTAGCAGCCTTAGTTTTTAACCACTGCCACCACTGTTTCCAAAACTAGACACAGGGCATGGAAAATCCAGAGGCAAAAAAGAAGGGCTATCCAGGCGACCGCAAGGGCAGTGTGGAAGCACTCAGCATGTTTAGAGACTTGTGAGTAAATCCCCCAGACAGTGAGCAGTGGAAGGGTTTGAAAGGCTGGTGGGGGCAGGGGCCTGACAACAGAAGAGTCAGGCCAGTGGGGCCTGAACCACCCTGGAGGTCACAGGAAACACTCCCCTCCTCCAATCCATCAAGAGTGGTGGAGGGCCACAATGAAAGCCCAGTTTTAGGAAAACTGATGTGTGGTTTTGTACAGGATGTGATAGTGGTTGGCAACCAGGGGGGAGGCGAGCACTGGAGGAAACGAGGTTAGCTCGAAGTTGACTGCAAAAACCTAAGCATCTGCTGATAAAGCCACGGCTAGGTGAAATGAGAACAGAAAGGAGAGGATCTAAAGAAGAGGCAGTAGAAACCTGATGACACTGTAAACAGAAACCATCATAATTACACTGTAAATGAGGACTAAGGAAGGAGTCAAAGGTGAGCTACAACATCCTACGGGAGAAAGTCTCCTGTAGCTGGGTCTTGTCCCATTTTTATCACTGGTCTGCATACGGACATAGATTTTTGGGGCTGAAAATGATAATATTGGTGATAAGAAATAGCAGCTTCTATTTAGAAGGCAGGTACTGTGCAATACACTTTACAGGGATTATTTTCATTTAATCCTTATAGAAGATAAAAAAACAGGCCCTGTCATTTTCTCATTTACAAATGAGGGAACTGAGATTTAGGAAGATTTCATTTGGCAGAGTCACAGGGCTAGGAGGTGGCCTTGTCCCAGTCTGACTGCTTTGCCGCTGCTTTTGTCTGTCATCCCTCAGCTATACAGCCTCCTCTTACACAACACAACACACACAGATCCAAGAGTGAGCTCTGTTCTAAAATAGAGAATACTGCTTTTAAAACAATGTGAAGAGCCAAATGTGGGTCATTTTCAAACACTAAAAAACCAGTTTCCATTCAGTCGATTCCAACTCATGGGGACCCCATGTATGTAAGCAGAGAACTGTGCCTCATAGGGTTTTCAATCGTTGATTTTTTGGAAGTAGATTGTCAGGCCTTTCTTCCTAGATGCCTCTGGATGAACTTAAACCACCGACCTTTCATTTAGCAGCCCAGGGTATTAACTGTTTGTACCACCCAGGGATTCCTTTCAAACACTGGCCCACCTGAAAACATGTCTTCATTTGAGCCTGAGGGCCATCAAAAACAAAGATTTACCAGAAGAACTAGATGGTGCCAGGCTACCACCAATGACTGCCCTGACAGGTAACACAACAGAGAGTCCCTGACTGTGCAAGAGAAAAGTGGGTGCAGAATCAAATTCTAGTAAACAGACCAGACTTAATGGTCTGAGTGAGCCTGGAGGGACCCCAGAAGACATGCCCAGCAGGCTCTCTGTTAGCCCAAAACTAAAACCATTCCTGAAGCCAACTCTTCAAAGATTAGACTGGACTATAAGACATAAATGGTACTTGTGAAGAGTGTGCTTCTTAGCTCAAGTAGATACATGAGATTAAATGGGTAGCTCTTGTCCCGAGGCGAGATGAGAAGGCACAAAGGGACAGTAGCCGGTTGAATGGACACGGGAAATACAGCATAGAAAGGTGGAGTGTGCTGTCACATTATAGGGAGAGCAACTAGGGCCGCATAACAATGTGTGTATAAATTTTTGTATGAGAAACTAACTTGAACTGTAAATTTTCACTTAAAGCACAATTAAAAAAAAAAAAAGTAAGGATTTAATTTTTTAAATGGTGGGGCACCCACAAGAACTGCTGGCTCTTGTGATTAAACGAGATTTTTTTTGTATTAAAAGTACCCAAACGGAAACTAATTCTACTGTCTTTCTCTACCTTTCCAATTCATCAAAGCAAAGTTTTCCAAGGCT
The DNA here is from genome assembly GCF_030014295.1 of Loxodonta africana. Taxonomy (NCBI): domain Eukaryota; kingdom Metazoa; phylum Chordata; class Mammalia; order Proboscidea; family Elephantidae; genus Loxodonta; species Loxodonta africana. The sequence goes on along the minus strand of NC_087348.1, from coordinate 52,832,380 downwards.
TAATGTCTCACAAGTATTTGTTAATGGGCTTCATTGTTTACTTAATCGTGCTTATCAGAAGTGCAGGTAACTTTATACTTGCATGGCTAATGGGCCTTCTTTAAAGTGTGTGGCCATTTTGGTTGGGTTTTAATGGTCTGTAATTCCAATTTTGGATTGAGTTGACAGACTTACTTTCAAAAAATTAGTCATGCCATAGCCCCCCCCCAAAAAATTAGCTACAGATAGGACATTATTAAATATACTCTAAGACAAATGCTTATATATATGAAAGCTTATAGTGCCAACATTTAACAAGCTTTCAAAATTAATCCCATACAATAGTTTGTGGACTCAACATTTAATTACTCTGGAAACTGGTGACAATAAAGAGAATTATTTCACCCTACATTTTATTCCTCTTTTGAAATATCTAGTCCACTATTCATCCATAAAAATTATATACTTCCCACACAGCAGAAGAATCAATGAAGGACTATTTTCTGCCTTCTCTGGGAATAAATACTATTTTTTATGAGAAAGATGTTTACCTGTGTTTTATTGACTATGCAAAGGGTTTTGACTGTGTGGATCATAACAAATCATGGATAACATTAAGAAGAATGGGAATTCCAGAACACTAAATTGTGCTCATGAGGAACCTGTGCATAGATCAAAAGGCAGTTGTTCAGACAGAACGAGGGGATGCTGTATGGTTAAAAGTCAGGAAAGGTATGTGTTAGGACTGTATCGTTTCATCATACCTATTTAATCTGTATGCTGAGCAAATAATCTGATAAACTGGACTACATGAAGAATGGGATTGGAGAAAGACTCATTAACAACCTGCCTCACGCGGATGACACAACCTTGCTTGCTGAAAGTGAAGATGATTTGAAGCGCTTACTAATGAGATCTAAGATTACAGCCTTCAGTGTGGATTACACCTCAGCATAAGAAAACAAAAATCCTCACAACTGGACCAATAAACAACATCATGATTAATGGAAAAAATAATGAAGTTGTAAAGGATTTCATTTTACTTGGATCTACAATCAACACCCATGGAAGCAGCAGTCAAGAAATCAAATGACAAGTTGCATTTGGCAAAGCTGCTACAAAAGAACCTCTTTAAAGGGTTAAAAAGTAAAGATGTCACCTTGCAGGCTAAGGTGTGCCATGGTGTTTTCAATCACATCATACGCATGCGAAAGCTGGACGATAAATTAGGAAGACCAAAGAAGAATTGATTCCTTTCAAATGTGGTGTTGGTGAAGAATACTGACTATACCACAGACTGCCGAAAGAACGAACAAATCTGTCTTGGAGGAAGTACAGCCAGAATGCTCCTGAGAAGCAAGGATGGCAAGACTACGTTTCACATACTTTGAACGTGTTATCAGGAGGGATCAAACCCTGAAGAAGGACATCATGCTTGCTAAACTAGAGGATTAGAGAAAAAGAAGAAGACTCTCAATGAGATTGATGGACACAGTAGCTGCAACAATGGACTAAAGCATATCGACAGTAATGAAGATGGTACAGGACAAGGCAGTGCTTCATTCTATTGTACACAGGGCCACGATGAGTCAAACCAACTCGACAGCACCTAGCAACACTGAAAGCAAAGATGTCACTTTGAGGACTAAGGTGTGCCTGACTCAAGCCATGGTATTTTCAATCACCTCATATGCATGTGAAAACTGGACAACGAATAAGGAAAACTGAAGAACTGATGCATTTGAATTATGGTGTTGGTGAAGAATGGTGCAGTAGTGAAGAGCTCGGGCTGCTAACCAACAGGTCAGCAGTTTGAATCCACCAGCTGTTCCTTAGAAACTCTATGGGGCAGTTCTACTCTGTCCTATAGGGTCACTATGAGTTAAAATCAACTCGACAGCACCTAGCAACAACAACCGTGATACAGTATTTCATAGTTTACATTTTCCCATGCTTATCACAGAGTTGGTGTATCCAAGTCTGGGATACACCCATGATCATTCAGTTAGTAGGTGGTTGAGATGACAATCAAATCTAGATCTGACTGCAATTCCAGCATATATGGACAGGGAACTGCCAGAAATTTAAGTTGGGTTCAGAAGAGGATATGGAAGAAGGTATATAATTGCTAATGTCAGATGAATCTTGGCCAAAAGCAGAGAATACCAGAAAGGTGTTTATCTGTGGTTTATTAACTATGCAAAGGCATTTGAATGTGTGGATCGTAAGAAATTATAAATAACATTATGAAGAACAAGAATTCCAGAACACTTAATTGTCCTCTTGCTGAACCTGAACACAGACCAAAAAGAAGCAGTCGTTGGAACAGAAAAAGGGGATACCGCATGGTTTAAAATTGAAAATGTGTGCAGCAGTGTTGTATTTTTTCACCTTATTTATTCAGTCTATATGCTGAACAAATAATCTGAGAACCTGGGCTATATGAAGAAAAATGTGGAATCAGAATTGGAGGAAGACTCATTAACAACATGAATATGCAAATAACACAAGCTTGCTTGGTGAAAGTGAAGGCAGTTTGAAGCATTTACTGATGAAGATAAAAGGCTACAGCCTTTAGTAAGGATTACACCTGACCTTGAAGAAAACAAAAATCCTCACAACTAGACCCACAAACAACATCCTGATAAACGGTGAAGAAACTGAAGTTGCCAAAAATTTCATTCTACTTGGAACAACAATCAATGTCCATAGATACTGGAGTCAAGAAATCAAATGACATATTACATTGGGCAAATCTGTGGCAAAGATCTCTTTAAAATCTTAAAAAGCAAAGATGTCACTTTGCCATGGTATTTTCAACTGCCTCATATGCATGCAAAAGCTGGACAATTAAAAAGGAAGAGGAAGAATTGGCATATTCAAATTGTGGTACTGACGAAGAGTACTGACTCTATCACTGACTGCCAGAAGAATGAACGAATCTGTCTTGGAGGAAGTACAGCCAGAATGCCCTGTAGAAGCCTGAATGGTGACACTCTGTCTTGCTTACTTTGGACAACATGTCATCAGGAGGAACCAAATGCTGAAGAAAGACATCATAGTTGGTAAAAGAGGGTCAGTGAAAAAGAGGGAGACCCTCAATGAGAAGGACTGACACAGTGGCTGCAACAATGAGCTGAAACATAGCAAAGATTGTGAAGATGCAGCAGGACAGGAAAACATTTTGTTCTGTTATACAAGGGTTTGCTATGCATTGGAGCCAACTCAACGGCACCTAACGACAATTTATTTTCAATGAAACAAAGGAAATATCCTCTACCATGTTGCGACTTCTGGTTCACGCTGGTCAAACTCTGCCCAAGTTTCTCTGTTGAGTGAGACCGGCAAGGTCCACCAACAAGTTTGACCAGAAATTCATCCTCTTGCCCAAGCTTTTGAATTAGTCATTTTATTCATTTACTCTTAAAGTCAGCCAACTACAACCTACAGGCCAAATCTAGCCCAGTGCCTGGTTTTGTAAATAAAGTTTTACTGGGACACAGCTAAGCTCATGTGTTTACATTATTGTCTGTGGCTGCTTTTGAGCTACAACAGCAGAACTTCACAGTTTCAACAGGCACCATATGGCTTACAAAGCCTAAAATATTTACTACCTGCATCTTTACAGGAAAAGTTTGTCCACCTCTGATTTTTTCCCTCAACAAACATTTACGAAAAAAAAAAAAAAAAAACCAACTATATGTTAGATACTTTGATAGCTATTTCATTACTACTAATATGGAGAAACACTGGTGGCACAGTGGTTAAGAGCTAAGGCCACTAACCAAAAGGTCTGCAGTTCGAATTTACCAGGTGCTCCTTGGAAACGCTATGGGACAGTTCTACTTTGTCCAATAGGGTCGCTATGAGTCTGAATCATAATAACTCTTATGTTATTTCCATTAATATTCTAAGATCTCTGTGATGCGTATGTGTGCATGAGTGCACGCTCGCACGTATTCTCCAATTTTACTTCAGATCACACGATAAACTCAGGAGTTTGGGTTTGGCTGCAGACGATTCTAAACCACGAGCCCATGCTCTTTGCTATGCAATAGTGCTTCTCAAAGGTATAGGGAAAGATTCAAGACTTTGGAATGAGTATCCTTTCAATGGACTGCTGGAGCCTCCAGGGATTATCCAATCCCAGAGGGATATTTTGCAGCTTGTTAAACTGTAGATAACTGAAAGCAAGGCAAATAATTCCTCTCCATAGATGCAAATAAATTCTGCTCAGGGGGACTTCAACTGGCTACTCCTATCCATCCTGCTTCCCCATGCCAGTCCGACACCCATGAGTAAATTCATTTCAACATTCTTTTCTTTCACTAAATTTGTAGATCTTTGGCCTTCTATAAACCTGTTACCACAACTTTCTTGGTTTTCTCATTAATTAATGAGTTGAATAAAATTTTTCATACCTGTTCATTTCAGCTTTGGAGGGCATGCATGGCTTACTATAATACATGTGACAATGAATTATATATACCTAAAAAAAAGAAAAAAAATTTTTTTTTTTTTTTATATATACCTAGGTATGTACAAAGAAAGGGAGAGAGAAAAAAAGGGAAGAATGTGGTCTAGGGGATTAACAAAACCTGGGTTTAAAACATGATCCTGCTGCTGCCTAGCTGTGAGGCCCTGGACAAGTTTACTAAACCTCTCTAAGCCTTAGTAACCTCCTCTGTAAAATGGGGCTATCAACAGTACCTGGCTCATAGTTCATGGAGACACCATAGAGTTGATTCTAATATTGAATAAACCACTGCTTCTAAAATGTTAGTCGTCATTTTTGAGATTAGTCTCTCAGGAATACTGATGAAAGGAATTAGTTTTATGTGAGGATATAGATGTCTTCCAAAAGAGTATATTTTACCTGGACCTTGTTTTTGTTGTTAGGGGCCGTTGAGTTGATTCCAACTCATAGTGACCCTATGTACCTCAGAACGAAACACTGCGGGGTCCTGTGCCATCCTCACAATTGCTGCCATGCTTGAGGCCGTTGTTGCTGCCACTGTGTCAATCCATCTCCTTGAGGGTCTTCCTCTTTTTCCCTCACCCTCTACTTTACCAAGCATGATGTCCTTCTCCAGGGATGGATCCCTCCTGACAACATGTCCAAAGTATGTAAGACATAGTCTCGCCATCGTTGCTTCCAAGGAACATTCTGGTTGTACTTCTCCCAAGACAGACTTTTGACAGTCAATGGTATATTCAAAATTCTTTGTCAACACCACAATTCAAAGGCATCAATTCTTCTTTGGTCTTCCTTATTCATTTTCCAGCTTTTGCATGCGTATGATGCGATTGAAAATAGCATGGCTTGGGTCAGGTGTGCCTTAGTCTACAAGGTGGCATCTTTGCCTTTCAACACTTTAAAGAGGTCCTTTATAGCAGATTTGCCCAATGCAATGCATCGTTTGATTTCTTGACTGCTGCTTCTATGGGTGTTGACTGTGGAACCATGTAAAATGAAATCCTTGACAACTTCAACCTTTTCCCCGTTTATCACGATGTTGCTTATTGGCCCCCTTGTGAGGATTTTTGTTTTATGTTAAGGCATAATTCATACTGAATGCTGTGGTCTTTGATCTTCATCAGTAAGTGCTTTAAGTCCTCTTCACTTTCAGCAACCAAGGTTGTGTCATCTGCGTGTTGCAGGTTGTTAATGAGACTTCCTCTAATCCTGATGCCCTGTTCTTCTTCATATAGTCCAGTTCTTGGATTATCTGCTCAGCACACAGACTGAATAAGTATGGTGAAAAGATACAGTCCTGATGCACACCTTTCCTGACTTTAAACCACACAGTATCCTCTTATTGTTCTAACAACTGTCTCTTATTTACGTACAGGTTCCTCATGATCACAGTTAAGTCTTCTGGAATTCCCACTCTTCTCAATGTTATCCATAATTTGTTATGATCCACACAGTCAAATGCCTTTGCATAGTAAATAAAACACAGGCAAACATCTTCCTAATATTCTCTGCTTTCAGACAGGATCCATCTGACATCAGCAATGATATCCCTGGTTTCACTCCTCTTCTGAATCCAAACTGAATTTCTGGCAGTTCCCTGTCGATACATTACTGCAGCCGCTGTTGAATGATCTTCAGCAAAATTTTACTTGCCTGTGATATTAATAATATTGTTCTATAATTTCTGCATTCGATTGGATCAAGTTTCTTGGCAACAGGCATAAATATGGATCTCTTTCACTCAGTTGGCCAGGTAGTTGTCTTCCAAATTTGTTTGCATAGATGAGTGAGCTTGTCAAGCACTGCAACCATTTGTTGAAGTATCTCAATTGATATTCCATCAATTCCTGGAGTCTTGTTTTTCACCCATGCCTTCAGTGCAGCTTGGACTTCTTCCTTCAGTATCCTTCAGTACCATCAGTTCCTGATCATATGCTACCTCTTGAAATAGTTGAATGTCGACCAATTCTTTTTGGTATAACGACTCTGTGTGTTTCTTCCATCTTCTTTTGATGCTTCCTGCATCATTTAATATTTTCCCCATAGAATCCTTTACTATTGAATTTTTTCTTCAGTTTTTCCAGCTTGAGAAATGCCAAGCGTGTTCTTCCCTTTTGGTTTTCTATCTCCAGCTCTTTGCACATATCATTATAATACTTTACCTTGACATCCTTTGAAATCTTCTGTTCAGTTCTTTTACCTCATCATTTCTTCCTTTTGCTTTAGCTGCTGGATGTTCAAGAACAAGTTTCAGAGTCTCTTCTGACATCCATTTTGATCTGTTCTTCCTTTCCTGTCTCTTTAATGACCTCTTGCTTTCTTCACTTACGATGTCCTTCACATCATTCCACAACTCATCTGGTCTTCAGTCATTAGTATTCAACACGTTGAATCTATTCTTGAGATGGTTTCTAAATTCAGGTGGGATATACTCAAGGTCATACTTTGGCTCTCATAGACTTGTTCTAATTTTCTTCAGTTTCAACTTGCACTTGCATATGAGCAATTGATGGTCTATTCTGCAGCCGGCCCCTGGCCTTGCTCTGACTAATGATATTGAGCTTTTCCATCGTTTCCTTCCACAGATGTAGTCAGTTTGATTTTTGTGTATTCCATCTGGTGAGGTCCATGTGTATAGTCGCCATTTATGTTGGTGAAAAAAGGTATTTGCAATGAAGAAGTTGTTGGTCTTACAAAATTCTAGTATGCGATCTTTGGTATTGTTTCTATCACCAAGGCCATATTTTCCAAATACTGATCCTCTTTGTTTCCAACTTTCGCATTCCAATCATAAGTAATTATCAATGCATCCTGATTGCATGTTCTATCAATTTCAGACTGCAGAAGTTGGTAAAAATCTTCAATTTTCTTCATCTTTGGCTTTAGTGGTTGGTGCGTAAATTTAATAGTTGTATTCACTGGTCTTTCTTGTAGGCGTATGAATATTATCCTATCACTGACAGCCTTGTACTTCAGGATAGATCTTGAAATGTTCTTTTGGATGGATGCCATGCCATTCCTCTTCAAGTTGCCATTCCCAGCATAGTAGACATATCACTGTCCGATTCCAAATGACCAACCCCAGTCCATTTCAGCTCACTAATGCCTAGGATATCAGTGTTTATGCGTTCCATTTCGTTTTTGACTATTTTCAATTTTCTTGGATTCATACTCTGTACATTCCATGTTCTGATTATTAATGGATATTTGCAGCTGTTTCTTCTCATTTTGAATTGTACCACATCAGCAAATCAAAGTCTCAAAAGCTTGACTCCATCCACATCATTAAGGTCAACTCTACTTTGAGGAGACAGCTCTTCCTCTGTCGTATTTTGAGTGCTCATCTTCCGGCACTATATCAGGAAATGTTTTGCTGGTATTCATAAGGTTTTCACTGGTTAATTCTTTTTAGAAGTAAACTGCTGGTCCTTCTTCCTAGTTTGTCTTAGTCTGGAAGCTCAGCTGAATCCTGTCTACCATGGGTGACCCTGCTGTATCTGATTACCAGAGGCATAGCTTCCAGCAACACACAAGCCTCACAATACAACAAACTGACAGACATGTGGGGGCCTGGACCTTGAATGGTTCATTAATAGGAGTTTACCAAGCAGAGAACTAGGGTAACGCCATTCAGCATAAAAGGAACAGTATGGGAAAAAAGAGAGAGAGTTACGAAAAGGGCAAGGAAGTTGAGTCACTGTGTCAAATTTACAAAACGGTAATTCCCTAGTGGACAATGCATTTGTGTCATTCTACTTCATGGTTCTAGGATTGCTAATGCCAAATAAGAATGCATTTTTCAGATACCAATTTTCACAAACAATATCTGGTGGCACCATGTTTAAAGCACTTGGCTGCTGAACCAAATCATAACTACTATCATGACTACTTACCTGGTTCAGGCACCCATCACTACAAGTTGTTATTTTATTTCAAACTTTATAAAAACAATGAATGAGCCCAAGGTTGTTGTCGGTTAGGTGCTGTCAAGTTGGGTTCAACTCACAGGGACCTCATGTACAACAGAACAAAAAGCTGCCTGGTCCTGTGCCATCCTCACAATTGTTGCTGTTTGTGCCCATTGTTGCAGCCACTGTGTCAATCCATCTCTTTGAGGGTCTCACTCTCTTTCACTCACCTTCTACTTTACCAAGCATGATGTTCTTCTCTGGGGACTAGTCCCTCCTAATAACATGTCAAAGGTAAGTGAGACAAAGTCTCATCATCCTCCCTTCTAAAGAGCATTCTGGCTGTACTTCTTCCAAGACAGATTCGTTCATTCTTCTGGCAGTCCGTGGTGTAGTCAATGTTCTTTGCCAATACCATAATTCCAATGCATCAATTCTTCTTCAGTCCTCCTGATTCATTGTCCAGCTTCCACACACATACGAGGCAAGTGAAAATACCACAGCTTGGGTCAGGCGCACCTTAGTCTTCAAAGTGACACCTTCGCTTTTTAATATTTTAAAGAGGTCTTTTGCAGGAGATCTGCCCTACACAACTAGAGCCCAAGGTAGACCACATTTTATACAGACCAAACTTTATACAACTTGCTTTAACAGTTAATTTATGCTCAGTGAAAACACACACACACACCCCTATACACAAATGAAAATAACACACATTCAATTACATTGTGGTTCTTATCCTAGTTGGACTCACTTCTGACTGTGCCTGGTTATAAGTCATTTCTACATTCTCTTACCTGTCCCATGATGATTCATATGCACTCTACCCTGTGCTATTTCAAATCGGTCACTTTCCTGCATAAGGGAACTAAACCGCACAGAATTCTCAACTGTGTCAATATTTGCTACAAGTTTACTAAAAAGTCTTCATCAACCATATCTGCATAATTCAAATTCTTGGCTCCTTTTCACTTTGCTCACATCTATGCAAATGCTAGAATTGTAGTAAACTCCCTCCCTTTCAGTGTGTGGTCTGCAAAACTGCCTATTTCAGGGACTTACTAAGACTCAGGAAATGTCAGCTATATATTTCTCTGAGAGCAATGATGGACAGAAGGTAAGACCACTCTGGCTTTTTGGCAGAAAAAGAACTTCCTCAAAAAGCTTTCTCCTTAAAGGAAAAACAAAAAAAACCTTACAGGTACTCCTTGTGCCCTCCTATCAGATATAGTCCCTCCCCCAGTCTCCAGAGGTTCCGCTGTGTGATTGTTTTAAGCTCCCTTCCCCATGAAGAGGTGAGCACGTGACCACTGCCATCCATAAAGGCTGAAGTGAGTGTACTTAGCTAAAGGGCATTGCAATAATTTTTCTCTTCCACGTGAGAAAGTTAGCCTTGAAAATTCCCTGGCTCATTGCCTGTTTTTAAATCATCTTTTAGGGAGGAGTGGCCAAGGGACCGTGCTAAGTTCGGACTAACACTCTTCTACCCCCACACCAATAGCTCTTTAAAAACAATAATAATAAAAAGATGGTAGCCCCTATGAAGCCTTCAGATTTGCTTTCAAGATTCAACATTTTAATAGGCAATGCTCCCAAATGCCCATTGTAGAAAAGCAGTCCTGGCTGATAGATCAAATTTGATTAGCATTGGGGCTGGCACAGTTCTGTGAGGATGTGAATTCTGTAGGAAGTCTGGGGTGAATGGCAGCCTGAGAAACAGTCAGTGAAAAGATTTCTAAGCCCCAACTACGAATCAGCCTCTGGTCCCAAAGAAATTATTGTGTCTTTCCCACCCCTGTTATAGCACATCACCATCCTGGGAAACATACTGAGAATCTTGAACCCATTTGTGTATGTGCAGAGGGATTAGAATATCATTTCCCTTTGTTTGCTCTGATTTATAAGTGTTTAGAAAAGGGGTTGGTAACTGCAGGGCACCAAGTTATTGATCTTTAAAACTATTTCCCTAGGCCGAGTGAGATGGTGATAATGGTGCTCTCCGGCCTTGTTATGGATTGCATGGGGTCTCCCCGCAAAACACATACTGAAGTCCTGGCCCCAGTACCTGTGCAGATACCGGAGTAGTTTTTTTGTCATGTTAATGACCATACCAGCGACGGGTAAGTCCTAAAATTAATAGCTTCTGAGTTATTAGAAAACAAGCAGACAAACAACAAACCCATTCCATCAAGTCAATTCTGACTCACAGCAACCCTATCGGACAGAGTAGAACTGCCCCATAGGGTTTCCAAGGAGTGGCTGGTGGACTCAAACTGTGGACCTTTTGGTTAGCAGCAGAGCTCTTAACCACTGTGCCACCAGGGCGAACAGAATACACAGGGAGACACACACACCAGGAAGACAGATGGCAAGGAATATCAAGGAATGCCAAGGGAGTCCCAGGACTACTGACACCCTGAAGTCTCACCCTGAATTCAGACTTTCAGCCTCCTGAACTGTGAGGAAATAAATTTTTCTTTAAAACCACCACTTGTGGTATGTCTATTAGGGCAGCACTAGGTAAAGTTAAGACGAGCCGGGTGCAAGTTAATAGGATTCCACACCCTGTCCCGCTCCAGTAAAATTGTTGATTAAACTGTTCTTTTAAAGGGCAATCACAAAAAAAAAAGTTAATTAAAAAAAGCAATAGTCACACACACACACACACACACGAAAGCAATAATCCTTTAGAAGGACTGGACTCATCAGACATGTACTGATTGGTAAAATCATTTTATGTGTATGTTTTCATCTAGGGTCACAGCTGGGGAGGGAGTAGGTGCTTGCAGGGAAGGGAAGGGTGCCCAGGGGAGTTACTATAAGACCCATCGCACCCATAAGACCCATAGCTAGGCAGTATTCCTCTCACAGCCCTGCAGAGAACAGTCTGTAAGAACAACCAGGAATTTTGAGGCCAACTTGCCAGAGTAACACTTTGCTCAGCGCGGGTAACAACTTAGGAAGCCAATCATTTTCATCAGCGTGTGGCCCGAAGAATATGGACAAGTTCACACATATTTACACTTGGTATTTCCACCCCTTGCACAGCTGAAGACATAGGCTCTTTCGTTCATCTTCTCACTCCCATGTGAAAGAGGGAATCTCAGCTCCATCTGTCAGGAGCTCCCTACTAACCAGAAGTCCGGCCCTCCCAGGGAAAGATGCAATAACCTCCTGCAAAGTCGGTTCCGGGCTGGCCCTTTCTTGAGTCAAGGCCACAGATCAGGCAGATATGTGAATAGCACTGCTCCAGTTTCTGGGTTAAAGCTCTTTTCACAGAGGACTGAATATCACTCACTCAACTTGTTCTATGCAAACCTGATTCCTATGGGAAAGCCCTAATTATGACTTAAACACAAGAAAAGTTAACTACTTTGCCCCTTCTGACTGCCTACTGTTTCTTTCACCTTTATCTTTGGCATCTGTATAGCCCTTCAAACTAAAAAAACCTGCCTCCTACGTAATCTGATTTTATTCCCACCTTAAAGGCAGAAAGGACAGTGTTATGATTCCCATTGGAGTCCAGGACCCAGAAGGGTTGAGGACTTACTCATTGCCAATGTTACAGCAGAACTGGATCCAACCTCCATGCTTCCCAACTCCCGGTAATAAAAATAATCACTACTTCAATGAACACTACTAACCAAGTGTCAGGCTCTGTGCCAACCACTTTATGAGCATTACCTCATCTATTCCTTGCAACAACCCTATCAAGTGGGTATTATTAAACCCACTTTACAGATGAGAAATACTGGGCTTAGGAGGTTAAATAATGATTTCCCAAGGTCGAAGGTGTCACACATCCTGAAGCCTCAATTACAAGGGGAGTCTATCTGACTCCAGGGCTTATTTGTTATTATATAGCCTCCCAGCCCGATATTTTTTTTTTTTTCTGTCACAAATGCAGCACTAACTTGAAGAAATACATGTTTTCTCCCAGATTTGAGAATTTCAAATAAATTACTTTTAAATACCTGCCAATAAACCACTGAAACTCTAGCTCTGTCCAGTGCAGTACTGTCAAATAGAAAACATTCTAAAAGCTATGAAGTGTTACCTTTTGTCAAGTGTTCTTACTGGTCTAAATATCATTTGCTTCTATCCCTTAGTTCATTCAGAAGAAAAACAGACCATTTCGTATAAATTCCTACAAGAAATTTACTAGCATCCCCAAAGAGCTTTATGAGTGTAAGTTCTGGAGACGGACTGCCTGAATTCAAATCCCAAACGTACAAACAGGGCAACTGTGGGGTGTGGGCAAGTTATGTGGAATTGTGCCTTGGTTTCCTCACATTTAAGTTAGGGATAAAAATACCTTATAAGGATGTTACGAAGAAATAATAAGAATGCACAGAGCCCAGTGTAAAATACTAATAATTATTATAATCATTATTGTTTTGTTGTTATTTCTGTCTCTGCAAAATTTCTCAGGATTGCCTTAATTTCACTAGGTTGACAAAACCTGAATACCCTCCTTAATAAGTGTTCCAAATACGGCTCTCTTTATTGTTTTCATTTTTGTTGTCAGCTGATCCCCCACCCCTGACTCATGGTGAACCCACGCACAGCAGAACAAAACACTTCTAGTCCTGTGGTGGCAGAACAGACCATTGTGGCCTATAGGATTTTCACTAGCTGATGTTTGGAAGCAGCTCACCATGCCCTTCTTCCTAGTCTTCTTAGTCTATAAGCTCCACTGAAACCTATTCAGCATCATAGCAGCACAGATAGGTGGTGGCTACGCATCAGGTGCATTGTCTGGAAATCAGACCTTGGTCTTCTGCCTGTAAGTTTGAGAATTCTACCACTCAGCTACCCCTGCTCTCACAGGTATCTCACATAAAGATGATAATGCACCCTAAACCCTAACTGGGAAAGAATGTGCCAGTTTGTAACTTATAAATCAACCCCATCTCAATATTTTTCACTTGATATGTGGCAGATTAACCAGTAAGCAAGGTACGCTTCGGTTTACTTGTGTGTATTTACTAATCTATAGTGCACAATTTCACCTGTTTTTCACCACATTGTTGTGTGGTGAAAAACAGGTGAAATTGTGCACTAAACCCGTTGTCATCAAGTTGATTCCAACTCATAGCGACCCAACAGGACAGAGTAGAATAGCCCTATCGGGTTTCCATGGAGCACCTGGAGGATTCGAACTGCCGACCTTTGGTTTAGCAGCCGTAACTCTTAACCACTACGCCACCAGAGTTTCCAAAATTGTTCACTACAGATGAGTAAATACGCAGAGGGTAATCGGACCCTGCCTATACTATTAAAGCTCCCAAGTCTTCTATACCACCTCCGGACTTGTGTCAGATAGGTGTTATTTTACACAATGCAACGTGTTAATCTAGTCAGACAGGAGTTACCTGAAGAACCAGAATCATAAGACCCGCCCCCACCAAAAAAAACCAAAGCCATTGCCGTCAGTTCTGACTCACAGCAAACCTAAAGGACAAATGAATTTCCCTGATTCCCTAATGAGAGTTTCCCCAAAATAGGAGAAATTATTTTTTACTGCCAAAAAAAGGGCCCCTTTTGACAAATTACAAAATAGATTTTACTAAACTCAGGGATAACTAACTGTAGTAAAATTATGGCTGTGTAAATAAAAGCAAAAAAGAATGAACGTACAATTCTGCTACCCAGAGATAGCAACTAGTAACGTTTTGATAAAAAGGAGCCCTGGTGGTGCAGTGGTGAAGAGCTCAGCTGCTTAACCGAAAGGTTTGTGGTTCAAATCCACCAGCCACTCAACGGGATAAAGATGGGGCAGCCCTGGATACCCTATGGGACAGTTTTACTTTGTCCTATATGGTGGTTGTGAGTTGGAATGGACTTGAAGACAATGGGTTTTTGTTTTCTTTCAACATTTTGGTATCCTTCCTTTTCATCTTTCTGCGCTACATTTAAAAACATAATCAGGACCACTCTGCATTCCAAATGCTATCCTTTGGTTTTCTGCTCTGCTGAGACCATTGTAACATCAGCATTTTCAATGTTACCACAGAATCTTTTATAAACATTTTCACTGGTTTCAGGAGATTTCATGAGTTGGTTTTGTCATAATTGTCTTAACCGTTTTCCTTTGCTGAACTCCCCCAAAAGGCTTTTAAGCTGTCAAGACCAGAGAAGATTTCTAGACACACAACCCCAACGACGAGGCGTGCCTATGGTAACGAATTGGGCCATTTTGAGGAACTAGCTACATCACTAACTTCTCACCATAAGTGAGAAATATCCTGGGTCCTACCCTTCAAATGCCAACAGACCACATGTCCAACGATGTGTGAAACCTAAATACCAGTAGTTTGGGTCAACAATTACAGCAACTCCTCTAAGGTAAATAAAATCATTTTCTCCACAGCCCTGGCCACCCACAGCGAGCACAGGAAGAGCACATATACCTCCCACCTTTGCAGCACGTGTTAGAATGAAAACCCAGAGCACAGATGTGAGCACCTTCTCTGTCCCTATACTGTTTATTTCCAAAAATCACTATTCCATCACCACTTAACTGCCATTTATGGCTAACTGCACCATAAAGGCTACTTTTTAAGTAATGCATCATGTTAATTACGCTTTCTTTCAAAAAAAGAGGAGAAGCAGAAAGGCAAGGGTTATGCAGGAAACAAAAATGTAGATCTTGTTTATAGTCACAGAATGTAATATTAAAGTCAGCACAATTATCAAAGCTCACTCAGTACCCTCATACACATGCATGTCCCTCACCTTAAGATGTGAAATTCAGTGCCCTGCTATTCAATTTAAGAATGGTGGTATGGTCTTAAGAAACAACACATAAGCTACCTTTACATTTCCCACAGTTTAAAAAAAAAAAACATGAATTCTTGTTTTAAGCAGTTAAAGGTTAAGTAAAAACAAGACAGCATTTATAAATTTCTAGGCACAGTAGCTGGAGCTTTGAAAATCTTCACTGCTCCTGTTAAAATAAGATTGAGAAGAAGGAAAAAAAAAATTACTTCAAGTTGAAAGTTAGGCAGAAAAAATGGGCTTTGACACAAAAGAGCTTGGCCTGAATTCTAATTCATCCCCAAGAATGGGGGATAATACCATGTTCTTTTGGGTATTAAATAAAATGTTGGACCTACAACTCCAAGCACCCTCTTTGGCATATTAAAAGAAAAAAAAAAAAAAACCCATTGCCTTCGAGTCGATTCCCATTCATAGTGACCCTGTAGGACAGAGTAGAGCTGCCACATGGAGTTTCCCAGGAGCACCTGGTGGATTTGAACTACCGACCTTTTGGTTAGCAGCCCTAGCTCTTAACCACTAACCAGCAGGGTTTCCATCTTTGGCATATGGCAGTATGAAATACATTATAATACAAATTCAGTATCATTAACAACAACAAAGCCCAAACTTCAAGAAGGAAGGTGTCAGGCAGCCAAAATGTACTAACAATATGAGTATAAATATTCATAAATAATAGAGTAAGGGCCTAGAGGTCAACAAATTGAGGACTTTTTTTTTTTTTTTTTTTAATGCTTATGAAACTTATTAAGAACTGGGGAGGAAAAGAACACCTTTCTTAGTCTTCTTTCGTGCTTTATCCTGGGGCAATCTGCACAACTTAGAGTCCTCACACACACTTTGTACATTTCCCAACAACTGCAGAGCCAGGTTCCCGGCCCCCACACCACCACTGCTTTATCCACGGCTGTGGAAGCTTCCTGCCCATCACTCAGCCCAGGTCATTTCTCAATGACCCTCATCAACCCTGATTGTATTATGCATCCAGAAACTCCTAATTCATGTCTCAAGCAGCTCAGCGACAAGTCAACCCGACACTGAATGCACAATAAAAAAAAAAAAAAACACTGGGCTAGGAGGCAACTTCTTTTAGCCTTGGTTTTCTTATATGCCAAATGGGATGACACTACCTACTTTATAGAGTTATGGCAAGAATTAAATAAGATGATGTACTTAGGCACTTAGCACTGAGTTTGGCCCACAGTAAGCACTCAGTAGACAGTAGTTGCTATTTTATTTTCATGAGGACATGGTGGTGTGGTGGTAGAATTCTCACCTCCCATGCAGGAGGCCTGGTTTGATCCCAGCCCAACGCGCCTTGTGCTCACCCACCACCCTTCTGTCAGTGGCGGTCTGCATGTTGCTATGATTGTGAGCAGTTTCAGTGGGGCTTCCAGACTACGACAGGCTAGGAGGAAAGGCCTGCTGATCTACTTCAACAATCAGTCAATGAAAACCCTGTGGATCACAATGGTCTGATCTGCAACCAATCACAAAGACACTGCAGGACTGGGCAGCATTTTATTCTGTTGTGATGGAGTCACCATGAGTCAGAGGCTGATTTGACAGCAAACCCCCAAAAAAACCAAACCCACTGCCGTCGAGTCAATTCCGACACATAGCGACCCTATAGGACAGAGTAGAACTGCCCCAATTTGACAGCAGCTAACAATAATTTTATTATTTTTATTTCTATGAATTTTGCCTTGTCCTGTCTCGTTTGCCTCTTTTTAACTGATTTCCTTCTTCTGACTTGGGCTATCTGCCCTATAATCAATAAGATTTAAGACATCTTGAAGGAGAAAGAAAAATTTTGGGGGGGGGAGGTTGAAGGAGAAAGGAGCTTCCCAAATGTAGTGTTTAACCAAGGTGAGACAATTTTAACCAAGACAAGGAAAATACTATCATGATAGAAAAATAATCAAAATAGTAAGGGTGAGTTTCACACTGGATGCTATGACAAGTATCGCACCAAGATGGATACACATCATCGGCGGGCATTACACTGAGCTGTTCTTCTCTCACAATAAATTTACAAGATCATCCTTTCAATTTGTTAAACAGTCCTAGACACAGGCACTTTGTTTGCCTGGCGCATAAAAGAAATTCAATAAATATTTGAATGAGTGAACGAATAAAAGAATGACTATGCCGAAAGAGTAAATACTTATTCAAAATTGTGAGACAGAGTTGCATTTATCCTTCTGTTTACAAGGTTAAAGTAAGTTTTAGAATATTTCTATCCTAATAAAGGTATCAACTCAAACTTTCTGTTGGAGACAATGTATAATTTTGTGTAATAGATACAAGAGCTCAAATACAGTTTTGGAAATTTATGGATATTTGCATGCATTCATGATTGCTGATTGCCCAAAGGCAGCTATTATGTCAAGACAAATTATTGGCTTTCACAATAGTATAATGAACAGAGCTATAATTCATGTTCATTTGCAAAGTTCTCCCCTAGTTATTGTTAGATTTAACACAGTTATAGCCAGATACTCTATTATGATTATAAGCTGCTTTCCTTTTTTTTTTTTTTTTTAAAAAAAAAAAGGAAAGAGATAAGTTACTTGCTAAGCAACCAATGGGTAAACACTTCTAATCAGCCATCTTGGTGACCTCAACAACAGAATGTGCAATTATTTCAGCCTCAGGGCTGACAGATCATATTTTCTATTCGATCATTTGCATCAGCTTTCCAGTAGTCAGTCCAACATTTTGTGCCTAAGTAGAAAATTACTACATGTAGTGAGAGTTTTCTTGGCAATGAAGATGAGGGATCCAACCAAAAGAGACATTCAGCCTGGTATGTCTAAAGAGCCACGTTACCAGAGTCAAAAGTGAGAACTCACCAGTGAATTTTACTCCTTGAGCATGTTTACCTGTAACAGTAACAGCCTCACTAGGAAGGAGGCTGAGTATGAGTAAGGATGATTTGAGGCTGGAAAATATGCAGAACGCTTTCCTTGTGTGTCCCTAAGCCAGCTCCAAAGATGACCCCAAAAGAGGTAGTTTCGTAACTGTTTTCACCAATGTTGTTATTGCAAAACGAAGTAGTAACAACACCCAACAGAGCGTGCATGTGTATATGCCTATACTTTTACATATTATTTACATATATATATATATTTACATAAGTTATACATATATACATGACTTTTCTGGTAAACTTATTAAAAAAAAAAGAAAAGAAAAATATGGCATGTAATTCAGTCGTACTTCAAGACCAACAGTCTTTCTCTCACCGGACTTTAGGAATCATCCCATGTATTTTTCTTTCCTCTGGAGCTATGGAAACCCTGGTGGCATAGTGATTAAGTGCTATGGCTGCTAACCAAGAGGTTGAATCCGCCAGACACTCCTTGGAAACTCTATGGGGGCAGTTCTACTCTGTTCTATAGGGTCGCTATGAGTCGGAATCGACCCGATGGCAGTGGGTTCAGTTCAGGTCTGGAGCTATAGTTGAACTATTCCTAGAAAAGCATTGACTTGCTTATAGATGCTTTGTAGACTGTATTTTTTTTCTTTCTCTTTTGTTTCCCTCCTTCCATTTCTTTCTTTCTTCTTTCTTTTCCTTTCTTTCCTTCTTCCCTTCCCTTCCTTCTTTCTTCCTTAATTCCTACCTTTTTTTTTTTTTTTTGACTTGGGAACACATCAAAATTTGAAGAGAAAAAAAATTCAAGCATAAAAATACAGTCACAACCAATTCTTTTCAACTAGTTAGCAAACCTGGTCCTCCTCATTGGGACAATTAGAGCCGAAAGAAGGATCTAGTTTCAAAGTGCAGCTGCTCATTTGAAGTGGGATAAAATAAGCATGGTTAATTTTATCAGTGAGAAAATGGTGATGAATGGTACAGAAAATAAAGATATCCTTAAAGCTAGACTTAAAAAAAAAGAAAAGAAAAATTGTTTTAACTCAAGAAGGTCATCAATCTGGATACATTATTCTGAGAATTTTTCAAATCAAGAGACGAGTTTTCAGGAAATCTTAAGTTACTAAAAATGAAAAGTATGCCTTGGAGACCAGTTTAAATAAAAGTCATCGTAGTCACATGGGCAACTCTAAACCCCATGACATCCAGCTACAGAGGAATCTATAGGAGACCACTGGAATCCCAACCCATGCAATTATCTTCTTTATAAAGCACAGAAAAACTGTAACAAAGGTCTCTACACTTTTATTAATAAAAAATCACTGTGGATTGTGATAAAACTTAAATTCTCATGCCCTTAGAATATTAATTTAAAGACTAAAACAAACCAACGATCGTTAAAACTATGCCCAATACTGGAGGTCACACAAGTATGTTCGCTTTGGAAAAATTCGTTGGGTAGAACAAATTTAAAGTGTACACTTCTCTGAAGGGATGCTATGCTTCAATCAAGAAAGAAATGATGCTCAAACTTCCTCTGACTTAAGAAATTTTCTTCCTAGGTACATTTTTAAAATAATATGAGAACACAAGACAACAAATCTACTAATCCTTAACTGAAAAAAAAAAAATTGTAAGCTATTATGGGGTTTTTATGGGTTTAAGCTATTACAGAACATTAGTTTCTCTTTTTAGTTTATTATGCTTAAGTCTTCTCTTTTGACAGAAACAAATTGTACATTCTCATATTTTAATGTCCCAGTCATCACATTTGACCCTTCCTATCTCTCTCTCTTTGTTCCATGTGAAGGATGCCAAATTTAATACCTCTCCAAGTAGTCAAAGATCACCATTTGTTATTAAGCACCTGCACTTGGTTGGTGTATCACTATAACTGATCGGGTTTTTCTTTTGGAAAGCAGGCTTCACACTTAAACAAAGTGCATAATCAGCAGTATAGCTGTCCGCCGCCTTATGGAGTTTTATCAATAATGCAGTTAATAAACAGATGTTTTGTGAATAACCACACTGCGTTATAGGTTATCTAACAACTTGTACCTTGCCTTTGACTTGCATCTTAAAAATTCATGAATTAAGAAAATCTTAGTGGTAGGGGCATGGGAAAATAGAGCATTCTCATTTATCACCAGAAACTGCTTGGAGTTGCATATGTGACTACTTTTGAAGACAGCAATTACTACTGTTGTGTTACATCATTTATTTTCAAGGAAATAATAAGTAGAGGGATCACAAAATGACTTCTGGATACTGCTTAAAGAGCCAATAATGATATATATTTCATACTGGTCACTAAAAAAATGGTCAACTGATTTTTTTCTTTTTCTTTTAATGATGTAAACCATTTTCTGTTGCCAACTGCCTGAAAAGCCTCAGGTTGCTTTATACTTTCCAACCATCACCGACTGGCACTTATTCTTACAGTTAGCACAAGTTGTCACTAATGACAGAAAGTGATTAGCAATCGCTTGCTACAGGACAAGAGATAGTCTTAAAACTCTCATTTACCCCTACTGAACCAATATCTTAGCTCATTCTACAGGACGTGAGTGGGTATTTCTCTAGCAACTAACATAAGTAAAAATACGGGCCTTAGCTGGAAAGAATACGACAAATTTGGTCACAATGGAAAATGAAAGGAAGCACCCTAATACTAACTCAAGGCACTTCAGCTAGAGAAAAACAGCCTGCATCCCATAACATTTTATGATACCAAATGAGATGCAGGCAAAGTAATTTCACTTATGTGATTCACTTAAGAGCAATGCAAATGCAATCTCGCTGATTACGTTTAAAACAAAAGAGGGAATCTGCTTATTTATAGAGCAGACCCATAACGCAAAAATCATGCTACCCCCCACCTGGTGTGGAACAAAAAGGAAACAATCTGGCTGAAGACCTTTTTATCTCCACAGAAAGAAAAATGATGTTAATGCGAAGCCCAGGTTGACCCAAAACGTGTAATCGTGTGGCTTCTCAGTGCCCTCAATAAAAAACAGGGTCCACTCTGTGAGTACTCTTAGCTGAGGTGTCCAGCCCACAGGCAAACAGGCCCAGTGGTTTGTTTTTGAGATAGTCATAAGAAGTACGCAGTAAGCACGTTCATCTGTTTTTAATTGTAAACCTTCATTTATCTGTGTGTGATGGTATGCGCATGCATCACACACATTTGTATACAGACAAAATAGATGTGTGATTTCCACAGCCAAATGTAGACTGCTACAACCAATATATTCATTAGCTGGGCCCCCAACAATGCATATTTTATTCACTTCTCTGCCTAGTCAGTTGGGGTCTTGAGCATTCCAGAGCTACTAATTTTATTCATCACCAAAAAGTAGTGTTTCTTGAGATAACTTTCCTATTACGAAGTCCAACAGTTAGAACCACATCTGAACGCTGCTGCCAAATGCCATCTCAGAACTTCCCAGAAAAGCAGTACAGCTGGGAGAATTCTACTTTCTGTAATGCTCGATTTTTAGAGTTCTAACAGGTAAAACTGGCTCACAACCAGCAACTGAAGCGATGCCCAGCTGCCAGCAACTGCACCCACATTCTAGACATCTGGCTAAAGCCTTATTCATAGCTAGGTCTGCAGCACCCTAGGCAAAGAAAACCAGCACCAAAGCCAACTTGGGCCCAGCTGCAGTTTTAACATACAGAAGTATAATGTGATACCTCACACCTGCCACAGAGCATTTTCCAAGAGGGAAACTGCATGTGGCTGGATATACTCCTTGTGGAGTGACTTGTGGCCACGGGGTTTCTCAATCCTAATGAAGACACACCTCGATGGTTTACCAAGTGATGCCAACACCAATTATGGAGTACAGAGGCAATTTTCTGTGCAATAATACAACTTCTTTTTGATCGAAGACATTATTTCCAAATAGTAACCTCTGCAAATTTCTCAAACATGGAGATGCCTTGGAAGTTGCCTTTGATGTCTGATATTTAATTGTAGCCACAGCTCAAAGCTGTACTCAAATTAGACCTTACGAAATTTATTGTGTCGAAGCATCCAATCTTCTATCTTCGTGTCTTCAACTGGACAAGACTAGAAGCATATAGGTTTGCTCATTTCCCCTCAGTGCAAGCAGCAGGCCAGAAATCATCTAACTTCTTTGGAATGTAAGTCATTATTCAAGCCCACCACATATGGCCACACAGCTCTCAACTCCCACATCCCAGCAAAAATGCAATTGCTGGCCAAGGGTACACAGTCTCTGAGTAGGAAAAGATAGTGGTTTCTGGAGCCCTTAGGGCCCGAAGATGCTGCCAGACCTGAAAGCAACCAAGGGACACAAGAGTGGTAAGAACAGGAGGAGGTACTCAGAAATAAAAGCAAAGTGTGATACCCCAAGGCAGAAAATAGCTGTTCCTGCCTGCTTTAGACTGCTTTCCATCCTAGCATACCTCCTACAGGGAGACTTTACTCATGTTTGGGAGAAGACTTAGACCTGAAGACCCTTTGATTACCCTAGGGATGTCTACAGAGGAAAATTAGGAAATAAAATTAGAAAACAGTTTATTAGAATTAAGTCAGATGGGCAAAAAAGCCTTATTTTCGGCATGTTTTTAAAGAAAATCTTCCTCCCTTCTCCTATCCAGTTAGCATTTATTACCAGCCGCAAATTGTAAGCTCCTTAAGCATCGAGACTCATTAAAGATCACAGAAACAAACACTGTACTGGAAAACACCAGTCCTGTGTGACCCTGAGCAGGTCCATCAGCCTCTCTGGGCTGCTGACTACCCATATGTAAAATTCCCTACTTCTGTTTTTCCCACAGTAAGCACAGAACACAAGTATCAAAAAATACACCTTGATAACCTATTAATAAGAATTCATACATGATTATTTAAGCAAATATATTTTAGTTTATTATACCAATTTTCAGGTGCATTTGATTGTCTCCCTAAATAGGCAAAATACCCCTAGCAGACAAGGACTGGGTAGGTTTAAAGCTCTATGTTACTCTGATTCCTAGACCCAAGAAGACATTCATTCATTCATGTGTTCCTTCAATAACTGTTCATCTATTGTGCCCAGGGATGGATTATCCAAAAGCAAGGTACACATGGGCTTACCTGTGCTTACTTAGTAATCTGCGGTGCACAATTTCACCTATCTTTCACCACATCAAAGATGTGGTGAAACCTATGTGAAATTTAATTTGTGCCAGGCACTTTGCTATGCCCTGGGGATAAAATGATAAGCAAAACAGCCATGATCCCTGCCCTCATGTTACTTCCAATAAATGGTTCTTAACTGAAATATTTTCAATGTACAAACTTCCCCAGGCCTCTCACTCCTCTTGCTCATTTTCTCCCTAAACTGTAGATGGGTTTCCAAGACTCTGATCAAGCCAAACAACTCTTTCCTTATTCAAGTATTTGAGATTGAGTTTCTCATTTCCAAATAAAGGTGCCGTTGTTGTTGTTAGGTACTGTCGAGTCGGTTCTGATGCACAGTGACCCAATAGGACAGAGTAGAACTGCCCCATAGTGTTTCCAAGGAGTGGCTGGTGGATTCAAACTGCCGACTTTTTGGCTAGCAGCCCAGCTCTTAGCCACTACGCCACCAGGGCTCCAGTAAAGTTATTAAACCAAACCAAATCAAACCAAACCCACAGCCATCGAGTTGATTCCAACGAAAAGCGACCCTGTAGGACAGAGTAGAACTGCCCCATAGAGTTTCCAAGGAGCGGCTGGTGGATTTGAACTGCCTACCTTTTGGTTAACAGCCAAACTCTTAACCACTACACCACCAGGGCTCCAGTAAAGGTGTTAGAACCAAAAAAACCAAACCCACTGCCGTGGAGTCGATTCCGGCTCATGGCGACCCTATAGGACAGAGTAGAGTTTCCCCGTGGAGTTTCCAAGGAGCGCCTGGCGGATTCGAACTGCCGACCTTTTGGTTAGCAGCTGTAGCACTTAACCACTATGCCACCAGGGTTTCCAAAAGGTGTTAGAGGACTGTAAAATCCCAAAGGCAGTTTCAACACCAAATGATGTGAGCTTCCAGCAAACCATCCTTAAGATACTGATGAGTGAGTGACCGGAAGTGGAAGGGGTATGTTCAGCAAACCACGAGGAGGAACAGTGCAGCAAGGAAGGTGGACAATAACTAAAAAAAAAAAAAAAAAACTAGTGCTTAGGAAAACATTAACAGCAGGAATGGCTCTCTAAAGAGAATGCGAACATTTTGAGTACAGAAGAGAATTTACTGTAAGGGCAAAATGACAAAAAGACATAGACAATAAAGATCGTTCTATCTGATCTATTTTATTACCGAGTCCGTGGGTACTGCAGAGGATTCAAGATCAGCTAGCATAAACCTTACCTTTACAGAGCTTACAGTCTAGAAAGGCAAATATTGAAATCTACGACTATCCCCTTACATTTGCGAATGTAAATTTCAAACTGGAGGTGCTGAAAAGTTTGTAGGTTTAACCCACATGAGATTGTTTAAAGCTGCCCTTTTGATCTTTCTCCCATATGTTCTTTTTTCTGGGACTAGGCTCCGAGAAACAACTGGAGAAAAGAAGATGTTAGAGTCCCTTTCTTTTACGCTGGTGAGAGGAAAGCTTCTTTCTTATAATTTTGTAATCTTTTCTCAAGATCTCAGGGCTATTTCACTGAGTCATATGGGCCAGAAAATTACACATCTACTAAAGACCTGGCCATCTGTTTCTGTAAAGATTGTTGCTGTTGTTAGGTGCCGTCAAGTCACTTCCAACTCATAGTGATTCCATGTGACAGAGTAAAACTGCCTCCTAGGGTCTTCTTGGCTGTAATCTTTACAGGCGCAGATGGCCAGGTCTTTCCCCTGTGGAGCCGCTGGGTGGGTTCGAACTGCCAACCTTTTGGTTAGCAGTCGAATTACAGCCTAGAAAACCCTATGGGGCAGTTCTACTCTGTCACATGAGGTCGCTATGAATTGAAATCGACTCAACAGCACCTAACAACAACAATATCAACTAAATGTTTTATATTTTTAATGGTGTTCCCCAATAGACTCCAAATAATTATTCCCTGACTCTGCCTGCCCTCAGTCTTCATGGGTACATGTCCACTCAAACACACATATGCTCATGAATTCAGCCTCTGGATGTTCCATACCTCATAGTCCCCAGCTGCACTGGAAGGTCTTCTAAGAAATGTCTGACAATTACGACGCTAATAACATCAACAAGAGCAAGCACTTCTAGAGGACTTAGTATGCCCAGGAAGCATCCCAGGCACCACACATAAATCAACAGATTTAACATTCTATGAGGTAGGTACTATTTTTCACCCTCACTTACAGATGAAAACACATAGAGGATACGTAACTTTCCCATGGTCACACAGATAGTAAGAGGCAGATCAAGGTTCAAACTTTGGCAGTCTGGCTCTAGGGCCATGTTCTTAAACTCTACCCTCTATTGTTTCTCTGCCTTCTCAAACAATGAAGCTCAAGAATAGACACTTAGGCATTTTTTCAAAAAAAAAAAAAAATTAAAGGCTTCTGTGTTAAAAAATGTGTTCAAACATAGCAATGATTGTGAGGATGGCACGGAACCAGGCAATGTTTTGTTCTGTTATACATGAGGTCACCCACACAGCCGACTGGATGGCACCTAAGAATAACATGTTAAACTTGACTATATTTGCTTAATTTCTTGAGCATTCACACTTATTTTTAAATCTAATCAAAAGACCAAAAGGAGAGACAGATTGATTGGAACAAATGCACCCAGTTCAATGTCCAATGCATTCATGGCCCCCTAATCTGACTCCTCATGTGAGCAAACAAGACACATAAATCTAGGTAGGCTGCTTGTTCACATAAACAATTCAGAACCTTATCGTGCCTCTCTGAACCGACTCCAATTCATCAAAAATGTAGGAGCAGGTTATATATGGCACTCTCCATTAACTGAAACACACCAATAAATTTCCAAAATGTAGGACTCAGCACAAAAAAAAAAAAAAAAAGAGAAAACGGGTGGAGAAATCCCCATGTATATTGTGGAACTCGATGCAGCCCGTGTCTCCTCTGTGCAGTCTGGAATCATGCATAATGCAACACCGCAACTGCTAACAGCAGGCACGCACCAGATAATTTACACTTGTTTTTATAGACACCAGGAACTGATCTTTGAAGCTGTCCCTAATGAGATTCCGTTTGGCCCTAACAGCATCCTGAGAGAGTGTTCCGGTTTTCTACTTAGCATCCGCATCCGGTGCATATTTATAATGCAGAATACAAGCTCATTTAAGTGCACATGTGGATTTTGGTGTCTTCCCTATTTTAAAGAAAGATTTTCGTATACTAAGGAGCACTGACTCCTCAATTACTAAACCATACTTTCCTAAACAATGTCACTGCCAGTCTCTAAAGGTACTTACCAGAGAAGCAGACCCATCAAAGGGCCTCTACCTTCAGGGCAAAAAGCTCCACCAACTCTAACCCGCACTCAAGTCCAGAGACTCAATTAGGTCCTCAGCCGAAGGGCATCTCCAGAAAACCTAATTACACAACACCTTCCTTAGCAGAGACAGCATGAGGAAAGTTAGGTAGAAAACATGAAGTCAGTCGCCTAAATTAAAAACTTCCTGCCCCCAAAGAATCTGCAGTGCAAACTTCTCTTTCTTATTATCCTCCTTCTTTTAAGTTCTGCCCCATGCAAAAGTCTTTCTTAACCCTGGCACTTTAAAGCAGGGTTTCTTCCTGATCATGTGGGTTTCAGAGAATTTATACTTTAGGCCTTGGGTAGGGCAAACAGTTAACACCCTTGGCTGCTAATCAAAAAGTTGGAGGCTCGAGTCCACCCAGCGGCACCTTGGATGAAAGGCTTTCCAAACAATCAGCCATTAAAAACCCTGGAGAGCACAGTTCTATCCTAACACTTTTGGGTCGCCATGAGTCAGTTACAACTTGGGGGCAATTGGCAGTGATGGCGGATAGTTTAGTCACCCGCAATTAGAACTCTGTTACATACTTATTTTGAGTTTCATTAGTTTCACCTTTAAATCAATTTTTTGAAAAAGGGTTTCTATCACCGTAACACCAGTGTTGTTACTGTCGTTGTCGTGTGCCATCCAGTCAATTCCAACTCACACTGACCCTGTATGACAGAATAAGTAGAACTGCCTCATAGGGTTTTCTAGGCTGTAACCTTTATGGCAGCAGATCTCCAGGACTTTTCTCCCATGGAACAGCTGGTGGGTTCCAACCACCAAACTTATGATTAGCAGTCAAGTACTTAACCATTGCACCACCAGAGCTCCTTTGATGGTGTTGTCTAAATTTAACCCAAATCCCGTATTTCTGCCAAAGAGCTGTTCTAAAGAGCTTTAAGAGTTTACTATTAAAAAAAAAAAAGATAGGAAGTAAGTTAAAAAACAGGCAAATGGAATAAAGTTGGTTTGCCTTCTGCAAAATGCGTAATTTCCATGATGGCAGATGACCCCATTTTGGTGGTCTTCATTTCAGGTACACTACGAATATTAGGGGCAGTTTTCAGTCAGACTTCTGATAAGTGGGCTAAAATATATCCTAGTTAATTTCACACTCCTAACCAATAACTGTTGGCTCAAAATAGGATCAATAAACAAGCATTTTACAGGGATTTCAAACAATACACTTTCTAATGCTTTAGTTAGGGAACAACATGGTAAATTCAAATCTTTAGGTTCAAGTTCAAAGTGGAGCTTTGATACTTTTCCCATGTTAGAAATAAGAGTCTACTACTATCAAGTAAGAGTCAACCAAAGGCAGGACAGATCATAGCATTAGTGTAGGAGTATCAGAAATACTCACTCTGAGCTTCATCCAGCTCCATCCTGAAAAAAACACGGGAGACTTAGATAAGTTACCCTTTTTATGCCAAGTGTACCGTCAAGTCTAAATATATGCTCTCAGAATGAATGAATGCTTACAATAACGGTGCACGAACTTCCTGGGGTAGCACATGCTAATCCCTTGAATATTTGCCATCTCGACTTTCATTCATTCATTCAACAGATATTTGTCGAGTGCCTAGAATGTGCCTAGCACCTTAATAGGTGCTGTAGATACAGACGAGGGTGGGGGAAGAAGTACTGCTTTCAAAGAGCTTGTAGCCTATGGAAGACTGACATTTCACAAACTATTAGCTAAATACATTTATGAGAAGTACAACCAAGGGCAAGCATCACTCATATGTACTTTGAGTAGATATAAGGCAGACATCTATTCCAGAGAGAAAGGTAGGGGCTTTCCTAAAGTGACAAAAGTAGGGGAGAGAAACAGTGTTCTGGAGAAGGATGTCAATATCATTCAGAGCCTCAAAGTTTAGGGCAATGGGCCAGCCTGCTGCTCGCTCTGTCCCCTCAGTACCTCTACACTTGAAAAAAAAAAAAAATTAGGAAGGATACCTAGAAAGCTGAGCTTAACATGCATCTTCCCTTCACTGTCAGCACCGAATTCAGGCCGGATTGAAGGCCTTGGGAAAAATCAGTGGTCAGATCACCGAAGCTGGCACTAAGTGTTGCCAAATGTCTGGCTGGCACCAATGTACAGACTAAATTGTCCATAAAAACCTCACTGTAGTCTTGCTCCTCTCAAAGGAAATCATTTTGTGATCAGCAATGAGGCTTACCCAGAGGCCAGTCTTAGGGGGAGGCCTTTAATTTTGAGCTTAACTCAATTGCACAGTTTAGGGCAAGAGTTTCATGTCTCAGATGTGCAGTCAGGTAATCTGATCCCACCAGAGTTTTAATGGCTTCTCAAAAATCCAGAGTGTTAAATCCTTTTCCCAGCCTCCCCCAGAACAATCCTAGGGTGCTTTTTTCCTAACCTCCTCCCCCCGCCAGTGTCTTATTCTCACACTCAGACAGTTACAAAGTCTGAGATACTCATTTCATACTCTTCAAATCTGACTGTAATCCAAGCACACGCTACAATTTCAGGAGAAAGCAGCATTCCTGGGAGTTACAGGGTCCAGGCAGCATGCAGGGATCTGAGATAAGTGTTTATTAAGTCTGTGCCCCTGGCTATCAGGAGGCTAACCCAGACTCAATACCTCCCTCCCAGTGTGGGAATCCCTTGGGAGACAGCACAATTCTAAAAACTTTAAAATTTAACGACAGCTAAGAAAACTACAGTGATGCTAGGTCATCGGCCACCATTAAAACTCTGCAGAAGCTCAAATGTTAATGCTTATAGCAGCAATAATGATAAACAGTATTATCAATAATAATTGCTACTGTGCCTTGAGCACTTAGGTGCTGGGCTAAGTGCTTTACAAATGCATCATCTAATTTAATCTTCACAATTACCTTTTGACTCATATACTATAATCCCCACTTTAAGGAGAATATTAGTAGGGAATATAAGAGAACACATAGGGGAACAGTGAAATCTAGATAAACATTCTTTTTCCTGGAACTTTCCAATGCCTTTATTTTTTTAATATTTTTTTTAACGTGCCCAGATTTCTGCTTAGTAGCAACCACTACTTCACTGCCGCACTCTCCCCTCCGAAACACATGCATTCATTCTCCCTCCTCATCTCCCTCTCTCAGGTTCTTTTGTTTCCAGCTTTTTATTAAGAAAGTCAGGTAGCTGTGGCTCCTGGAGCCCTCGGTAAGGCCCCTCGCAAAGCAGCGCTGTTCTTCGTAAGGTGGCACAACCTTCCCTGCAGAGTGTGAGAGCGTGAGTGAAACCCACTAATGGCCAGAAAGCTCATTTCAGTTCTACACTTGACAAAATAAACACCTCATAAAGGCAGGTAAGCAGAAGCTACTTTTCACTCTGGACTGCTCTGTTTTAATAACCTTTTAAAAGGAGGAACCAACTGATGAAGGGAACAGGCCCTCCCCCACACAAAACCCAACTGTGGCCTAAAGAGATGGCCATAAAAGTAGACTCCTTTATGTAAAGTGAAATTCCTTTTCTCCTCAAATGGGGGTGCCTCTCACTTATACAGACCATCACCGAACTGCAAAGGTTCTTTCACTGCAAATCAGCACGATCTAATTGAAGCTGGTCTGAAAAAAACCAGGGCACTTGATTTCCCTGAAACCAATTCCCAACAAGAGTCATTTTTTCTCTTTTGTCCACAGAAAATGAAGCTCCACTTACATGTTGGAGGAAATATTTCAAAACATTCCCTTTTTTCTCAAAGTGCAGAATTTATGGTAACAGATAATTAACAACAAATGACAAACAATCGGAGCACTAAAGGTCCCAGTATGGTTGCCAAGATGATGGTATCAAATTCCAAGATAAACAGTGGAGCGTGCCGACTGCCATTAACATCGTGGCGGGGTTGAGATGGAGAGATGCAAAACAGACGAGCCATCCACCACTGAGGGGCACAATGTGGAGCAAACAACCTCCCACAGTGTTATTATTTCCCTCCTGAATTCTCAGGGGGGGTCAGTGGGAGAGAGGCTAGGTCAGGACTCACACTACTGTGCAGAACAGGATACCCAGAGCCTTTATACTGCACATGAGGAAAACATGTAACTTCTCTTTGAACTGCATTATGGAAGAATTAGGGATCGATATCCTTGAGGCACTGGGTTTTTTTTTTTTTTTTTTAGCTTAGCCTTGAGGAGTTAACATCTAGTCTTCTTTCCAAAGATTTGCCCCTCACCATTCTTCTTTTCTCTAAGTTTATTGAGTCCAAATAGGTTTTAATGCTACCAGCTGTGCCCAGAATGTGGGTGCTAAGAAAGAACAAAGTGAAAACAAGTTAACCTGTAAAAGTTAGAATATGAGCCTGACATATGGTAAGTCTCCTAGATACTAACAGATGGTGAACCTTGGGAAATCACAATTTCAGATATTCTTACCAGTTCATGGCTAGCTACTTGTCAAATGGATTTTTTAAATCTGTTAAAACATGAACCCAAAGTGATTACCTAAAAGAGCTTAAAAAAACTGTTCCTACTCAAAGATCAAAACAGTATCAAAAAATTGATATTCTGATTCTTTATAAAGCTGGATTACGTACAGAGTTGGTGCGTAAAAGTCCAGAAAATCAAGGTCCAATTGTCCTATCTTCCTGTTGAGGCATCCCTCTTCTGGTGCTAAACTCAAGCACAAGGCCAGGGACATCATAATTACAAGAAAGAGTTAAGATCTAGTGTATATAACTAATATATCTAGTGATATCTAACTATATATAGTGATATCTAATGATGTACATATTATATATACATATCCTCTCCCCTCTCTCCTTCACGCATATCCCTATTTTTCCTCTTCTACTTTTTTTTTCACTCCATATAACATGCATCACCCCGATATATTCCCTGCCTACCCAAACAAGACCACTATAAAAAATTCTGCAATTTTTTAGAAATAGAATATATAAAATATAAGGAAATACACGAAGAGCAATGGGTATGATTTTTATGATTAAAAAAAAAGTTGTCGAATACTGTTTGATAGGCTTTTGTGGTTATCTTTGAAATCTTCAGGCAAAGCAAAATCAAACAAAATGGAGTAGAAAAATTGCCAAAACTCAAGACTAAAATAGAGCTGGTAAAATGTCTATGTCATAGCAAAAGGCTAAATCTTTCAGGAAATTAGGAAAACATGCTGAGGTTGCTTGGCTGGTGGGAGACTTAATTTTTTCATGATTTCAGTTTTAAGTCTTTCTTCAAAACACATTTTAAGCTAACTGTACAATATGTAAAAGGTTTGAAACTTCGTCTGTGGCCCAAATACCACAAGTAATCCATTTTTCTTAGCCAGTGAGTATAAATGCCAAAACAGCCCACAGCAAGATGGGAACAGTTATTTTTCCAATACAAGAATTATCGAATCTTGGAGCTGAAAGGTTTCAAAGACTGTCTGCACAAGGAAATAAATGGTTTTAAGTAGAGTCTATTATGGTATGGTGCAGAGTTCAGCCGTCTTATCTGAAGGAAGCCACTACCAACAGAGGAACTTAACAGTTTAAATTTCCTTTAGAAGTTTAAGCTCAAGAATATCAAGTATTTAAAATTTGCTTGTTTAATAATTTTTTTAAACTAGCTTCAAGAGCTTTACTTCTTAGTACAAAATGTAAAATAATTTAAACCAACTACAGGGGATTTTATCCTTGATTTGGAGTAAAGGAGAAAAAGTGAAAAGCCTACAAAAATGTATTTTCTTATTTACCTACATTTTATCCATCTACAGGGACAGAAATGGAAAAAAAAAAAAAATCTTCTAAGCAAAGCAGAACAAAAATATGCAGACCCAAATACTGCAAGGGCCAATAAATCCAACAGAGCTTCCTCTTTGCAGAGTTGGTGTTTCAACATAGACAAAGCCTTCAAGTGTATTTTTTACATTAAAAAAAAAAAACCGCAGGCTAACATGGTGGTCTGCAAATGTCTGGCAATTTTGTCCACGCTGATATTGAAATGATACCCTCTACCTATTTTTTTTTTTTTTTACCATGCCAGGGTAGAATTTCCAGTATGCTCTGAATGCTTAAAAGGGGACAAGAACAAGGGAAGAAGAGCTCTAAAGAAATACTGAAAAGTAAAAAAAAAACAAGTTAATGACCTGATCTTCCAAGAACTTGGTGAACATTTTCTCCTTTACGGAAATAGCGCAGAACCACCTAGAGTTTGTTACATAAGACTCCGTCAACTGAGAGGCATTAGCTGTGTTTTAAGATCTTAAAATCTACATCTTTAGATGGTCTGAAAACACAGAATTAAAATTAAATAAGTCTCAAATACAGACTCTCTATTGCATTACTTCCTGTTTAATTTGCTTTCCATTTGTGTATTTTTATCAAAATGTCTCCATGAAGGGTTTT
Organism: Loxodonta africana; assembly: GCF_030014295.1. Lineage (NCBI taxonomy): Eukaryota > Metazoa > Chordata > Mammalia > Proboscidea > Elephantidae > Loxodonta > Loxodonta africana. The sequence goes on along the minus strand of NC_087348.1, from coordinate 52,799,544 downwards.
TTTTTTTTAAACTGTATTTAGGGCAGGAGACAGTTTCAGGCCCAGAAGAAAGGTGATCTCAGGGTTCTCAAATTTAAGGATATGTGTATGCATTCACTTTAGCACATTTTCTCTAGGACTCTTTATCCCTAGAAACTACTTCAGAGTCTAAAAGCCAGGGCTACAAAGTAAATAAGATCTGCTTAACTTGTTGGGTTAACTTGTCAAAATGCATTCTTCATCCTCCCAGAGTCAAGCAGTCAAACAAACACTGCCCAGTTATGCTACATATAGCTAAGGCTCTAAGAACAAAGCCATATAGACAAAAAAAAAATCTAATTTTAGGATGCATTTTTAATACAAGAATGCAAATAAAGAATTCTGCAGAAGAGGAAAAAAGTAAGCTCTGAAGCAAAGTCAAACTGTCACAGACCACAAGACAGGTATCCTCGGAGTGTACAGGAAAAAGAACTTATTTTGAAAAAGAAATGAGAGATGAAAAGAAAAATACCCTGTGTTTACATGAGTGCAATCTAAAACGGGCATTCCACATCTCCAAGACGAATTTCAGACTGAAAACATTAAGAAAAAATTATTACCATGCTCATGATCACCCCAGTGATAAATTATAATGAGGATGAGAAAGGGCCTTACTAAGAGAAAAATGAGGATGAGAAAGGGCCTTACTAAGAGAATTTTTTTCAACAGTTAATGCAACCCCCAGCTCTGTAGCAAAGGATGACTTTCTACCTTGTTTGCAGAATGCAATTTTACAAAGCCTCAGACATTCATTCACGGGCTTCCCAGACCCCAGATCTGGTCCTTCGATATTATTCCTCCCCAGTAAGAAAGTAAGGGGTCATTTCTTTTCTCCCACCAACAAATGTCCATGATGATGTTCCACTACCAAATTCTTTCCCTGCATAATATCGATAATGGTATGGTATTTATGTTCCTGATTTTAAACAGACAAAAGAAAAGAGAAGAAATGGGAAGAATCAGAGACGGTCAGATTGGGAAGGGACAATCCTAAAGGCCATCAAGTTCAATATCTGATGTCTTTGTTCGCTGCCATCACATTGATTCCAACTGATGGCAACCCCATGTGTGCAGAGTAGAACTGCTCTGGAGGGTTTTCAAGGCTGTGGTCTCTCAGGAGCAGATCGCTAAGCCTGTCTTCTGAGGAGGTTCTGGGTGAGCTGGAACTGTCAACCTTCCAGCTAGCAGATGAGTGCTTAACTACTTATGCCACTCAGTGATCTTAATGTCGATGAAGAACCTGAAATGCATAGACACTCAACTTGCTAAAGATCACAGAGCTAAGCAGTGACCAAGCAGGACTAGAATCTAGGATAGCTGAAACACTGCCAAGGAGTTTATTAAAGCAAGCTATTTATTTATTTATACTGTATACTCCGCCAGCTGCCAAAAGATGGATTTAATGATATTTCTTGGTTACTGGTTCGAGTCCATCCAGAGGCAACTTAAGAAAGGCCTCGGCAATCTATGTGCAAAAAATCAGTCACCGAAAGCCTATGGAACACAATTCTACTCTCACGTACACGGGGTTGCCAAGAGTTAGAATTCACAGCAGCTGGTTTTTTGGGGGGCCTGCTTTCCAAACTTTTAAAGAAAAAAAAAATGTCTGTCCTTCAGCTATAGGACTAAGAAGCAGACACTATCTTTAAGCTTATTCTCATTTTCCCTCACATGAGCAAAGTTGAATTATATTGAATAAATGAACAGCATTTGAACTATTTCTTGATTGTAACCTAAAAAGAGAAGAGAAGATGGCACCCAGAGAAGTGAGGTCCAAAAAAGTAGAGTCGCATTATACCAAGTCTTTACAAGCAAAGCAGAGGACCTTTGACAAATTACATTTTTATTGTTCTTTAAAAAAAGTTTTCATCATAAAAGTATTACATGGTTGTTAAGTAAATTAGGCAGAAGTATATAAAATAAAAAATGAAAGGTCTTTCCCAAATTTATTCCCTAGATAATTTCCAGTAATGTTGGTATTTGTCCTTCCATTTTATAATTTTTTTCACCAATAGCCCCTTTCTAGAACACTCTTCTGTAACTTTGTTTTTGCACCTAAAGATGCCTAATACAGGCCTGAAGAGAACATTTACTTTCTACTACTTTCTTAAACTGAATAAAAATGAAAACTCAGATTAGACAAACAAACAAAATCACTTAAGAATTTGGCAAGAATGATCACCCAGAAACCCTAAAAGCTACAAAGAATTTTTAAAATGATTAGGCTCTTACACAAGAATAGTGAATCAGTCTTGTAATCATTATAACAATATTACACGTCTGCTTTGTTAAGGTGCTCAAAGCATTTGGATGGGTATGTGATATACCGTAATTATAAAAAAAATTAATTAATACTAAAAGAAATGATAAGCAATACCCAAGCAACACTGAAGGATACTACAAAATGCAATAATGCAATAAGAGTACAAGTTGGATTTGTCAGGTTTTATACAGCCACAAAGTTTTGAAAAGACACAGTGTTAACACTTATCTCAAACTCACCAGCTAGCAGGCAAGACCATAAATGTCATCATAGCATCTATTTATCCAGTGCTATCTTTCAGGCACTATCGTCACATACACTATCTCATTTAATGCTCACAACTACCTTAACAGGTTGATAAGCCCATTTTGCAGATGAGAAGACTGAGGCTCTTAATTTGTGCATCATAATCCAGCTAAACCAGTGACTGACAGGATTAGCATTGGTTCACAGATCTGATTTCAGATTCCACTTTCAGCCACGAAGCCCTGGCTGTGTCCTTTGCACTCAATCCTAGTTAATTATGGTTAATATGATGCTTCTGTGTTGACCACAGCCATAGATGGGAACTCTAACACACTGATAGGGAGTACAGGGGCTAGATCCAGCCCAAGTGGAGGAAAGTCACTATAATTCTGTAGAGAAAAGCAGGCAGCACTTGGCCGATGGGATTCCTTTCCCCCCACAACTACCAGGGAGTAACTGGAGGTAGGTGAGACACTTAGGCTGTTTATGATCTTGACAGGCACTAGGAAGTCAGGACACCTGCCAGGCCTGAACGCCAAAATTCCCTCCAAGAAAAGGTTCTATGAAGTTCTGCTAGTAATGGCTTCTTAACAGAGCCAGGTACTTACTTACTACCAGTGGCTTTGTTTATACATTTACTTACACTTCGCTGACTTTCAAAGTGAATTTGAGGCAGCTTAGAATAGAAACCCCAGAATCAATAAAACAATAACTAATGAGAACAGCTAACAACACAGAGTATAGGCGACATATTAAGTACATCTCTAAAGACTTTACATACAATAAATACTATTTTTAACCTTACAACCACCTTTTGAGGTAGGCACTATTTTTCTCATCCATGTGCTAAGGAAAAAATAACCACAGAGAAGTTAAGTCTTTTCTCCACAGTTGGTTACATAGCTAGTAAGTAGTACAACCAAGCTTTATATATCCAACGATCTGATTCCACTGGTGATGTCAACCACTACATTATACTGCCTTCCTGAAAAACAAGAGCTGGGTAAGGCAGATTCCGGGGTGTCAACAACCAAAGGCATAGACAAGGATAGCGACTCAACTAAAAACAAAATTTCAACTGACTTGCTAGCAGCCAATCAATAAACCAAAAAGATGAGGGGCTGACCTCAGGAGGGTTACCAACCATCCTGGATTGCCTGGGACTGAGGGGTTTCCTGGAACATGGGGCTTTCAAAGCTAACACTGAGACAGCTGGGCACCCTACTAATAAGGTTTTCTAATATCTTATTGAGCCTCAGACAATTAAAACCATAGGAAGTATTTATGTTGTTTTTCGGCCTGTGTTGACCCCTTCAGCACCTCTTCCTATCATCATTAAAAATACTGAATGATTTTCAAAACATTCTGCTTTGGAAAGAGGAAGGAGTTGTGAAAAAATGAAACCCTGCTAATTGCTGGTTTTCAATCATCGGTACTATGAGTATGCTCAAGTGTCTGTGTAAGAGGTACACAAGGATTCTGGGTTAGATTCTGCTCTGCCATGTCTAGCTGTTCTTTAATTTTCTTTCCCAACTTTATATAGAATTCCTTTCTTAAATAAAAAAAAAATCCCCTAAGCCACAGGCAGAGATCCAGGCCAGTGGTTGTTCAAAGATTCGGAGGCAGCCTCGTCAGAACTTGCAGGTAAAAGACAGACCAAGACCAAGTAATAGACCCATGAAAGTCAGTTGTTAACTCAAACCAAAACCTGTTGTCACTGAGTCGATTCTGACTCATAGCAACCCTACAGAACAGAGCAGAACTGCCCAATAGGGTTTCCAAAGAGCGGCTGGTGGATTCAAACTGCCAACCTCCTGGTTAGCAGCCAAGCTCTTAACCACTGTGCCATTATGGCTCCCCATTTTTAACATCAGCTCTGAAATCAATAATGAACTTTGTGAGGATGGGGACCAGGTCTTATTTATCTGCTACCCTCCACTGTCTTACTTGTAATATTAATCCTAGTATGTCAGAGCTAAAAAATCCTCAACTATCACTGAGGTAGTTATAAGTAAACTGAAGCCTGAAGAAAGGAAGTAAATTTCCCAATGGGAAGTGACCTACTCTTTATTCAGGGTACAAAAATCTCAACAGCCCCCTCTAAGGTACATGAAAAAAAGCAAAAACCAGATCATTTAAGGGATGGAGATTCTAACGCCAATCCAGGTGATCTGTCACAGGTCCTCATAAGACTTATCTCTGTCTCAACTACTTTCCCAGGTATAGGGTAATAAAGGGAAAGAAAATGTTTTAAGAATCTCATTAAAAAAAAAAAGATCAACTATTTGAGTGGAAAAGACAAAACATCTTTAGGGAGAAAAGCAAAGCTCTGTCGAGACATGTTGAAAATTTCAGAAAAAATGAACAAATTTTAGACTAAACATTAGACGGATATTTTCCAGCCAATTTAAGTTTGTATTTAGACTAAGAGCTGTTTTGAAAAATATAACAGAAATAGAACATGACTACATTCAACCAAGACACCTGAACATCTACTATAGATCAGTCACTGTACGGGGTACCAGGCCTACAAAACAACAATGTGGTGTCTTCCAAGTAATTGTACAGCCAAGGAAGAGTTGATCTAGCATTTTGACTCTAAGCATCTTCACACAAACACTCAAAATGTCAAGAGGTGATAGAAAAGTTCCAGTGAAAATCTCCAAGCATGAAACATAATTTCCTTTTCAATGCAAAATTGATCAATTGATCAATAAATATTTCTGAGTATCTATTACCCACTCAGAAGCATAATTCCTGCCTTTAAGAAGCAAACAAAGTAGCTGCAAGGGTAAGATATATATAAAGAAAAATAACAATGGAGATGGTAAGAGGTAAATGCCAAGTGATTAGGAGTGCCGTGTTGAGGCACAATTTGAATTGGAGTGATAGAAAAAATTTCATAGAAGTGGAGGTGCCTGAACTAGTCTTGAGGCATTTGAAGAACTGAGCAGAAATGCGAGTGTCTCAGCTGTGAGTAACAGAGAAGGCAATGGCACTGAGATGGAAAGGCCCATGGTGTGCTCAGCTGACAGTGAGCCAACCTATGTGGATAGAGTAAAGGATTTAGGTGATGATGGTATAGTTGGAGCCAGACTGGGAAGGTTCCTCTATTCAAGTTCAAGACTACGGTAAAAGGGCTTCACAGCTGTCTAGGCAAACACCACAAACCTGATTTTTCAAGCAGAATAATTTGATCCCGCAAATTTTTCATGGCTAGGTCTAAGCAGATCAGTTCTAAGGTTACATGATTTTTAAAATATCTTTGTGCATTCACTGTTTTCCAGTGGAATCTTACAGACAAGAACAAGTGAACAGATGTCTGTAGACCTAAGACTAGGCTGACGTTCCCCATCAGTCATTTTCCAAGGAATCTGGGGCAAGGCATACTGTCTTCTCCTTGATTGGAAACAGGATCCACAAAGTTCTCTGTGATTCTTTAATACAAAACGTCACAGCAGTGCAAAACAGAGCTGAAGTCCAACTTGCACACATTTTATCACGTATTTGAAGAAATAGAAATGCATAGAAACATAAAAATAAAAGATTATTTGAAACATATTTATTGTTCAGGGGAAAAAAGTCATTTTAACAAAGAAAAATCTTATTCCCCCTAAAAACTTCTCTTTAAAATTATTAATGAGCAATCTTTCATAATCATGAATATATTCTGATTTAAAGAAAGCATAAAAATTCTTAGAAATAGCTTAGCACTAACCAAGTGCAATGATTTGTTGCTTTTGCTCAAGCATGTTGTTTCATTATGGCCACTTTGCAGAAACCTCATCACAGGTGATGGACTGACTCTACAGCATATACTTGCAAAGCAACATCCTAGTGTCTACCCAAATACCCATCGAATGGAAAGACCTTTTTGTTTGGTTAGTGTTTCTAAATTTGAGGGGGTATCATGTGTGTTTGGGGTAGGGAGGTTCTCCTATTTTTCAAATGGTCAAATAAGATAATTAATTAAAAAAGAGCTTGTGATCTGGACATGCCCCAAGTTCAATTCTGCTAGGAGTGGCAAAAACAGTCAACAGAGCTTTAACCTCCTTTCTATCTTGACTATACAATAGTTTTCAATGAGGCTTAGTCCAACTATGAAAGACCCGCGTTAGACATTGGAAGGGCCTAATAGAGAATGAGCACTGGGCCTTGAATAAACAAGGGAGATGGTGACCTTTTGCTCCCTTCTGCGGAACGCCCAGCACATCCTGTAGCAGAGGACCAGAAAACAGTTGGTGTGCAACCAGGTGCTACGAAATCCTTGCCTCTGGATTCCTCCCACACTTTGTTCCTTAAACAGTTTAAACCTCAACTTGACTTAGGGAGTGAGAAAAAGTACAATTCTTGGGACCAACCGTTCCACTGTCCCTTAATCCTTTGTTCCCCTTATTGTTCAAGTCCTGCTGCATGTAGCACACGTTCCACGAGCAACAGGCAAGACAGTGGATTCAGCAATGGCTGGACAATTAGTCCCAATTAGGCCTATTTCCCAGCTGAATGTAAAGGGGTAGTCCAGTGAGATGGGGTGAGGTGGGGTTGCGGGGGAACTACAGCAATTTTAAAGAAATATTTCATCATGGAGGCAAGTAACATGATGTAAAGCAAACTGAGCTGGGGATCAGGAGACTGCCAAAATGCACTGTGCAGCATTAGGCACATGCCTCAACTTCTCTGTTCTTATCCATAAAATGTGGAAAACCTACTCCACCATCCCTCAGAGGCGCTGAACATCTAATGTTCAATTGTCATTAAAAATGCTCAGAAAATGTGAACTGTTACAAAGCGATAGGGGATTACTCCTCAGCAGTATTTGGAACCACAGATAGCCGTCTGTGTTGCAAATGGTGTCATTTCTATTCTCCTTGGCAGAAAATACGAGTGAATACTTTATTTTATTTATATTTTCTTGAGTGTCAATTATTTCAAGGTCATGAGCAATACTTACATATGTACATGTGGCGGCTGGAATCTGCTCTGGTTGATATTGTAGTGCGTGAAGGCCTGGGTGGGGTTGGAGCTGTACTCATCCACCGTTATGGTAACTTTGCCTTGAGAAGGAATCCCATGTGCCATCCTTCCTCCCTATAGGCATGAGCAATTCACAACTTTCTGGAGCAAAGGATGGAAGCAGGCATGGTGCGTTTCAGCCAACCTCTGAATCCAAAGATCTACTCATAAAAACCACTGTGTGTTTCTGGAAAGAAAAAAAAATGTATATATATATATATATATGAGAACAAAGAAAAAGAAAGTGTTCTAAGAAACTTCAAATTTGACACTTGGACAAGAAAGTGGTTCAGGAAAAATCTAAATGTTTGTTATCGATTCATGGATACAACCATTCCCAACACTCTTCCGTGTACACACTTTAGAGTGGGCATTGCACTTTACACGACATCGCTGGCTGTTAGCAAATCACCTCAATGGCGTTCAAACTAAGATTTCCTCCTTAAGTATAATTATGGCACTTACTGTGAATTACGGAAGGGGCATATCCACAGTTGCCATGGTGTCTAGCTATAAATGGTTTGTGTCTAAGTGGAGAATCTTCCAAACCTTCCCTGCTAATTGGAACGCTTGGTCTCTACAAAGTTGGTGTCATATAATAATTTGAAATTACAATGCGTAAAACAGCCACATAACACAATGACAAATGTAAGTTAAAAATGCTAATGCTCACAACAGGTACCTGTATACAACTACGATACATATATAATATGCACACACTACACATACACAACTGTGTCTTTCACAAGCAGCTCCCCAAATACTTCGGGATACATATACAATGCCCTCAGGCCCAGAACTCTGTGGTAAGGAAGTTCCTTCTCACTAAATGTAGGGTAATTCCTTTCAGCACATTAGTTACTCAGGGAAAGTCAAACACAGTCAGGCATGGACCACCATTCTGAATGCATTCCTGACCTCCCCTCTTAGAGCGGTAAAGGGGGGCAGCCATTACATCTGCCTCCTTATTCTGATGCCGCAGAATTCTCAGGAGTTGCTTTCACTTTTTTTTTTTTTTTTAATTTCCATCCAAACCCAACCCAGTGCCGTCGAGTATTAGCTCTGACTTTTTTTTTTTATATATATAAATGTTAGGTATTATTTGCTGCACTGGGTTCTGAAATGAAGATGTCTATTTTTATAGCAGGTGTACAAAGCAAATCTTTGCATCAAAGCTGCTGTGACTGATCAGTGCAGCAGAGAAGATGCTAGCAACACAGGCCTTGGGTATCGCCTGCTCTTTAAGTGCCCCGTATCAGGATATGTTTGCCATGCGCATCGTTAAGCTATGGGAAACTTAGCTCCTATCTAAAATAAAAATATTTAGAATAATAAGTCTGGATTTAAATTTGTCAGGAAACACCTTATAATATCAAGAAAAAAGGCAGATGGCCTGCCATAGGCCATTTATTTTATAATTTTACAACCCGGGGCTTGTGTAGTCCTCCATATGCTGGCTGGGCTAAGAAATTCCACAGCGCTCTGTTCCAATCAAATTAACACCCACCTTGCCGGCTTTCCTAATGTGCAACCACACTGCCAAGAGATGAATCCCTGGTCCTCTGGCATTTTAAACCAAGTGTCACTTTGGGTTCTCTTTCTTCCTCCTGACTTCATGGGAGGTATGAGTCCTTTAAGCACCAGTTGATAGACAACCAGGCCAGTAGGATTAACTAAATTAAAATCTTCCCCGGCTCCTCTGATGTAAGATATCTCTAAGAACTGCTTACAAATCATAATGTAGCAGTTTTCATACCAAGTTTGCAGCTGTTTCCTTAATTTCTCCCTCAATTATATTTTACTGTTATTTTGCATAACAGTAAAACACAACACCTGCTTCAAATTGCAGTCCTGTTCTAAGTACTGTAATTCTCTTTTGAGACACAAAGTACTGAGACACTACTGAAGCGCAAAACTGCATAATTGCGTGGCGCTGAAAAGTAAATACAAATGAAAACATCTTCCTGGTATAGAAATGACTGTCATTAAAAAGAATGTTAGCCATCAACGCACAGAGGAAGAAAAAATACCCATTTTCAGACTGTGAGAACTTAGTGTTTGCATAAATTAGACAGTGGTGTAAAAAATTACATGGCAATTCTTATGTTCCTGCCATCAATGTCTATTGTGTGAAATATGGAACATTAAGAAGGAAAGGAAACCAAATTCATGTCTAGACAACTGTGACCCAAGTAGCAATCCCGTTGCACAGGGTGCCAGAAGCTGTTTAAATTTTTCTACAGTAAAACTCACTAATTAAACCAAGTTAAATGTGGCCTAAGGAGCCCTGGTGGTTCAGTGGTTAAGTACTCGACTGCTAATTGAAGGGTCAGCGGTTTAAACTCACTAGCCGCTCTGCGGGAGAAAGATGTGGCAATCTGCTTCTGTAAAGAGTACAGCCTTGGAAACCCTGTGGGGCAGTTCTACTCTGTCCTATAGGGCCGCTAACTAGACAGCAATGGGGTTGTTTTCGTTGTTGTTTAAATGTGGCCTGGAAATAAAATACAGGTATCTGTATTTAAATATCTATGCAATGATTTATGGTAGTTAGCATCATCTTCCCCCTCCCAAGTTCTCATATTTGAGGCCAAGAAGAGACAGAACTTTGAATGTAATCCATCCCCATTCCTAAATGGTCCGCTCTACCCTAAAGTCAGCCTACCCACTGCCTTTTCTGTCAAGTGAATATCTGCGCCTCTTTGCACCTCTGCCCCAGCAAGACAAACAGAACATCTTTTCATCAGCAAGCACAGGCCCCTCAGACTCTGAAGGGCTAAATGGGTGGCTGGCACCTGATTTGAATTCATCTTTACCATGTTCTTTTTCAAATGTTTTATCGAAACAGTGCACCTGCAGTGCCTATCTTCTTTAATCTGGAGTCCTTTGAAGAAAATGTCAGACTGAGGCAGACAGCTTCAAAACTTTCACAGACATCTTTACAGACAAGTCAAGAAAAGGCTTATTTTAAAAAATGCTATGTTCACCTCCGCCTGCATCTCAAAATGAACATAACCTAACAATATTAAACACAAACACGTGGAAAGACACTGCTTTCTTGGTAAACTCTCAGGATGGGAACAATGAGCAACACTTGCCTCCTCTAACCTGAGAATTTTGGAAAAAGCTTGAAACAAGACAGAAAGACACACTGCCTAAAACTATCTAGGAAGTGGTATCTTTCACGTATTTGGAGAGTAAAATTTTCCTAGTGACCACTTTTTAAAGCATCTCACCCTTGCCACGGTTATACTTCCTTTTACATACAATATTTAAAGACAGCAGTATTTTTTTTAATTTCTATTTTATACATCAACACATTCGCTCCACAAAACAAAGGAACCCAGCAATAAATGCCAGGGAACCTAAAGAAAAATCTAAAAGGGATTGACGCTGCCAAGCATTCAAGCTGGTGCTATTTTGATTTTCTCTTTAAAGAAAAATCATGTGAGTACGTTTTGCATTTCCTAGACAGCAGTCATTTCTCCGGTCCCTTAAATTGTGCAACTGCTATGTTCTCTTCCAGGAATCTAGTTGGAAAACCTTTTTCTAGTCCGCTGGCAATGAAGGGATTAAAAGCTGAGCAATAAAATAGCTGTCTCCACCTCCTAGAAACCAGAAATCCAATTCACCAAAAGTTTCAAAAGAACAACTCATGACCTCTCTACCCATGCCCCGCACCGCATAGCCTATGAGAAAAGAGCCCGCGATTTCCTCTTTTAAACAAGGATGCTCGTTTTAATCACTTGCCCCAAGAAGATCTCAAGACAGCCTGACGGGACTTTGGAACCCGCAAGTCCCAACTCCGCCAAATTCTTCACTCTTCTCCTTCTGCCGCACAGACGGAGTGCTTCCCCAACTCACGCCCCCTGCTCAGTTTTTTTTTTTTTTTCCTTGCCCACCTCCAGTTACTCATCCCTACATTCCAGAGCGATGCCCACACGCCTTCCCGGCTTCTCTCCGTCAGGCTTTTCCAAGGATGCTCACACAAAGTTCCACGTGTCTCTGCCACAGAGCGCCCTCCCTAGCGCCGCACTTACACCTGAACTTGTCTCCAGCACTGCGGACACCCAGCTGGCACATTCTTTCAAAGAGGAAGGGCAAGACTTTTCTCCCGCGCCTCTGACAACGTGTGGTGTCTATATATGGTGGGGCGGGGGGGCGCGGAATTCTCTACTTTGGATTGGTTTGTTTGTTTTAAATCTAGGCTGGGCAGTTGAAGGGGATAAGGGGGGCTTCAGTGACTACACACACACACACACACACACACACACACACACACACACACGCCCTGCCCTCTGGGCTCACGATCGGCTCGCCCGGGCCATAGCTCCCCCTTCCTTCCTGGAGCACCAGCTCGCCTTACTCGTTTAGTCCCTTGTTTAGTCCCCCGTTGCCGCCGTCGCCTCCGCTGCAGCCGCTGCTGGCACTGCTGGCTCTTGCGCTCGCTGCCCCGGGCTCCGCTGGGCGCCTGTCTTTCTTTCTCTCCCTCTACCCAAGCCCAGGATTGATTGATGACCACCGGCGGCCAATGGCTCTGACACCGCCCCATCCTTGCTGGGGCATCACAACGCCACTGCCCAGACTTCAGCCTCCGGGCGCGTTGGCATCCCCGAGCCCCCAGAGCCGGCGTCCCCGAGCCCCCAGAGCCGCATCGGAGCACAGAGCCGCTGCCGCCTCCTGCCTGCTCTCTGCCCCGGAGCTGCCGGGCTCCTTTCCCGGGGCCGCGGAGAAAGGAAGAAAGGGAGCCAGGGAGCCTTGGAAGGGGGAGTGGAGGCCACGGATTTTTGACCCCCCCCCCCTTTGGAAATCTTTTCTTTCACTTAAAGTTTTGTTTGTTTTTTCCGCCCTGACCTGTTAGTGTTTATTGGTTCTCTGCATCTCAAATCAATTACACATTTTTCATGACCCTGTTTGCACTTAATATGGGGTGTGTGTTGGGGAAAAGTGGGGGCGGGTGAGTTATAAATTGACCCCACTAGGGCATCTTAATTTCTTGTCTTGCAGATGGATTTCAACCCCCACCTCCTTGATCTCCAGAAAAATGTCCCCCTTCACCTCCTAGGCCGCAAAACCCCAGAATTCAAAGGCTTTGAGAAGATAACCCTGTTACATGTAAATGGCAAAGAAACTCCTGCCTCGGTATAGAAGAAATCGGGCGTCAACGGTTACTTTTTCTCGCTCCTCGTCTCCGCCGCCCAGCCGAGCCTCAACCCGCGTCGCCGGCTCTCTCCGCAGGCTGCGTTCGTGGAAACCGGAGGCGGCGGCGGAGCGCGAGGTTGGGGCGGGGGACATGGTGAGAAAAAGCCCCGCGCCCCGGCGGCGCGCGCCCAGGGAGCCCCGGGGACAGCCGCGGGGCGCAGCCGGAGCACAAAGCTGCACGGCGCCTTCCCGGCCACCGCACCTCGCAGCGGGCTGCCGCGGGCGCCCGGGGCTCGGGCCAACACAATGCACCCGGGCCTAGGCCGGGGCGGCTTGAACACATCACCCCGAGACTTTGTAGTAAACAGCTCGTCGAGCCCTCGTCCCCACCGCCATCCCCGCCGCCCGGCTTTCGCTGCTGCCTCCCGCCGACACCCCCTCCTCCCCTCCTCGGAAATCCTGACGGAAGAGGAGGCGGTGAGGTGGGACCCCGAGAGGTCGGGGGCCGAGGTCTGGGGGGAGGGGAGAAAGAAGAGGGGCAAGATGGGGAGTAGGAAGGAAGACAGCTTCCAAAAAATAATTCTCTTTCGCTCGGGGGTTGGAAATCAACCCTCCCCGGGTCCCGGCGCGCGGCCGAATTGTCTGGGGGGCGCCCTCCAGGGCGAATGTCAGGGGCACGGGGCAGCCGCGGTCCGTAGCCGCCGAGCCCCTCGCACGCGCCTCTGACAAGGCACCTCTCACCCGGGCTCCGCTTTGTGTGTGCATTTTTTTCCCTTCCTCTCGCGCTCTGCACCGGGCGCTGGGCCGCCTCCTCCCCCTCCCCCGCCTCCCTTCCCGGGGCGGATTACCTTTCCCGGGCTGCGCTCCGGGTCCCGGGGATGCCTTCAGCGCCCAGCGAGCAGGCGATCCATCGCCGAGCGACCCGAGCAGGCGGGAGGCGCGCGTAGGGCGCGCGGGGGCGGCAAGGGCGCGGGCGGGCCAGAACCTTCGACCCCCGGGGTCCTGCCGCGGACGGGGGCAGGGGGGCGGGGGGCAGCGGCGCTAGAGGGAGGCGGGGGAGAAAGGACTGGAGCAGCCTCGATCTGGGGAGAGAGCGAGCGAGGGGGCGAGGAGAGGGAGCGAGGGCGCGGCGAGCTGGAGGGAGCGCGAGCGGTGCAGTGACAGGGACTGCCACTGGGGTCAAAGGAGCACAGCTTCAGGAAGCAGGGCGGCCGAGGCGCCGCTCCGTGCGCGCTCCCCAGCGGGACCCCGCGCCCCCGCGAGCCCCTTCTGCAACTCCGGCCCGCTTGAACCCCTACAGGCGCCCCGAGGCCCTGGAGTTGAGACTGGAGGAGGAAGCTGAGGGCGAGGCAAGCAGCCTGCTGGTGCTCCGGGTCAAGCAGGCGGCAGGAAGCTGAGCTGCAAGTTCATCATCATGAGTATGATCAGCCTAAAAATGATGGGGATGGGAGACTACGGAACTCCAGGAAAATAAAGGGAGTTTTCCCTCCAAATGGGCGTCTTCTGCAAAGAGAACGCCCAAGCCCCCCACCCACCGACCTGCCGGGCGCTGTCAGGAGTCCTGGCACTGCTCCAGAGCGCAGAGCTGGCCGCCGGGGTAATGGGGAATGGCTCGGGCACTGCCTTTCGACCACGGACGGCGACCCCAGGCCTCCTTCCATCTGCTGACCTGAGGCTTTCCTGGGGGAGAGCTGCGCTTCCTTTCCCCAAGCCTTTCAGCGCGTCAGACGCGCGCACACACACACACACACCCACCCCTCTTTCTCTCTGCAATGTTGTTCCTAAGAAAGAAAAGGCCAATCTAGCTGATAATTTTTTTCACCTCCATGGTTCGGGATTGCCAGGTGAGGAGAGGGACACTCTAACCGTCTTCAGTCTTCATTTTTTGTCCTTTGGACGGATTTTCCCCCAAAAGATAAGCATTTCAAAAAAATCTTTTAAATCAAAGTTTGTCCACTTTTCCCTGCTACTTTGCAAAATAGAAGAAAAGATTTTCAGAATTGCATGCAAACAACACGGAAGGGAAGAACTGCTGAAATGCTAGGCGACAAGGAAGAGAAGGCTTTTAGAAAACTTGGACTGCAGGGCTTTCTGTGGAAGATGAGGTGGCCCTGTGATGTTATGCCATTGTCAGTGCTGAAGGGTTTGGACGGCAACCAGATCTGATTCCTTTCCAGGAGTCAAACTCAAAGATCTAGGCACTCTCTGGAGGGAAGCCCCCTAAAAAAGGAGACATTTCAACCTGGCCTGTGGCCTCTGTGTTGAGACTAATTGGTTGCCAGGGTCTGGGGAGGACAGGAGTGAGGTTGGTAGGAACCCCTATAAAAAAAAAAGATCAAACGGAATTCACTTGAAATTATTTCCCTTTTATAATGGGCTTTCCTAGCACTTGAATTTTAAGTAACCTGTCTCTTATGCATGGGCTGAAATGAAGGGGGAAATGGCTTTATTAATGTATTTATTTTATTGTACAGCAAGCCCAAAGTGTCAGTACTTGTCAAATATACTGGGACTGAGAGGCCAGTGACTTTCCTGGCCCAGCACAAATCACAGCAAGCAACATTAAAGGATGCCAAAGATTATTGAGGGAGGCATCATTATATTTTGTTTTCTTTTGTTTTCCAGCCCAGCAACAAGCCCTAACTGGAACCATGTTTTTGAAAAAATGCTTGGTTTTGTTTCTCTTTATGAGTTAGCAGTACACTTCTCTTATCTAAATGGCTTTCATTTTTAGACTGATCTGGGCTGATTTGGTCAGTCAAAAAATCATGATCAAATAATTTTCGTGTTTATTTTTTTCCTTTTTTTTTTAAACCAACTGGTAGTCAATCGAACCAGCTAAATTAGATTGTATTATGATCCTGAGTCCGAGTACGTCCATGCAGACAACAAATAATAATACTTTGTACTTGAGGGGCACATTTTACAGGATATTTAACGCTTTAAAAATCAAAGGAGTGACCCTTTATAAACTCGATACAAAATTTCAAGCCATTTTACTGGGTGGGGGAAAATTGGGACAAAGAGGCTTAAAATTGTAACTTGCGGTGAAGGAAGAAATCAACCCCCACTCTGTCCCTGCTGATGGAGCAATTATCCACTGGGGGAGGTAGTGGCTGACCTGTATTTGGGTTATGAATTTTTATTTCTATTAGGCTACTAAAACAAAGAAGCTGGAGAAATGTAAGTAAATTTAAATAATAAATCAGGGACAAAAGCTCACTTTTCAAATAATTCTCATTACTTGGGTTTGAACAGATTACATTTTGTTAAATCACGTCCTCCATAAATACAGCACTGGGTTGGTTGGGTTTTACCCTAAAAGCTTGTTTTAAAATGATTGGATGTTAACCATGTCTGTCCCCTGACATCAACTTTGAAACGTAGCTTCATTATACCAAATTTTAAATGCCATAGCTAAGGCTTGTTTTATATTATTTTAAGGTAAATGAGCCTCTGAGTTCCATTATTTTTTTGTCGCTGTCATTGTTAAATTCAACTTTTATTGCACAAAAAGCAAATACCAAGTTTATCACAGTCTCTACGCAAATATTACAAATTGTTTTCCTTTAACGGACTGTAAAACTGAACGCGTTCTCCAGTAATTTCATGGAAGGAACTGGGAAATTTGATTCCTGATAGCCCACTGTAGTACCTTCTAAAAAAAAAAAAAAAAGTGCATTTAGGGAAGAAACAGAGAAAGGATTGTGGGAGAACTTTGGGTGGAAGCTTGAATAAGTGAATGCTAACTTCCCTTGCAAACTCAATACTTTATTTGGAGTTGGCTTTTGTCTTCCCTATGAGAGCAGGGTTTCCAGAAGCTTCAAGGACACGTTTGCAGTGTAAAACTTAGCTCAGTCCTGTGTTTCTTCTTTAAAAAAATTTATAGAAATTATTGTATTTTGTTGAAAATTTCATTGAAATTATACCAATCTAATTCTAGGAACAGTGACTATTTTTACCACTCTTTTTTTTAAGTTGCATCTTTTATCATTTTACAGCAAAGGTTAAAAGTATATTATCAGAAATCAGAGCCTCTGAATAGAACTACTAGTATTGTAATGCAGTTAGAAAAAGCCTGATTGAACAAACACCTTTCCTTTATTCTGAATTCCTACAGTTTTTACATTCTTGACTTGTTTAAAATGTTTTCACTGTAACCCCCTCAAGTTCAAGAACCATGTCCTCCATTCCTTTGTGTCTGTCATCCTTACATCCCTTGCACATAGTAGGGATGGTTAATAAATGAGAGAATGCATGAGTGAATGAGACAAATAGATAGTAAAGGGAAGTTCACACCAGGTATGCAAGGAAGGAAGTGATGTCATGAGGCCAGGGTTGGAGGAGAAGAGCTAAGGACTTCCATGTCGCTAAAATAGTAAGTTTTAAAGGGTTTGCTAATGTCTTTAGAAATATAAAATAATACATAAGACTAAGTTTCAGAAATTAATTTTCCCTTAGGGAAACAGGATTGGTGTCTATCATGCACATTTAAAAGAAGTCTTCTTTTTAAATACGGTAGGATTCCGCCCCCCCCCCGCCCACCAAAAATAAAAGAAAGAATTCTGAGTAAAATTTGTACCTTAACACTTACAGGAATAATGTGTCACGATAACTACTCAAAAGAAACTAAAGTGATTAACCCGATTCTTTGATAGATCCTTTTGTAAGCCCTCAATATAAATATATAAATAATATTTTTTGATCATTGTATTTACAATTTCCTCCTGCTAACCAATAAAAAATGTTCATGACTAAGAATGATTCAGGACCTTTGCACTAGAACTAATGGAATTTTATTTCATGAAATAAATTTTAAAGGCGTTATCTTAGAAATGTTAGATTTAATCCGGCTTTGCAGGCAGCTTAGATAATAAGCAAGGAGGGGATGGAAATCTTAAAATTTTGTAAAACACTCACTAATTTTTACCATACTTGGTAGCCAAAGTCTAGCATGTATCACTAAATCAGGCAAGTGTTATTCTCACAATAATTAATTTTAAAAGTCTGAGCAAGATGGCTAGCATAAGTTAGTGTTTTTAGTTTTGATTCCCATCCTAACAGACTTGCGCAGTCTCTGTTATCAATTAATGCTTGCCGAGTCTTCTCCCACCTTGTGCTCCTAATTTTGGAGAAATAGTAAAATTTACTGGTCCTTGGATTTTTTTTTTTTTTTTTTTGGATAGGCTTGTCATGGGGGAAAAGGCATTCTCACTGAAATAAAAGCCAAAGTAATTGCAATTGAATAATGGGCAGTGTAAAAAACCCATAATAACCTGATTAAAGAAAATGTATGTGGGGGTTTTCCAGTTTAATAATTCAATTTGACAAGCTAGCATAAGATATATCAATATTTCGAGTAAACGATATATAATGTGATTTTCCTTCTAAGGAAAAATAAATGAATGAATACAATTTTTAAAAATTGAACTTGAGAGGCCACCAGAATCTAAAACTCGTTTCTCACAGTATTAGTATAAAGATTCGATTATTCGACAAATGTTTTAAGCTCTGCTCTGTGCCGGGCACTGTGCCTTACACCATGCCGATGGTCTAATGATGCAAAAAGCAGGTATTTCCTTCTCACCATTCGGAGGTTATAATCTAACAGGGATGGGGAGAGACTCACAGATAAATAAAACAAAAAAATGAAAATTGTATCTATGAAAAGAAGAGGCAACTGGCACAAAGGAAACATTATAATCTGTGAAAACAAGGGGCAACCAGTGCAAAGAAAATGGAGGAAACAAAGACAAGGATGTCATCAGATAAAGGAAGCCAGTGTGGCCGGAATGCTGAGGGTGAGGAAATGCCTGGTGTGCGAGGCATGGGTCTGGGTCTGTAGGTAGAAGCCAGACCGTAGGGCCATGTTAAAGACATTTGAAGGTCACAGCTAAGGCCCTGTTCAAGATGTTTCACTTTATCCTGAGGGCAAAGGGAAGCTGTTTAAGGATCTTAAGTAGAAAGGGTAACATGATTAGATTTGTGTTTTGAAAAGGTCAATCCTTCCCAGCGTGAAGAATGGATTTTAGGGAACTAGAGTGAATGCAGAGTTGTTGCACCAGGGTGGTGATGATGGTAGCCTTCCTGATGGTACACTTCGGAGAAGTCAAAACATGGAGAGACATGAATGGATTCAAATGATTTGAATAAATTTTACATAATAAAAACAAAGAAGACCAGAATCTTGAAATGTAGGCTGAAGGCTTGGTTGTACCTAGCCAGAGAGGCTGAGAGCCATACTGGACAACAGACTTCCTTTCTTACATTCCATTCACATTCCAGCTTGCCTGTATTTCCAAGTCAACTCCTTTCTATTCTACACTCCCCTTTTGAAATTGCATGTTCTCACAAAGAACTGCAGCATCAAATAAACACAACGCTGTTAGAAAACGTCATTAATATAACTTCATTGGAACAAGCAGACCCTAAAATTTTATCAGCATTCAATGGTCCACAGCTATTTTTGGCAAACATATGCACTTTTTCTTATTACATATGCAATATAGATGATGGTGGTAAGAGTATTTTTATTTCCCTTTGAAATGTTTTGGTGCTCTGTCAATTCTATGTCTGCCCATCAGAACTAGCTCACTTATGTTTTAAGGGATGCTTAACAAGTGACTTTTCTTTTTTTAGTGAGGATCTTCAAAGAAACATACATACTTTTAGAGGAAACACATAGACGTTGACTACAAGATGTTTTATTGACTATGCTAAGGCATTTGACTGTGTGGTTCATAACAAATTATATATAACATTATGAAGAATGGGAATTCCAGAGCACTTACTTGTGCTCATGCAGAGCCTGTACATAGTTCAAGAGACAGTCGTTGGAACAGAACAAGGGAATACTGCATGGTTTAAAATCAGGAAAGGTGTGCATCAGGGTTGTATCCTTTCACTACACTTACTCAATTTGTATGCCAAGCAAATAATCAGAGAAACTGGACTATAAGAAGAAGAACAGGGCATCAGGATTAGAGGAACACTCATTAAACAACGTACATTATGCAGATGATACAACCTTGCTTGCTGAAAGAGAAGAGGACTTGAAACGCTGACGAAGATCAAAGACTACAGCCTTCAGTATGGAGTTCCGCTTCAACGTAAAGAAAACAAAAATTCCCACAACTGGACCAATAAGCAATGAAGATAAATGGAGAAAAGATTGAAGTTGTGAAGGATTTCATTTTACTTGGATCCACAATCAATGCCCACGGAAACAGCAGTCAAGAAATCAAAGGATAAATTGTATTGGGCAAAACTGCTACAACAGACCTCTTTAAAGTGTTAAAAAACAAAGATGTCAATTTGAGAACTAAGGTGTACCTAACCCAAGCTATGGTGTACATGACCCAAGTGAGGATAGTGAGACTTCATCACTTGTACTTTGGACATGGTATTAGTAGAGACCAATCCCTGCAGAAGGACATCACGTATGGTAAAGCAGAGGTAAACGAAAAAAAGAAAGACCCTCAATGAGATAGATTGATACGTTGTCTGCAAAGATGGGCTCAAACATAGCAACAATTGTGAAGATGGCACAGGACCAGGCAGTATTTTGTTCTGTTGTACATAGGGTCGCTATGAGTCAGAACTGTCTCAGTGGCATCTAACAACAACAAAAACAAATGCCATATTGTAAGGGATGCTTAACAAGTGGCTGTTGGTTTGTTTATTTTATTTTATTAGTGAGAATCTTCAAAGAAATGTATATGTTTTTAGAGGAAACACATAGACATTGACCACAAATAAGAATAATGTCCTCTCAAGACAGGATTACTGCCATGTAGACCCTATTAGCCTTGACAAACCCATTTTATGGATAATATTTCAGTTTTTGTGTAAATGGCTGGTACAGGCTAAGTAACTATGGCCCTGCTTGACAGCTCAGACTGCCAAGAAAAGATGCAATGGAAATATCCAAGGACATTTTAGGGCTAATACAATGGCAACTATATTTTCTAACTTTACCCCTTTCTTGGCATTTCTACATTTTGAAAGTTCCATCAGTTTCCCCTTCTGTATTTGTGATTCCCCATAGTGTCCATCTGTAAAAAAATTAAAACAAAAAAAACCCAGCACACAAGAGAACAACGGAATAGCCAAGATCTAGGTTGCATGGTTTTACTGGATGCATAAAATTAAAGGAAGGTAGTTTAAAAAAAAATCACAGCACTGTATCAAAATCTCTATTTTTTGCTCAGTACAGAATTTTGAAAAACATTTCTTTTTCCTTACCAAAAGTAATCTATTCATTGTTTTTGGAAAAATCTGAAAATGCAGAGAAGCAAAAAGAAAAAACTAAAAATCAGCAGTAATTCCAGCACTCAGAAATAGTGACTGTTTACATTTTGATATGTAGTTCACCAGTAAAATGTATTTTATGAAAATGAAATAAAGTTAGGAACACAGTTAAGACGGAGACTAGTATAGTGGTTGAGAGCCTAGTAGGGTCTGAGTCCATCTCTAACTCTTATCAGCTGTGTGACCTTGAACAAGTTGCTTAAATCCTGTATTCCTTAGTTTCTTCATTCTGTAAAAAGGGGTATTGAAGTACCTGCTTCATAGAGTTGTAGGAGGATTAAATTAGTTAATATTCTTAAAGTGCTTAGAACACTGGTACACCATTTCAAACAATTATTATATAGTTTTATACCCAGCTTTTACATCTTTTAATATAATATTAATAAAGTCATTGTAAATAAATTCGATATAGAAGTACATAAAGAAATAAAAGTTCCCCTTTTTCCTCTCATATCCCATTACCTATATAGCCGGTTTTTTTTTTTTTTCCCAACTGAATAAAACAATGTGAAAATCTTTCATGTCATTAAACATCTCTCTATGAGGTGATAGAAAGAACTTTTATTAAAAGAAATCCTATGCATGTTATAAGTTCAGAATACCTAACAGTGCACAGTCCATTTCAGGGCACTGCACATATATTACAGTCATAACTTCAAGGGAATGTTCCCTTAAGGATTCAATAGTCCTAAAACATGTTAAGAAAACCTTCCTGATAATCATATATGTGGGAATGAATGAATTGATGTTTTGAAAATCAAAATATTTACGTTTCAGTTATTGTCATTTCAGCACCAATTATATTAGTTTCCTTTTTTGAGGCATAAACAGTATTCTAAAAAGTAAATTAAGGGTTTTATGTTTTGCTATTTGCAGTCAGTACTTGGTTATTTATGCTGTTTAAATTCAGAAGCAAAACAAGTCAGCTGAAAGTTCGCTTGAGAAGTGGTGATTAATTGATATTTGAACTTTAGCACCAATTGTTGATATAACACTTGTTTGCATACTTCAGAGTTGTCTAGAATATGTAATGGGCCCTAATCTGCAGCATTCTTTTGACAAGAGGGGTTTCAAGATGTGATGGAAATAACATGGGAAACTTATAGAATCTAAGTAGGAGGGGAGATGTGAGAATTCTTTGGAATTTGGCAGTTCTTTGGCAAATTGTATGGCTCTTGCTTTTCCACCAGCTGGAATATAAAATATATGGAAAGGACCTTGGTCAGTGTTTATCTTATAGTAAGATTTGCACATCAAAATTAGTCAGTGGTAATCATCAGCCTTCGCTGTAGAGGCAGGATAATTTAATTAAACAAATATGAGAGTGTTTAAGGTTTGGCCTGGTAGGTTCTTAATTTTTCACTTTAGAAAAGGCTGTACTGACTAAGAGAAAATGTGTTACACAGCAGCTATTCTTTGGTGTCTGAATCCGCCGTTGGCAAACCCAGTTCCTGCGTGTCTTTGAGGCATATGGAAATTGATGAGGAAAGTGTCTAGCGTAACTAGAAATATAATTTGATGAAAACTGAAGCAGTGAACTGTGAGAAACTGTTAAACCAGTGTCATCAAACAGTGCTTCAAAAATAATGAAACAGAAATACTAGCCCTGTATGAGTAATATTGGGTGAAAATGAGAAAACCACATGGTATGTACAGAAAGTTTAAGTATATGAGGTAATGCTTCTTTTTAATTACTATTATTACAAAGACCACTCCAAAATTCTACACCCAGACTCCTTTCTATTTATCTCTAAGTAGACAATGACATCACGTCTCCTCTAAATTATTCAGCCTCAGAGGATGGAATTGGCTCATTCAGTAGGAAATGCCATGCTTGGCACTGGCACGATACACATTACTCCCAAACTGAAAAGCACATATGATGGTGGCCAGATGATTTTTTTTTTAAATTTCCCTCTAGAATTTCAGCACTCAGAAAATCATGAAGACCAAAAATAGCACTGCCCCATAAGGTATAATCATAAAACGTCATAGAAGGAGAAAACTTAAGAAGTAAAAGACTCTCGAATCATCTGAAGGCTAGCAGTTCGTGAAGTCGTTAAAAGGCATTCCATACAGGCAGAGTTTAAGGAAAAGTCAGAGGTTGCTTTGTTCTTGATTCAGGTTGAAATCAAAACCTACCCAGACTCTATACAAAGGCAATAGCGGTCTGTCTGCCTTTTTCGTACTGGGTATATGCCACTAAACACACGTAAATGACTTATGTTCAGAAAAGTCTGTGATTCTGTTTATATTAATCCACGTCTCAGGCTGGCAAAATGCCTAAGCACAATCAAAGAGGGGAATGGTGGGGGGAGAAGCCTGCTTTTTCAAACAGGCTAGAAAATCTGTACCAAAAGATCACAGGGCGACAGAGACAGCTGGAAAAATTGGAGCTGGGGTTCTGATTTTCAAGCCAGTGTTACACCTAATGCAAAGGGAATGCAGACGATAGATGGAGACTTATGTATGCTGTTTAGTTCGGCAGAACTGTACTTACACAGAGGTTACAATGCAACTTTTAAGAAATGTAACATCATAGTATAACACACACAAGTGTCCTAGCAAAGAATGAATACATCAGGATCCAGCAACAAGTTGTTAATAAAATGTGATAAAAACATACAAAGAATGAAGAGTGAATTGCAAAATTTGTCAATAAAAAGGTGTTTCACTAAAGTCCCTTAATATAATCATTTCTTTGGAAAATTGGTCCTAACAAATATTTATACACATATGTACAGAATTCTCTGCAAGATGCTTTGAAATGCTTGCACCAGAAAAAAAAAAAACCAGAAGGAGCTATCAAATCCAAGGTTTTAGGACATTTGAGCTTCTACATGGAAACTTGCAAGATATTCTGGGCATTTGAAAATGACTGTATTCATAACAAAAAACTAAAAGACCAAGGTCTTAGGGGTAATTCTTTGTGCCATATCTGTATTTGGGTGGGTCTTTTCATTCAAGATGTTATTCAATATACTTTTGTTTGGATGAAGCCTGTCATCCACAAGTGAAATTCTGTGTATAAAATGGAGATCATTGGAAGTTTTATTGAGATGCTGTTGAGGGTCTCTGGAGTCCATGTTGATTCAGGCCGTGTTTTCAGGCTTAGACACTCCATGGCCTTTGACAGGCATGAAGAAAAGCAAGACCAAAACAGTTCTCACAACACAGGTGGTGGTCACAAAGAACAGCCCGTGGTGGAGACGTCTGTCACTGAAAAGACTGGCCTCTGGAAGAGAACCAAAAGAAGAAAAAAAGGTAAAAATGGAGTTAGGGAGAGAGAGCAAAGATGAAAAATCCAATATTCAAACACTGAAAAATAAAAATGGAATCCTGGAAAATGTCAGTGGCTGGAATTGCTGGCATGTATTATTCTCTTCTCTTTTATCTCTAAGAACTTCATTAACGAGTTTGCTAGTGTAGATGGTCGATTACACAATTACATTAAAAAAAATCTTCGAGAGCCTTCTCGGATCTTGGAAATTAGCTAAAAAATTACAGAAGGAGATTGGAATATTCCCAGAAAAAGAATGAACGTATTCTTTGACTTCGTTATTTACTTTCACATTTTCATTTTTAGTAAAGCAACATCATATTCTACATGTTAATTACGTCATTTACTATTTTTTAATCTGCATTTTTGATAACTCAAGTGCTCAGTTAAAATTCTGTTCATTTTAGGAGGATATTTTGGTAACTGACTGATAGTGTTTATTGGAACATACATTTTTAAAGTATTCTAAACATATATATACAAAATAAAGTCATGAACCCCTAATATGGCAATCCATTGCCATTGAGTAGATTCTGACTTGTAGTGACCCTATAGGACAGACTGGAACTGCCCCCTAGGGTTTCCAAAACTGTAAATCTTTAAGGAAGCAGACTGCTACATCTTTCTCCCACAGAGCAGGCTGGTGAGCTAGAACCTACAACCTTCCGATTAACAGCCAAGTGCTTTAACCACTGCGAATGGGCTCGAACATAGCAATGATCATGAGGATGGTATAAGACTGAGCAGTGTTTTGTTCTGTTGGTACATAGGGTCGCTAAGAATTGGAACCCACTCGATGGCACCTAACAACAACCCCTAGTACGTAAATTCTTCAACCAAGACTGATTAAGATAAAATCCTAAGCTAATATGTAGCTAAGCCTCTATCCTGCCATTCTCTCATTACTTGTTTTTTTTTTTTTTTTTCTACATCTGGTTTTCCAAATAAACTGCAGACCCTAAGGCTCTTTGAACTCACTACAGTGTTTAGCTCCAGCAATCACTGGTTCATGTAGCTTATCTTTTCCTCGTATTTCTGCGTGATTTAATAGTTTCAGCCTGGCCCAGGGAATGAACACTTCTGGGTCTGGTTCTGGAAACATTGCACTCCCCACTGCCATCTGTGATAAACCAAATAACCTTTCCCTGCCTCACTTATTTTCTTATAATCATGTCTATTTTGCAGAAATGGAGTGAAGCTTGATAAAATACTTGGATGCATTCACCAGCAAAGCAAAGCCTTCTTCTGAGTCACGCAGGTGTATCTAGTAATTAATTAATCAATAAATACCAACCTCTTGATGATGATATTAATTAAATATTCAACATTAAAGTGGGATTTAACTGCCAAGGGATTAATAAAACAGATCCCTACTCCATTAGATTGGGATCCTTTGGTTATAAGTAATAGAAACTGACCCTGGCTAACTTCAGCAACAGGGAGTTTATTGAAAAGTAATGAGATTACATCAGTTGGAAGGCTTGGTGTGGCAGACTGAATCTTCCAAAAATGATCACACTAATATATGTTCTATCCCAAATATTTATATAATGTAACATTGACTGTATCCCATCAAGAGGTGGTAGTGGTGGTGGTGGGGTCTATGTTCCTTCCCCTTGAACTTGGGTAGACTTTTGTTATGGATTGAATTGTGTCCTCCCAAAATATGTATTGAAACCCTGGCCCCTATACCTGCAAATATGACCCTGTTTGGAAATAGGGTTTTCTTTGTTATGTTAATTAGGTCATACCTGAGTAGGGTAGTTTTGAATCTAATCAATTCTGAGTTATACAAAGAGCAGAATGGGCACAGGGACACACACATGGGAAGAAGGGGAAGGCAGACAATGGAGACATGTATCTACAAGGATTGCTGGCAGCTGCTGGAAGCTGAAACAGACAAGGAGGGACCTCCCTCTAGATAAAAAAAAAAAAAAAAAAATTTTTTTTTTCAGTCTTCTAGCCTTCTGAATTGTGAGAAGATAAATTTCTTTTCTCTAAAGCCACCTACTTATAGTCTTTGCTACAGCAGCACTAGGTAACTAAGAAAACTTTTACAGTGTTTTAACCAAAAGAGTGTGTCAGAAGTGACACCGCATGATTTCGGAGGCTAGGATATGAAAGGAGATCAAGCTTCTGCATGGCTCTCTCTTGGAATGGGGATTTGGAGCCTTGAGCTGCCATATAGGAAAGCCGGCCACCCTGAAGCCAGCCTGCTGGATAGACCTCATAGACATTGTGAGAAATGCCTGAGAAGCCCCATCTGTTCCAGCCCCCAGCTGTTCCAGTCTTCCCTGACCAGGTGCCAGACATGTGAGCAAGCCTTCAGTCCTAAGCCTTCAAACCATCCCGTATGAAAACGAGTAGAGGAAAAGCAAATTTTCCCTGCCCAGCCATCTCGGCTAAGCCCTGCCTGGACTGCAGATTTCTTTTAAACCACTAAGTCGAGGGTGGTTTGTTATCCCACCACAGTTAACTGAACACTTGGGCAGAATGCAAAAATCAAGGCAGGAAGATCAAGAGAGCGGGGAACCAGGAACTAGAGAATTATCTCATAGCATTAGTAGTGTGGTTGTGGTATGACTCAACTCCAAATGTCTCTTCAGCTCTAGTATCACTTCTTAAGATTCAAATCCTGAAGAGCACATCCACAACCCAAACTGAGACCATGAGTTGCCTCCTGCCTGAGTCTGGGTGATATAAGAAAGATTTGGTAGGAAGACACACGGGGATAGGGGTCTGTGACTCCTCAGTAGGAAGACAGGCATCTGGATTTATCATCCTACCAGGACTACAACATAAGGGAAAGAAATTCCTGAAAAGAAATGGGAGAGTTTTTCACAACGGCAAATCAATTCCAGAAAGTAAAAAAAAAAAACTTCCATTCAGGTCATATTTCATTCTACCTAAATAAACAATTTTCTATAATTGTAGTATCCTTGAATAAAAATGAGTTGCAAATAAACTCTATGTCTTGTTTTCTAATGGTGTTAGTAAGTTATGGAAATAGTTTTCAAGGTAATTCGCTGGGTGTTAGAGGATACTAGGCAGCTCCCTTTCTTTCTTTTTAAACAATCTTTAATAATTTAGCATTTAGCACCCAGTCTATGAAATATTCACAAACATAAGACAAACGCCTGCAGGTTATAAAAACACTCAGAGCTTCCTCAGACCTTTCTTGGAACAGATAAGGAAATAAAGAAATAATGAACTCATAAAAGCTCAAAAATTTTTCAGAGCCATTGTTTCTCAAACTCCGGTCCTTTTTCATCGGCATTTAACCTATATCATATGCTGGGGCTCAATACACTCATATATAATTGCCTCCATTATTTTCAATCAAATAAGCTACTCAAGTGCCTGAAAATAGTAAGATTTACTGCTTTTTGGACAGGATAAGAAGTTTAGTTGACTGAATTGAAAGGCCATTGATCCAGTGGCCCTATAGACAGAAAATATAAAGGGTAATTTTTCCTTACTATCATTGTTTGTTTATTCAGGTTTTAATTTGATTTGGTTATAAAAAAACAGACACTGTTCCCTTTTAAACCACATGCATGTAGTGGAAAAAATGATTCTTCATCATTGAGATTTCTCTGTGCTATTAAACAGGAGAAACAAGGACATTTTTAAAATCATAATATCTTATTTTCTACAGACTAGTGATTTTCCCAACTATTTCAAGCAGATCACATGTATTTGGACACAAGGTATACTAAAACATCACTGCTAGGAAAGTTTATTATCATTTCATTGAGTGTGCACAGAATAGACTTGGGAATACAACAAAATAGGAATAAGTTGTGCAAAGTTTGGCAATCTTGATATACTTTTAGATTTTATTGGTGAGATTATAAGATGTTTTTCATATATCAAATATGGAGAATTCCAGAATTTTGTCTTGACGCTTAAGCATTTGTTCATCTCTTCTTTCACTGTGCCCTCTGCTTCTTTTTAGCTTGATTTGGCAAGTGAAACCTAGAGAAATCAGGAAAGTAATTTGGGTATGGAAAGACAGTGTAAAACTGTAAAGACAGATATCACTGCACGGTTTCTTTTTTTAAATTTATTGTGCTTTAAGGAAAGTTTACAAATCAAGTCAGCCTTTCATACAAAAAGTAATATACACCTTGCTGTGTCTCCTAGCTGCTCTCCTCCAAATGAGACAGCACACTCCTCCTCTCCACCCTGTATTCCTTATGTCTATTCAAGCAGCTCCTGTCCCCCTCTGCCTTGTCATCTCCCCTCCAAAAGGAATGGCCCACATTGTCTCATGTGTCTACTTGAGCCAAGAAGCTCACTCCTCACCAGTATCATTTTCTATCCTATAGTCCAGTCCAATCCCTGTCTGAAAAGTTGGCTTTTGGAATGGTTCCTGTCTTGGGCTAACAGAGGGTCCAGGGACCATGACCTCTGGGGTCCCTTTAGTCTCAGTCAGACAT